>NC_090921.1:1055953312-1056638728 GCF_040938575.1 Ambystoma mexicanum | reverse complement strand
ACGTCCTCTCAGCCGGCGACAAAAAGAAAACTGGTAACACCAAGAGCTCGTTGAGATGGAAGTCCGATGGCACCTTGGGCATGAAAGAGGGGTGTGTCCTCAGCACTACCCTCGTCTCGTGCAATGTCAGCTATGGAGGCTTAAAGGAGAGAGCCTGGATCTCTCCCACTCGTCGTACGGAGGTGATGGCCACAAGAAAAGCAGTCTTCCACGATAGGAACTTCAGTGGTGCCGAATGCAGGGGCTCAAATGAGCCTGCTCAGCACCACATTGAACTCCCACGCTCGTGCCGGAGCCTTCACCGGCGGGAACGATTGGAACAGTCCTTTCATAACCTCCTTAACCAGGCGATGCGACCACAACAACGACCGCCCCCGAGTTCAGGTGTAGCGGGAGATAGCCGCCAGATGGATTTTGATGGAGGCATGTGCCAGCCCCGCCTTGGCCAGCGACAACAAGTACGGCAGCACTTGAGGGGCCGTAATCCGTAGATGGTTGATCTTCTGTGCACAGCACCAGACAAAGAGAACCTTCCATTTATGTCCATAGCAGTTTAGAGTTGAGGATGCCCTGGCTTTTGCAAGTACCTCCTTGCAGTCCGCCGGGATATCGTAGCCTCTGAACTCTAGCGCTGCAGGAGCCAGGACTGCAGGTTCAGAGATCCTGGGTTGTGATGTAGGATGGCGCCTCCCTCCCTGGCGAGAAGATCCGCGTCCGTCGGCAGTTTGACTGGGGGGGACGCTGACAAGTCCAGAAGGTCCGGGAACCATATCTGCCTCGGCCACGCCGGTGAGATGAGGATCATCCTGCACCGGGACCGTCCGAGATGACTGATGAGTCGCAGAAGCAACGGCAACGGCGGGAACGCATACAGGAACAGGCCGTCCCAGGGGAAGGAGAATGCATCGCCAATGCTCTCCAGCTGTGGAAACCTGCTAGCGAACCTCCGTCACTTGGTGTTCGCCGCCGTCGCGAACAGGTCGATCCATCGTCGGAATAGGAGATCCACTTGATCCTGTCGAAGCTCCCACTGGTGGCAAGAGCGCAGCTCGCTGCTGAATGAGTCGCAACAGTGTTTTTCACTCCTGCCAGATGAAAAGGTACCAGGAACATCCCCTGGGTGACGGCCCAGTGCCACGGATCCTGCGCTTCCTTGGGGGCTGGGGATCTGGTGCCCCCCTGCTTCTGTATGTAGAATATCGTGGTGGTGTTGTCGGTGAAGATCCGTACCACTTTGCCCTTGAGGAACGGAAGGAAAGACCTGAATGCCCAGAACAGGGCTAGGAGCTGCAGGACGTTGATGTGCAGTGACCTCTCCTCTGGGAGCCAAAGGCCTCTTCCGTGGATATCTCCGGTGTGCGCTCCCCAACCCTCCAGGGAGGCGTCAGTCGTCACCGTTTCCTGATGTTGCGGGGTCTGGAAGTCCATGCCCGCCACTGGATGCGCGCAGTTGCCTCACCACCGGATTGCCTGGCGGAAAGTCTTGTTGAGGGAGATCTTGTCTTCGAAGCTGCCCGCCGCTTGCATCCAACGGGCATCGAGGAACTCCTGTAGTGGCCGCATCTGCAACCTGCACAGACGTACGAGGTAGATGCACGATGACATCATGCCGAGCAGGGAGTTGATGGACCTCACCCTCGCCACTTCCATGGTCAACAGCTGTTTAACCTTGCCCAGGATGGCTTTCGTCCTCTCCACCGACGGTGAGGCCAACCTTGACACTGTAGAGTCTGGCTCCCAGGAACAGGGCGTCCTGCGACGGTACCAATTGGGACTTTGCGCGGTTTATCGAGAATCCCAGTTCCGTGAGCAGGTGGACGGTCTTCACTGTGTGAACAAGGGCGAGTTCTCTTGACTTTGCTCGGATGAGCCAATCATCGAGATAGGGGTATACGTGGATCCCCTGCAGGCGCAGCCATGCCGCCACCAGTGCCTGGCACTTGGTAAATACCCTTGGTGCCGATTTCAACCGAAGGGCAGGGCCTTGAACTGGTAGTGCCGCCTTTGGACCACGAACCGTAGGGACTTCCGATATCCCTTGCATATGGGGAAGTAAGCATCCTCCAAGTCCAGAGACGACAGGAAGTCTCCTTCCGCCAATCGTCCCAGCACATGCTGAAGGGTGACCATCCGGAACTTCTGGGACTTGATGTATCTGTTGAGGCGGCGAAGGTCTAGGATGGGCCGCCAGCCGCCGGTCTTCTTTCGGACGAGGAAGTACCGAGAGTATACTCGGAGCCCTGGAGCCTCTTTGGGACGATTTCTATCGTGCCATTTTTCAGCATTGCTCGTACCTCCAGAAGCAACTGTGGCACATGGTTTTCTTTCCTGGCCACAAGTGGGAAACAGGGACACTTTCTTTGGAACTCCAGGTATAGCCCGTGGGCCAGGGCATCCAGCACCCAACGGTCGGTGGATATGGACTTCCACACACTGACGAACTTCGCCAGCCGGCCTCCCACCGGGGTGCTTGGGTGAGGGCCCAACGTCACGGCAGGTTGTCTTGTTTCACCAAGGCCTTGCCACCTTGGCGACAACGACGGTGTCCTCCTGTCTTGTTGCGGCCTCTGTAGGCTTCCTGCGGCGAGGAGCGGGCTGCCTGGCGATACGGCGAGGAACTGCGCCAAATCTTTGGAGGCACCTGGAGACTTGCCTCCGGAAGTCCGAAAGGGTGGCCGTCGCTGATGGAGAATCCAGGGCCCGGGCCGTCTCGGAGTCCGCCTTGATGGCCTGCAGCGACTCGTCCACTGTCTTGCCAAACAGGTTGTTCCAGTCGAAGGGCATGTCCAGTACCCTGGTCTGCACGTCCAGACTGAAATCAGTGGCCCTGAGCCAACCGCGCCAGCGAAGGCAAACGCTGTTGCCCATCTGGTCAAAGCCGTTGTCGGCGATGTCCGTGGCCACCGTGATGGCGTGGTCCGACGCCACCTCACCTTCCTGCAGGATTTCAAGGGCTTCTGCCCTCTTGTCATCTGGGAGGAAGTCCAGGATGAGAGTGATCTTGAACCACAGCTCCCAGTCGTAGCGCGCCACGATCGCAAGGGCGTTGGCCGCCTTGATAGTCGTCGCTGCCGACGAGATGACCCGTCAGTCCCATGGCATCTAGCTTCTTCCCCTCGGCGTCCGGCGGGGAAGTGGAAGTTGATGCCGTTGTCCCAGCCGATTTGTTCTTGGCCGCCACGGAGACGACCGAAGCCGGGGACGGCTTTGCCCTGAGGCACATAGGAGCAGAGTCCGGGACCCGGTACTTCTCGTACCAGTCCCTCTTAGCAGGGACCGTGAACAGGTTCATCAGAAGGGACAGTCCTTCAGCCCAGATGTCGTCCAGTAGGGGGACTGAGAGGACTGTCTTCCCCTTGGCCTCCCGTTGATGGTAGAGAAACCCTTCCTTCTTCTGCTCTTTGGGGCATAACTGGAAAAGCTCCGATGCCCATGAAAGGAGCCAATTTCATCGGGCGGGGATGCCCGGGCAGCGGGTGATGGGAGACCCGTCCCGTCGTCTGTCCCCGCCGTCTCTGTCCCAGTCTCGTCCCTCAGAGGAGGGGATGGGGTGAAGGCTGGAAGGGAGGTGGAGGATGGGCTCCCCGACGGTCCAGGCGCCTCTGGATCGTCCGCTGGTGGTAAGGGCAACCTTGTCCTCATCTCCGTACACAGGTCCTGCAAAGCCATCAAGATTGCTCCTGTATTGTCTTGTGGCATCGGCTGCGACGGGAGCGAAGGCTGGGGCGCGGGATCCTCCGTTTCCCCCACGGTCCGTGGTTCCTCGTCGGCCCCACCATTGCTCTCTACATCTGCCTCGTCGGTATCCCTCCCATAGGCCCTTGCCTCCTTGTCCAGGATCTTTTTGACGCCGGCCAGCTCATCTTCGGAGGTGGCATCTGTGTCCGTTAGGGCTACTGTGCCCCCAAACCCCCCCCTCTCATCCCAGGGTTTTCGCGGGGGTCTTATCGATAGGCTGGAAAGAGGTTTCCCTCCTAGGCAGCAGAGAAACTCTAGGCCCAGAGGTAGTCTCCACTGGGGTAGCCTCCGCAGGCTTCGCCAGGGACGCCACGATTCCTTCAAACGAGGCCTTTGAGACTTTGGGCACGTTTGAGGCCTTCACCTTAGGGGGAGGGTCACGGCCACGCCCTCCGAACCCCCTGGCCGTCTACGTGGGGATCGACCGGGGCTTCTCCCGAAGCTTACCCGGGTTCTCCGACTTCCTCTTCACAGAGACAGAGCGTTGGCTCATGGATGATGGCGTTGGTGACATTGCGCCCTGCCTGGCAGCCGAGGAGCCCGAAACAACGGCGCTCCCGCTGCTCGCAGACTCACGGTGCTTAGCCCTTCGTTGGGCCCCCATCACCCGAGCGGCCTCAATGGTCTTAGAAGACCGCTCTGACCTCTTCTCACCTGCTGCTGGGCTCTTCCCCTTCAGCCAGTTAGTGAGCCGAGTACGATGGTCCTTCATTGTCTGGACGGACATGTTCTTACAGAACGCACAGTCCTTCTCCACGTGCGATTTGTCGTCGTGAAGGCAGTAGCGGTACCGGGAGTGCTCATCTTCCTTGAAGACATTCTGTAATCCACATCCAGGGCAGATCCTAAACAGCTTGGATCCAACAGGCGTCGTGTCTCCTTTGTCCTGGGCCATGACCGCGCGGGGTAGGCCTCAAAGATCTTCCGGAATCCTCCAAGAAGTGAAAACTCGACGAAAATTTGCCGTGGGGCGGGAGGTGGGGTGGGCATAGAAAATTCTGAAACGGGTCCCTGTTAATCGGAAGAAGGAGCTTGAGGCTCGAACTGACCAAAAAATGAGAACAAAACTCTTTGAAAAAACACAATACGCAGTAAAAGCTCAAGAGCTATAGCACAAGGACTCGCAACACTTGAACGTGCAGTAAAAATCTGAAGAAGGCTGCCAGAGGAGTGGCTTAGGTAGAGGGCAGTCATTGGCTGGGGGCAGTATGACCCAGAGACCAGTGATTGGTTATTAGTAGAAAGACAGTTAAGAAACGAAACAAACAGATTTTTTTCTTTACCGAGGATTCCCAGCCTGGCGACGAGGAATATTCATGAGCATGTGAATCCATGCCAGACCTCATGCTGGAGAAAGTGGGTTGCCAACTAAAAGTGAAAAGGGGATCGAGACTAGTCGCAGCACCAGACTGTGAAACAGATCACAAATGAGGGAAGGTAAAGCAAATTGGGTAAACCGGAATCAGAAAATAATGTAATGCAGGAGATAAACTGCAGCTTCGGGAACAAAACAAAAAAATTATTTGATGGACTGAACTGCTTGATTTTTCAAAAATAGAGTTTGCACAGAGCCAAGCTGCGCAAGGCACACATTACCTAAGGAGGTGTGGCAATTAGTGAAGAACTGCATGGTGGAAGGGCCACAGACGTGGCACACAGAAAGTCCCTGCAAAAGACAACATTCTAGATGCTTTTCCCAGGTTGCCTGTGGCACAAGCAACTGCAAACCGTTTAGGAAGGACAGAGAGCAGGTTTGCAGAGAATGGAAGGGTTCTGGGAGAATGCATTTAGAACAAGATTCAAACAGCTCTGTAAGTGGAGACCAGGAGATGAGATAATGAGACGGTTTTGAAGAACGCCGTTTGGGGAAAGGGCATGCATGTGGGTACATGCACAAGCTTCCGTTTAACATAAGCTACCAAGCACCATTGTAGAAGATAATGGACATCCATTAAATGGACCTGAGGGGGACTGCAACGTGACAATAGCCTCACCTAAGGGCTTAACTTGCAGAACTAGATTTGGTTTCAAGTACATGAAAATATGGTACCTCAACCCTCTGGTCACTTGAAAGTGAGGAGGTGCTCAACGTAATCTACCATTGTATGGCAGATGAAGTTCACAGTTTAAGTACAAACCTTATTTTCATTTAATCAGTGCAGTTGTAAAAACGTACCTCCACACTGGCGTAATCGCACATGGAGCACTTGAATGGTTTTTCGTGGGTGTGTTTGTACCGTCGATGCCTAACCAACTCGCCACTCGTTACGAAGGCCATATCACAGTCTGTGCACTTGTGAGGTCGAGTACCTAAAAAGAATAGTACAATATTATAGTTTGCCATTTCATTGCTCTGCTAGAATTCAATCTAACAACCATGCTGATAATGTTGCAGGTGCAAGTGGGTGTAGTAACCAATATTTAAGTAAACTGAGGCCTGAAGTAATTTAAGTAATGAAGTAATGTATTCGGCTATGTGCATGTACATCTGTTTATTATAGCATTTACAAGCCAGAACTAAGTCTTTTCTGATCATCTGAAGCCATGACCAACATACACAAACAAAATGTTACTCGTCGTAGTACCTACTTTACCATGGGTGCCTCTACACCTTAAGGCATATAAAAGGATGCCCCCAACCATCACCAACTTCCCACACCCCCACAGGATGGTACAAGAAAAGATGCCCTTGCACTTCTATTGAGTTACCAAGTCAAAGCACAGATGCCCCAGGAGTGGAGGCTCCACCCACTCCCAGCCCTCTGCAAATCATATTGCACCAGTCATCTGTTTATAATTGAGGGAGCGTGTCCAAAAGGACATGGTGCTGTATGCTCCGGATCAGTAAACCTGTTCCTGCAATAGGCACAGTGTGTCGATGCGGTCAGATTAACCGATTACCATGCAGGAGGCAGCAAGCCTGGGTTACAAAGTATTTTCTGCTTCACGCATTTGAGCCGCAATGTAATGGATGTGGAGTGACTCAGATGTGTGCACGTTCTGTAAGTGGAGAGAAATACAATGGTGGTGTTCAGTTAGCACCACTTTGGTTCTGGAAAGCTGCTCTGCACCCCATTAATGGAAACAATTGGGCCATACCGAAGCAACTGAGGAGCTAGAGATGCCAAAGAGTCCTATCCAGAAAGTCCATGTAGGAAGGGATGCTAAACACATCAATCCTCAGTTACTCCAACAACGTTTGACATAAGGGACGTCTTTCATATTTTTCCTTTTGGGTGCCCTGCTCACCGCTACCAATTTGGCTTTATATCGGAGGCTTTACAACCTTGGTACTGCCAGCAAACAAGTCTGAGGTGCAGAACGCACTACATGAGATGGATTCTCTTTCATGATCATCACTAATTATTTTACCTGACAAGACACTCCAATATGCGTGAACTGGAGGTGCTGGAGAAGGAATCATTGTCCCACCTGCATCTTCCAATACACAAACGTACATCCAAGAAAAACGCCAATCAAAATGAAAAAACAAATTTACAGTAATGGTTTGAACATTTAAGAAAACGTTTGCATACAATCAAGGGGCAGCACGAAGGCTTCAAGAAGGAAATATCAAAAGGTCATTGCATCTTGTTAAGTCAGTTATTCAGCAATTGGGAGAGTAAAAATCAATGAACCTCCTGTGAAAAATCTGCCCTGATCACAGATTCAAACCTCAGGAAGCAAAATATGAATGAGGGGGGAAAGGGATGGGGAAATCAAAAGACACAAATGTGACTTCCTGCATGCAGAATCTGCCTGAGAGTTTGAGACACTATGCCACTGTTCAAAACCTGATCGAAAGAGCATGCAGAGCAGGCTCATCAAGCAGGGAAGGCAGGGAGCGGGCTAGAGAGTTAATTGTAAAACTGTACTTCCCTAAAGGAAAACTATGCAAGCGGCTGTGAAGCAGGCCCTCAGGTGCTGCGGTGCCTCAGAAGAGCAAATCTATCAGATTTGGCTGCCAACATGGCGATTAAGACATTATTCTTGCAGGCAAACAAAGGAATTGTTTGTGGAAAAAATAACAGTGCATGTTATTCCCACTTGGCCTTCAATTTCTACTGGAAAGAAAGATTTACACTGTTATGACCAACAAAGGATGCACATCGATGAATACAACCAACAAACGCACAAGGGCAAGATCGAGGGACTGTCTGCAGAGACAACACTGGAACTAGGAAAACAACCTCTGACATTAGGAGAAAATACCACAAAAGGCCTTTGAAACCAAACAAGCCCCCCAAACTGAACTTGCGACACATGCTGGGTAGGAATACTAGAAACCTTAGGTCTATGAAGAGTGAATTGAAGAGACCAGAGTCAGTTGGGACCCAACGTTTGAATGATCATACAAGTCTAACCTGGTCCTAAGTAATAGGGCCATTCATGTTCCATGCTAGACGAATAGGCAAAGGGGTGGCTTCAAATTCTGCTGACTTGTACTGCAGAATGTTGGAGGTCAGTGGGATAGGAACTGGTGTTTGGGAGGGATTCACGAGTAGTGTAAAAGTTGATATGACGTACCTGTTGGCAGGGTTGTGTTCCATGGGTGCATATTTCGAGTCAAATGGTATGGGCCAAGGTGAAACATTTGCAGGTGAAAAATGTGCACTCACCATTAGCTAGTGATATTTGGCTCTTGCCGAGTAAGAAATAGGGTGCTGTGTGCCTTTTAAAATTGAGGTGGCGAGTGACTAGCTAGTCGCTTGCAACTTACATATTTGTACCCTGGTATGGGGGTATGTATGTTGGGGTTAATTTACAATTTGGTTGGAAAGCATATCCTTGGTTCTAGCAGCTCTCCAATATCAATGTCTCACTTACAACTGGGCTAGATGAGGCACTGACCTATTATGGCTTCAATGTTTCCTAACGTTTTCTTAAAACTGTTGCTATCCACCCTTTGAATCAACCTCGGGACAATCAAATGTGGAGTTCCACAAGGATCTTCTCAGAGTCCACTATTAGTTAACCTTAATATCAAACCCAAAACAGACCGAATTTGTTACAAAAGTAGGACCTACTTTATCTATGCAAGTGACACCGAGCACTACTTGTGCTTCGGAGACGACCTCGGAAAATAACCATCACATCAGATGCTGTATGGAGAATTTCAGAGAACAGATGAATAAAAGAAAGAGCCCTAAAATGCAATCCATCTTGTACAGATGTCATCCTTGCAGCACTGCTTAGACTGACCTTAGTGTGCCTCAGCCTTTTGATCTATGGCCCCTGCATCTTGAAGTCCATCAGTGTCACATATGCTCAATCTGGAGGTGCTCACTGATTCATCCACATCATTCGACCAACATTAGACAGGCAACCAGTCCTCTCCCTCCTAAGCCCCCCCCCCCCCCCCCAATCTCCATACACTCGACAGGTTTTAGGAATATTTTGTCTTTTCACCCATGAAGTCCAATTGGTTAATGCCTTTGTACCTAGTTGCATGGATGTTTGCAGTGCCATCTTCTTGGACCTTCCTTTGAAAACTATGAAGAGACCTCAAATCATTCATAACCCTTCCGTCTGGGTTTTACTCAAACTGAGTGGCAGGGAACACACTACCCCAGACCTCTGCTCCCTTCATTGGATGCCTGTTAAAGAAAGAGGACATTTTAAGGCATTGTCCATAAGGCAGTTTATCTGGGCCAATTTCTGTCAAGAGATTCCATTTCTCTATCGCAACCGAGGCGCTTAACATCTGCTACACAGGGAGGTTACAGTCTCCTACCAAAGGGTGAGAAGATCTTTCTTGGTGCAAGCTGCACGACTGTGCCACACATTGCCAGTTTCTCCCAGACTTACCTTTGAACATGGTATATTCCATCCTCAACTGAAAACATTTATTTTCCCCTATTAGTCTGACATGAGATGGCTAGCTCTAGCACCAATGAATGAGTGTCAGGGTGAAATAGGACACACTCATTCTGAGATGCAAGGCATGTCAACACATTTGCAACCAGGATATAGTCCTACCCAGGCCTCCAGATAAAGTGCGTACCAGGCCTTTTTACGCATGAAAATCTTGTAAATACGACAGCTTTATTATTTTCCTGTATACATTAACACATACGTTTAGAGCAGATGGCAGTGCAAAGGTCAGATTACTTGAGAGAAACCTGAAGTCTTCTTTTGATTTTTGTCTGCAGCCATGGATAAAAGCCTCTGAAACAATGCATTTCTCTGAAGCCTTTCAAAAAAAAGAAACTGCACACTGATAAAGGGAATGGTTTATTGCCATTCAGCTTCTGCTGTGTTGATGCTCATGGAGCAAACAGAAGCACTGTGCATGTTTATTTTCCTAGCATTTTAGGATTGTAAAATTAATAAGGTGGAAAACTAAGTTGCAATTGTGAATTAATATTTTGTAACAAATTATGTTTTTTTTCCCAGTGAAAGCAAATCAGTTTTGCACAATTGTATTTTTCAGAGTTCCTGCGGTGTGCATAATCATGCAGAGGCAGATAATTTTTTACACTTTTGATTTTACACTCCAATTATAAAAACAGTGTGTAAAATGATGAGTATGCACAGTCTAGTTTACATCCATTCAACCTTGCAATCAATGGGGTATTACTATAAATGGTCAGTGGCAGCAGAGTCTTTGCTCAAGGGTGAGTGATCGTCATTGCACCAGTTCTAGCCTTTCAAAGCTTCAAGACTACAATTAAAACATCCAAAACCTGACTCTCCAGGAAGTGCAAGCACTGTTAAAAACAAATGAAAATTACTTTGCAATTGAAATAGAAACTCAGCAAAACCTGTCCATGTGATAATCCAGATAGGTATTTAACTGTATGTAGTGCTTCATACATGGTTTATCCAACATCTAGGCACTGTGATTATTATACCTCAGTCGATACTCCGTTACCAACCTCTAAAGGATGCGAGCCAATAAAATAGCTCAGTTGCTGCAATCTGTGCGTGATCTCTAGGTTGCAGGTTCGAATCCCAGCAAGGCCAACTCAACCTTTCATCCTTTCAAGTTTGATAAAGGAGTACTGACTTCGGTTTGATTGTGATTAATATGTTCTATGTACAGCACTTTGCCAAAAGCGCTATATAAAAAACCATTTGACCATGAGATTAGATATAGAATTTAGCATGGAGTCCTTGGCTCTCTGCACACTTGTACCACAACATTGGCATACAGGTAGCAATAGCTTCAGGAAAAGAAGACTTTCATTAAACATCAAAAGACAATGCTGCTATATAACCTCAAAACACACACAAAATTTGTTTGCTTTACTATGTAATTGGCTAAGATTTTGTGTTCTCAACATTTAAATGTATATAAGAGAGATCAAATGGCCAGACCTTAGAGAAATAATTAAATGTGTATTCTGTCACAATGCAGAAAGCTGCCGCATGTTAATGATTTCCATACAGTTTTTGCATACGTCAGCTGGATGTCACATACATTTTACTCTTGCAAAGGAGAAAAGTCATTTTTACTCTCAAAGTTTAAAAATAGAGAGTAAAATACTCCCACCTCAAAAATCTTATCTGGAGCACTGGTCCTACCTGAAACCTAATGGGATTATTGACATTGTTTTGCACAAGGGAGTACCTTCCTATGAAAGATACCAACGCTGGAGAAATGGAGTTACAGGTAAGAAACTACTCCCTTCTCCAGCATTGGATCTTTCATGGATTCACAATAGATTACATTGCAGTACCAATCATGCATGGCGGAGTGTAAAGGCAAGCCAATATAGAAACAGAATCACATACATGAGACAATGAAACCCATCCAGTGATCAAGTTCAAAACAAACACCCCGAAAGTGCGGGGCTTAACTTATTGAAACAGGCGTTGCAGGACCGCCTGTCCCACCTGCACATCCTCACCATGCTGCTGCTCCAGACAATAATGCCAGGTAAAAGGTACTTCGGGGTAGATTCCGGGGCCTTGAACTTTTTTCTCCAGCCTACCTTTGACAGCCGGTTCCGAGAAGGGATGTCGCATCGTGCGCAGGCCCTCCTGCCACACATGGTCCAGAATAGGCACAGAGAATACAGCTTTCCGTCTCTTGCCCATGTGATCGAACAGGAAGCACTCCTTCCGCTCGTCCTCAGGAGTCAACCCAAATTCCACACACGCCTTAGCCATCATGGCGTGGAACGCCCCAACATCATCGGGAGGGGATGGCTGCGCTGGACTATGAGGCTGTTCCACCTCCCGGTCCGTATCCCACACCATGTCCCTCGTCGGCAACAAAGAACCAGTAGACATGGTGTCCCGAGGCACACTGTCTGACTCAGACTCCGGCAGTTCACCCTCTTCAGGGTAGGAACGTGGACAATCTTCACTCACCGATAGAGGCACCGGCAACCAAGCCGTATCCGACGAACGCAGAGGAACACCAGAAGCATCTATGACAGGCCCCACCGGGACCACATTCAGAGGGGGTAACCTTGCATCCAGCTGGCCCAACAAGGATTGCAGCTTGGACAGAACCTGGAGCGACAACATAGCCTGCGGGTTCACCAGCAGGTAACTAGCCGGACCAGCACCCCCGCCGAAGGTCCAACACACTGCATCCCCAAGGCAGACGGACCCAACACCGGCTCCCGGTCGTCGTCCACCTCCGAGGACACCGAAAAAGCAGCCGTCTCTTGATGTAGAATGGTGTCAGGCATAAGCGAGTCAAAGGTGGAAGACTGCCACACGCCACTCGTCGGCATCAAGCCATCTGTATCTATCCTCGACCACGAGAAAAGCATTGGGCCTTTATCAAACCCTATTGTCGCTGGGGCCGATGACAACCGTCGACGACGGGACCCCCGTTGACGAGGACGTCATCGGAACCGCCACCTGCTGTGTAGATTTCCCAGGAGAACCTGCCTGCTTGGCAGCGCTGGACCGGTGCTTAGAGGACTCCCTGCTAGAGGACGACCTGTGATGGTCCCCTGAAGAGGAGCGCTTCAACGAGGAGTTTTTCTTGGCCTTCTCCTGCGACGCCGACTTCTCGGGCCTACCTCCAGACCCTCGGGAATGGTCTGACCGACCATGCTTGGACAAAGCAGCACCCTACGACAGTTGCTTACTCGAAGAGGATCTACCACTCTTCCCGACCTCTGACCCAGGAGCAGGACGAGATTTCTTAGCCGGAGGCTCGGCCAACGCTGCCCGGCGATGATCCGCCACCTGTACAGGCTGCTTAGAGGACAGGCTCCGGACTGACCCTACCTCAGAGGCGGGGTAGGTACCCTCATTAAGCCAACAAACCAACCGCTGATTGCGGTCCTTAAGAGTCTTTTGCGAAAATCCTCTACAAATCTCGTAAGAGTCGGCTGAGTGATGGGGGTATAGGCAGTAGAGGCAATCCATATGCCAGTCACCCTCATACACCTTCAACCCACAAGTCGCACAGGGCCGGAACAGATTTCTTCAGAGCCCCAGAAGCCATCTCAATACCAATAGTACACACACACGTGCGAAAAACACAACAAACACAAGGTGATCCCAACAGTTGGAGACAGTTGAAATCTGCCACATGGGCGGTGCTATTTATACCCTACGTCCTATTGGTGGGGACTAAAGCACCCAAAAAGGACGTTGATAGGACACTGAAGTGTCAAAGATTTCCATAGGAAAACGCTAGGTTAAAATGACTGAGGTTCCCAGCCTGACGACAGGGAATATTCACAGCATGTGAATCCATGAAAGATCCAATGATGGAGAAGTAGTATGATCTGGGTTAAGAAAACAGTTTGAAAACAGTTTGTTCCAACAATAAATAGCTCATCATATAAAGAAATTTAGTTCATGTTCTGTGTTGAGGCCATGCTCAACATTCCTTGTTCTGCATATCAGTCTAACTTCACAGTGCCGTAGCTTCAGCACTCTGTTGCCTCCTCGCGAATCACAATTAAAAAAAAAAAAAAAAACATTTAATCTCTTTCTGGTTGTCCATTTGATGCTGCACTTGGCAATGTATTGACAGTGGGTATCTGGTGTCTGTAGCTCTCAACGTCCTGCTGTGTTCCCTTATCCCCCTTCTTAGTTCGCGGATGGTACTCCCAATATACTTAAGTCCACACACACACAAACATGATTGCATAGGTGACAAATGTTGATCTACAATTTATAAATTGCTCAATATTCTTCTTTAGTTAATGTGTGTGGACATATTGAACAAGTTCTGCATTTATGGAATGCAGGTTTTGCACTGTCACAAGTATATATCCTGGTTCCCATTTCACTTCCTGTAGAACTCCCAGTGCATGCACAGTGTCCCTTAAATATGCTAGATCTTTGGTACTTCTTTCTCGA
This sequence comes from Ambystoma mexicanum, assembly GCF_040938575.1. NCBI lineage: Eukaryota > Metazoa > Chordata > Amphibia > Caudata > Ambystomatidae > Ambystoma > Ambystoma mexicanum. The sequence goes on along the minus strand of NC_090921.1, from coordinate 1,056,624,709 downwards.
TTACATCATTTACGTATTTGGCCATCGGCTCGTCAATCCACTCAATTGCACTCACAATTGGTCTCCCTTCTGGTATAAGGTATGGCGTATGTACCTTTGGGAGGAAGTGTATATAGTGGGAATTCTGGGATCATCAATCCCGAGATATTTAGCCTCATCATCAGGGAGTAATCCTCTCGTGCCATTTGTTGATCAGAGTTGATGCTTGTTCCTCAATCCCGGCTGTGGTGTTGGATGGCAACATTTCGTAGAAGCCTGGTCTTTTCAGGTGTGTCAGTTATTTGTATATAGTCTACCCTGTTCATAATCACTATAATGCCTCCTTTATCCGTTTCTTTAATGATTACGTCCAGGTTGCTTTTAGTGCTCCGAGTGCCTGGAGTTCCTGGGCATTCAGGTTCGCCTACCATCATCGGAGCCCTCATCAACGCCAGGTCCATCCCAGCCCAAGCACTCAACATTGCTGACACTATATCTCTTGCCTTTACCTGGACTGCCAAGACATATCTGAAACCTGGCTAAACAAAGCCTCAGGGCTAGCCCTGTCCCTTGCTGTCCCGGACAACTACTCCATATGCAGAAAGGTTAGACCCAGGGCCAAAGGAGGTGGAGTGCCCATCATAGCCAAATCCCACTTGAACATGAGGAGTCATCCGTTCCCCTTACCTCATGCAAACTCCTATCTGTGAAATTGTCACTCTCAGCGACACTCAACATTAACCTCATCTACCGCCCCCCTGGCCCTTCTCACGCTTCCAAAAACCGGAGATCACACAGCTCTCAGTTGCCAATTCCACACTCCAATCACAAACAATCTTACTTGGGGGCTTCAACTTGGGTTTGAACGACCCCCTGGACACCATTGCTTCATCACTAGCCAATACTTTAACTTCTCACAGCTTTACTCATAGAATCCAGGACCCTACTCATGCAAAAAGTTGCACGCTAGACCCTTGGACAGACCACCACCTTATCACATTCAACATTAACACCTTGATCAGCCCCAACCTCCCCACAAACAGCCCCAGCAGCTCCCTCTAGAAACAAAAAAAATATCACTGCTAATAACCAGCTCCCTCTACTGCAACCTATACTAGAGACCCCCGCCCCCCACACCGCCCCGGTCTACTCCACCAACCCTCAACCCTGACTAGAATATACAATTACACAATGCTATATGCTATTGACAAAATAGCGCCGCTCTCAACACGTAAAGCCAAACAACTTGCTCACCTCAAGACCTGGTTCACTCTTGAACTAAAAAAACCTGCATACCTTCTCCTTATTACAAATCTTTTTGATACAGCCTCCAGGGACTATAAGAAAGAGTTACTCCTTACCAAAGGTGAACTTTACAATGACAGAAATGACAGAATTGCCAAAGCCAGCTCCATTACAAAGGAACTCTTCCTTATTCTTAGAGAATTCGAAACACAAGTCCCAACCACCCGAAAACTGCAACAAAGATGTGAACTGGTGTGATAAACATCCAAAATGCTCTCAAAAACAAAATCAGTCCCAATCAACCATTGAAGCCAAAACAAAAAAAAAAAAAAACTGTTTAGACAAACTCCACAAACCCCAACCCTCAACCCCCACTGCCAAATCCACTCTCCACAAGGAGCTTCCCCTAGTCGAATTCTGAGGTCTCTATTCCGGAAGTACTAAAAATCATCCTCAGCCTCAAACCTTGGATGCCAAGGAGACACCTACCCATCTACAATCATCAAAGATTGCGCCCATCAACTAGACCCCTTAATCACCAACCTGATCAACGCCTCCTTCAAAAACAACTGTGTCCCTTCCGACAAAAACAAAAAAACCACATCGGTACTTCCCCCTACTGAAAACATTTTAAAAAAAATAAACAAAGAAAATAAATAAATCACTGGACCCTAACACACCCACTAACTATTATAAATTCTTGATCGGGTAGCTTATCTACAAATCCAGAACTACCTGGAAGAAAATAACATTTTAGGGCTTCGCCAATTCGGCTTCCACCCAAGACATGGGACAGAAAAGCCTTAATGGATCTAAAAATCCAAATGGACAAACGGACAATGGGAAACTAGCTGTGCTCCTTCTAGACCTCTCCGCTGCCTTCAATCTGGTGGATCACAACATTCTATGTAAACACCTTTCCCTAGCAGCCAATTTCTCCACCAAAGCCACATTTTGGATAAAATCCTTCCTCAGCGACAGAACTATGGAAGGTTTCCGCCCCAAAACTGAATCACCGTCTACCCCAGTCACCTGTGGAGTGCCACAAGGCTCTTGTGTGGCCAACACTGTATAATAGATTCATCAAGCCTCTCTTCGACCTCCTTGACGACCTGGGTGTCATTTACACCAATTACGCTGATGGCATTGAGGTCTTCATACCGATTTCCGGAGACCATGACAAGGACACTATCACACAACACCATCTTCTGTGACATCCAAGATTGGATGGCACAACACTGTCTTTGCTTGAACGATGATCAGACCGAGCTGCTCATGATCAGGCCGAGCTGCTCATCATCGGCTCCCAACGCAGCATCTCCAAACCCAATACCCTCTTCAGGTCCTTCACCATAGATGGACACTATCAAAGTCGCCACCGAGGTTAAAACGCTCAGCTTCTACCTAGATTCAGCACTAAACCTCAACAAATGCTACCACCTCAGTAACCGCATACACATGCAAACTCATTAGAGCGTGCAGAAAATTCCACTCCCCTGGCAGCTGCCTGACTTTGGCCAGAACTCTAGTCCTCACACGCCTTGAGTACTGCAACGCACTTTATGCTGGGACTTTGAAACAGAACATCAGTTAGCTACAGGTTTTAGAAAACAATGCCCTCAGAGCTGCACTCAATGTCACCCAGCTCGATCCACATCACTGCCATTTGACACCAACAACACTGGCTACCTGTACAGGTACGCATCAAGTTCAAGTCACTCACCCTAACCCACAAATGTATTCACCAGTTGACACCCTCCTAAATTGCCAACAACTTCACACCGACAATGCTCCAGACCGACCCGAGCAACCTATCAGCACCGCCTCGACACTCCCAGATTCAATCTTCAAAAAGCCAGTGGTAGCAGTTTCCCCCCAGATCCCAGCAAACTTTGGAACTCCCTGCCCATATCCTTCTGGATCTTCAGGAAACGTCTTAAAACGCACCTCTTTACCAAGAGCTCAGCCCACTATGACTCGGCTCACGACTAGCCTCTAACCAACTACGCCCGCATGTACCTGAAAGCTGCCTATGTTTTTTGTTCTCCATTTGTCCATCTGTAAACCCCTCACACTTTACATATGTAGCATACTTGCATGCAACCACTGTATTCTGTACTGTATTGTATTGTAACTCTCCACTACTGTCTGTATCATGCTTTGATTGTGCAACAACTGTAACTTGCTCTATCACCTAAGAAAGTGCCCAGATGCCCCCAGGCTCGGCGCGCTATATAAGCGTCAAAATAAATAAGTATGTCCCTCTCTTGTTCTTCCTTTGGTTGTGATCTTCCTATTTTTCTAGATCGCTTGCCACAGCCTTTGAAAAAATTTCGATGGCATTATAGCCTTGGAGATTTGGGGTAAAAGTAGATTTCCTTAGGAGGTCTTTCCTGCTTCAGGAACATTCCTCAAAGTCAAGTTCTTCCATTAGTGAGGCTTTTGTTTGTTTCTCTTCCGGTTTTGCATATGGTAAAGTTCACCAAGATGTGGTCTGTTCCGTGTTGTCCATCGTAACGTCACTTATTAATGGTTTGGTTACTTGCTTTTGCTTCCACTGCACTTTCTTGGCAAATAATGTCTTTAATTTCAGCTTTCTTGTAAATTAAAAAGGTCAATGTGTGCATCTGTATAGTTAAGAGTGTGTGTTGGTGCAAATGATAATCCATTGTTTAGCATACTTATTTCAGCACTGGTTAGAGTATGTCGAGATAAATTCATCACTAGGTTCACTGCCTCTGTTCCCTTCACAGTAGTTGTGTCCTTGACCTCGTTAATCGGAGTATACCTTAGTTCTCTGCTGTATGGCTTCCTTCGTCCACCTCTTGCCTCTGCTTAATAATGCCATTGTCGTATTTTCTTCTAAGGGGTCCTGGAACCCCACACACTTGGTAGTTGAGGGGTTTGTTGCTTTTTTGTATTTTCTGATCTAAAAAACGGTATCCTCTGTTTGCTTAGTGTCATTGTTAAGTCTTCGGTAGCCGTCTTACTGCCACTTGTGGTTGGTTGGTTGTCAAGTGTTACTTTCTGGCTCACTATCCACCATCAGAGCTCTGTGGAGAGCTATTTGGAGTACTTTCTCTTGAAGAGGTTCTGTAATGCTCATATTTAGGCTGGAATGTGAATACTCCGTCATCTTTATAATAACTTTCATCTCTCGAAAATGTCCTACATTTCCGGATCTTGACTTCTTCGTCCTGGTGCATTTTTATTATGTCGTACATTGGCCTGTAGTTCGTCTCTTTCAAGCTAGTCAATGCCTTGCTTGCTTCAATGTCTTCCCTGACTTTGTCTCTAGCCGTAGTCAGCCTTTTGTGCTCTCCATCTGCGTGTTCTATCAAAAGTTCTAGCATTACTTTGGAACCGTTTGCCAGATTGTCTTCCCATTTCCCCCACAAGATCTGCGTCTTCTGGGTTGTTAAATTTGGGGAAGTTTTTTTTTTTCTGAGTCCTCTGGGATCTTTGTCTTGTTCGAGGTTGGAGTGTGAATCTCTCCCAGAACTTATTGATCTCTCTTGTGCATAGTCTCTCGAGCTTGATGAATTTATATCTTAGTGTTTCTGGTTGGTTTGATTGCAGTGGAAAGGCTGTGTGGAGTGGGGCTTGAGCCAAACGCTGCTTAGCCAGAGCTACCACATCCTTCTGCAAAAGGGATGCCGGACTTGACTCCGCCTTGATAGTGAGTACTTCTGCCAGTACACCCGACTCAGCAGCTCGTTCTGGGGCTGAAGGATGCCCAGGTATTCCTCTAGACCAGAGGTTCTGTTGTGAAAGGCCCTTGCTAAAGACGGTGTGTCCAGCCCCTCCTCATCGGTGTCCTGGTGGTCTCCTGCATTAGTAGGGGCCACTGGGTCTAGACGTCTAGTCTGCCGCTGAAGACTTCCCAGGCGCTGGAGTTGGGCACGCTGCGACTAGATCCAGAGGTAAAGGCAGCGGTGGAGGTGCAGGCTGCGCGGGCACCGGCTGAGGTAGCAGTATGGGCAAATGTCCTGAATCACGCCCTTAAGAATGTTCCCCATCTGCGGAGACCGCATAAGGGACAAAAACGTGTCAAAGAAATTCTCCTCGCAGGAAGGCTGGGAGCGGTCCTGCACAGGAGCCGGCTGCAGTGGTGTAAACTGTATGAGAACATCCTGGGTGTGGAAGAGAGTAGAGGAGGGCTGGTGTTATAGTGATTGTTCTTGGAGGGAGGGCTGTAACTTGCATCAGAGGGGGGCATTTTTCTAGAGATGACTGGGGTACCAGGTAGGTCTTACTGGATTGTCTGGGTCCTCTTAATTCATTAAACCTGTGCACTTGGGCTTGGAAAAGTCATTGTGGAACAGCTTGGGTGCTGTCTCGAAATAGGGTGCAACATATTTTTCTTGATACATTGCTGTTTGGAGTTACGTGCGCATTTGCTTGATCCACTCAAGGACTTTCAGATGCCTTTGGGAGCCCGAGAGCCCCAAATGGTAAAGCAGATTCAGGCAGAAACAACGCTGTTGTGTTGGAAAACGTTGCGGTTTTTCTTTCCGAGCCGGAGGAGCCTGAGAAACTTGGAAAGAAAAACCACAGCGTTTTCCAAGACAATAACGTTGTATTTATGTTTGCGGTCGCTTCAAAAGCGACCGCAAACATAAATACAACGTTTTTAAAGCTGTGGTTTTATTTCTAAGTTTTCTGGGCTCCTCCAGCCCGGAAAACTTAGAAAAAAAACCGCAGCTAGTGCTTATTTAAAAAAAAAAAAATTGAAGGCATTGTCTTTATTTGGTGCCGGAGCTGCAGGACGCTGTTTTACTTACCTTCTGCTACTACAACAGCCAGCCCGCCCCACCTCCTAACAGCATTGCGAGCATAGGGCTCTTGCTGGCTACAGGGAGGCGGAGCCGCTGAGGATCACGTGACCTGCTCACGTGACTCGCTGACTCTCTTCAAAACTGCCGCGAAGCCACCCTCGCGGCGTAAGCCCTGGTGGCAGAAGGGCTGGTGCTGTTTGGCTGTTCGGCGTGGACGGCGACCTTCAACCAGTAAGCCTCCTACATCCAGATTTACCAGTGTGTCCGGCTGTTTGTTCGGTATTGCCATTCTAACACCTACTAAGCTACTGTCAATGACTATTTTCTACTTTTTAATAAGAGAAATCTTTGCTTTTAGAGCCAGTGGTGTTATAGTCTATTAACACGCATATTGACTGTTTATTTTTTTATCTGGCTATATTTGTTTTAATTAAGTTAACCACACTAAGGAGACTCACATCATTTTATACTGGAGGAAGTTGGCGGCTAAGATTTTTTATCACAACGATAGTTTATTGTCTAATCTCTGATTTTATTTTATTCTATGATGAGATCTGGTTTGCGCAGCCAAAAAGGCCCTCAATTCCTATTGGATGCTATCTCAGTGGACCCGGCCTCACAGGTTGACTCTACCAGCATCCTGGCCAAGTGTAGGTTATCTAATACTGTGTCTTCAATCACTTCTAAGTCTCTTTGTAGTGCCCCACTTTCGGTGGAACCTATCCCCTCTATAAATAATGCTATGTCTTGCAGCCTCACTTCGATAAAGCCTATTATTTTAAACACCTTGGAACATAGTATTCCACTAACCACTCATAATGTTATGATCCATAACCCCGAGATTATAGACGCAACTACCAGTGTCTCTGTAGCAGGTGATAATGCACTACATAAAACTCCTAGACAAACCAAAGTACGCCACCAAGTACTTGGCCAGACATTCATGGACAAATACATCCTAAAAGCAACCTCAACTAGCACAGAAATAAAACTTCCCAAAGTGTTTAGAGGCAACGCTATGTTAGACCATTCGGCAATGTCAACACAAGCTTTTTTTGGGGGAAATAATAATATCACTGACCTTAGCATAATTGAGTGTGCGGATAAAGCGATGAATCTGCCATGTACTACTGGAATTCCGGAAACCTCTAGATCCTCTTCCCAAGATCCAGTGGCTGATAATACACCTACCGCCCTAACTAACATTATTGAAGTCATTGAAAACAACATTGCGGACGATGTTTCCGACTTAGGCCCTCTGTCAACCAATCTGAACCAAGCAAATTCTCCGCATTTACATCATACATTGAAAGATGTGGATGAACGAATTCGCTTGACGCACCCAACAGTCTCAGCCCTTAACGTTGTTTTGAGCTCCTTTGTTGAGCTTTATGACAATGTTTGGTCTGAGCTGAAATCTGTCAAATCTGCAATGACAGAACTTAATTTAAAAATTGATTGTATTGGCACAGATATTTTAGTGGATCTTAATAATAAAGTGGATTGGATCGGTACAGAGATATCCCAGAGGCGACCGGTGCAAGTTTCACAAGGCGATAGTTCTCCAACCCCCTCTTGTCAAACAGCCAGGGTCAATTCCCAAATTATAGAGATATCCGATAACAACTTGCCAGTGGAATCTTCTAATAATGCTGCTGCTCACGATTATGATTTACCAGCAATTTTTCCTTGTTCTGGTACTCCTACCACGGCTATAGGTATATTGGCCGACCCTATCCAATGCTTGCCTGACCCGATTTCTATTCGGGGTCAATCTAACTCTACTGGATCTCCAGTTATTATAGCAAACGCTATTAATAAAGCAACTCTCTCTGTACAACCTAAGCCTATTTCACTGGCAATTCCCTGTAATACTGCTGAGGAGCTACTGAAGAATATTAAACCTACTCGGCCGATAGAGTCCAGTCCTGGTACAAGCTTGACTCCAACCCAGGGTCTTAAATGTCCACATGACAGTGCTATTAAGCACCCAACTTCCAAGAAAACAATGGCCCCACGTAAATCGCGCCTTATCAAGCGGAAATTGGCCACTAAGCAAACTAATATACTCTTTACCAAATCTACTGCAAAGGTTTTCACTTTTTCGAATAATGCTTCTACCTCTAAGGGTAACTTAACGAATGTTATTAAGCCTCCAATGATTAAATTGGTTGACTCTATGGCTCAAACTGTTAATTGTAACCCTCCAGCTACACTTGTTTCTGACAAGTGGTCTGGCAACCTTCCAAAATTCTGTTTGGCCCCCCCTAAACAGTCCATAGGTGAAACCTTATTTGCCTCCTCTATCTCAAAACTGTGCCCTTTGGTGCCACTTCAACATGGATGTGGTACAGGTAAATTTAGGTCTACCGAGGAAACTTCAATGGTTCCGCTGATTTTACAAGCTACTAATTCCAGCAATCTACCACTTGGTGCTGCCATGAGTAAATTTAAAACCTACGATGCAGCTTTGGTGGATTCTGGCGCGACACAAGCTTGTGGTACCAACAACTCCAAGCTGTGTGAAGATCATCTCATGGTTCCCGTGATTCCACAAGGTGTAAATCATAGTAATTTACATCAGGGGTGTGGTATTGTAAAATTCACAACCTTGGAAGCAATTCCCCTGACTCGGGCCGTGTCTCTAGTTCCCGAGCTAAATTGCTCACAGAGCGCGTCGGTCCTAAGGCCTCATCAAACCCCGGCAAATTGGGGTCCCATTCAACTGCAATCTCCAACGAAATCACTACTTCACCAGCCCCTGATCCCTGCTTTTCCTTTGGATCTGGGATTGGTGAGGGGATTCTCTCAGGACACTAACAATCTGTCTGCCCCTACCCACCCCACAATTTCTGCTGGGATTCGCAACCTGGTGGATCGTCTATACAAACCACAGACCAGAACTTTGCCCCCTGCTGCTGCCAAACATCTTGATACAAACATGAAAGGCCCTCAAAATTTATCAGCAGGCAATTTAATACGCCAAGAATGTACGAATAATAAGAAACTTAACTCTTTACACTTGATAAAGATCCAAAGCTTGTTGAAATTGGAAGAGCCTGTTTGTTTGAATCGTCGAAATGTATTATCCATTTTCTCTGAAATCCCTGCCCTCGCTCTCATTTCCTCTAAGGACATTGATAGAGTGGCCTTTGTGGATTGTAATTCTGTGGATATGAGCATGATTCTTCTTGCATCACCATTTGTTAAAGAACTGATTCTTACTCAAAAAGACTCTCTGAAGGAATTGGGCTTCAGAGTGGAAGCGGCTTCACCTTGGGAACTGCCGACTAATGGGCCCTCTTCTCTACAATCAGCAGTTAAACCAATAGGGGCTCATACAGGTGGACAGGATTCCCTGCCCACTTCAATAACTTTATTGCACCAGCAAAATAAAGATGTTGACTGGGCTACCATCATCTCCACCTTGTGGCAAAAACTTGTGCCCTAGCTATATTTTCCCAAATTCGACCTCAGATCCTCAGTCGAACTTTTGTATAAAATCTTGGAACTCCAGAGGTAATCAACACCTATTCACGAATTTGGAGTGCCTACATCGGCTGAGAGATGCTAATGTTATTTGCATTCAAGAGACTTGGATGACCTCAACCCCTTGTTTAGATGGTTTTCAAATTTTCGACCAGCCGGCCCGACATAACCTGAGGGGTAGACCTTCGGGTGGTCTACTGGTGGCAGTGGATAACTGCTGTGGGCTTGCTGGCAAGGTTCTTTTGGGTCTTCCCTATGGGGCGCTGGGGGTAGCCCTGAACTCTAGTACCGGCCATCTAAAATTACTAATTATTAACATCTATTGGCATACAGGGGTTGGTGAAATTAAGCTGTTTGTGTCTCTTATCTCTCAGATTATTTTGGAGTGGGGGCTGGCTAATGTCTCAGGTCATGTAATACTAGCTGGGGATTTGAACTGTGATGGTTTATTTGACTATTCACCATGGGCACTTTGTGAGTTGTATCCCTCTGACCGATGTGACAAATGGAAAAAACTGGCTAGTCAAACTTGGTACATTGAACTGGGCAATCTAGGTTTACAACCCCTTATCACCACCCTCTTTAAATCCTTTTAGTCATACCTGGAGGCGGGGGTCTTCCACCTCCATTCTTGATTATATCTTTGTAGATGATTTCCTGCTTACAAGATGCTCGAAGTTTGAAATTTTCTTGAATTCTTGGAGTGACCATGGTTTATTAACGGCAACTTTTAACATCTGCCTGAGAAAGGAGCGGTTGTGCCAGCCGATCGTGGTTTCTCCAAATTTATCTGGATCTGCTATTCGCTGGTCCCCTAAAAATATTGAAACCTTGAATGGTAAACCGTGGGACATGCTTAATAAGACTACTCTTGATTGGAAATTGACAACATTTAATTCGGCAACGGTTTCTACCTTGATACAAGTGGCAGTAGACGATATTGGCAGTTCTTTTACAAATCGAACTCCAGTTGTCAGGCATTCACATCAATATAATTCTGAGTTGGCAGCTGCAAAAACTATTAAGAATAAAAACATTAGGAAATTACAAACTGCAACAAGCGACCTGTCCAGTCGTTTAATTCTTATTAAGAAGGTCAAATTAGCCTATAAGAACTACTGCAAAACAATTAAACACCAATTGTTACAGCAGGATTCGGAATTAATGCTACAGGTTATTATGAAGGCAAATGTGGGAGCCTTCTGGCAGATTGTTAATGGACAGGATTGTAACCAGGCCATTGCTGAACTTAATCCGATTGCGGAACAAGATTGGCTAGTGTTTTATTCTAATAGATTTTCTCCTAGCCCCCTAGCGGTAACGGCCAGCTTTACTGATTATGATCCATTAGTCCCTTATTCAAAATGGGATCCCCCGTTAAATACTGATACGATCCTGGAGTTAATTTGCAGGTGTAAGAGCTCAAGAGCCCCTGGCCCGAATGGGTTAACTAATAATACCTTTAAAGCAGACCCAAATCTTTGGGCCAATCTCTTATGTATTGAGTTTCGAGATATCTTGCAAACTGGGATTTGTCCTATCTCTTGGTCCACCGCACACGTTATTCCGATCTTCAAATGCGGTAGTAGGTCCGATCCTAAAAACTATCGGCCTATCGCTTTGATAGATGCGGATTGCAAACTCTTCTCTGCTTTCCTTCTTTTACATTTAAGGGAATGGGAAAAAACTTGCCATCCTCTGAGCCCCTTTCAAACGGGTTTCCGTAAAAACCACTCAACTAACATCAATGGTCTGGTAGTTAAGTGTATTCAGGAGACTGCCTGGAGCTCAACTAGGGGACCCACTTTTATGGCCTCAGTGGACCTCTCGGCAGCCTTTGACTGTGTTGACCGAAATAGGCTTTGGCAAAAACTCTATGCCTGGGGTCTGCCTAGGGGCTTAATTAGCCTAATGGAGGGGGTTTATAACAATTCTACTATTCGAATCCGGTTAAATAAAAAGGGGGATATGTCAGATACTGTCCGTACTCATCGTGGGGTTAGACAGGGCTGTGTGCTAGCCCCTTGGGTGTTTAATCAATATGTCTCAGATGCAGCAGAGCACCTCTTGAAAGAGGGGCTATTAGCGCCGAGTATTGGCACTTTGAAGCTTATTTGGCTGGCCTACGCTGATGATTTTGTTCTATTCGATCTAACTAAGGTGGGGTTACAGCGTTTGCTGGATCTATTCGCCAATTATGCTCAACTTAATGGCCTGAATATTAATCCGGCGAAAACCAAAATCCTTGCCTTTTCTAAAGGGATTGTTAGGAAGAAAACAAATCTCTGGAAGTTAAGTGATGTGACTGTAACCAGTTCCACTTGCCTTACTTACCTGGGCTATCACCTGGGAGCAAGCAGAGGTTCAAAAGGGCAAAACCTTCTTCTCTTGAATAAAGCCAAGGTTCTGGCCAGTCAGGTCCTTAAAATTGACCGTAAATATGGCCGATTCTCCATTAGACCTGCTTTACTCTTTTTTGAGGTGAAAATCGCACCGAAATTGATATATGGCCTAGAGTTCGGCACTCGGTTAACCATCGCCAAATTGGAGGGTATTGAAGGGGAAATATGGAGACGGGTTTTACTCATCCCAAATGCAGTACCCCTTGCTGCGATTCGTTTCGAGCTAGGCTATATTTCTTTGACTGCACGAGTCGAGTGGAGGAAGCTTTTGCTCTATGCTAAACTAAAGGCCCCTACCGCCAACACGCTATACGAACTGGTTGGCAATAACATTTATCGATCTGGTTTCCTACATAAATTTGCTATGCTCTGTGAAGATATTCTGGCCAATATCAGTTCAGACTTAGAGCAACTAATCACTAACCCGACTAAAACTAAAATGAAGCTGTGGGATTTTGATTGGTGCCGGACTGTGGATGCTTTTCATACATAAGCTTCTATGTCTCACTTGGCTCATGAGCACAAAAAAAGAGGAACTCTCTCTCCAATTCTTAAGATTTTTCCAAATCGGGATCATAGACAAACACTACTCAGACTGCGGTGGAATATTCTACCTACTCGGGATACTAAGTTGAGGTGGAAACTGATTACACCGGCTAACAGTCTCTGTAGATTTTGTTACTTAGTTCCTGAAACGGCTAAACACCTTATTCTGTTTTGCACTCATCTTAATGTCCTGAGAGACTCTTGCCTGAATGTCTTGAAATTACAATTTCTAGGTCTCTCGATTGACCTAGTATGGCAACGTTGCCTGTGTATTGGAACAAGTAGAGGGTTTGGCCCTATCGAGTTTTATTCGTAACCTCCACCTGGAATAGATATGCTTGTTTGTCACCATGCTGTCTTAGGATATGGGTTAAGGATTTAGGGTAATTTGGTGTTACTGTGTTTGCTCTTGCAACTTTTTGATGATTTTAGGATGAGTCTCCGATTTCTGTGCTCTTAAATACTCTTAAATACTCTTATAGCCCTGTCAATATGCTAAATCTGTAACTGTGTATCTATTTTGTGCGTTTGTGTTTTTTTTTGTAAAGGTTTAATAAACCATATACAAAAAAAAAAAAAAAAAAAAAAAATATATAAAAAAGAAAATAGCACTTACCGAGATTCAGCTGCAGCTTTCCTGCTCTGGTCTCCGGTCCCCGTCCTCTGCCTACAGCACTAATGAAGGGAAAGCCACCCAGCGGTAGCCTTTGTTTACTACAGCTGGCTGGCTTTTCCTTCATTAGTGCCGCAAAAGCCAGCACAGGAGGGCCTCCATTTCACAAAACGGATGCGCCCATGTGCTTGCTTTTGTGAATTTTGAGCTTGAATAGCTCAAAAATGTACATAGGAAGTTTTAAAACGGAGAATGCTAGTATTTTTTTTTATGTTGCCTATCTATTTTTTAAATAAAAATTTTTACTAGACCATCCCTTTAAGCCCAAAGTCTGGACACAATCTGATGGTAACAATAACACTGTGCTGAAAGACTGCCACTCATATTCAGCCCTGTACAGGCCAGGCAGCTCATCTACAAGCATTGCGGCTGTACGCCTTCTCTTTGGGAAGAGCGCATATGTGGCTCGTTTGCTTCCCATCCCTCGCTAGTCACTGCTCTGCTTACCCCACTTGATACACATAGGGAGGATTCCAACGGGTCTGCAGACTGTCTGTCTTTGCAACACTTTTATAGTTTGCTACTGAGCATTTGACTACTGGCAACCAGTAACATGAGGCTCCAATGTGAGATCTTGTAACACAGATAGCTCATCGCTGGGTGCCCTCTATGGAGATACCTTCCGTTTACAGGGTGTTTCAGAGTTCCCTTCTGCAGGACCGTGGAAGGCCTGGTGGACTCTTGAATACACTACCTATAGGGGTGGTATCACCAAGCAGCTGGCTTCCCCTTGACTATACCAATCGCCCCCTAAATGTGACTGTTGCATAACCCTGTGTGCATATACAATCATGGCTTTTTTGAGGGGAGTTTGCAAACTCAGAGTAAACCTGAACAGATCCAGCCAGTGTACGAATGGAACGTCTGAAATTCAAGACTGAAACCACAGTCTGTGTGTTAGCTCAAATAAAAGCCTGGAAAGGTTTGTATGCGACAACCGCCACAGACTGTGTAGTCTCTTGACAAGTGAATGGTACATCAAGCTCACAAGGGTGCTATAAAATAGGGGTTCTACCCTCAGGTTCTACCAGAGCCAGAGGGAACTGAATGAGAACTTGACATTTTCTGACTCATATGCATGACTGGGCCACACGCCTCCAGGAGTCTCGGCTCCTTAAAAGATATTTGTTGGACCCTGCAAAGGAAATTGCTTTGCTGGCGCACCCAAAAGGACTGGCAGTGGGTAGGCTGCAACAGACAGCCTACTTGGGCTATGTGGAATTACAAGTTTACCATCTATGAACCCCTTGCATTATTGGTCTGCTGTGCTTTGAGCTGCAGCATGAGCTGCAAATCATCAGGTGTGTCGCTCCATCATTCTTCAACATCAACCAAGGCTCTTAAGTCATCCTCCCTGTGCTTCAGTCAGCGCCTGCACAACCTGCACCTCCTGTACAGGAATACAACTTTTGCTAAAACTGGAAACCTTGCTAGCTCCTTTTCTGCATAACTTTAATAGGGTGGGTGTCCCAGCATTCAAATTAGGTGAATCTATGACCACTCCAATGCTGGAGAAGACACATTCATTTTATCCTCTGTTCAATATTGAACTGGTGTAACTTTGACTTTTACTTGGTGTGCTGGGGACATCAGTAAGATATGTCCAACACCAAAGCGGGGAGCTCACAATATTAAAAAGGGCTACACAATCCTCATTTACAGCCAAGGCTCCAAGTTGACCATTTGAAGTATTTTTCAAAAGGATGGGCTATTTGAGTAAATTATAAAAATGCTCCCAAACCCCCCATTGATTTGTTGCTGCTTTCCATCCTCCCCACTACATCTTCTCCCACCCCCACCTCCCATCACTGTTAACATGTTTTTAGGGCTCTAATTAGAATGGATACAAGATTTTCAATTTTCTTGAAATGCAAATACAACTCTTCACATGTTTAAATTGATATTGTGCACCACTGACTTCTTAGCAAACTCGCAAGAACTGCGACGGTGCTCCGTTCTGCCGTGTTATTAATCTCCAAACTCCACTCGGACTTTGCCACCCCTTACCTGTGTGTGTATTCAGGTGATTTCTCAGCAGCGTGACGGTCCTGAATGCCCTCCCACATAAATGACATTTATGTGGCCTTTCATCAGTGTGGCTTTTCATATGTCGATCAAGGTTAGATCGTCTGGGGCAGGTATAACTACACAACTCACACTGGAATGTTTTTTTGACACCTGTAAAGAAAATGGCAAAGATTACATGTTTCAATCTTGGTTCGGAATATACATACTAATATCAACTTAACATTGTGTTTTGCTCCTAAATGAGCAGCACGCAAAGTCTTTACATTATCACTTGTGAGTACTTTTAAAAGGTCATTTATATGTGCAAGAATATATTGCAAAAAGAATAGTTACTACAGTTACGACTGCATTTTTATTTATATGTACTTTAACATTACAAGGAAGTTTAAGGAGAAAACGCAAATTTTCTTTTTGATTCTGCAGAAGGCATGCTGTGATGAATCCAGGGATTGTGTTCCCTCTCGCAAAGCACGGGGGAAGGGGGGCACAACCCCCTTTGGGACTAGGGAAGTGAGCACGCTAAGAGATACCCTTCCTGGGGGTCACAGCAAACGAGGTGCCACTGGGAGTGGCCTCTCTGCCCCAACCAGGAACAAGAAATGCCCATGCCAGGGCTCCACCCCACCTCGCTCCCCTTCCAAGACTTCATTCTTATATAACCAATGACCACTGAAGATGTTACCAATGTACAGGGCACCTTTAATGCGAATGGCTTTGTAACTAACCCATATTCATTCTCACCTGCTGAAGAGGCTGATGACCAATAGGCTTACCTTTTCTCCAGGGAGAATGGTAAAGTCAGGAGGGAGTCAGCTGACAAGGAGAGACTCCACTGGATAACACAGAATGCCCACCGGCGCAAAAGAGGGAAGCAACTCCCTCAGCTGGAGCGTGGAGAAACACAACACTGTCATGGTGGGTGGACAGAGGGCTCTACGAGTAACGCAGCTCCTTTTGGCGAAGGCGGGGACCCCAAGCCAAGTGCAGCCACTGAGGCAGAAAGTGAGCAGAGAAGCACCACAAGGAACTGGCATCTTGATGCTCAAACGCATTGAACGGGAGAAAGAAGACAAAAAGCTGAAAGCGCGACCTAAACACGCTGAGGTCAATACCGAGTTTCGCCGCTGGAGAGAAGGTACCATAGGGGGACTGGGCGACGAGTGGCGAAAGCATCAGGAAACAGGGCTGCCAGGGCCCATACATTTATTCAAAAAGCTATTCCTCCAACTCCGATCCCTACAAATACTTGAATGTCCCTACAAAGAATTTCTCACTATCCCTTTATGATGCTATCCCTAGTGGGCCGCTGGTGTGTCGCCCATCTAGGTGAGGGGATAGTAGAGAAAGCTAGTCCTATCCAGACTCACTACTTTCCTCAATTTCTAAAAATGCGAGCGCACTGTTTGGAAGTCAACAATCCACTAGCTATTTATTCGTGTTGCTTCCATCTAGTGTGATTTATACTATAAGATTTATACCCAATAAAAAGTGCGGGTGTGTCAAATTTTATCACCCTATTCACTGTTCTTATAATGACGCAATTCAGCCAAGCTCACTGTTATGAGAGTCAAGTGGATCACGACATCACCCTGACCCTTCCTATGTCGACCGGTTTCAGCTGGAATATACAGTTAACCGCTTCCTTCAGGACTCAAACATGTGGCATATTGTGAAACATTGCAAACTGAAAAGAGAATATTATTATTATCTGTCTTCAAATTCTAAATTTCTTGTCTGGAGACGGCATCTTCCAAATTTCATGCAACGTCTTATCAGGATACACAATCCCTACAAGGGAGAAATACGCACGCAAGGGACCCATGAGGACATATTTCCATCTACTTTTATCTCTATCGCCATTCGATCACATTGATCTTACCTGTGTGGTTGCTCCCACCAGGTTCCATCAATTCTCACGTTCAGATCAATGTCCTGCCCGTGTGGTGAGCATCGCCTCCTGTAAACATAATCCAGGGTCAGTTCTCGGTTTGATATATTGTGTGTCTGCTAACGTATGGGGATCACTGTACACAACTTACCCCTCTTCTCAAAACTTCTAATTTGTGACGTGGAGCTGATCCTCCCCTTTATTCTCGTGGTCTGCGGGTGGATTTTCTTTAACAGCCTATGCTCGGGTGTCCAATGGTATCCCCATTGTGCGTTACCAGAATGGGAGGTCCAGAATGGACCTTCAACCGCCAGTCTTCTTTCTGACGAGGAAGTAACAAGAGTACATTCCGGAGCTTCTTCGGGACGAGCTTGATAGCCCCCTTTCTTAACATGGTCCGTACCTCCAGCAGCAGCTGAGTGAGTGGTTTTCTTGACGGGCCACTGGTGATATCCTTGGACATTTCCGTTGGAACTCTAGGGTGTGTCCGCAGGCGATAGCATCCAGCACCCAACCGTCAGTGGAGATGGTCTTCCACACACTGACTAAGTTCGCCAGCTGGCCTCCAACCGGGGTGCACAGGTGGGGGCCCAACTCCACGGCCTGTTCAATCTTGTTTCGACGTCGAAGCACTGTCTTGGGGTCCTTGGCGACATTCACCTCCAGACTTGGCGCAGCTCCTCTAGGTCTCCAGGGCCGATGCGCAGGGGTGGCAGGGGTGAGGTGGGTGGGGGCTGACCGCAGGACAAGACACCTTCTCCGAATCCTTTAGACAAACTTTGGGATTTCCCTCCAGAAGTCCGAAAGGACGGCCGCCGTTGTTCGGAAAAAAGACCAGAAGGGAGATTGACTGATTCAGATGGAATTCAGTCACCACCTTCAGTAGAAAAGCCGGGTTTGTCCGAAGGACTACCTTGTCCTTGTGAAAGACCAAGAAAGGATGCTCCACCGACAATGACAATGTACTTGAGGTCCACCATAGCCATTGGTTCAAAGGGTTTATGGCACAGCGCCGTCAGGACTACATTTAGGTCCCATGGTGGGTGCAGATTACGAACCGGAGGGTAGAGGCGTGTCAAGCCAGCAAAATGCCTCTTCGCCACTGGGTTAGTTGGAGAATAAGAACACAGGTCTGTAGAAAGGTAAGCAGAAACCGTTGAGAGATAAGTCCTGCATGACAGGACATGAACCCCCGACTCTGCTAGGGAGGACACTAAGGACAGCACCATGTCAATCGTGGCCACCCTCGGATCCAACTTCTTCTCCAAACACCAATGACAGAACCTGAGCAATTTACTCTTGTATTGAGATCTGGTCAAGGGTTTCCTGGCTGCCTGGATAATGCGCATGTTATCCGCAGACAAACTCAGATGCTCTAAAGACTTTAATTCAGGCACCATGCCGCCAAGCTGAGCGATTGTGGGGAGGGGTGCCACATCTGCTGATCCCCTTGGTGAAGAAGTTCGGGAGTTACTGGTAACCTGATCGGCGGATACACGGACAGTTGTTGAAGTTCTGAGAACCAAAACCTGGCCGGCCACCACGGGGCTATGAGTAGAAGGGAACAGTTCGCAGAGTTCTACAACTTCCAAATTGCACGGTGAACTAGAGGCAGAGGCGGGAAGGCGTAAGCTCTCATGTTGTGCCATGGAATCTCGATAGCATCCCCCAGAGGAGGCTCCCAGCCTCCCTCTGGAGGCATACTGAGGAAGCTTCTCGTTTGCCGCCGTAGCGAAGAGGTGCCCCAGCGCGAGAAAATCCATGAGAGGACCTCCGCCTTCAATTCCCACTCGTAGCTGACCACTGTACGCCGGCTGAGGGCATCCGCTGTGACATTCAGCTGGCCTGGGATGTGCACTGCAAGTAGCCAGACACCATGATGCACGGCCCACTCCCAAATTCTGGATGGAAAGGTCCACGGGGGGAGGGTGAAGGGGGGCTGGGGGAAACTTTGTTCCCCCTTGTTTGTTTATGTAATACATTGACACCACATTGTCCGTTCTTATGCGGACCACCTTGTTGACAATGAGCGGTCCCTAGAAGGGAGGAGTCCGTCATGATCATCACCATGGGGACCGGGTCCTGAAACTCCGCGCCCCCAGACAGATTGCTGAGAGATGACCACCAATCCAGGTCCACTCATGGAATCCACAATCAATATCCGCATGGAATCCGGATCCACTGCCTGACGCCATGAACTCCGAAGAGCCATCTGGGTCCGTCTCATTTTGAGACGAGCAAGAGGAAGAGCCAGTACACACGAGGCCATGAGACCCAGAAGCCTCTGGAACCACCAGGCCGACATGCTCTCCGACTGCACAAACATCCGACACGTGGCTAACAGATCCGCCATTCTGTCCTCGGTCAGATACACTCTGCAGTCAATCGTGTTCCAACAAAAACCCAGAAAGATCGGGTCCTGTGAGACCGTCATGGAGGATTTCCGCCAGTTCACCGACAGCCCAAGATAGAACAGGAGCTGAAGGAGAGACTGGAGGTTGCCCGCTGCTGCCAGCGGACAAGGGCTGCGTAAGAGCCAGTCGTCCAAATAAGGACACACATGGATACCCTGGAGACGAAGATTGGCCGCAATCACCGACATCATCTTCGTGAAGACACGCAGCGCCAAGCTGAGGCCAAAAGCAAGCACTCGAAGCTGGAAGTGCTCCTCTCCCAAAGAGAAGCGGAGATATCTCCTGTGTGGATTCCAAATAAGGATATGCATATACGCATCCTGAAGATCCACAACGCTGAGCCAATCGCCCATTTGTAAGGAGGAGCGTATTTGGCTGGGCGTGATCTTGAATTTCTCTTGGGGTAGGAAGAGATTGAACTGGGAAAGGTCTAGGATGGTGCGCAGGCCAGCCTGGTTGGGTTTGGGCACTGTAAACAGCCGGGAGTAGAAGCCCTCCCGTCGCTCCCCAAGGGGAACGGGTTTCTGAACTTCGGACTCACCCTTCCTCAAGGCCGACAGCTGAAAAGGAGGGTTGAGGGGTCGGGTAGGGGGTAAAGCGGAAGCCCGCTCGAGCGGCTGACAAGACCCATCTGTCTTCTGTGATGGTCTGCCACGCCTCCCAATGAGACGCAATGAGTCCTGCCACCGGGGTCTCGTGCAAGCGCGGAAAACCCTCATTTGGGAGTTTTATCGGTGGCGGTGCCACCTGAACCTGATGAGGAGCGTGAGAAAAACCGCGTGCGTTGTTGTCTATGGCGGTTATTCCCCGCAGGAGTATCCACTCTGCGAGATTTGCGGTCGAGGAAGCCCCTAAAACCAGAGGTGGGTCGACTTTGCGACAACGGTCTCTGGGATTTGAAAGGAGCTTTGACCAGAACAGACAATGATTTAGCCGTCTAAGTGCTATCCTTGGTCTTGGTGAGCTCTACATCAGTAGTAGAATGAAAATGCTCCTTGCCATCGAATGGAAGGTCCAACACCTTGTCTTGCACTTCAATCGAAAATTTAGTGGCATGCAGCCACGCCTGCCATGAGGTATCAACCCCAAGCATCAAGCCCCGAGCCGAGGGGTCTACGTGGTGAGCCGCAGCCTCCAGGAGATCCTGGGCCAAGACCCTGGCATCGCAAAGGCCTCCTTTGAAGTCTTCCAACTTCTCGACCGGGATGTGCTCCTCAAACTCCGACAGACCTTTCCACATCTGCATGTTAGCTCCTGCCATTATCAGCTCAGCGTTGGCCTGCCTGAGCTGCAAGGCTGAGTTGGCAAAGATTTTCCTCCCTAGGGAGTCCAGGAGCTTGTCCTCCTTTCTCAAGACCTGAGTAGCTGTCGTGGAAGAGGATGCTGCAGGTCTGGATTGCAATGTAGCTGCAGCCACCAGTGTGCAGGAGGGAGGCGGACAAGACGACAGGGCCACCTCTTCCAAAGAATGCAGCCTGTAGCTCGCGTCGATTTTCTAATTGACAAAAAGTCCCGAGTGTGGCTTTTCCCAGACTCTTCGGACCTCAGCCAGAACATCCTTCTGCAGGAACAGGCCGGAAAGCTCCAAGGGAAACAGGGTGAACGCCCCAGAAACCACGCCCTCCTGAGGAGCGGGTGCCTCGGGCACCGGAACATCTAAGAAACTCATCATGTCCAGTACCCGGTCATGAAAGGCTCTGATGAGCAGGGAAGGTCCTCGTTGTCCTGATCGCCTTGAGGTTAATCTGACAGGTCAGGATCTGCTGAGCCGTGTCAGGCACTGCCTTGTCCACTGGGGACAATGGAGGCACAGGCGGAAGAGCTGGGGGAGGCACCACGGGCAAGGGAGGCGCCGGCGGAACCACCGGAGGAACGGTCGGAGCAGGAGGCGCAGGTGGACATATCTGCTTGAAAAGCCCTTTGAAATATTCCCTCATGGGGTCGGTGCGCATAAGCGCTTGAAAAGTACCGAAAAAAAGCATCCTCAGGAGATTGCTTCGGAACCTGAGGAGGCCTCTCATGAGGTGGACAAGTCCAGGGACGTAACGGGGAAGGGTGCCACACCTGCCCCTCCACCGACATATCCACATAAATCAAAGGAGCCGCCCCCGCGGGCAACGAAACATTGTGCGGAAGAGGCATCCGGGCATTCTAATCATAAAACTGGCCGGTAAGGATGCGCACAACGGACCTTAGGTTTACCCAAGGGACTGCACCCTACACCAGAGGCCGATGGCGCAGTTGTAGGGGTAGCACCTAAAATGGCCGCCATGGTCGTGGCGGGAACGGGCGCCATTTTGTCCCCATCTGAGGGGAACTGCGGCACGTGAGGAAGTGAGGCAGGGGTCCCCGTCGATGGATCAGGGGTCTTAATCTTAGCCTTAACATAAGGAACCTCGGCCGAGCCGGTACTATGAGGCCTGGAATGTTTTTGTGACATACCAACCGCCAAATTAGCCTTCGAAGGAAGGACCTCGGCACTGCCGGTAAAAGAAGAATTTGCTTCTTTGCCCCCTCAACAGATCTGGTATCACCACAGGAGTGGGAACGGTGAGCAACCGCTTTCACCGACAAAGCCTTGTCCGGCCTCTCAGAACTGTTGGTAGCTTTAGCCTCTGAACGAGAGACCTCGGACCCAGGCCCGGTAACAGCCTTATCTGCACGGGCCTCGAACATCCATTCGGTAACAACCAGCCCAGCCGAGGCCTCCGGGCGCACACCGGTCTGGTTTTTGAGGGAAGCCGACAGAGGCCTCAGAGCGAGCTCCGGTAACCCACGACTCAGTAGAACTGGGTCTACAAACAGCCCCCACAGGAGGGGCCTCGGAGCGTACTCCGGTGTTCACAGGTCCCTTACGGAGACCCTCGGAGAAAACTGTGGTAGAATTATTAGGCCCAACGGGCACCTCAGGGCGAACCCCGGTGACAGAGCGATCAACGCCCCTTCCGGCCCGAGAGGAACCCGGAAAGGTATCCCCCGGCCGGGGTGCTCTGAAAAGTAAAGAACTTACCGTGCGTTTCTTCTTCTCGTCGATGAACGCCTGAAAATGCAAAGGAGGAGTTCGTCGGAACACCTCCTCCCACCACTCCAACCGACGTCGAAGTGCCCGGACCGAAAGGGAGTCACAGTAAAAACAGGAGTCCCAACGGTGTTCCGGACCCAAACACTCTAAACAAAGAGGATGGGGATCCACCCTCGCGAAGCGACGGTGACACGATGAACAATCTGGAAAGTCTAATTTGAAAGACATAGACTAGTAAACGACCGCTAGCGAGAGCCAGAGAGGAAAAAAGGGAAGAAAATCTTCCGAGGATGCAAGTGCGTCCGGCAACGATCGAGCGGAGAAAAAGGACTGATGGGTGATGCGCGGCCAATCCAAGGTGGGCGGGGTTATGGCACGTGCCGGGCTCCGCGCAGGAAAGAGGGACACATTTTTGAAAAAAATGTGGATGCTTTTTACAAAGTGCTCCGGTCCCGTCCCACAGGACGCAGAGATGTCCCACAAGTATGGAGGAAAGGGGACGGGACATAGGAGTATATGCATTTATGCATCCTAGTTTACCACGCTGAGCCAATCACCCTTCCGGAGAGAGGACTTTATCTGGTAGGGCATAATCATCCTGAATTTCTCTTAGGGTAGAAAGAGATTGAACTTGGAGGTTGAGGATAGTGCGCAGGCCAGTTTGGTTGGGGCACTGTAAACAGATGGGAGTAATATCCCTCCCCTTGCTACGGCAAGGGAACAGGTTCCACTGCTCTGAGGTCTAGAAATTTCTGTACCTCCGCTCTGAGGGAAGGCGACAGGATAGGGTGGGGGAACAAGCAGAAGCCCGCCCGGCAAACAGACAAAACCCATCAGTCTTCTGTGATGGTCAGCCAGGCCTCCAGATGAGACTAAATTAGTCCTCCCACCGGAGTCTCGTGCGACCGATGGAAAATATAATTTAGATGTTTTATCTGCGGGGAGTCCACCAGTTGCTAAAGAGGAGGCTGTTGGCTAAGAGAAAAGCCAGCCAACTTGCCGTTGCCGTTTACGGCAGGGGCCACCAGCTGGAGCCTCTGCACAGCACGCACACTGGTCCTGAAAGCCTCTGAAACCGGTGAAGCACCTCGTTTGAGACCCCGACCTCTGAGTATAAGGTGCCTTTGCTGGGGTTTTCGCAAGGACCGACAATGACTTGGCAGTTTGAGTTGTGAGTTCCTCATCCGTGGAGGAGTGGAACAGTTCTTTACCCTCAAAGGGGAGATCAAGCACCTTGTCCTGAACTCCCTTTGAAAACTTTGTAGCATGCAGCCACGCTTTTCAGGAAGTGTCCACTCAGACCATAAAGCCTCGAGTAGAAGTATCTACACGATGGGCCGCAGCCTCAAGTAGATCCTGCGTCAGAACCTTGGCATCGGATAAGCCACCCTTCAAGTCTTCTAGCCCATCAGGAGGAATACATTCCTGAAACTCTGCAAGCTCCTTCCACAGTTTGACATTAGCAGCCGCCAGGATAAGCTCGTTATTAGCCTGACGCAGCTGAAGAGCCGAATTGGAAAGCCCTTTTCTCCCCCAATGGCGTCAATAAGCTGGTCTTCTTTGGAAAGTGTATGAGACGCTGCAGTGGAGGATGTAGAGGCCGGTTTCGACTGGAGCGTAGCTGCTGCCACCACCGTCGTTTAGGGGAGTGGAAATGGAAACAGGGCATGTCCTCAGACATGTATAAGCTTGTAATTTTCTTGTTTAGGTGTTGCCCAGAATTATGTTTTTCCCAGACCTTACGGGCCTCAGCCAGGACGTCCTTCTGAAGGAACAGGCCGGTGCGCTCCTGTGTCGAAAGAGTGAAGGCTCCAAAAAGTACCCCTTCTTGTGGAGCAGGCGGCTCGGGTATTGGGATGTCTAGCAATGCTATCTTATCAACCACCTGGTCGTGAAAGGCTCTAATAGAGCGGGCGTTCATTGCTGTCCTGGTCCACCTTGTCCTCATCCAATGAGGTGGGAGCAGAAGTCTGATACGCCGCACGTGGCACCTCAAGCACCGAAGGCACGTTTGATTTCGCAACAGGAGTCTTTTCCACAGGGGAAAAGTAGAGGCAGGAGGAGGAGACTCCACATCAAGAGGAGGTGGCACTACCGTTCCCTGCATATGGATTGCCGGAGCAAGTGTCGGTTCAGGCAGATTAAGATACATTTCCTTAAATAAATCCTTAAAGTATACCATCATGGGATCAGAATACATAAGTGTCCGAAACTTGCCAAAAACGCATACTCAGACGAAGGTCTAGGCGCTGGAGTGGGCAGAGGCCGCTCGGAAGGGGCATACTCCCAGGAACGCAAAGAGGATGGTTTCCAGGATGGTCACCCACCAAGTGGATCCACGTAGATCAAAGGCGCGTACGTAAGAGGGAGCGAGATTGTATGTGGCAGCGGAGTCCAAGCACGCCAATCCATTGGAGGGCAGAACGGATTCTTATCATTCACAAAACGTGGAAGGCTGCTCTGCTCCAAAAACAGGCCCCTTCAGCACTAGCTGTGGTAAACGTTGGTATAAGAGAGGTAGTCAAAATGGCCACTTTGGACCACAGGGGTTGGACCGCCATTTTGTCAATGCCTGAGGCGAACTGCGTCGCAGGTGTATGTGTGGACGTAGTGACCACAGGCGAGTCAGGGGTCTTATGTTCCATTTTAGCCTTGTGACAAGGAACCCCTGGCAGATCTAGAGTGTTTGAGACACATTAGAGACTGTGGATGAATTGGCCCCAAGTGAGGGAACCTCGGCAGAGCCGGTACAAGAAGACTTATTGTGCTTGACCGGCTTCTTTGCCCCCTCAGCAGGACCAGTTCCACCACACGTCCAAGTGTGGGAAGGCTTAAAGTAACCCTCTGAACCCAGAACCCTCAGGGGGCCTCTCTTTCTTGCTGGCCTTAGATATAGCCCCAAGAAGGGGAACCTCGGGGGCTGGGGGGTTACCCCAGAATGTTTAGTCACCTTGAGAGGGACCTCGAGCCGAGACTCGGTACACTTCGTTCCAGATGTGGAAACCTTGGGGCTGACCGCAGTGACAACAGACCCAGAAGTATTGGGTGTAGCTTTAGCCCCCAAAAGGGGAACCTCGGAAGAAGATCCGGTTTTGGCAGCCGATCTTTTCCAGGGGTCCTCACAGGAAAATCTGGACCGCCGGTTAGGTCCCTGTCGGGACATCTCAGGGAGCTCCCTGGCAATAGGGTCGCTTGAGCCCCTGCTAGACCAAGACCCCAGGAAGGAGTTCCCTGGCCGAGGTGCCCTAAAAAGGAACAAACTTACCGGACTTTCCTATTTTCTTCAATGAACTGTTGTAAATGTGGTGTAGCAACAGGTTGAAACACCTCCTCCCACCTAACAAGCCGACGCTGGAGTGCCCAGACGGAAAGGGAGTCGCAGTAGAAGCACGAGTCCAATGGTGTTCCGAGCCTAAGCACTCCAGGCAAAGAGTGGGGATCCACCCACGCAAAATGACATTCGCACAATGAACAGGACACGAATGCCAGATGCTCCTGCACAGACGGAGGAAAGTTGACTGTGGAACCTGAGCAGCAACGAAGGACAAGAGAACAAAAGAAAGATGTTCCCTGTGCATCCGATCCAGACCGCGCAGAGAAAAGTACTGAAGGGCGATGCACAGGCGCTGCTCAGGAAGGCAGGGCTACGGTCACGTACGATGGCCCTGCGTAAAAATAAAAGGACAAAATAAAAAGTACATTTTTTGATGCTTTAAAGTGCTCCGGTCCCGTCCCGAAGGAAGGAAAATTCCCACAAATATGGAGGAACGCAGGCGTATGCCAGTTTCCCATGCAGATCTAGCACTGGCGAGATTGCACCACGACCGTGCCTTGCGTGGAATGCAACTATAGAACCCCCACACTTATCAATGGTGGTTGCGGAACAATTCACTTGGGCAGCCCACCCCTCAGTCTCTTGTAACCGGATCCCAAATAGTGAAAATCTTTTACCTGCTCTATTTGGTATCCATTCACCCCCAGTTTTAAAGATATATTTTTTGCAAACCTGGGCCAAAACACCATTGATTTTGTCTCGTCAGTGTTCAGGTGCAACTCCAGTTCCATGCACTTTTTCACAAAGAATTACTGTGCCATCGGCATAGAATAGGGCAGGTATGTTATCCTCGTCTAGTTTGGGACAGTCCTGGCATTCTGTGAGTAGAGAACCTATAATTTCCTGAACATATGGATCAAATAGGATGGTTGCCATAGGGCAAACCGGTCACACCTCCTAGCAACATCAAAATCCTCAGTCAATTCCACTCCTAACCCATAAAGCACTGAGGCTTTTTTTATCTGCATAAAGAAGCCTAATGAGTCTGATCAGGTGGACCAGGGATTTGCGTAGTGATAGTATCTTCCAGAGTTTTCCTCTAGAAACCGAGTCAAAAGCTGTCCTCAAATCGAGGAACACTGCATACAATTTCATGTGCTTCAGCATCGTGTATTTCTGGATGAGCATATACAATAAAAAGCAATGCTCAATTGTTCCACTATTTTTTTGAAAGCCTGCCTGCAGGTCACTTATTATTGTCGACACAGTTGCCGTTTCGTTAGGATAATTTCCCCAAGCAATTTACCCATGCTGTCCAGGAGGGATATTGGACGATAGTTGGCTGGGTTTTCCCTCGCACCTTTTTTGTAGATGGGAATTATAGTGGCCCTACTCCAAGACTCTGGGATCACACCCTCTCTGATGTGTGTGTTAAATATCATGCGCAGGACCGGGGCCCAGATGGCTACTTCGTCCTTAAATATATCTGCTGGGATAAGGTCTGGCCCAGCTGCCTTGCCCCCTTTTTGGGGGTTTAATGGATGCACAACATCCTCTAAATTACACGCTCTCTACACCACCACTCAGAATGGGTAGTACCTCTGCAGGGTCAATATGCACCTTCCCACCAGATCAGGTCTCAAAGTGAGATCGCCATGAGATCGCCATTTCTGTGCCCCTATACAACAGTTGAGTGTGTTCTCCTCTCAGGTTTTTGTCTGTTACTAGCAGCCAAAATAGCACATCATTTTTATTTTGGAGTGCCTCTGACATTTACCTCCACTTTTCTGGAACAGAGTCATTCTTTTTGATGGCAATCAACTTTTTATACTCCAGGGCCTGTCGCAATTTATTTTTTTTATCTACTGCCCCCTTTGTGTTTATGCAACCCAGAATTACTTTTTTCGCCAGCCGGCACTCATGGTCATATCACTCATTTGTTTGCAGTATTTGCTTTCTGACAGAACCATTATGCTCAGAGATATGGGGAGTATTCATTTTTTCAAATACACCTTTACTACCGAGTGATCATCTATTTCTGAGTTGCAGATGGATTCTATATTAGGTATGATTGATTTGTAAAGCATTCTGTGACATCAGCTTTGGCCACTTCACTGATTTGAGAGCATGGTCTTCCACCCGCAGCGAGTGTGAATTTCTTGGTAGTGCAGAATGTACTGCCTTTTCTACCCTACTGCCAATTCGAACACATAGGGTAGGATGGTCGTTCTCTATTCTTTCAAAATTCATGTCCTTAACCCAGGCACTCCGATACCAAAACATAGTCAATGAGCGAGGAGCCATTATGGCCCTTTGCAGGCTCACAAATTTAGACTTTACAGGAGGCAAGTTGTTTCCACAGCAATGCAAAGTAGCCTTGCTGGCACCGGGGCTATTGCATACGGGATGTCCCAGGCAAGATTCTGGTCTTCCCAAAGATCGTTCAGCAGCACCACTAGTTCGATCTGGATGTTAAAATCTCCAGATACTAGGGTCATGCACCCCCCTCACCCATCCCCTAATATTCATCCTTGTTGTTAAATCGAGGCAATCCCTTAGGGAAAGCAGAGTCTCCAGGCCAGTTTTAAGGGAGGGCCTATTGTAAATATTAACTAGATCTAATGGTTCCTTGTCCCCCAGGAAGAATAGATAACCGTTAGGGAGAATTCTCATTCTATGGCTAATTTCCCTTACCTAGAGAAGAGAGTCCCCCAGCAGCTTTGCTGGATTTGAAGGGTTTGTTTCTTTTCTCCTGCTAAGAGTGAGACTCTTTTTTCCCCACTCTAGACATTTTTGCTATGCCTGTTCTAGGCTATTTTTGTGTTTAATGTCTATGGGGTTTTTCTCACCTCCATGGGAACCATCTTTATTCACATGGGTTACACAGCACCTTCTGTGCAGTGACCCAGGGGTGTCGTAGCGACCCCAAAAAAGACTCCATACCCTGGGACTGACTACCGTTTCCCAGGGCATGTAAAGTCCCAATTGACTTTACTAGTCAATTTTTATGAACTGAACCAGTACAACCCATCTTACTATGGAGGTACTGGAAGGGGTTAGTTTTTCCCTTAGGTTCATTTTCGAGAGGGTACCGTATAGTCCCTCTCAAAGGTTTCTGGCTGGTGGCAGTGGTTACTACCATAAATATTCAACCACAACTATTTCCCTATGGGATTTTCTGATTGTTCGAGGCTACCACATTTTCTGACAGCCTCTAACATACCGCCGGTGTATTTTAATATTAACTTGACTCCGGTAGGTTTTATTTGCCAGAACATTAATATAACTTCTTTCTCGTGTCCTTCTCTAAACTCCTAACCCAGGTCGGGGATCCTTTGTTCGTCCGTTTGGCGGGCTTCTGCCGAGAAGCAATCCTTTTGGCACCACCGAGTCTGGGGTGGGTCCATTGTGTGGGAGGGGTTGTAGGACTAGGACCCCTGGACAGGGATGCCTCCGCAACCCATGTCGCACTCTATCCCGATAGGCTGGAGGGTCTCCCGCCAAGATGACCACTCCACTGTGTGAGTGACAGCTAGGCTGCATGAATGGGGATCCTTTTGCATAAAAGCAGGGTCCTGAGGACTGGAAGAGCAAGACGTTGGCACTGGAACTAAGAAGCCGATGAGGAGAGAAGCAAAAGACATCTGCAACGACTGAACCACCGGTGAAGCCCTGTTGCAGCGTTTCACCAATTCTCTCCACACGACGAGAGAAGATCTTCATCTGCAAGAGCCTTCTTCCTTTGAGCTGGTGGGGCCAACCAGTTTGCCAATCGCCTTCCCGGACCTGCCTTGGTCGAATCTCCCGTACCCTGTACTCCGGAGGCCGCATAGCCAGGGAGCAGTCCACCCGGACCGTGATTTAAAGGAGCGTACCTTTTATTCGTCGGGAAGCACCACGGCTGGTTTCATCCCTGGGTAGTGCAGTAACTCGAACCTTGCTCCACGACGAGAGCCTCTCTTCCTCTGCTGGATCACCCGAACTGCAGGAACTACCGCCACCGCAGGAGCCACTTCTTCATTTAAAGGTACATTGTTCCGCCAGACCGCCTTTTCTTCGCGGTAGCACTAAAGGTGTTTGAAATCCTTTACCTACCTGTTGGGTTGGCCGCCCCTCTCGCTTAACATTGTCTTTCGCTTTCTGCATCCACCTTTTCAAAATCGTTAACCAAAGATTTGACTGCAGCTACAAGAACATTTTGCTCCTGGGCCCTTGCCCTGTACCACTGACTCTGGCACAGGCCTACTGACTCTGGCTACATTTGTTAGATCTGCCTTCTTTAGATTGATTCTCACTGAGAACTGTGTTGGTGCACCTATTTCTTTTAACTATCCTTTTCTTCCCATTCTTAAATATTGTGAAATGCCATTTTGCTCAGTTTTCATTTTAAGTACTGCCTATACTGATTCACTGTCTTGCTGAACTGGTTCACAAACTGATGGGAAGTGTTGCTAGGGTGTATAAGAAACTATTTCTAGATAACTTGTGCTTTCCCTCCCTTATCTGGAATTGTTAGAGGATCCCTTGTCTATAGTTGTCACTGTGCCGTTTTGCTCAGTTTTCACTCTAGTTCACTTGGTCTACAATTCAACTTGGGAGTGTGTATATTTTTCCTTTGACTTAATTTAACTTGCTTGATGACTGTGATACATGTGTCTTATTAGAAGTGTATAAAATAAATATATAACTACTTTTTAACACAAAGCTTTGGTCAGTGTTTCCTTGTGTCATAGTACTGTAGGCCTATTGTGTAAACCCTGAATACTGCTCATCTCCCTCTTGAGATAAGTCTGACTGCTCAGCCACAGCTACCAACTAAACCTTTGTGGTACGGACTGATCCCAAAGGGGATTTATTTCCCGCACCTGTAGTCCTAAACTTGTGTAGTGCTCCCCAAGGGAACTACACAGGATTCTGGCCAACAATAACCATTGCAGAAAAGCAGAGTTTCTGTGCTTCACTTCAGTCCTCCAGCCCAGACTCACTTCTAATCGAATTAACAATCCACCACTCGTTCTTCCCTTTTCCACCTTTCATGGCTGGCTCAAATAATGTTTGGTACCCTTGGATATGTTTTGGGGCAGAGCACGTTTCCTGAAGTACAATTACTTTAAAACCTTGCACATAGGTTACCCAGTTCTCGTCGTCCATTAATCTATTTAGTCCTGCGGTATTCCAGGACACAAGCAAAAACGTTGCCGCTCCCCCCTCACCCTCCTCCGCTGCCACCCGGGGTAGCTGCCCCTTCCCACTATTATACATCAGCACCTACTGGAGAGAGTTGGGCAATCTGAAAGCCAGGAACTCAAGCAGAATCTGCAAGTACCCACCCGCATTTTATGCTGGGACTGCTGCGCATCTGACCAGCCTTCACTCTGTCCTTGGAGGTGCTGCCCCAGACTAAATCTTAACTGGAGTGCCACAACACGACCCACTCGCCTGCGCACCTCCAAGTTCTGGAAATAGTTATTTCCAATAGCAGTCTAATTTCTTTTAAAGGGAAGCATGAATTGCACAAAGCCGACTTGCCTTAAAAAAAGAAAAAAAAATGATCAACAACCCAGATAGCAGCTCGGAGTACTTAAAGCTATAAATACTGCTTTCATGAGTCTGCACAGTTTAAATGCTGCGCGCTTGGGCCATTGCAAACAGTTGACAGGCAATGGACAGGCAAGGGCCATCTTGTCCACCTGAAGTTCACAATTAACCTGCCTGCCCATGCCACAACACCATACTACGGACTTGGTCTTAGGCTAGGACTTTCCTGTAACATTGTTAACTTTTTGATTTATTAAACTTCTGAACTTAGACAGCAAATGATCGGTCAGCAACTGTTTTCAGGCCTTTTATCATATCTATTTATTTCTGTCCATTCATGCAGCTAACATTTACATTTCACAGACACTCATCTCACTAATGGCTTACTTCAGTGGTACACAAAAATGCTGTCTTGTTGCTTATTTTAGGTCGTGGGTACGACTAACTTCTGGTGGCATTAAAAATATTAGAACAACATTTCTAATCAAATAAGTTTGTTTGCTAATCAAGAAAAGTGTAATTCCCAAACTCTGCTAATCAATTTTTGAAAACTAATTTATGCCTTGCAGCATCGATAGTTTCTCTCAGAATCCTGTAGTTTTGAATGCGTCTACAGTCTCACCTTAAAGTTTAAGTATCATACAACAGCGCAACACTGCTCGCCTTTTCACAACGCTTTTGCGCAGCTCAGCGCTGCACCAGTAGGTCAATTAACGTTAATTTGTGCAGTGCTTCACCTGCCTCCAATTCTCAGCTTGCTCGAGTGATACGCTCCACAGCTTCCAGGCACTAACGGAGCATTCCAGGCAAAAAAACAGCACTGC
Organism: Ambystoma mexicanum; assembly: GCF_040938575.1. Taxonomy (NCBI): domain Eukaryota; kingdom Metazoa; phylum Chordata; class Amphibia; order Caudata; family Ambystomatidae; genus Ambystoma; species Ambystoma mexicanum. Next base: position 1,056,592,609 of record NC_090921.1, on the reverse strand, counting down.
CAGCGTAACGCAGCTCCAACAGTGCAGTGACAGCACATTAGAAAAGAGGACTCCACTGCAGCCATCTCATTAATGTTTACAGTTCAAATCCAGTAGAACCTAACGGCAACAGATTACAGGCACCATTTTAATGGATTATTTCCAAGTAGAAAGGATAAGAAACTTCTCAACCAATTTAAGTGGTTCGAGAAATGTCATTTCATCCCCTTAATGTCTTACATCCAGTTTATGTCTAATATTCGCAGATGTAGCATCCTGTAGGATTAGTTTGGCTTTTTTTAATGTTCAAAGGAATGAGTAACTCCTTCTACAATTACTTTTAAAATGGCTGTGTCTATAATGCAATGCTAGAGGTTCTTATTCCTACAGAGCCATTTGGCCACAGTGAACATCCCCCTTTGAGTGACAATTTCCTTGCCATAATAATTTTATTGGTCATTTATATATCGCCCTTTCCCCCATTTGTATCGCCTCAATGCGCTTCGTGGTTGAACACCCTGGGAGACCGCAGTCCACGTGCATGAGGTTCTAAGAGTTAAAATTCAAGATGCTTGTGTGCGTTTTTGCTGGGTTAGTACTAAGGTGGGCTGGCTAGGCTCCAGGAAGCATCCCGGAGGTCAGGCACGTAGGTGGGTGCTGAAGATTCAATGTGTGCCAAAATTGACAGAATTTATTTGGCAGAGTGTTCTGCAAATAATTTACAGGGAACCCTTTTCCACATCTTCCGGAAATACTGTGATCCCAATGGTGGACCTCCTAGAATAAAATGTTCTTGTTCAGTAATGTACTTATTAGCTGTATGCAAGAGGAGTGACAAATCCACTACTTTCTATTCAGATATCTTAAAATCGGTCTTCTGAGCTCTTTTCTCGAATTCCTCTATGAACTGTTTAAGCAAAGCATGGTCTTGCTTAATATCAAGTACAGTTTGCTTAATTTTTCCTATTTACAGTACCACTCCATACATTATTTTCATAAATGTATCCTCTGTGGACTGGCCTTCAGCACGTACATAATGAATAGGACTCCATCACTTCTCTTCGCTGACCCGCTTTGATGGCCAAGTATTATCTAGCATTTCAATCGAATTTCTCTCCCCCTCCCTGGATCTTCTAGACGGGGCAGGGTGGGGGCTACGTGTTACTGCATCTCCAGTGATTCTGCTTTGTCTCTTATTTAGATTATTTAAGCTCTCCAGGAGTGGCAAGAGCAAAACCTTCAAGCTGCTGCCATTTCTAGAGTCCGAGACACACCATTCAACTGCAGAGGCACGCTTGGATCGCCTTTTAGTCTGATAGATCAAATGTCAGTACTGAAAAAACAATACTCGCCCTAGCTAATCTAAAATGTTATACTTTTGAAGGGTGTGGTGGCAATTAATACGATTGGCAGTAGTTGCAAGGCCTTGTCTAGATTAACTTTTACAGTCTGTTAATTGCCGACACTCACAACTTTACTTCTGATAACTAATATTGCTACTGTCGATATTAGTTTTGTACTTACTTACAACATAATAATTAACAAATCACATTAGTAGGTTCAGAGATGGTTTTCCAGAAGGACATTTTCTAACTCCTGAGCAATTCAATTAGCTCGGTGGCACATCCAGACCATAAATATTTTTCTAATTCCAGATATGCAACAATTCAGAAAGGATTCCTTTAATTTCCTACACAAACATGTTGCTTATTACATGAAATTATTACTAAACATGGGTAGTGGAATCTGGTTCATGTGCCCTTATTCGATAATCATTAAAATGGAATCAACCACAGAATCATTGGACGTTTATTTGGGAGCACACAGTTTCCCTTTATTTTTTGTTTCAAACTTACCTACTACAAATAATTCTTCAGTTATACTATTCACAAGCCCAATTGCAACAAGTATTATCCCACACGATCACACTCGCAAGTAGTGTACTCAAAACTACACAGACTCCTATCATTTAGCACATCAATGTTACTCTAATGTTCTGGTGTGAGTTTTTGATGTTGGTGCAAAAGACTTGGGAGTCCAAAATTACTACGGGCAGGTTTATTAAAATGGACAGCAGATATCCCTAATCACTCTTGTTGTTTGGCAGGATTATTTGTTTTAGAAGATGTGTGGCTCAGGCCCACCGCCTTGCGTGTGTAAATGGCTGAAGGACATTGCAGATGGACTAGGAAGACTCATGTCCAACGCCTTACTTTTGCATCGACGCAGCAATATCTGGGCCCCATATCGCAATCTCCTTAGCCATACACTGCAGTAAATCAAAGCTAATCCTTGCTTCAAGGAAAATGTCAGACTATGTTCCTGGTGAGGTAAATGCAATCTGTTCTGTACAAGCCCAAAAAAAATATAATTACGTGCTGGAACCGTTCGACTTCAACTGAAAAACGTGTGTTCTATATTGCACTGTGTATTACTAGTAATTTCTTTTTCTATTAACAATAAAAAATGTTTAAGTTGGGGCAATTAGCCAACATCATTTTGGGAAAGTGGATTTAAAACGACCCAACAAAAATAATAACGTTGCTAACCGTAGTAAATTATAGTGGTAACATGTCTTGGGCTTTAGGGATGGACACTCTCCTTGAATTGGAAGTCCACCACACAATAGTTATTAGTGATAAAAAGTATGCCATCAGTTTGGATGGTTAAGCCACAGCATCACACATCCTGGTCTTCTTTTAATAATAATCTTTGACATATTAATGCATGTCAGAATGGAAGATATAGTCTGTCACTAATGTCCCTTGGAATGTGTTCATAAATGTTCAGCTTAGAAAATTGATACTGCAATCATTTCTTTGCAAACTGTCAAAAACAATACTGATCTGTAAATCAAATGATTTTCTTACAATAAACAAAAGGCACATACATGATTTTGTATGCTACTCTCAAGACACGATTTAGCATGATGCATTATGCTTGATGGAAAGCTATGTGTTGGACTTGTAGGGTCTGGGGTGGAGAGGGTGCACTATACGAGCAAACACAGGATTCTGGCAACAGCAGAGACAAGGATCAGTTGAGAAATGTCACTAATCACCCTGAATGAAATATTTTGCTGAATTCAGATTTTCACAACATTAGTCAGTATAATTGAAATGGTATACTGCAGGTCAAAAATGTCTTTCCCTTAATTTGGGAATTTTAGTGTTGCTACTAAAGGTTTCTAGATGAGCTTCCACAGTTCATATTTTTACTAGTGGAAATTGGTTCCTATAGATGCATAACCTGTATGGGTTCTAATGCCCAATTCTCCACTTAAAACTTCAGGGTACTGAACAACATTCTCCTCAGTGGTCTTAAGGACAAACATTGGTTTGTTGGCAGCATCTGTCAGCAAGTGGGAACAGTGTGCCAATGGCTTCATCTGTAAGAGAAACAGACCTAATAGATCAAGAACCAAACCAAAGGGTCCAGGCCAAAAGCTGCTTTAGAATAAATGTAATATACATACCTTTCTTTTTAATTTTCGTTGGCTTTGGAGGCTTCATGTTACCAACTACTTTCTCTGCATTAACTTCAGACAGCAAACCTTCCTGTTGTTCCTCTTCAAAGTCATACACAGACACATCTACATCCTTGCCTTCCTCTGTGTAACGCAGTTTGCTTTTTTTCATTTTCTTAATTTTTTTGGTTGGTGGATGGTATTCTGGATCCTTATGCCAACTATTCTCTTCTGGAGTGTGAAGTTCAGTTTGCTCCAAGGTCTCCACTTCACCGTTTGCACCCACCTTCACCACCTGGAACCCTTCCGGCAATGGTAGGGTGTGGCAGATCATAGGCTCCCCGTCTTGAAGCCCATCTTTATTAATCTCATGTTCATAAGCAGCATGAAGTCCTTCTACTGTGGTAGTGTCATCTGAAACATTAATGGACATAGGTACCTGAACAAGCTGAAGCTCCCCAAGGTTTATAGGCTGCTCTTCCATATTGACCACCTGCAGTGTGATGATCTGGGTATCGTCCACGGTAGGGTCAACTTCCTGAGGAATACCTCCATCGAGGACTTCAGTCTTCATTTGGAGTAGTGTGGGATCCAACTGCTCCATCATCACCATCTGAACATTGCTGTTAATGTCATGAGTCACCTCACTTCCGTCAATCTGTGTTTGCACCATGCCACAGACGTCATCCTCTTGCCCACCTTCCCTGCGTCTGTGGTAGGTTTTCCTTTCTTTTCCCTTCATGAATGAGTCCGATTCCTCCATCATAGCTTCCACCATCTCCTCTTCCATTTTGCCAACCTTCAAGTGAAAAAAAATCAAGTTAATACCGTTTCATAAGAAGTGATTTTTAAAATTAGTATATTAACCAAAAGCATGGTTCTTAGTGCCAAAAAAAAAAAAAAAAAAAAAAAAAAAAAAACAAAAAAAATCACTGGAATTTGCAAGAGTTGCCAGGAACCTAAATAGATTAATTGTTGGATAAAAAGGTCAGCAATTAAGCACACTTTTGAAAATCTACTAGTTTGCACTATATAAAAGAATTGTCCGAGGTTTAGAGAAGTGAGCACAATTTCCAATAAACCAGCTCTCGTCACCATCCTCCAAATTACCATGATCATTTCACCTCATGTCAAACATAAAACGAGAGAATAGCACTAATCAGTGAGAGATGAACATTAGTCTGTGGACAGAACTTCACAAGGGATAGAGTATGCATTCATAGGCAGTCCAAAATGTGCATTTCTTTTGCAGTTTGGGAAATCTTAAACTCATGAATTTAAAATATATTGGTAACACAGTGATGTGTATATACCATGATGCTGGTCCACTATGCATTACACAGACTGTTTAAAACAGGAGTAAGATGCAAACCTGACCCCTAAATTCCTTCCTGCAAGCACCCAATCCAGATTCGTCTGGATGCAGGCTACAAAGCGTTAAGTGTGGAGCAAGACTCTAAAATGTGAATGCAGCAGCAATCAAAGTTGCCATTCAATATCTGGTTGGGTGTTTGGCATTAGTCAATAATGTACAGATTATTAAAGTTGGTACTGAATTTGTGAGTTCAAACTTTAGAAACAAAACTGCTTAAGTGGGTAAAATAGCATGTCTCTCTGGTACTCCACCTCTGAAGTACCCATCAGAGATTGTGGTCTGCCTTAAAATAAGGCATGTTGTGAGGAAGAGCAAACACCAAGAATTAAATTAAGAACACTACAATCACTATGAAGGTAATTTATACTTACTCTGAAGTCCCACTTGCCTAACTACCTCATAACCAGGTTATACAGACAAAAAGTAACAAGATGATGGATGTTTAAACCAGGTCTGCATATGCTGTCAAAGTTTGTGCAAAACTGCATCCCCTTTTGAAGACAACAATTGTGATGTTCAAAGAGTGTGGGTTTCAGCCAAAGTAGCCGCCAAACAATTCTTCAAAACAGGAGCAGGTACTGCACTTGCTTTAGAAGAGTGTACATGTAGCCTGAGAAAAATAGAATAGGAATAATATCGGCAGTGTCACTTTTGTTCTTATATTGCCAGGAAAGTCACAAAGGTGATCACAAATCCTGAATTGCTTAAAGTAAAAAAAGTGTTATACGACAGTGCCACCTCATTCAGTCCAGCTTAACTCAGGGATGAAGGATAGCTCAGAGGCAACACGTTTGTCTTGGAAGCAAGACAACGCAGCACAACACAGAAGCTTAGAAACCACTCGTTTGTATGAACCAGGTTACACCGTAGTGACCACCTTACTCCTAGTCCATAGTCCCCTTTCCTCCATTCTTATGGGACATCTCTCCGTCCTGTGGGACAGGACCAGAGCACTTTGTAAAAAGCACCCAATTTTTTTTTTTCAAAAATGTATCCTTCCTCTCTTTCTGCGCGGGGCCCGGCACGCGGCCGTAACCCCGCCCACCTTGGCTCCGCCCCGCGCATCGCCCATCAGTCCTTTTCTATCGCCAGGTCAGAGACCGATTAGCAATAACAGAGGAACCTTATTAGAGGGGACGGCGGGCGTATGGAGGAAAGGGGACTATGGACTAGGAGTAAGGTGGTCACTACGGTGAGTAACCTGGTTATACTCCTACGTCCCGTCCCCTTTCCTCCATACGTATGGGAGATTCCCAAGCACTCCTAACAGGAACTACGGGTGGATGGAAATACCCCTTATTGAAAAAGGTTCTTCAGCACAGCCTGACCAAACTGAGCATCAGCTCTCGAACTCATGTCAAGACAATAATGCTTACAAAAAGCGGGTGGGGAGGCCCAAGTAGCTGCCCTAGCGATGGACTCCCAGGGGACATTTCTGAAAAGCAACCGCAGCCTCCTTGCCCCGCAACAGGTGTGCATGAATACCCTTAGGGGATTTCAGCCCGTGGACGGTGAAAGACTAATGCAGGCGGCGATCCACTGAGAAATAGTAGCCTTAGACGCCTGCTTACCCTGAGGGTTACCGAAAGTCACAAAAAGTTGAGAAGAACTCCAAAGCTTGGAAGTCCTGTCAAGGTAGAACTTAAGAGCCCTTCTGACATCGAGACAGTGCAGAACCCTTTCTGCCTCTGAGGTAGGGTTCGGAAATAAGACCGGCAGGGAGATCGACGGATTCAGATGGAATTCAGTTACCACCTTCGGTAGAAAGGCAGGGTTTGTCTGTAAGACTACCTTGTCCTTGTGAAAGACCAAGAAGGGATGCTCCACTGACAAGGCCTGGAGCTCACTCACAAGCCTTGCTGAGTTAACAGTGACCAGAAAGGACACTTTCCAGGATAGGTACTTCAGGTCCAACGTGGATATGGGTTCAAAAGGTTTATGGCACAGCGCCGTCAGGACTACATTTAGGTCCCACGGCGGGTGCAGACTACGAATTGGAGGGTAGAGGCGTGTTAAGCCTGCAAAATGCCTCTTAACCACTTAGAGAGTAGGAACATTGGTCTGTAGAAAGATAAGCAGAGACCGCTGAAAGGTAAGTTCTGCATGACAGAACGCGAACACCGACACTGCTATGGAGGACACGAAGGACAGCACAGTGTCAAATCGTAGCCACCCTTGGGTCCAACTGCTTTCCCAAACACCAATGGCAGAACCTGAGCTATTTACTCCTGTATTGGGATCTGGTCGAGGGTTTCCTGGCTGCCTGGATAATACGCATGTTATCCATAGACAAGTTAAGATGCTCTAAAGACCTGAACTCAGGCACCATGCCGCCAAGCTGAGCGATTGTGGGGAGGGGTGCCACATCGGCTGTTCCCCTTGATGAAGATCGGGGGTCACTGGTAACCTGATCGGCTGATACACCGACAGGTGTTGAAGTTCTGAGAACCAAAACCTGGCCGGCCACCACAAAGCTATCAGTAGAAGGGAGCAGTTCTCAGAGTTCTTCAGCTTCCAAATTGCTCGATGGACTAGAGGCGGGAAGGCATAAACTCTCATGTTGTGCCATGGAATCTCGAGCGCATCCACCAGAGAGGAGGCTCCCAGCCCCCCTCTGGAGGCATACCGAGGAAGCTTCTTGTTCACCGCCGTAGTGAAGAGATCCACCTCCGGTGTGCACCAACGCAAGAAGAACCATGAGGGGACCTCCGCCTTCAACTCCCACTCGTAGCTGACCACTGTCCGCCGGCTGAGGGCATCCGCTGTAACATTCAGCTGGCCCGGGATGTGCACTGCAAGCAGCCAGACACCATGAAGCACGGCCCACTCCCAAATCTGGATAGACAGGTCCACGAGGGAGGGGAGTGGGGGGAGACTTTGTTCCCCCTTGCTTGTTGATGTAATATATCGACACCACATTGTCCGTGCGTATGCGGACCACGTTGTTGGCAATGATCGGTCTGAACGCCCTGAGCGCTAGGTAGATCGCCAGAAGCTCCAGATTTATGTGAAGGAGCTTGTCCTGAGGCGACCGGTGGTCCGAGACCTGTAGAAGATCTAACGTCGCACTCCACCCCAGGAGGGAGGAGTCCGTCGTGACCATCACCATAGAAGCTGGGTCCTGAAACCCCGCACCCACCGACAGGTTGCTGAGAGATGACCACCATTCCAGGTCCACTCTCATGGAAGCCGAAATTATTATCAGCTTAGAATCCGGTTCCACAGCCTGACGCCAAGAACTCCGAAGAGCCATCTGGGTCCGTCTCATCTTGAGACGAGCAAGAGGAAGAGCCAGCACACACGAGGCCATGAGGCCCAGAAGCCTCTGGAACCACCAGGCTGACATGCTCTCTGACTGTGCAAACATCTGACACGTGGCTAACAGATCCGCCATTCTGTCCCCAGTCAGGTACACTCTGCAGTCGATCGTGTTCCAGCGAAAACGCAGGAAAACGCAGGAAAACCAGGTCCTGCAAGACTGTCATGGAAGATTTCCGCCAGTTCACCGACAGCCCAAGATGGAACAGGAGCTGAAGGAGAGACTGGAGATTGCCCGCTGCTACCAACGGACAAGGGCTGCGTAAGAGCCAGTCGTCCAAATATGGATACGCATGGATAACCTGGAGACGAAGATAGGCCGCAATCACCGACATCTTCGTGAAGACACGCGGTGCTGAGCTGAGGCCAAAAGGAAGCACTCAAAACTGGAAGTGCTCCTCTCCCAAAACTGGAAGTGCTCCTCTCCCAGAGAGAAACAGATATCTCCTGTGTGGGTTCCAAATCAGAATATGCATGTACGCATCCTGAAGATCCACCACACTGAGCCAATCGCCCATCTGCAGGGAGGACCGACTCTAGCTGGGCGTGATCATCTTGAATTTCTCTTGGGGTAGGAAAAGATTGAACTGGGAAAGGTCTAGGATGGTGCGCAGGCCAGCCTGGTTGGGTTTGGGCACCGTAAACAGCCGGGAGTAGAAGCCCCCCCCCCCTCGTTCCCAAGAGGAATGGGTTCCACAGCTCTGAGGTCCAGAAGTTTCTGAACCTCTGCTTTGAGGGAGGGCAAGCCCGATAGCTGAAAAGGAGGGTTGACGGGTGGGGTAGAGAGTTGTGGTAAGCGGAAGTCCGCCCGAGCGACAGACAAGACCCATCTGTCTTCTGTGATGGTCTGCCACGCCTCCCAATGAGACGCAATGCGTCCTCCCACCAGGGTCTCGTGCTAGCGCAGAGAACCCTCATTTAGTAGGTTTATCGGTGGTGTTGCCACCTGAACCTGAGGAGGAGGCCAAGGAGCAGGAAAAAAACCATGTCTGTTGTTGCCTTCGGCGGTTGTTCCCCGCAGGGGTATCCACTCTGCAAGATTTTCGGTCGAGACAGCCCCTAAATCCAGAGGAAGGTCGACTTTGCGACAACGGTCTCTGGGTTTTGAAAGGAGTCTCAACAAGGACCGACAAGGACTTAGCTGTCTGAGTGCTATCCTTCGTCTTGGTGAGCTCTACATCTGTTGTAGAATGAAAGAGCTCCTTGCCATCAAACGTAAGGCCCAACACCTTGTCCTGCACTTCTTTTGAGAATTTAGTGGCATGCAGCCACACCTGCCGTGAGGTATCAACCCCCAGAATAAGGCCCCGCGCCGAGGTGTCTACGTGATGAGCCGCAGGCCAAGACCCTGGCGTCGGATAAACCCCCTTTAAAGTCTTCCAGCTTCTCGACCGGGATAAACTCCTCAAATTCCGACAGTCCTTTCCACATCCGCATATTAGCTCCCGCTAACACCAATTCGGCGTTGGCCTGCCTGAGCTGCAAGGCCGAGTTGGCAAAGATTTTCCTCCCAAGGGAGTCAAGGAGCTTGTCCTCCTTTCCCAGAACCTGAGTAGCCGTCGTGGAAGAGGATGCTGCAGGCCTGGATTGCAAAGTGGCCGCGGCCACCACTGTGGAGGAGGGAGGGGCGGACAAGACGACAGGGCCACCTCTTCCGAAGAAAGCAGCCTGTATCTCGCGTCAATTTTCTTATTGACAAAATGTCCAGAGTGTGGCTTTTTGCAGACCCTGCGGACCTCGGCCAGAACGTCCTTCTGCAAGACCAGGCCGGTACGCTCCAAAGGAGACGGGGTGAATGCCCCAGAAAGCACACCCTCCTGCTGATCGGGTGTCTCGGGCACCGGATCATCTAAGAAGCACATCATGTCCAGTATCCGGTCACGAAAAGCCGCAATAGAGCGGGGCAGGTCCTCGTTGTCCTGATAGCCCTGCGCATCATCCGACAGGTCAGGATCCTGCTGAACCGTGTCAGGCACTGCCTTATCCACAGGGGACAATGGAGGCAAAGGCAGAAGAGTAGAGGGAGGCACCGCAGGCAAGGGAGGCGCCGGCGGAACCACCGGAGGAACGGGTGGAGCCGGAGGCGCGGGCGGACACATCTCCCTAAAAAGCCCATTGAAATACTCCCTCATGGGGTCGGTACGCATAAACGTTTGAAATATACCGAAAAAGGCCTCCTCCAGGGACTGTTTCGGAACCTGAGGAGGCCTTTCACGAGGTGGACAAATCCAGGTACGTAACGGGGAAGGGTGCCACACAGGCCCCTCCACCGACGTATCCACATACATCAAAGGTGCTGACCCCGCAGGCAACGAAACATTGTGCGGAAGAGGCATCCGGGCGTAAACTGGCCGATGAGGTTCACCCAAGGAACCAAGCCCTACACCGGAGGCCGATGGCGTAGTTGTAGGGTTAGCACCCAAAATGGCTGCTGCGGTCATGGCGGGAACGGGCGCCATTTTGTCATCACCTGAAGGGAACTGCGGCACGTGAGGAAGTGAGGCAGGGGTCCCCGTCGATGGATCAGGGGTCTTAACTTTAGCCTTAACATAAGGAACCTCGGCAGAGCCGGTACTATGAGGCCTGGAATGTTTCTGCGACATACCAACCGCCAAATCAGCCTTCCCAGGAAGGACCTCGGCACTGCCGGTAAAAGAAGAACTTTCCTTCTTTCCCCCCTCAACAGATCTGGTGTCGCCGCAAGAGCGGGAACGGTGAGAAACAGCCTTCACCGGTAAGGCCTTGTCAGGCCGCTCAAAAATGTTGGTAACTTTAGCCTCTGAAAGAGGGACCTCAGACCCACATCCGGTGACGGCCTTATCCGCGCGGGCCTCTAACATCCGTTCGGTAACAGCAAGCCCCACCAAGGTCTCGGGGCGCACCCCAGTCTTATTTTTGAGGGAAGCCGACAGGCCTCAGAGCGAGCTCTGGTATCCCACGATTCAGTAGAACTGGGTCTACAAACAGCCCCCACAGGAGGGGCCTCAGAGCGTGCTCCGGTATCCACAGGCCCCTTACGGAGACCCTCTGAGAAAACTCTGGTACAATTATTAGGCCCAACGGGCACCTCAGGGTGAAACCGCGGTGACAGAGCGATCAATTCTCCTGAGGAACCTGGAAAGGTATCCCCCCGGCCGGGGTGCTCTGAAAAGTAAAGAACTTACCGGGCGTTTTTTATTCTCGTCGATGAACACCCGAAAATGTGGAGGAGCTTGTCAGAACACCTTCTCCCACCGCTCCAACCGACGTTGAAGTGCCCAGACCGAAAGGGAGTTGCAGTAAAAACAGGAGTCCCAACGGTGATCCAGAACCAAGCACTCTAAAGAGGATGGGGATCCGCCCTCGCGAAACTACAGTGACACGATGAACAATCTGGAAAATCTAGTTTGAACGACAGACAAGTACACGATCGCTAGCAAGAGCCAGAGAGGAAAAAGGGAAGAAAATCTTCCGAGGATGCAAGTGTGTCCAGTCAGAACGAGCGGAGAAAAGGACTGATGGGCGATGCGCGGGGCAGAGCCAATGTGGGCGGGGTTACGGCCACGTGCCGGGCCCCGTGCAGAAAGAGGAAGGACATTTTTTTGGATGCCTTTTACAATGTGCTCCAGACCCGTCCCACAGGACGGAGAGATGTCTCATGAGTATGGGGGGAAAGGGGACGGGACGCAGGAGTATAATCTCGTTATAAAAGAACATTTATAATTTTAGCTGCTAGGTAACATACATTCATCAATGAAACCACAAGCCCAGCGACCGATGAGGTACTAGGAATACATTATTAGGAATCCAGGGGGACAAAGCCTACATGGTAGTCCCATAGAGAAAGGGTGTGATTTAGCCATTTTAACAGCCCCCACCCCCAAGACCCGCCATGGCAAAGGGCCCCCACTCCACTTCCCACAGGGTGTAGGGAGCTTGAAGCTTCCTCCAGCCAGATCCACATAACTAACTGTGGAAGCAAACATATTCCCTTTAAAATAACAAAGATGCAACATTGTGGAAGCTCAGAAAATATGCTCGATATAATAAGGCCTCTGGCAACACTGCCAGAGGCAAACTGTTACAATTTCCATGAACCATGTGGTTCACAGGATCCACACAGATACATTGCTGCAAGTTGTGAATGAAAAAGGAAAGCAAAACCAAACGCTCATCATGCAAGGGGAAGAAACATTTGTATTGTTCTTCCGATCTGGCAAGCACCTATTTACACATGGCAAATGATCTGTGAATGGAACAGAAAACCTCAGGCTTACGAAAGCATTCCGGAGTAAAGATGTCCCCCTCTGGTGAGAGCAAAGGGAGCCAGATTAGTACAGTCAAGGGCAGATGGGCTCAAGAAGGGCTGGAGATCACAAATATATATCCAGCCAGAGTTAAATATCTAAAATGGCAGCTGGCCTGGTTGTAATCTAAGGCCAGTCTGCTGGTACTAGTATTCTCTCACTAGTGTGTTGGGGGCTGGGGAGGTGGGGGCGGTCAGTACCGGGGGGGGGGGGGGGGGGGCAGGGGCTGTGGTCATTTCGACCAAATTTTAAAATGTTTTTAAAATTGAAGAGGAAAGGCAAAACCGCTAGAGATCAGTTCAATATTCTAGGAGGGTGTAATTTATTATTCCAACAGTTCTAGACAATGTTTCTAATTTTGTAGCCTTGGAGGTGGAGCTACGTGAAATCCCAAGAGGAGACTTGAGAGATTACTTCGGTTAAGTTTGCCATCCCTCCTTCCCTGCAGAGCAAATGTACCGGAGCACATAGCTGAACCAAAAAACTGTTTAGCCCACATATCTATCACAGGTGCAACTAATGTTCAAGCACCACCGGGGCTGGGTGGGTTCAGGGGTTGCGGGGGGGGGGGGGGGGGGACCGGGGGGGGGGGGGGGGGGACTTTAAGAAGGGAGACAGCCCAGTGAGTCATCATTAAGCCTTGGGAGATACACAGAAACAGAGGAACCCTGTTCTGGAGATCCCATGCCAGGAGGAAGCAAGCAATATAGAGGAGGGAAGAGACTTCATAGAGGAGGAGAGAAATGTGCGTAGGCAGGCGGATGGTCCTGGGTTGCTAGAGGGAGAGTGGAATTGCTTGGGAGCTGCGTAGAGGGATCACCTAGGAGAGAAAAGGGACAAGTACCATCTGTAAGGAGGGGAATATTGTGCAGAACAGTCAAGATCTAGGAGTGAGGTTTGGTGAGCGGAGGGGATATTTTTATTTATAATGTGCCTATACTGCAAAAGGTGCATTTAAAAGGCAGCACAAGAGAGGGGGGGGGGGGGGAGCAGGGATGAAGAGTAACAAAAACGGTCCTACTAGGCCTTGTGACGTGGAGTATGCAAGTGCAGTAAAAGAAGTGCAGGGGAGTGGGGACGCTGGGAGTGCAGGGAATGAGGGACCACATGCTAAGTGTGAGGAAGGATCAGGCTCAGTAGATGTGTAGGCCCCACCAGGCTAGTACAGGAAGAGGGTGCCCGGTAAGACAAGTCCTGTTTTATTTGGGGGGGAAGAGGAGGTGAGGGGAGCAGGGGGGGGCCAGGGGAGAATAAAGTGCTAGGGTAGACTGGGTGGGGAGGGTCTGGTGCCCTGTATGGCTCAGAAGGAACCACGTAGCCAGTAAGAATGTGACAGAGGGATTTAGCAGGGGAGGGGGGAGGGGGAAGAAGAGTGGACGAAGAAAAGAAAAGAAGGGTCTTGAGAAGCTTCCGGAACTTAAGGAGATCTGGCTCAAGCCTGAGAGGGGCAAGGGAGGCCATTCTAGAAGGAGGCTCCTGGGGAAGAGAAATCTACTCTCCACTCTCTGCTTGGAAAAGCATCTGATCTGCAGAGAGTTGGAGCTAGAAGACCGAAGGGATCTAGCAGGGAGTTATTTAAGGAGAGTTTGAGGTAAGTGGGTCCCAGGCACCAAAAAGCCTTGTATGAAAGAATGGGACACAAGGGAGCCCCACAAAGAAAAGAGGGGTTCCCCTAAGAGGAAGTACTGCTCTTGGAAGTAGTGCTCTTGGCAAGTGGAAGACAAGGGATATCATCAGAAGTAGGGACTGGTGAACTAGAGAGCAGGATAGAGGTGGACTAGCTTAGGCCAGTAAGAACAAGAGATCAGCACTTTAGATGACAGCAGGGAGTTTCCGGGAGGGTCCATCCTGTTCATGGGGAGAGTAAAGGGACAGGTGGAGGAACATGGTTGAACAACTACACCATGGAACAGGAAGAAGAGCCCACGATTGGTCGGGCTAGGAGAGGGACACAGCGAGAATCCAGAGTTTTTATTGTGTTTTCGGTTAAAATGGAAACCTGCCACAATTACACAGAACAACAATACATACAAATCCACTAATATTGCACACAAAAGGGGGGAAAAAAAACATAAAATCGAATACTAAATTCCCATTAAAATGAATTCAACATTATTAACATCAGCCCATTTCTTAAAATAATTACTCAACTAATTAATTGAAATTTCATACAAAATTGCTTTTAGGAAATCCACTACAGCAACTGTGTAGTCAACTGATCTGGCCCACAAATTACGCCAGATAACTGCTGTGATGGAGTGAACATAGGTCTCAAAAAACAATATTCATAACAATAGAGTACAAAAACAATGAACAGTTGGGGTGAACTACAAGAGCTCATAAGGAACCACCCCCAAGAGGGTGTCAGAAGAGGAGGACAAGAACTATATTTCTAAAGAGACATTTGCGTTATTGACATTACAAGGAGCCAAGATACAAGCCACAACCAAGAAGGCATTAAGGGAAACAACCAAGAGATGACTCTTTTGGTCTACTTTAGCTGTTCATATTAGTGGTAGGGTCATAGTGTTCCGTTTGGGACAGATGACATTACTTTGGACTTGCTGACAGAAGAGCACCTTTAATTACTTTAGATAGGCAGAGAAACCCCTTTAGCAATGGTGAGATAAAAGGCCTTTTTGTACAATTTCATTAAAAGAAACAAAAATATCCCGAGTGTATCAGACTCCTTCTAAAGTGCCACAGGCGGTGTGCTCACCAGGGACCTGTGGAACCAGTTGCCTCATCGGGGGCCTGCAGAGATGATATTTTAAGCATGAAGGACAATGTGAAACCAGAGGCGGCCAACCTTTTGGGTTTCATCTGCCAATTCACCTTATGTATATCAGACTTCCTCTATTAGCTGAAGTTGGATCTGTATCTACATCTGACATGCAACCTCATTTTGTAAGTCTCTTTAAACTCCTGAATATAGGGGGCTCTGGGCAACGGGAAAGGATAAAATCAGCAGTCACAGGCAACGGCCCATTGTCTCACAGCTCAGTCCAAATCTGCTCCCTTGACACAGAGGACGTTGGATCAACATACTAAAGCCATGTGGAATGCAAGAGAGCCCTTTGTGCAAGGATTCCTCCGGCCCTCATCCTAATTTGCCTAGTCAGCAGGAAATGGGCCCCTCACAATCAAATTCATTACCTGCAACCAAATCAGACTTAAAATCTTTAGTCCAAGACCTGAAGCAAGACATTGCCTCCTTATAGCCGGATCTCTTCAAAACTTCTGGAACAAAGGCTAGAGGAACCACTTA
The DNA here is from genome assembly GCF_040938575.1 of Ambystoma mexicanum. NCBI lineage: Eukaryota > Metazoa > Chordata > Amphibia > Caudata > Ambystomatidae > Ambystoma > Ambystoma mexicanum. The sequence goes on along the minus strand of NC_090921.1, from coordinate 1,056,576,917 downwards.
ATGAATACTGCTGAGCAATTGATCTTGAGAGCATGCTAGCTGCTATTGGAGAGATAGGATGAAACGGAAACCCGCTCCTGGAGGAACAACATCAGAATACAACGAACCCCTCTTACTGTAGTCCCAAAACAAGTTAAAGAATATGTCAGCGAATAACTTCACAATATGTTGCATGACCTGAAATAATCACCTATTCAGCCAGAGAGGACACACCACGTTTGCTCTACCTTCAACAAAACATTTTTTGTTCTAGTCATCTTAATGAGATCACATTTTTAGGAGATTAAGGATCCGATACTGAATTCTGTATCAAAATAGTGTTCTCTGGGATTCCACTATATCTCATTCACGATTCATCCTCCTGCACCTTTGTCAAAAGGAGAGAAAGTAACCAAACACAGAGGTACTCAAACAAATCCATTCGGGGATCAACGATTTAAAAGCTTTCCTTTTGCAGCCAAATCTCGCTCTAACTTTTAAAGGAAGGCTATTTGTCTACTAGGTATGAACCTAGTCGACCCAAAGGACTCTTTGCTGTAGATTGCTTGGGTAAAGCAGGTTCATAAAGTGATACAGTCCCTATTGCCACATCACATTGGTGTTCCAGGTCTCGTGACCTGGGAACACCGCCATTTGAACCTCTCCCCCATGGCAGCCAGCGAATTGCACAGGCAAAGGGCGCATATCCTGGGCAGCTTTCCAGGCCAGTTTGCCTGTTCGCCCTGGCACCACCAGCCCTGCCAGTTCTCGCCTTCACAGCCTGCAGCTAAAACTAGGTGGTAGGAGACGATCCCATTGCTGTACTGCTGCATTTTTTAATGTTGCTGTTATTTTGTTCCACCACAATACATTATCTTTACACTGTGCTTCTTGGTTGGGTCTGCATTTTTTAAATCTTGCTGTTTTGTTCCAACACATTGCAAAAAAGCTAATAAAAATATTAGTTAAGCAATCAAGTTCAGCAACTTGGTCGGTAGCTGAATCTACCATCTCTATATTAGTGAAACCTAAGCAAGACCAATTGGCATCTGTTTTATAATGGGCCATCGCCCTTTTAAATTTACACACCAAGATAAATAGTCCTGGCCAAGTGTCTAAATTATGTACTGCCCAAGCTCATTTGGCCCGATTAGGCTTGTTTCAATGATCAAAGTAAATCACTCAATACGCAAGATGTGTCTTGGATGTAGTAGCATTAGCACAAGCCGAATCCGATACTTTATGTCCCTAGTCGCTTTGGACACCGAGCAAGGACAGGGAACAATCAAACCAACAGGCTATGTTAGAGAATGACACTTCATTATGATAAACTAAAATCCCACTAAATGTCTACAGGAATGGGTGGCTCAGCCTAATCCATAAATAATGGGATTTCCTTTTTTTAAATTACCAAAAATTACATAATCTACATCCTACCCAAGTAGCACAAAATTGTTCACCCATAAGGCCAATAGTGGCATTGGTACACTTACTGAACCCATTTCTCAAACCATAGATAAACAGCTAAACCCAACTGCAAAAAAAGGCTGAGGGATACTATGGAGGTCTTCAACAGACTAGAAAACATCTGCTAGCACTGGAGTTACATACTGGGAACCTTTAACGAATCAAGGGAATTCATCCATTCTCCACCAGACCCCACACCCCCTGTGAGGCTAACCCAATCCGCAATATCCTATCTATGGGTCGAGGAAACTGGGACCTCACTGGGAGAGACTCCCCTTTTGGGGACAAGGACTCGTGTTCCTGTGAGGAACCCCCTCCCCCCCCCCCAACCACCACCACGTCACATCCCATGGTGGCATAAATTGGAATGTCAAATGCACAAAACAGTACACAATCCAGAGTTGGGAGAAGCAAAAAAAATGTAAATATACTATTGCCAGCCAGAAAGAGGATATGTCCCTTTGAACAGAATTTCCCATTCAACTGGGATGAGAAGAGGAGAGGAGAGGCGGACGCGAGTTAAGGCATAGACGCATATGCTTACAGGGGAGGCCTCCATGCCACATATCACCTGAAAGGGGAGGAGTCCCACGAGGGGAGTCAGGGAGCTTTAAAACTGCTTTCGGAGCGATGGCAAAAGAACCAGACGCTCGAGGGAGAAATCGAGGAACAGACCGTGGTGGGAAGGATGCCCCCAGAACAACAGCAAAACCACTATGCTGCATAAGCAGCAAACCATCCGGATACCAACAGCGTTACCAGCTTGCACAGTGATGGAACACGGAAAGCGGGACACCGGTGAAGACAGATGTGAAGAACAGACAACAGAGCAGACCCCAAGTGGAAAAAAGGGGCCCTGGAGAAATTTCCCCACCGTATCCAAGGTAACAGGGAGAACGGGAGGCCAAAAGGGGAACATTATAGAACAGCCAAAACTCGCATCAGTAGAATTGACGATAAACAGTGAAGCTGAAAAAGTGGAACCTCAACAAAAAGAAAGAACACCAATAAATGTTGGAAAAGGGCCCAGAAAGACAGATACCTATACCGTGGGAAGAGAAGAGCATATTATACATGCTGAGAAACATGTATAAGGGTGTCAAGAATGGCACTCTGTCAAGAGTGGAACAGGGTACCCATGTAGGTTTTGGGGGGCTGTGCTGAAGTAAGGTAGCAGATAAGCACACACAGCAGTAAGTTCAACAAGAAAGAAGAGTAGGAAACTGTAGCTGTGTGCCAAAAGGGGCAAAAGATACAAAAGTACAAACAAACTGGATTCCCTCTTGAGGTGTATGCTGAAATGGGAAAGTGTGTTCCACGAACCTTAGGAAACTCCAGCCTTCTGCACAGATTGCTATAACAGAGGCCCACGCTGTATGCTCATGGCTGGGAACAACAGCAGTGGGTGTCTAACACTGAAAACTGGACAAGGGAAGGGGCAGAGGTTGCCTGCAGGAAACCAACAGGCAAGCTCTGTACAAAGGGATTACATAAGATACATGAGAAGACAAGAACAGATATATCCAGCGAAAAGAATGAGCAATCTAGCAGAAGGAAGTGAAGGAAAGGCAGTTAGACTGAAGTAGATAACCTGAGGTGGAGTACAGAGGACTCAAGGAAGAGCACAAGGGAGCAGCAGTCAGGAAAACAGAAGGGCTGCAAAGTAGGAAGCAGGTCTGCAGTCAAGAGTGGCACTAGGTGCAGGCAAACTGTAGTGGACTGCGGAGGACTGTAGTAGGCTGCAAGGCAGGGAGTACAGAAGAACAGGACAGAGAGAGAGATTAGTAGTAGGCGACAGACAGAGAGCCCAAAAGAATAGGGCCGCGAGGTAGGGAGCCCAGAGGAGCAGGGCCGTAGGTAGCTAAGTGTAATACAGGCTGTAAGGCAGCGGAGGGAGACAGGCTGCAAGGAAGGAGCCCAGAGGACAGGCTGTAGGCAGCGGAGGGAGCAGGCTGCAAGGGACCAGAGGACAAGGGCTGTAGGCAGCGAAGAGGTGAAGGCTGCAAGGTAGGGAGCCCAGAGGACAAGGGCTGTAGGCAGCCGGAGTGAGGCAGGCTGCAGGGCAGGGAGCCCAGAGGACAAGGACAGTAGGCAGCCGGAGTGAGGCAGGCTGCAGGGCAGGGAGCCCAGAGGACAAGGACCGAAGGCAGCCGGAGTGAGGCAGGCTGCAGGGCAGGGAGCCCAGAGGACAAGGACCGTAGGCAGCTAGAGTGAGGCAGGCTGCAGGGCAGGGAGCCCAGAAAGGGCACTGGATCAAAACAGGATAATGCAGCAACAGGAACAGCATACAAAGTAGCAGGTCAAGGCAAACAGGAGCGGAGAGATCTCAAGATGCAAGACACTGTGCTCCTGCAGGCAGCTGCTTATATACAGCCCTGCCCTGTTCTGAGGCAGGCTAATTGACAGCACCTGTAGCAGCACACCTGAAGACAATCTGCCTCCTCCCTCTCTGGTCCTGAGCAGGTGGGAGCAGCACTGGCCGCTAGGGCTTCTGGGGATTGTGGTCCCAATAACGATGAATGAGAATAGCCAGGAATTGAGGACTGCAGCCAGGTGCCTTATGGTAAATGTAGTTAATTGAATAAAAGAAAGAACCAAAGTTGAGCAAATGGAAATAAAAGACCAAGGCGTGAAAAGGAGTTGTTCAAGGAGTATTAGGAGGATAAATGAGTACCAAGTAGTCCATGATGGTTGCCAATGCGTGCACCAGCGGCGCGGGCATGACAAAGGGAGATTCCTGAGAGTCAAGATAAAACAAATGATACACCAATATAGGGGGCCATCATGAAGAAAGCAGATCACAGCCAAGGAAACCTGTGCTACCAAAGTAGATGTAATGGAAAAGATCAGACAAAAGCGACTCATGGAAAGCAATCCATAAAGAAGATACACCCCACAGTTTGTGAAAGAATTATAAGAACTGATAACAGGAGTAACACAAGACTATCTGAAATGAACCTACTAGTAAGAAGCTTGAAGGCGAATACAAGAGAAAAGACGATCTGGAGTAGGGAGACATTCTCCGGGCCTTATGTTCGTTAGAATAGTGATACAGTATATTCCAAGATGGCCGCTGCACCTTGAGGACGTGTCGAACGTTCTCTGTGCGACTCCTCCGTGACAAGGGCTGCGTCTTTCTCCTTCTACATGAAACGAGCTGCTAAAACTGGAGGACAGCTCTGAACTTTGTCTGCACAGTGAGGCATCAACATAGCCACTGGCACCAGTGCAGTGATTGAGGATGCGAGCCCAGAATTCACGCTGCAATTAATACGGATGGGGCGTGGCACTTCGGTCGGAGCCGACACTTGAGCTAAGTAACCCCAGGCCTCTGGGAGACAACAGTAAATGTGTGCATTTTGAGTTACTGAATACAATGTGCAGGGCATATCACGGGATGCGCGCCTGCATGTGTCTCACCACTACGAGCCTCCTGCCGGCATATTAAACGCTCGTACCATCCACTTAAAGGAATGGTTCGGTCAGAAATTGTTATTGTCCCTACGGGTCGGCCATGTGTTTTTAAGATGAAGTCGCTCAATTTTAGAAAAATTTCCTATGGACCTTACCCGAGTTTTCGTCCATTAAACGCACGCGAAAACAGGCACCAGGGCGCTGCCATTTTGTGATAATCCTATCACTTGCCCCATCGCCCTGGCTAACTTGCTTTTGCGGCACTAAATCATATCCCTCGCCTCTGAGCCTGTCATCAGCAGACGTATACCGCCCATTTCACAACACCAAAGCACGTCTCGTGTCAACAATCTTTGCGCTTCAGCTAATGACGCGTCGCCATGGAAATGGCAGGACGCCTCTTTCCTCAATAAGTATAAACAGACCGTTTCACAACACACAGCAGCAGATTTTCGATTCCATTCCTCTCTCTGTGTTACTTTGAGTATTCTGTGACTCGTTTCTGTGCTCTGGTCAGCTACCTTTGCCGCTTGTAGCCCGTGTGAACACCTGTACCACCGCTATAAATTATTTTAGTTGTTTAACACACAATGGCTACAATAATGCCCTACATGTACGAGCCCGAGTATACGGAGGAGGAACTACTGGAAAGGGAAACATGCGAAAACAATGGGCTTCGGACGGCAGTTGGCAGGATGAATCAACGGATGAAGACACTGGACCTAGTCGCACGGACTGTGTGTTTCCACATGGTGCACATGCAATCGGTGCGAGCCAATGCCAACAGAGGACGAGAACTGCTGCTGTGAAAACTCGGGATGCACGGCCTACATTTCGGAAGGCGGTCCACGGCCACAATGCATCATCGAGCTGCCAGACTTCAGGGCAGCCTGCCTCACACGGTCCGTGTTGAGGATAATGATGGTGCTTATGCACGAACTTCGCGCAACTGTTCGTCCTCGTAATCCGAGTAAGTATACTCTGGTTTTGATGCCAGTACTATTTCATGGTCGTCTCCTAAATCCAAAATTACATCTACATATCATTGTAACACATGAAAGTCGTTCAATAGTGTGCAGTGTCTAGATAGCATTTGTCCGAGCAGAATGCCATTAGTTACAAGAATAGTCATTGACAACAAACATTTAATAAACTTATCTTGGTCATTTAAAAACAGTTTGTATCATTCTTTTTCACAGGTGGTACAGGCTGGTGGCCTATCGTTCCTTTACAAGGTGGCTTCAGGGGAGGCTTGGACACCGCGTTCGAAGAGTAATACCCGCCTGTGCCGTTCGTGCCATAAGACAAACTTTCCCCAGTGACAGCGGTCAGTACAGGGGATTTTTCCCTCGCTGTGCTGCAACCTGACCTGCACAATGTGTAAAGTTTTGTATTTTTGTGCCATCAAAATAAGAAACAAAATAAAACACCACATACATTTCAACAACGGTTATTTCGATTTTTTAAATGAATCAAGTGCGTCTCCATTCAAGAGTCTTCCTGTGCCTTGCCTGCACGCCCAGCGCCCCATCCACCGCTCCCACCCACCCACGAACAAAGGCGCTTCGCACCAGTGGATGCGCGCTGCCATGGGGGGCTGTCAGGGGCGCAAACGGCCAAGGTGCCAAACACCATGTACACTTCAAAAGGTATACCATGCCCAGGGGCCATCGCTCACATGGCCTCCTCAGACCCAGTCTCTCCAGGAAGGCCTCCCCTGACGCTGGCCACCCCCCCCTGCAATCCACATAAGTGTGTCTCCATTCAGCAGTCTTCCTGTGCCTTGTCTGCACGGCCACCGGCCCATCCAACCCCCCCTCCCAATAAAAGGCAGTTCGTACCCAGGGATGAGCGCTGCCATGATGTGCTGTCGGGGTCGATAACGGCCAAGGTGCCAAACACCATGTACACTTCAAAGGTATCCCACGCCCAGGGGCCATCGCTCACATAGCCTCCTCAGACCCCGTGTCTCCAGGACCCCCTGCCCTCACGCTGGCCAGCCCCCGGCAAACCACATAATACCACAACATACACACGTCATTCATTCACAAAAACACCCCCGTTTCTAATACTTTATAAACCACTTGATATGTCTCAGGAGAACATCTTTGTGCTTTGCAAGTCAACTCCTGAACGTGCTACCTGAGAACCACTGAGATCTATACTAATCTGCTCGTCTTCATGCTATCTGTGAACTTCTGTGACCGCTTCGAGCAAACTCGTCAGTGTGCTACCTGTAGCCATCTACCTGTTCTCCTGCAACATACTGCTCGGCTTGCTGAATCCAACTGTTTGTTGGTCAAGGTAAGGCCATATATCCTAGTCATATTTCGTTGCTTTTTAAATTTCCATCTATTTGCGAGTAGAGTACTCAATAGTGCTATGTTCATTTGTCTCATTGCTATTGACTTGAGTTTCAATTGTTATGCTATCAATAGATCTATTTATTTTCATCTGTGTCAATTGTCATCGAATTGCATCCTTCGGGGGTCCAGTCTATAATGTAAGCATGTTTCCTTCTCGTGCAAGACAGAACATCCAAGGGACGAGTCACATGTTCAGAGTTCAGTCACATCATTTATAAATTTCTGCAACTTATTCAAATATTAAGCCGCACATGATGAACTGGTATAGTTCCGGCGACCTAAACAAACATTGCATTGAACATTGTATGATTCATTTACTTTTGTATCACATTTTTATTCATCAAGAATGTATAATAACGTCGATATTTACTTTCCAGAATTTCCAACAATGCCTGCCTGTTCGATTAGCGGTTGCCCTTCGAAGACCCATGCTAAATCTGAAGGCACTACAATGCATGTATTCCCGAAAACTGTTGATCGAATAAGAGAATGGGTCAGACATTGCGGATATCCACTGGTTGAGCTGGAAAGTAGAGTCCAACAAGTCTTAGAGGACAAGAGGGGTGATCGATACCGCATCTGCAGCCGCCACTTTTCCTCGAACATGTACGCCACATCTTGGGTAACAAAGAAGAATAAACGGCGAACAACACGAAAATTGCTTGCAAACGCTATTCCCACTATTCGTCCACATTCCGCCACTGGTGAGTCAAGTGTCCGGATTTAGATTTAGGCCTTGCGGTAGTGTGTAGGTAGCTGAATGGATGAATTGATATTTTAGGTGTTGTGTCCCTTGTAATACTTTCGACATTGATATGAGTGTCTAGCTTTTTGAATAATGACATTTATCAATATATTCTTTTTCGATTTCATAACCCACAAACGAAATCTATATATGGGCACAGGGAACTGTGCTATATTGCGCATTTTCAATAGCATTACTCTCAAGTATTCTGTCGCCTTACATGGCAATTTTTTATATTGTGAACATAAGCACAAATATACCACTTGCCACACAACTTCCCAACACACTGTCAGAGAGGTGAGAATTCTTGTAAGTGATTGTTATATACACTTAACTGCATGAATCATATGAACATAGGTATAAGCAAAAGAATAATTTTAATACATTTACAACTTGTTAAAAAAACAACCATCTGTTTAACTCATACATCGATGATCTGGCTAAAAAGCAAAACACAGATACAAAAGTGATAATAAAATCAGCGTACTTTCAGCATGTTTGAAGGTTTTGGTCAAGATCTCAGTCATGTACTTTTTCTACGGTGTATTGAAAACAACCAATTGGGAGAGTCAGACACTGCTATTATCTATTCTGGCAATTGTGATGTTCGTATCAAGGTGATTTTTAGAAAACATGACATCCTTTCTAATATGGCAATTTTTAATATTGGCATTTCATTATCATACAATAATTTACCTTTACAACTGCTTGACTATCCCTTGAATCTGAAGCAAGAACATTCTACATCCGTGACGTGCTCGCAATTATCAACCACTTCTAGAACGTATCAGGTAATCTTACTTGGCTATTCCGCTACAGACTTGTTTTATGCATGTCAAGTAATAGTTTTTATGTATTGTGTAATTATTTTACCGAATGTTTGGTTAGTGCTTTCCAATTGATATACACCTTAGTTATCGTCCATGGTGTTTGTTTTCAGTTCCAATTAGTGTTATCCATACTAATGCAAGTACTGTCTTTCTGGGAGATGCTGAAGCGTCCACCACATTGACAACATCCATAGATATTCTTCAGCAGCACGAGGTATGGATACTGACCGCTCCATCAAACTAGATCGTCAGAGCTGGAATACTTGTCGTTTGATTGTTCTACACAATGTTTCATTCTTGGTTAGCCATTGATATGTACCTGTGCGGTCGACCGCAAGTGGGTGTTATGTTTTCAATATTGTAATCCTTACTAATGCAAGTACTATGTTTCAGGCAGTTGATGGGGCGTCAACCCCTGCACTTGATGCAGAGCCTGACATTCAAATAATTCCAGGGAAGTCGAAGCGGGACCATGCGTATACGAATCGGCGCAACAGCTTTCGGAAGTCCGCACTACATTTACAACATCCATAGATATTCTTCAAGCGCACGAGGTATGGATACGGACAGCTCCATCGAGTGTGATCATATAACGTGATTCCATTTGCTATACTTTCTTCCCTATTAATGCAAGTACTGCGTTTCAGGGAGACGACGGAGCTTCCTCTACAATCACAACATCCCTTGTAGGTGATGCAGATGTAAAGAAATCGGAGAAAAAAGTAGATTAATCGGTTCATATTTAGATATCCAATGATTCTTTTAGACAATGCATCATTTGTGGTTATCTATTTATATGTACCTGTGCTGTCGACCCCAAGTGTGTGTTGTGTACCATATTGAAAACCATACTAATGCAAGTACTGTGTTTCAGGGAGTTGCTGAGGCGTCCTCTCCAATACAATCATTCATGGCAGTCGATGCGGAGCCAGAGGTATGGATACTGACAGTTCCATCGAACTAGATCAGAGCTTGAATACTTGTCGTTTGATTGTTCTACACAATGTTTAATTCGTGGTTAGCTATTGAGATGTACCTGTGTGGTCGTCCTCGCGTGTGTTTTATGTTTTCAATATTGTGATACATAGTAATGAAAGTACTGTGTTTCAGGGAGTCGTTGCAGCGTCATTCCATGCCGTCTATGCGGATCCAGAAAATATAGTCGTTGCAGCACAAGAGGAAGGGAAGACATGCAGAAACGAATCGGAGCAACAGCGTGCAGATGTTGAAGTTCGAGTCAAGAAAGTTGCAAAGAAAAGAAACAAAAATAAGGTTAGATACAAACAGTTCATAATTTTAGAAATTGTTTTGTGCTGGGGACTATATTATGTTTCTTCCTGTCAATTGTACTATACTTAATCTTCTGTTTAAACTGAACATCCCTTTTCCAATCTGTCCTCTAGCTACCCCGTGGGTGTACGAACTATACATACACAGACAGTGAAGAAAATGAGAGATGTTGCTTGCCAGACCATTTACACTATGGAGGAACCATTAATTCAGACTCAGCGTGTTGAGACTCGAGATGCTTATGTCCAATGGCCAGAACATGAATTGAATGTGTCCGGAGAATCCAGTAAAGTTTTACTGGACCATTCCTACAGTGCGACCGTACCACCACAAGAAGATGATACTGAATTTATTGAAGATAGCTCGGAAGTAGTCACAGATCAATTCACACAATCTACACCCGCCAGAAAAATGCCAACCAAAAAGCTGTCGACATTGTTGTGTTCTCCCATCAATGTTGATGGAACAGATGTTGAAATGACAGAACGAACCAGCAGCAGTATTCACCGACGCATCAGAACTTGATATCAGCGATATTTCTTTCAATTGTGGTGATATGCCCTCAACGATACAGTCCGAAACAACTTTGACGCCAGATGACAGTCTAATGAAAGAGGGCGAATACATAGTATTCAACAGTTGTTTGATGGTTATTCTAAGTATGCTGAAATGTGGGCATTCAGTTAGAGGGGAAGTATGTGGGAAGCCATTGATTCATGCGACTCGTCAAAAACAAGGCAGTAACGTCAAATTACATGCCTCCTGTAGATTAAATCATACGTTCTCATGGTCTGCACAACCGATGCTGGGGAAACTGCCAGCAGGCAATCTACTGTGTGCAGCTGCCTCACTTTTTAGTGGCTCCAGTTTTAGAAAGTGAGTCTTTCTTTCAGTTTGTGGGACTCCATTTAATTTCTATAACGCAGTACCACAAATTCCTACATGATTATCTATTTCCGGCCATTAATGATGCTTGGAAAATTGAACAATTGTCTCTAGAAAGTACATTCGAAGGCAAACTATTCAGGCTAGCCGGCGATGGACAGTGCGATAGCCCTGGATTTTCTGCCAAGTACTGCACCTACCACTTTCAGGACATGGATAGTAAGAAAATTGTAAGTTCAGTGGTCGTGCAGGTGTCCCAATGTAAATCCTCAGTGGCCATGGAGAAACTGGGATTTATAAAATCATTGGAATATCTACAATCGAGGAGAATGCACATGGACCTCATAGCCACGGACAGACATGTTTCAATAGCCAAGACAATGAGAGAGCAGTTCCAACATATCAATCAATTTGACGTATGGCATCTTGCTAAATCAATCAATAAGAAAATCTCGGCTGCAGGGAAAAAAAAAAGGTTTGGAAAGTATTTCACAGTGGTCCCAGTCTACCAGCAACCATCTTTGGTGGCGCTCCAAAACTTGTGAAGGGTCAGTGGAAATCCTACTTGAAAAATGGCAGTCACTGATGCACCACTGTACAAACGTTCACCGCTGGACAGAAAACCAACATTTGCACCAATGTGAACATGGCCCTTTGTCCACAGAGGAGGCACGGAAGAAGAAGTGGTCGATTCCATCTTCACCTACACACAAAGCCATTGAGAAGATTGTTTGATAAAACTATCAAGAGATTTGAGGGGACTGACAGAATTCTGTCACACAGGAGGTTTGGAGGTGTTCCACAATATGTGCCTAAAGTACAGGCCAAAGCGATTGCATTTCAGCATACAGGGCACGAAACATAGCACTAGCGGCCTTGGCCCATAACGAGAATGTGTGCCGTGAACAATCTAGGAATACGGGAAATGTAGGGATGCCTCGCTACACTACGGCCTTTGCAAAAAGAAGTAAGAAATGGGTGCTGAAACCAGTATATGAGGAAATGGAGTTCGACTTTGTTAAAGGCCTTATTGTTACTGTACTAGAGAAGCACAGCTATGGAATTTTGAGCGTTTCTGGGCACAGCACTGATGCATTGCCACCAAACATTGCCACTGCCCCATGTCCACCCAAAGCAGAGCTCGTTGAGAAGTACAAATCCCGGTTTGAATCATTGTAATCTGATTGTTTATGGAAAATAATGTTATTGTACAGTGTACATACAAAGTATGCTAACCCTAAATCCTCCCTTCACCATCCTGGGTGGCGAACAACATGGGTGTCATCTTTGACTTCTCTCCCTATTCACCTCATATCGCCGACCTTGTGAATATGTGTATGTATATATTTTTGTTGCTGTAACTTAAGTTTCGCAATCTCATGTAAATACTGCGCACTGTTAACCGAGGGGAGGCTTGCGCATTGCAAATAATAAAACAAACAATAAATCTCACTTTCAACTCAACTCCTCGGGTACTTTATACGTTCGCTGACCTTCCCACAAAAAGTCAATGTCTCCATAGTTATGGTTCTCTAGGGCTGCAAAGCTCACGGACAGCGAGGACGAAATTGGGGCCTTAGAACGCGCCAAGCGAGGCGTTGCAGATGGGAGAGAAGCCAGTTCGCATTTGCACATTAAGGCCTACTACAAAGATGGAGTCGAAAATTCAAGTTCTCACAGATGGCTTTACACGGGATGTTGCAAAGTAAGAATGTATGCTCATGCAGAGTGAAGGTCAGCGGCTTTGATTTTTTGCTCGCGGGCTGAAGAGGCCCGCGACTCGCACTGGCAGTAGAAGGTTCTATTGCTTTTTGACCTTGAGAGACAGGGACCACGCCGAAAGGACTTCATTTGAAGGAGGGGGGGCAATAACGTAAGAGACGATAAGGCTGAAAATTCTGAAACTAGACCGAGTTTCATGTTAGTTCAGTATATGAAAAATCCTTGGCACGAACACAGTGGGATTCACGGACTGCATTACGCAGAGACACAATGGAAATGGCAAATATAATTTAAGTAACTCTTTAGACGCTTTTATACCGGAATGAAGAATTAATTAATGAATGAATAAATGAAGAGCAAATAAAACATTTGTGGGATCGTCTTTCAACCGGGCACATGGGCATGCATGTGCCCAGTCGACACGCATGTAGATATGTGCCCAGTCGACACGCATGTAGAAAAACAGTAGTTTCTCAGTGGTTCAACGCTAAAAAATCATTACATTGTGTGTTAACCTCGATTTATTTCGTTAGTTTTCGCATTGCTTTTAGAGCCGAACATACTCCATTGCACTATCCTCGCAAGCAAATAGTTTCAGCTCGGCCGTAATAAATAATAGTAATAAAGATCGGCTGGTGAGACTAATTTCAATTTTTATGTTTTCTAAACAGGTACATCCTACAGTACTGCTACTGCCACTGCCACGTATTCCAGACCCCGGTCGACGGATTTTTTAATCGCCAGCTGCAGATTCTTGTAAACAACTGAACAACGTTGACAATTTTATGGGACGATCGCCAAGGGCCCATATGCCCTTATGCAGTACTAGTGGCTAGAAGCAACACATCAACCTTTACGGTGGCCTAGTGCCTTGTTGATGGAACAGCCTTGCGGTTCACCGTGCAACCAAAGTGCTTCTTTTAACGAAAACCAACACCATGTGTACCATAAAGGAACAGCACGTGACTCACGATAAACTTTAGACGATTTGCGGATCGAGAGAAAAGAATAAAAATTCCATTCCGATTTAATATGCCAATTGCTGAATATTCTCTAAACATTTAATGTCAAATAAATGTACTTTACCAAATGTACCGTATTGCGGTTTGATTTTAAAGTACAGTTTCATATTCCGAATTGTGGCACGCTGTGTTGTGAGTTGATCTGTGTTGGTTTCCTGGTTGTGTGTGAAGTCGCGTAGAAGCCGATCGGGTGCGTTTGCCTACGCAGCCCAGCAACGTCACGGAGAGAGGCAGGGAATATTAATGTTTTGATAATGTCAGGCTCAGGGGCGGGGGATATGATTTAGTGCCGCAAAAGCAGGTCAGCCATGGTGATGGGGCAAGTGATAGGATTATCACAAAATGGCAGCCTGTTTTCGCGTTCGTTTAATGGACGAAAACTCGGGTAAGGTCCATATGAAATCTTTCTAAAATTGAGCGACTTTAAATAATAATAAAAATCTCTGACCAAACCATTCCTTTAACTTCCCCGCTGAAAGCGATAACACTGGGCACATTTGGTCTGTGAGCCTCCTGCTGGTATAATTAACGCTTGCTGCAGCCACTTAGCCTCCCGCTGCACTAGCTAACATTGGTCACACTTGGGAGCTTGTAGCACAGACTAGGTGGGAGGGATACGGCCAGTCAGCTGAGGTGGACAATACTGAAATAAAAACAAACAAGCTTAACCCGGAGGGACTGTGGTTACCAACTTTTCACTTTACTTTATTTCTAACATGCACCTTGATACCCAAAGGCTTATGGGCGCACATATAACCAGGACAAAACACACATTATAAAATAAATTAGGATAAAACCGGGATGTCACCTGAGGCTGCAGATTTCTTCATTATTCTGGGGACTAATAAAATAACATGGTTTCTAGACTAGGTCTTGGGCATGGCATACCAATGCTAAAAGCTCCCTTTAATGTTTTGCTAGATTTGCATCACTGCATTTTCAGTAGGTAGGGCTCTGTTTCTCTACCACAACTTCCATTAGGTAGGCTGGCATTCGGCCTATCCAACATTTATGAACAATCAGAAGCAACCTGTATTGGATTCTTGCCTTCACAGGAAGCCAATGCAGGCTTCTCCTATCGTCAGATACATGGTCTCTTCATTTGAGACCTTTCACTATCCTCGCTGCGCTATTTTGGATCACTTCCAACATTTCTGCTTGTGTGATAAGGAACAAGTTACTTACCTGTAACTGTTGTTCTCCAGCATGGGTCTGGCATGGATTCACATGCTCATGAATATTCCCCGTCGTCAGGCTGGGAATCCTCGGTAAAGAAAAAACCAGTATCAGTTTCGTTTCTGATCTGTCTTTCGTAGTAATAACCAATCACTGGTCTCTGCGTCATACTGACCACAGCCAATGACTGCCCTCTACCTAAGCACCGCCTCTGGCAGCCATCTTCAGATTTGGAAGCACGTGAAGTGGCAGTATGACCAAGTGAAGAGCCGCAGAGGGGTAGGCGGGAGGGTTCGCATGTGAATCCATGCCAGACCCATGCTGGAGAACAACAGTTACAGGTAAGTAACTTGTTCCTTCTCCAGCATGGGGTCTGGCATGGATTCACATGCTCATGAATAAAGAATACATAGCAGTACACACATGCACAACCACGGGAGGTGGCAAAGGCTCAACATTAAGCATCACATCAACTCAACATTAAGCATCTTACCTCCTCACCAGGCTCACCTCAGGCGAACAGGTTGCGCAGCACTGCTTGGCCGACCCTGGACTCCTCCCTGGAATCCCGGTCGACGCAGTAGAATTTCGTGAAGGTGTGCGTCGACCTCCACGTAGCAGCCCTGCATATGTCCAGCAGGGGCACACCAGATAGGAACGCCGTGGTAGCTGCGATCGCTCTGGTGGAATGGGCTCTCGGACGGCCAGGCAGCGGTCGGTTTGCCAACCGGTGACAGCACATGATACAGCCGGAGAGCCATCTGGAGATGGAAGCCTTCGAGAGAGCCTTCCCCTGATTGACAGGTCCAAAGTTCACAAAGCGTTGTGACGTCTTCCGAAAACCCTTCGTGCGGTCCACGTAGAACTTCAGCGCTCTAGCCACATCCAGCGAGTGCAAAGTCCTCTCAGCCGGCGACGAAGGCGACGGGAAGAACACAGGTAACACCAAGGGTTCGTTGAGATGGAAGTCCGACGGTACCTTGGGCATGAAGGAGGGGTGCGTCCTGAGCACTACCCTCGTGTCGTGGAAAATCAAGTACGGGGCCTTGCAGGAAAGGGCCTGGATCTCTCCCACTCGTCGTGCGGAGGTGATGGCCACAAGAAAAGCTGTTTTCCACGATAGAAACTTCAACGGGGCCGAGTGCAGAGGCTCGAACGGAGGTCCCATGAGCTTGGTCAGCACCACGTTGAGCTCCCACGCCGGGGCCGGAGCCTTCACCGGCGGGAACGATCTGAACAGTCCCTTCATGAACTCTTTCACCAGACGATGAGACCACAAGGACGCCCGCCCCGTGGTTCTGGTGTACCGGGAGATCGCAGCAAGATGAATCTTGATGGACGCGTGTGCCAGACCAGCTTTGGCCAGCGTCAGCAGGTACGGCAGTACTTGGGGAGCCGTAATCCGTAGAGGGTTAATCTTCTGTGCGTGGCACCAGACAGAGAACCTCTTCCATTTGTGTCCGTAGCATTTAAGAGTCGAGGACGCCCTGGCCTTTGCAAGAACCTCTCTGCAATCGGCCGGTATGTCGTATCCTCCAAACTCTAGCACTGCAGGAGCCAGGCCTGCAAGTTCAGCGACTTCGGGTTGTGGTGGAGGATGGCGCCTCCTTCCCTGGAGAGTAGATCCGCGTCCGCCGGCAGCTTGACCGGCGGGGACGCTGACAAGTCCAGAAGGTCCGGGAACCATATCTGCCTCGGCCACGCAGGTGCGACGAGGATCATCCTGCACCGTGACCTCTTGAGCTGGTTGACGAGCCGGATTAGCAGAGGCAAGGGAGGGAACGCGTAGAGGAACAGGCCCTCCCAGGGGAACGAGAAAGCATCGCCCATGCTCCTCGTCTGGGGAAACCTGCTGGCGAACCTCCGGCACTTGGTGTTCGTCGCCGTCGCGAACAGGTCGATCTGTGGTGTGCCCCACCGTCGGAAGAGGCGATCCACCAGATCCTGCCGTAGTTCCCACTCGTGGCACGAGCGCAGCTCCCTGCTGAGTGAGTCGGCGATGGTGTTTTTTATCCCTGCCAGATGAAACGGCACCAGAAAAATCCCTTGGGCGACGGCCCAATGCCACAGGTCCTGCGCCTCCTTGGACAGCGCTGGGGACCTGGTTCCGCCCTGTTTCCTGATGTAAAACATGGTGGTGGTGTTGTCGGTGAAGATCCTCACCACCTTGCCCTTGAGGGACGGAAGGAAGGACCTGAGGGCCCAAAACACTGCACGGAGCTCCAGGACGTTGATATGCAGGGACTTCTCCGTCGGGAGCCAGAGTCCCCTTGCGTGCAGATTTTCGGTGTGCGCTCCCCACCCTTCCAGGGAGGCATCCGTGGTCACAGTCTCCTGGTGGGCTGGGGTCTGGAAGTCCATGCCCGCCGTCAGATGCGCGCGGGTGCCCCACCACCGTATCGCTCGTCGGAAACTCTCGTCGAGCTTGATCCTTTCCTCGAAGCTGCCCGTCGTCTGGATCCAGCGCGCATCCAGCTATTCTTGCAACGGGCGCATCCGGAGCCTGCACATGGGAATGAGGTAGATGCAGGAAGACATCATCCCGAGGAGGGACTTGATGGACCTCACTTTGGCCGCGTCGGCCACCAACATCCGTTGCACCTTGCCCAAGATGGTCCTGGTCCTCTCCTCCGACGGGGAGGCCAGAAGGGACACTGTGTCGAGCCTCGCTCCCAGAAACAGTGCGACTTGCGCGGGCACCAGGTGGGATTTGGCGTAGTTCACGGAGAATCCCAGGTCCGTGAGGAGTTGGACGGTCCTTGCCGTGTGGACCACGGCGAGCTCCCTCGTCTTGGCGCGGATGAGCCAGTCGTCCAGGTAGGGGTAGACGTGAATTCCCTCGCGGCGCAGCTGCGCCGCCACCGGTGCGAGGCACTTGGTGAATACCCTGGGTGCCGACCGTAGTCCGAAGGGAAGGGCTTTGAACTGGTAATGACGCCCTTGGACCACGAATCTGAGGAATTTTCGGTGCCCCTTTAGGATGGGAATGTGGAAGTAGGCATCCTCCAAATCCAACGACGATAGGAAGTCTCCTTCCTCCAGCTGACCCAGGACGTGCTGGAGGGTGACCATCCGGAACTTCTGCGCCTTGATGAACTTGTTCAGACGTCGCAGGTCTAGGATGGGGCGCCATCCTCCCGTCTTCTTCTTCACGAGGAAGTATCTCGAGTAGACTCCGGAGCCCCGAAGCCTCTTTGGGACGAGTTCGATGGCGCCCTTTCTGAGCATCGCCTTTACCTCCAGGAGAAGTTGAGGGACGTGAAGTTCTTTCCTGGCCACGGGGGGGACGCGCGGGCACCTTCTTTGAAACTCGAGCGCGTGGCCCCGGGCCAGGGCGTCCAGCACCCAACGGTCGGTGGAGATGGACTCCCACACGCTGACGAAGCCCGCCAGCCGGCCTCCCACCGGGGTGCTTCGGTGGGGGCCCGACCCCACGGCCGGTTCAATCCTGCTTGGATGTGGCCTTGCCGCCTTGACCTCCTTGGCGACGACGGCGGGGTCCGCTAGACTTGCCTCGTCCTCTGTAGGCCTCTTGCGACGACGAGCGGGCCGCTTGACGGTAGGAAGCGAAACCGCCGCCGGAACCTTTGGAGGCGCCCTTGCCTCCGCCGCTCCGAAAGGGCGTCCGTCGTTGCTGCAGGACTCCAAGGGCCCGGGCCGTCTCAGTATCCGCCTTGATGGCCTGAAGGGAATCGTCCACTGTCTTCCCAAACAGGTTGTTCCCGTCAAAGGGCATGTCCAGGACTCTGGTCTGGACGTCCTGCCGGAAGTCCGTAGCTTTGAGCCATCCACGACGTCGAAGGCAAACTCCGTTGCCCAGCTGGCGGAACCCAGTGTCGGCGATGTCCGTCGCCACGGTGATGGCGTGGTCCGAGGCCACCTCACCTTCCTGCAGGATCTCCAGGGCCTCCGCCCTCTTGTCGTCCGGCAGAAAATCCAGCAGGGGAGCTATCTTGTACCAGAGCTCCCTGTCGTAGCAGGCCACGATAGCCAAGGCGTTGGCCGCTTTAATCGTCGTCGCTGCCGACGAGATGACTCTACGTCCCATAGCATCCAATTTCTTTCACTCGCCGTCCGGCGGGGAAGTCGATGTGGAGGCCGCACCCCCCCCCCCCGCTTTCTTCCTGGCTGCCGCGGAGACGACGGAATCCGGGGTAGGCTGCGCCCGGAGGCATAGGGGGGCCGTGTCCGGGACCCGGTACTTTTTCTCGTACCGGTCTCTTCTAGCTGGCGTCGTGGAAGGGTTCTTGAGGAGGGAAAGGCCCTCATCCCAAATGTCGTCCAACAGAGGCACTGCGAGGACCGTCTTCCTCTTGGCCTCGCGCCGCTGATAAAGGAAGCCTTCCTTTTTCTTCTCCTCAGGGCAGAGTTGGAAAAGCTCGGAAGCCCTGGAGATCATGGAGTGGAAAGATCCGATCTCGTCGGGCGGAGAAGCCCTGGTGGGAGGCGACGACGGAAAATCCTCGTCGTATGCCTCGTCGTCCGTACCCGTCGCTGCCGTGTCAGTCCCCGTATCATCCCCTCGGGTGGACGGGGAGGAGGGCTGGACGGGGCGCGACGGTTGAAAAGGAGGTGGTGGATGGATCCTTCTTTTCTTGGTAGGGGGAACACCAGAAGGTCCCGGTTCTGGATCCCCCGACGGGAGAGGTTCCTCCGTCGGTAACGGTAGCCTCGTCCTTATCTCGGAGCATAAGGACTGTATGGCCAACAAAATGGCCGCCGAGTTGTCTTGCGGCGCTGGCAGAGGGGAATCCGACGGGCGAGCAGGGGCCCCGTCGGTATCCTCGACGATGTCGTCGTCGTCACCTGCGTCGGGGTCCATTCCGACGGGCTGGCCTTCATCCACGCCTAGGCCGTGGCTTAAGACCTCGATCAGCTCCTCTTCTGAGGTTGAGGCCGAATCTACAACGACGCCCTGCCCCCCCTTCTTCCCCACGGAGGGTTTCACAGGGGTCCTATCGATGGGCACAAAAGAAGACTCCCTCCGAGGAGGCAGGGAGATTCTGGGCCCTGAGGTCGCCACCACTGGCGCAGCCACCACAGGCTGAGCCAGGGCCGCCGCGACCGTTTCGATAGAGGGCTTGGTCGGATGGATCAAGGCCTTCACCACCTTAGGTGCGCTCACCGCCTTATCCTTGAGGGAGGGGGCACTGCCACGCTCCTCCTCTGCCTTAGAGCTCGACCGGGGCCTCTCCAGGAGCTTCGCCGGGTGCTCGGCCTTCCTCTTACCCGACCCAGAGCGTTGGCTCGTGGTCGATGGTGCCGGGGAGGGTGCGCCCTGCCTGGCGCCCGTAGAGCCCGACCGTTCGACGCTCCCGGTGCCAGCGGACTCGCGGTGCTTGGCCTTATGTTGGGCCCCCGTCGCCGGGGCGCCCTCAAAGGTCTTAGAAGACCGCTCGGATTTCTTCTTCTTCTCGCCAGACGGGCTCTTACCCTCCAGCCAGTTGGCGAGACGTTGATGGCGGTCCTTCATGGTCCGTTCCGACATGTTGCCGCAAAACGCAAAGTCCTTCTCCACATGCGTCTTGTCCTCATGAAGGCAGTAAAGGCAGAAAGAGTGTTCGTCCTCCTTAAAGACGTTCTGCAGCTGGCATCCAGGGCAGACCCTGAACAGCTTTCCGGGCGTCGAGCTTCCCTTCTCCTGGGCCATCTCCGAGACCGGGCCTGAGAAGCTTCTGGAGTCCTCCGAAGTGTAGCTCGACGAAATCTTCACCCTTGAGGGGCACAGATGAATCCAACACGGGTCCCCGTTGATCGGATGTAGGATCGGTGGAGCTTGAGGCTCTTTTGACCGAAAGAATCGAAGTTTTTTGTGAAAAAACGCGAAAAATAGCACTAACGCTCGAGAGCAATAGCACGAGGATCCCAACACATGAACGTGCGGTAAAAATCTGAAGATGGCTGCCAGAGGCGGTGCTTAGGTAGAGGGCAGTCATTGGCTGTGGTCAGTATGACGCAGAGACCAGTGATTGGTTATTACTACGAAAGACAGATCAGAAACGAAACCGATACTGGTTTTTTCTTTACCGAGGATTCCCAGCCTGACGACGGGGAATATTCATGAGCATGTGAATCCATGCCAGACCCCATGCTGGAGAAGTAGGCTACAGCAATAGTTGATCTTGGCGCGGATTATAGCTTTAGCAATTGCTTCCGCATTTTTTGTGATATTAGAGGTCGGAGGTGCTGCAATAGCTTCAGATAGTAGGTAGATGATGAGATGAGGCTATTTACTTGATGTTTCATAGATAGATTTTGATCCAGGATTATGTCCAGGGTTTTAACTTTCCTTAGAGTCTCAATCTGCAATTTTGAAGCTGTTGAACGATGTTCCTAATTTGGCCAGGTTGCCATTTGTTCCCACCACCATTAGCTCTTGTTTTATCGTTGTTTAAAGCCAGGCCATTATTAAGCATCCATATCTGGATGCCATCATATATCTTGTTGATTTCAAATTCAACTACATTGTACCCCTGCAAGTGGAATGACACTGTCGTCGGCAGTTAGAAAATCTGATGCCCTTGTGTTCCAACATATCAGAAAATGGTTCCATCAAAATGTGGTAGAGACAAGGCGGTAAACATGCGCCTTGAGGTACTCCATAAACTAAATTTACCGGTTCTGACTCTGCCGCCCCGCTAGCTACCCTGCCCTGCCCTGCCCGTCACTTAGAAATGATACAATCCACTGAGTTGCTTGCTCGGAGAAGAAGCCTTTGGTTCAGGGACATGATAATCCAGAGACGAAAATGGCTGCTGTAGTTCCTGCGGGACGGGCGCCATTTTGTCAGCGCCTGCGGAGAACTGCGTCACATGTGTGTGTGTGAGGCAGGGGTCTCCACAGATGGGTCAGGGGTCTTGACTTTAGCCTTGACACAAGGAACCTCGGCAGAGCCGGTACTGTGTGGCCTAGGATTTTTCTGAGACATACCATCAGCCAAATTAGCATCTAAAAGAGGAACCTCGGCCACGCCGGTAACAGAAGAATTACTGGCAGCGACCTCTCTGTGCCCCCTCAACAGAACCGGTATCACCACCAGGGCGGGAACAATGAGGAATCCACCTCCCCGACAAGACCTTAGAAGGCCTGTCAGTTCTGTCGGTCACCTTAGTTTCAGACAGAGGAACCTCAGACACAAGTCCAGTAACAGCGCCCTCACGAGGGGCCTCGAACTTTGCCTTGGTTCGGTACAGAAAGAATCTACCGAGGCCTCAGGGCACGCCCCGGTGTCTGTTTGGGAAGCTCCAGACAAGGAGACCACGAAGCAAGCTCCGGTACCCCCAGCCTCAGTATAACTGGGCTCTTAAATAGCCCCCACAAGAGGGGCCTCTGATTGTAATCAGGTGAAGGCAGGCCCCTTGTGGGAGGCCCTCAGAGAAAACTTTTTTTTTAGGCCTGAAAGGCACCTAAGGGGAAACCCCGGTAACAGAGCTTTTGAAGCCCCTCCCGGACCAGGAAAGAGTCCCCCGGTCGGGATGCCCTAAAAACTAGAGAGCTTACCGGGCGTCTCCCACCGCTCCAGATGACATTGAAGTGCCCGGAACGAAAGGGAATCATCGTAGAAGCACGAGTCCCAATGGTGATCGGGACCCAAACACTCTAAACAAAGAGGATGGGGATCCACCCTAGCGAAGCTTCGCTCGCAAGAAGAACAAGAAGGAAAATCTAAATGAACCGGCATAGACGGACTACTACGCGACCGCTAAACCAGAGCAGGAGAGGACACTGTAAGGAAAAAAAAAAATCTTCCGAAGATGCAAGTGCGTCCAGTCCCGAATGTGCAGAGAAAAGAACTGATGGGCGATGCGATGGGCGGAGCTAAGGAGGGCGGGGTTACGGCCTTGTGTGGTTCCCCGCATAAAAAGAGAGGAAGGACACATTTTTGAAAAATGTGATGCTTTTTACAAAGTGCTCCGGTCCAGTCCCACATGTCCCATAAGTATGGGCGAAAGGTAGCCAAAACCAACTCGCACTTGACCTCTCGGAGGGGATCGGGGGTATATGGCAGTCACTTTGCCTTTAGGTCTCTTGACCTGCTAATGGCTCGCTTCCCTCCCCCTTTTCTGTGGTTAAATATTTTCATTTACAGACCACATACACACTTTGGCGCTTAAAAAAGGCCTTGGAACATCTACTTTAGAGTTCATCGTTTTAGCTGATTAAGAGATAGAGAACCAGATTTTTACTGGCCCCTGAAAAGAAAATATCTGATGTACTCCCTGCATAGAAAGTCAAAGAACTCCATAATCTGATGGCAAGTTCAGGGCACCTTCAGACCTGTATTACGGGAGCAAAATATCTGCGATTATTAGCACTCGATAAGTGGACCTACCAGTACGTCCGCTAGGGTGAAACCACTACATCTTTGTCAGCAGAGATTGTCTCCCACTGTAATGGGGTTAGTGGCAAGGTACAGATTCTTAAATTCAATTCAGTCTCACAAGCATTCAAAGGTGGGAAAGAATGGGAGTTGTGTGTTCATATTCCCCAGCATTTCACAGAAATCTAGAAGTACATTTTGAAGCTTCTGTATCTCGCGCTCTGGGAGCTCTAAATAAAAACATGTTGCAATACAACAAACTGGAACCATGATGATCAGGGGTTTGGGTTACAGTACCTAAAGTACTGGACACAGTGGTTTAAATTAGAAAAAAAATATCTTAATTACTTTTGTCTGGTTTGAAAAGGAAAGTGAGATATCAAGCCGAACTCCAGGTTGTTCACAGTGGCATCGTCTGGGGATGGACCCATACATCCAGGTCAGCAATTTGTCACTGAACTTCAACATTTCTCTTTTCCAGCAGCTCGATCGCAACTGTTGTCTACACATCCACGCATCTATAGACGATATGCACCCTTTCAGCCCATCTGCTATCATATTCGTAAGTTGTTCCAGTGGCACAATTAGCTGGGTGTCATCGCATAGGTATAAAATAACCACAACATTGCATCTGGTCTAACAGAGGGACTACACACAGGTTAAATAAAAGTGGTTATAAAGAGGATCCCCGTGGGACCCCCATTAACTAAATTGGATGTTCACAGAATAACTTGCCCATAGAGTGACTGAGTTCACCCTGAAAGGAATAACTAACCACTTTAACACTATGCCACAATATTTGAGAAGATCAAGTCTAAGAGCCTTCAGTGGTGTACTGCACCAACGCTGACAGGTCTAATAGAATTAGACTGCACTTGCACCAGAGTCAACGGTTTGATATCATATGCATTTACCAGAACAGATTTCGTACAACAGCCTGAACTAGAGTTGTTTTTGCCACTACTTTTCTCAATACTCTGTCCAATTTCTCAACTTCCTGTGTTAGGTTTGGAATTCATAGGACTGACACAATCCTGTGAAATTATTTTTTTGTGTAAAATTTTGTTTATTCATACTTGCCGTTATAAGTTACATCACAGCACATAACTTGTAATATTAGCCTGACAAAACATACAATTATTTTAATAGCGTTTTTCATCCTTAACTTTGCCACAACACCCCTTCACCCACCTCGCCCCCCACCCGCTTTTAAAAGGTAACGTAACTGGGAAAATCAAACAATGCAGCTCTGAAGTAGACCGATATTCGCAAGTGAAGGCACACTTTTGCAGTCTGCCCCCTCCATAGCTGGACCAATTACCCTCTTCCTGGGGTTCCTACGTTCTGACATGCAGGGTCGGGCTACAATACTCCCCTTTACCACCCGTCATCCCCTCAACGGACATACATCCTCACCTTAAAGTACCATATTGGCTCAAGAATGCTGCCCATTCCATTTCTGTGGACAGTTTCATATCATGCAGGGTGCCGGTTACATTTTCCATTTCATAGGTAACTTTGGCTTTCAAGGCCCATTGCTTTTCGGTCGAGAGAGTTGAACGCTTCCCAGCCACCAGCACACACACTTGCTGCAAGATTAGAAAGTATCATATGTGCCATCCTTTTCCACTCTGCTCCTACACCAAGTGCACAAATAGCGGACACCGTCTCATCTCAATCCCATCTTGCCTCTTTATCCAATCCAGGACTTCTTTCCAAAAGCCGGGTACTCTAGATATTGACCGCACCTCCTCCGGCATGCCGGATCCCCCGGGGAACATTTTGGCTAGGGATCAAATTGCCACCTATAGAGCAGCTTAATTCTGTGAAGCTTATACTGCAAGCTGTGGGTGTTGATACATAGACCCTCCACTGAGCCCCCTCTATTACCATTCCCAGATCTTTTCCAATGCCTTTTGTAGGTCTCCACATCACTACCCCGTGCAATGAGCAGAGATCGATACAGACTGGATATCAGGCCTTTCGTAGAGGTGGCACTGCAGTCTATGGCCTCAGTGGCGGTTAGATCTCTGTAGTTCGCCCTTCCACTTTGTGGACATCAACACTCCCTTGAGTTGCATAGACCTGAATGGGGACAATGTCCCAATACGTAAACTTTCTTCCAGGACCTCCAGTTCAATAAACTCCTTTCCCTTTACTATCTGTCCAACCTTTGAGAACCACCGCATACCAGGTCTGGAATCAAAGCAGATCCACTATATCTTCACATATCGGCAGTGCCCATATGTGACTCATCGGAGAGGACCATGAAGTGACTCTTCTCTTCAGCAACAGGGAACCTAGGATCCTATGTTGGCGTACCTTCCTGGGAACCGCTCTCAGTAGGGCCCAGAGCCACTCACCAACTGTGACCAGGGGTAGCAAATGTTGCATTACAACCCATCGTTTGTCGTTATCGGCTCTCAAGTGTGGGATTATCATGCAAAACTGGGACGCTCTGTAGTAATATGTATACGTGTCGGACAGCCAGACTCCTGCCCTCTCTTTTGGCTGTATCAATAGGTAATTGGCTACCCTCTGCTTCTGGCCCTGCCATATAAACCTGGTGATCATGTGCTTTAGTTCACGCAAGTGTTCCTCCAGTACTGCTATTGTTGACATTTGGTAAAGATGTAGGGCCTCATTACACGGTAGGCGGTAAACCATGGTGCTATTAGCTGGGTAATCTTATCTTAGTGGCATCCTCCTCGCCTCAGTATTTGCTGGAAATGGTGCCGGGGGTGGGTGCCGATACGCCTCCTTCCTCTCCATCACAGGTCCAGCCAACATCTCCTCAGTTGGAAACAGTCCCAGCCCTCTCTTACCACTCTGCTGCATAGCCAAGTGTACTTCCGTCCCAGCCCCAGTAGTATCATGTTACCTTAAAAATTCCCATTTCAACATATAAAAAAAAAATCTTAACATGAAGAAAAAAAATAAATATGAACAAAGGAGTCAGAGACGCCCCTCCCCCACTTCCGTAGAGAGCCATCTGGGATTGGAGATCTGCAACCCCTGCTGGATCCCACACATGAGCCACTTGTCCTGCCTTTCTATATTCAGGCTGGATAACCTGGGATTGTCAGTGTTTAACTCATCAACCAACACCGAGGGCCCACTGAGCTTAATTTACGGTGACTCTCCCTCAGATGGCGCAGAAGGCCAGCCCGGGGTTCCGGCCTATCTAGCTCATCTTCGGGGGAATTGTTCTCCCGAGGTCCTGAAGCGTCTGATGTCAGGTGTCACAGGGCCTGTGTTAATCGGTAGTTTTTTTCCCTGCTTCGAACTGCAGTACAAAGGGATATGACCAGCGATATCTGAGCCCTTGTTGCGTGAGCCATATAGTTAGTGGGCAGCAATCTCTTCTTCTGGTCAATCTTAGACCAGACAGGTCTTGGAAGATCTTCACCTTGGTACTCCAAGACGTGCTGCTGTTTGACCCGTGCCCATACGTCCACTGTATATCTGAGGAACTTGGCAATGGCAATGATCGACTGTGGCCCACTTCCAAATGGTTTGCCCCCACTGTGCGCCCTCTCCAGTTGCACCACTTTACTACCCTCTGCCTTGAACAGGCTATCAACAATGGCCTGCACCTTCTGCTCCACCTGAGCAGGTGTCTCCGCTGCCCCCTCAGAATCCAAGGATAAAAATGTTATTCCTTTGCTCATGATTTTTGAGGTCATCCATTTTAAGAACAAACTCTTCCTCTCGCTGTTCCAGGTCAGTCATTCGGGTGTCCAGGCGCATTTCCACCGAGTCATCATTCAATTGATTAGGTTATAGGCCATGCATTTTGCTCTCCATTGTGTCCACCCTACCCTTCAAGTCTGAGAGGGGAGGTCTGAATACCGGTCCGAAGGGCTCTAATCTCAACCAATATCTCCACCCCCCCCCCCCCCCAAATCATCTTTTGTGGCAAACATTGACATGTCCCATTCTGCCAGTTGATTCGCCATGGCCATCGCTAAGAAGCAGCTATCACACGAATGCCACGCCTGCTGCACGCATTGCATTTTTTCTCTTCCTCTCCTCCCCCCACCCCCACCCCTCTTGAACTTCAGTTTGAGGGCGTTCAACCTACCAGCACCTTGAGATCATATCAATGGTACATAAGGCGCTATATAAATGCAAAATAACATAACATGGTGGCGGCCATTGACACCCCTGGTTTCCAAATGGTGCCCTATTACTCCTTTTCATCAAAGGCTGATTAGGAACCCACAAGGGGGGGGGGGGGCTATTTGGCAAGGGTGGGGAGGGGTGGATCCCGTTTCAGCACCACAGGTTCCCACCAATTCACACGCCTTCCCTTATTTGTTCTCAAATCCAACCGGCCCGCTCCACGAGGAGGTTCTCTGGAGCCTGTGCTATGGGGCGGGGAGGGCATCTCTAAGAAGTCAAACTATCAGCTGCACCTCCTCAAAGGTATTCTTTTCCTCACTTCTTCCCCACAGAAGCTCATTGTCTCCAGAGGTCGGGTCCTCTCTAGGCTGGACTATTGCAAGAGCCTCTTTCCAAATCTTCCTGCCTCTATAACTCATCCAGATCAGGACTGCAAGACTTGTCCTTGGCCTCAAGCCCAGGGATCGGATCTCTACGGCATTGAAATCTCTTTATTGGCTCTGTGGCGGCAAGGATCAAGTTCAAAACCCTTTGAATCATCCACAGGGCTTTCTTGGGCCTCGGACCACACGAACTCCAACTCCCTCTTCCTAAACATCTTCCTTCTCGAGCTCTCCACTCATCCACCTCCAACACTCCGAGGGTCAGTCGCTTTTCCAAGCAGAGAGTTGGGGCAGATCTCGATCTTCAGCTGGGTCCTCCCTCTGGAAAAGCCTCCCTGCCTCTATCAAACTTAAGACCCACCACCTCTGGTTCCGGAAGCAACTCAGACCTTCCGCTTTCTCTCCCCTGCCGATGACCTGTCTGCTCCACGCACTGGTCACCTGGCTACCCTCTGAACTTGGGCCCAGGTCCCTGCATGTCCAGTTGCATTGCACCTCGCACTGCCTCTTGGCTCCCCAGCAATTGTGGTCTGTATCTGTAACCCCTACAGTCCCTTCTCTCTGCACTTACAAGCCACCCGTTGGCTCCACTTTTTGACTACCTGCACTTGTCTGACCCCCCCGCCCCACAAATCTCCCCCTCCACTTCCTGTGCGATCAAATGTCACAAGCCCTGGTAATATTGTTTTGTCCTCCCAGTTTCCCCTTCCTTGTCTTGTCGCGCCTAGAAACACTTGTGTACAGGCACGTTATAAATGCCATATCATACAAGGAGCGGGGGCTTCCACCGGCCGGTTTCCAGATGCGAAGGGACCACCTCCCTGCAGCAATGTGATAATCCTGCACTGGTCTCCTCACCACTAGTATGGTAGGCTCACCGTTCCTGTGGGGGTGGAGCACAGGGTCTGCTAGATCGCCTCAGCACCGCCGGAACACAGAAGAAATCCACTGCCAGCTCCTGGGCTTCTACAGCTTGTCTCCTTGTAGGGGCGGTGCACTGGTGCCATCCACTCAGCCCAGTGCCTGCCACAGGCCCGCTCTTCCACTGTCTGCTCCACACCTTAAGCCTGTGCAGGCTGCCTTTGTACCAGCCAGCCCTGCATGGACAACTTCAGTCCACAGCCACACCCACCAATGGCACACTGCAGTACAAATCTGCACACTAGCATCGGGCTGGGCCTCCCAGTGCAACTGGCCCTCTCTGCCGCCATGGCTGGTGCCCACACCGGCCAGTCAGTCTGTACTTCGGTTCCCCGCCTGACTGCCAAGTGAGACAGCTTGCCCCTCAGGGAGACATCCCACACAGCAGTCTTCTCCTGGCAGGGCGCGCACTTAAACGTACAGGCCTCTTTCTGCTCCACTGCCCTCCGTGGGTTCATTCTTCCACTCACCGGAGGCCCGGACCTCCGATCATTCAACACTTCGTTCCATGTCAGTCGTCCAGCCGGTTTCTCACTCTAATCCGAGTATACACCGTGTGGATCAGCATAACTTAAACCCAACAAGTACAGGAGCAGATAGCTATGCAGCAATCTTTCGCTGCGCCCCCTGGTGGTTTCATGAACCTGTTATTTAATTCTCTGCTCTACAATTCAACTAAAGCTCCCAGTGAGGGGCTCATGCTAGATTACTGCCGCAAGAGCAGAGAATTAAATGAAACAGATAAAACGGTTCCTGCTTAAAAAAATTGATGCCTCCTAGTCATGACTTACAGATTCTTTTTTTTTTTTAACGTCAATATATATTTTTAATTATGGCCAATATTTTTAAACCATAACATTCTTTGAATGAACTTCCCCTTCAATGCACTCCAGTCTGGCTTTTTATGAAGGATTTCCCTTAAACCATAATATTCTTTGAGTGAACTTCCCCTTCAATGCACTCCAGTCTGGCTTTTTATGAAGGATTTCCCAGCGTGTCTACTGCACAAAAGCCCATTTATCCTGCTACTGGAAAAGGCCATAAGTCGAGTAAGTTTTGCACTACATTCATTCTGCTGTAAAATGTTTTCATCAGAAGCCCACCTTTGCTTTTAAAAGGGCTTTCAAGTGTACAAGATCGAAGTTTACCATTTCTCTTGTCGGAGACAATTTTTGGAGCACATTAGAGTTTCAAGTCCATTCTGGGCCTGAACACTGCCTAGGTAGCTTGGGTCTGAAGACTGTCCAGTGAACAAAGATATTAACCCCCCCCCCCCCCAGAACTATAGCCGGATATCTACAGTACAGTAGATTGATGTGGTTTGAAGTGGGGAGGAATTAAGATGCAGTGTTTTCCACCCCCCACCCCCTGGCAAGATGAGCCTAGCTATTCCCAACAACGCAGGAAACGTCTAACGTCGGAGGGCATGGCACCATGAGGGCTACGGCTGCAGCCTCAGGAGTGTGTCCTCGGCAGTAAACCTGAATAGTGAAAGTCATACTAATCAGAAGTGTATGCAGGGTCACACCTATCCTGAATATAAAACTGGCCATTTAGGGCAGAGGGGCCCTCCAATGCTGCCCTTTGTTCACAATGGTGCTTCCATTGTTGGCATGCAGCAGGAAAAATTCCCCTTCCACTCATCAGTGCTCACAGATGGCCTTAATGTGGCATGAAGCGCTATACAGAACACAAACATGGTTTATTTTACATCCAGGACCAGGCATACCATCATCTTGATTAATTCTGTCCATCCCACTCCCATGCCTTTCGTTACCAACAATCTCACCTCTCACATATCCTACTCTTCGATTAGGTTCCCTTTAGAGTTTGTTTTGCGGTTCTATTTGAAACTGTTAGCAGAAAAACATAGTCATGTGAAAATAGTCAGCAAAAATATAGGTTTTGAAAACAGTCAATCTATACAATCAATGTAAAATGTGAAAACGTTGCCAGGGATAAGTCACCCAAAATCTACTCAAAAGTACAAAGCTGCAACTGTATCAAATGGCTCATATCGTAATGAAGCCAGACAATCCCCAACCCTTCCCAATCACCCACTCGCTAACCATTCCCCCCCAACACTTTCTGCAACCTTCCTTCTGCCGCTAACCATTAAGCTTTCCCTAACCCCAAACACTTCAGAGCTCCAATGCATCTTATTTGCATGTGACGCGATATGAAACACCAAAAAAAGGGAAAACTAAAAACCACAATAGAAAATGACCTGTGAGCTCAACTAAAAACCAATCACTAGTCATGCACAAATTCCATAAGGCTCACCTTAACCCCAAACAGTTGCTCGAACACTAAACTTAACCCAAACCCTTAACTCTACCCTAACCCCTATCCTACCTCAACATCAGCCCTCCCAATCCTCCCTATCCCCTTCTTTAACTGCAACCAAAATCCTTACTCTGTTAACCTAGCCTTACCAGAACCCAGGCCCTAACTCTTACCTTGACATTTACTCTTTCCCAACCCTTAACCTTACTAGAGCAGGCAATATATATTACAGTGCCTGCGGTAGCGGCCCTGCAGTTATGGTTAAGTTGCTCAACCCATAGGAAGAGCACTTTTTGGGCGGCTTATAATTTTGCCCTCCCCCCTACACATTTATTTATTTATTTAAATTTGTATAGCGCGCAAGCAGCCCAGGGGCATTGAGGCGCTGTTACTTGCATGAGCTTAGTTACAGACATGGTATAAGTAAGAGGCATAATACAGATAGGAACAAGCAAGGTTATCATTACAGCTTATGCGGTTGGTCAATACAATTTAGGCATTGGGTCATATGGTTGGTATTATGCAGCTGCGAGGGACCTTATGAGAAGAGGGTGGTTTTCAGTGCTTTGCGGAAGGCTAGGAGGGAGGGCTCACCACGGATGGTGGGAGGTAGGGCATTCCAGAGAGTGGGTGCGAGGTAGGGCATTCCAGAGAGTGGGTGCGAGGTAGGGGAAGCTGGGTCCACCTGCTCTGGATCTTTTTACTAATGGCACAGAGAGCATGTTGGTGTAGGGTGATCTTGTTGGTCTTGTAGAGGCGACGGAGTGGATTCTTTGTGAGAGGTAATCGGGGGCAGTGAGATGGATGCATTTGTGTGTCAATGTGAGCGCTTTGAAAGTTATTCTTTCCTTTATTGGGAGCCAGTGGGCTAGTTTTCTGGCTTCCGAGATGTGGTCCCATTTTGCAATACCTTGGGCTGCTCGGAGAGCACTAGTCTGGATGACTTGTAGCCTCTCCAAGTTTTTTTTTGAGGTTCCTAGGAAGAGTATGTTGCAGTAGTCTAGCCTGGAGCCGGTGATGGCTCTGGCTATGTTTGTGCAGTTCTCTTTGGAGAGGAAAGGCCTGACTGCGTTGATCAGTTTAGCATGATATGCGGCTGAGGAGGCAATGGCGTTGACTTGTCTGTCCATGGAGAGGTTAGAGTCTAGATAGACTCCAAGAGTTTTGACTGAGTCTGAAACAGGTATTTTGATGGTGTCGATGGTGAAGTGACTGAATTGGGAGTCAAGTTTTTTTAGCGTTTCGGGGGAACCTACCAGTAGGAGTTCTGTCTTGTCAGAGTTGAGGCATAGTGTTGTAGAGGTTAAGGGTCATGGAGTCGGTGTCGTAGTTGCCTGTGAGGGTAAGGAGGATCTGGGTATCGTCCGCGTAGTTAGTGTAGGATATACCCATAGCGTCGAGGATGAGGAAGAGGGGTCGTGTGAAGATGTTGTAGAGTGTGGGGGAGAGGCATGAGCCTTGGGGCACGCCAAAGAGTATGGTAGTGGGTGAGGCAGAGGCTAGGTCAGAAAATACTTGCATGGTTCTGTCTTGTAGAAAGGATTTGATCCATGCTGTGGCGTCAGGGGAGAACTTGGCGGTGAAGGAGAGATGATGGCAAAGGACGTCATGATCTACGAGATCGAACGCTGCAGATAAGTCAAGGAGTAGGAGAAGAGCTGATTTGCCCATGTCTCTGGCATCGTCCATTTGGTTTTTCAGGTCAAGTAGGGCGGTTTCAGTCCCATGTCTAGGGCGGAAGCCAGATTGGCGGAGTCCCAGGAGTTTGTTTTCTTCGATGTAGTGCTGAACCTGCAGATTGGCTGCTTTGTCGAGTATTTTGAGGAGGAAAGGGACAGTGGTGATGGGTCTATAATTGTTGGGGGAGGTGGGATCGAGAGTAGGTTTTTTTTAGGAGGGGGCGGACCCATGGTTCCTTGAGGGAGGTGGGGACTTTCCCTGTTGCGAAGGAGGCATTAACAAATGCTGTCAGGAAGGGAGCAAGTGCTTCAGTGCAGTCCTTGATGAGAGTGGCTGGGCAGGCATCACCTTTACAGTTGGATGCTTTGATGTTCTTCATTATGTTAATGATGTCCTTTTCCTGTATGGATTTGAAGGAGAAGGGTTGGGGAGGGTCTTGGGCTGGTGGTGGGAAAGGGATATGAGTATTGGGCAGGGCTTGTTTGGTTGCTAGTATTTTGCTTTGGAGGCGGCTCAGTTTTGTTAGCATTGCCGTTTGAATTTCGTCGCACCAGGCTTTGTCTTTGGTGAAGTTCTGGGGGGTGGGAGTAGGAGTCTCTAGCTCCCTAAAAATTGCAAAGATTTCTTTTGTGCTGGATTGGGCTTCCGAAATTCTGGATTCAAAGGATTTGGATTTTGCCCGGGTGATAGCTTTTTTTGTACTCCGTGGAGCAGGCTTTAAAGATCAGCTTGTCTTTGTCAGTGTGGGATGTATGCCACTGAGTAAGTGCTGCCTTTTTCTCATTTCGGAGTGCGAGCAGGTCTGGGGTGAACCAGGAGTTAGAGTGGGTGGTGGGTTTGTATTTACGGGGTTTTAGTGGGGCAATGGAGTTGATAGCTGCTTTAATGGCAGCATCGTAGGTTGATGCAAGAGTTTCTGGGTCTGCGGAGAAAGGTGGTCTGAAAGATGGGCCTTGTAGGAAGGGCAGTAGTCTTTCCTTAGTGAGCTGGCGGGAGCTTCTTGTGAGGCAAGGTGGTAGGGGTTGGGGTGGCGGGGTAGAGGAGCTGGTGGTGAGGATGCTAAATGTGATATGGTGGTCAGACCATGGGGTGGGAGTGTTTCCAGTGATGATGAGTGGGCAGTTGTGCTGAGCAATCCAGTCGAGTGTTCTGCCCTGAGTGTGCGTTGGGCTAAAGATGGTGTTCTTATAGCCTAGTGTTGTTAGGGCTAAGTCAAAGGATTTGGCTGCTTGGTCCTTTTTATCCTGGAGGCCTAAGTTGAGGTCACCAAGGAGAATGGCTTTCGAATGTTTTTTGAGGTTGTCAGATAGGAGATGGATGAGGGCGGCTTGGAAGTCTTCTAATGGGCCAGGAGGGCGATAGACAATATGAGCGGTAATGGTATAGTTGGGGGGAGAGGATAATTTTGACTTGGAGGTAGTCATAGTTGCAGTGTAGGGGTTTTTCTACCTTTCTAATACTGTAGCAATCCTTAGCAATGATTGCAACCCCTCCACCTTTAGAGGGGCGATCTTGTCTGGTGATGGAGTAGCCAGAAGGGAGTGCCAGGGAGAGCGCAGGGCCAGGGGCATCGTGCAGCCATGTTTCTGATATCATGAGCAGGTCAAGGTCATGGGTGGATATGAGGTCGTGAATGTCTAGAGCGTGGGCGCTGATGGATCTAGCATTGATCATGGCGCATTTGAGGTGGGGTTCTGTGACGACTAGGGAGGAGTGTGTGGGAGGAGAGGGTGAGGTGATGGGCATGGTCGGTGTGGAGCTGGGGGCTCCAGTGGTGTTGTGGTGGACGGTAGTAGAGGAATTGGATATGATATATTTAGCACTGGGGGCGCAGTTTTGGGAGTGGTGGGCAGAGGTGAAATCACATTTGGCACAATAGCATTCACAATGGGGGTAGAAGAATTGCATATCTCACATTTTGCACTGGGGCGCAGTTTTGGGAGTGGTGGGCACAGGTGAGATCACATTTGGCACAATAGCATTCATAATGGGGTAGAAGAATTGCATATCACACATTTTGCACTGGGGGCGCAGTTTTGGGAGTGGTGGGCACAGGTGAGATCACATTTGGCACAATAGCATTCACAATGGGGGTAGAAGAATTGCATATCACACATTTTGCATTGTGGGGCGCAGTTTCAGTGGTGGTGGGTACGGATGGGGAGAAATTGCGGGTAGAGGTGGAGGTGGAACAATTAGGGGTGGGGTGGAGTGTATCATTTGCTACTGTATAGGGGGTAATTGAGAAGGCTTTAGGCTTTGTGGTTAACCGCCTGGGTATGGCCATGTAAGTGGGTGGGTTGGGTTGCGAGATACGGGAGCATAGCCGCGCATTGCGGATGTTGGTGGGAAGGGGATTGGAGCTGATGGTGGGCTCTATAGTGCGTGCACGTAGTCTGGAGCTCCTGGTGGCCAAGTCTTGGTGTAGGAGGCAGTGGGCAAGCTCCTTACCTCTGTGATGTTGCATAGTGTTGTGGCAATTGGCAGCCGAGCAGCGACATCTCCTCACAGAACTGTGCAACGTACATGATCCAGTCCGATTGATCCTGCAAAGTTTGTGAGGTTTTGTGAAGGGGGGTGGGGTCAAAGCTATAGTGTGGGTGTGGTGGGGGGGGTCCCAGAATGTGGTTTCCCCCATAGACACAATGGAAAAGACATGGCTTATTAACTTTGGCGCCACTCAATGAAACTGAATTAAATTTGGGAATTTCATTTGAGAACTCATTCTGAATGGTTTAGGAAAGTGTGGTACAGTTTTGTCAAGAGGGAACAAAATTAGAGGGGGGAGGTGAAGAGGGGGGGGGGTCGCAAAATATTGCAAAGGCTTATACATGTGGTGCCATTTGACGAATCTGCACAAAAGTTTTCAAAAAGATTTAGATATAAATGTTTTGGTGGGCTTTTGTCAAGAGGGGGCTAAATTAAAGGGGAGGAGGTCTGAACATTTTTAGATGGCTTACAACTGTTGCCATTTGACGAATGTGGACAAGTTTTCAGAAAGATTAGAGCCTCAACCTTGAATGTTTGTGCAAAGTCTGAACGGATTTTGTAAAGTGGGGTCCAAGTTATACGGCTATTGTATGTACATACATTTGGACACTTTTGAAAAAATAAAACCTGGGCAGATTTCCAGCAAACTCGTGTAAGGAGCATTGGCAAGGACCTGAAAGCATGGTTTTGGAAATGTGTCCACGTTTTATTTTTTGACAAGTGTCATAATGCGGGTACAAAAAAATAGTGATCTACCTGGTAACTGAGGTATAGCCTGTGCCATGAGCAGCGAGTCATGGGCTAAGGCCATGACCCGGACAATCTGGCTACTGGCCATAACCACGAGGGACCCGCAATGGGGGTAAAGTGGGCATGGCCACCAGGGACCAGCTATCGGGTAACGTTTTTCGAAATTGGGATAGGTTTGAAGGGGGGGGGGGAATAGAATCAGTGCTGGATGGATTGCAGCAAATATGCAGGAGGAGGGTCAGCAAGAACTTGAAAGCATGGTTTTGTAAATATGACCCGTGTTATTTTTTTGAGAAAGTGTGGAAATGTAAATACACAACACAGTGATACAACCTTGGTGTCTGTGCAATGGGCCTGGCCATCAGCAATGAGAAATGTGTACAGTCATTTGCTTATTGGGGCATGCAGCATGGGCGATGCGGTAGGTTTGAATGGAAACAAATATTCTGCTTGCGGTTACAGCCTGAAGTGGTGGGCTAGATTACAACACACTTGCGCTACAAGCATTAAAAAGAACCTGAAAGCATGTTTTTGGAAATTGTCTTGCGTTTATTTTTCCAGTCTAAGAATGGAAGTAGAAAAACTAGTGATATACATTTGGTGTCTGGCCCTCGGCAAACTAAAACGTTTACTCCGATTTGCTCATTGGGGAATGTAGCATGGCCAAAGGCCATGCCCCAGGGATTTGTAGACTGGCCTTGGCTGAAAGTCATGAGCAGTGGCCATTTGTTACATTAGGGTATACTGGACACTGAGCTAGGATGCAGGGTAGGTGCAGTGAATAATAAGGGTGGTTTGGTTCCACTGGGGTCATGGTTCAGCCTTATGGCGTAGGCAATTCAACCACGATTCAAACACGCCAGCATGTGCTGCTGAGACAGACATAAGGTGTGTTGCAAAAAATATGTCTTAGAGGTTTATAGTTGATTCATATATACAAAGAGTAATTATTAACAACATATACAGTGATGCAACACCATGAACCTTTACACTTATAAAAACCTATTAAATTGACAGAAAAAAAAAACTTGTGTTAAAAGGGATGTTCTGCTCAAGATGCATCCCCACCCTTAGGACGCTCTGCTCCAGTAGACTTATCCAATCCGTAATGCCCCTTCTATTTACGCACTTCTCTCACTGCACAATGCATATGTGCATTTATAGTTGCACTGTGTAGATTTTTTTTGTACAAGTAAGGGAGATGCAAAAGATTTGTAGAAAATTGTAAAGCGGCAGTTGGTGTGTGGAAGCTTAATATGGTCATAGGGTTATATTTAGTTTTTTTTGGAAAGCAAGCATTGAGGGAGAGTTACAAATATAAAAATTACACAAATGGTAGAAGGGCTGCCATGTACGATGGTGTGCATGCGGCATCCAGGTCTTTTCATGATCCAAGGCCTGGAAAGGGCACTGTGGATACCGCAGATAGCTATAAAGGTCCATCGATTTTGGTCTTATTGTATGCTAGAGGAAACTATTTGGGACCAAGCATTGTCCTTTTATATTGTTCTCTAGTACACAATTGTCCATTATTCCCAGCATAACACAAAATGCTAATTGAAATGTTGGAGAATCGCATTGAGTCTACTTT
This sequence comes from Ambystoma mexicanum, assembly GCF_040938575.1. Taxonomy (NCBI): domain Eukaryota; kingdom Metazoa; phylum Chordata; class Amphibia; order Caudata; family Ambystomatidae; genus Ambystoma; species Ambystoma mexicanum. The sequence continues at coordinate 1,056,539,475 of NC_090921.1, read as the reverse complement.
ACTGACAAATGTTAAGTAGATGGATTCTATAAAAGTATTTTTTTTTTTTTAACTGAAAAGGTAGTTCCTACAAGAACCTTTATTTTGAGGTTTTTTTGCAGGGGAGGTCAGAAAATAAAAGGTGGGGAGGGAAAAGGCACCAACCACAAATATGGAGGGGCAGGTGGGCAGGGGAAGATGATGTGCGTGTGTTCCTAATGCTCCTTGATTACAGCTTCAAAAGCACTTCGAAATTGCTCCCCCCTGCAGAGTGGTGTGTTGCAGTAAATACAGAGTACTGTAGTCTTCAAAAGATATGGATCAACAGGATTTTTTTTTATTTTTTCGCTTGCAAGGTAGCTGGTGGGATTGTGTGTGTCCCACCGAAGTAGGCTGTGTGGTTACCCTATTGGTTGAGGACGTTGAGGGGGCAGAAGGCAGCCTACTACTTGCCAAGAAAAGAACAACCTTTCTGAGAGCATTGCAGTGGTTGGATTTGGTGTGGCGGCGACCAAGTACAACGTTGCATTTCACATCCGCCGCTTGCCACTTTGGTTGTCAACACACACCCCTATGGGGCGCATGACCATGTGTTATTGGTTAACAACGCATGGCCATAAGCATTCAAGGGTCACACTTGTGAAGTTTTACATGCACCTAAATAATTGAAATAAAATTGTTTTTTTTTTTAAGGTGGCACGGTGGAGTGGTTTAAACCTTATGGCCCCATCGTGTAGGTGTAAAGCAGACATTTATGTCTCGATTGAGTATTTTACTTTGAATTGTATTCGTAAGTATTGATATCTATAGCCTTTCCAATACAGAGACTTTTTTGTCGATACAATTACCCTCGTAGTTGCGATCACATGACCGCCTTTGCACGCGATGGAGGGGGGGGGGGGGTGAGTAAACCGCTCTAGCCATGCCTTTTTACACTTGTTGGTGCATTCGGCACGATTAGATTTTACTAGCTTGAAGAAGCCTGAGCATTCAGGCGTTTCCACCCTAATCGATAGCGGCAAGTAAAAAAAACTGAGCGAGTTGCAAAAGTATGGGTGATGAGTGAAGAAACCAAGTGAGTAACGGAAGGTGGCGGGATAAAACATAACATGAGAGTAAGTGTAAAATACATGCGAGGAATGAGATATTGACTTGAGTGTGGCCAAGCAATGTAAAATCGTGAGAGAGGCCACGATAAGAGAATACTCCTTGGCCTGCAGTTTTTACAAACATAACAGAAGCAATGTGAATCTAGAATCCCGTAGCGGAACACGCAGAAAACAGAATTTGATTAAAGGCGAATCTAAAGAGGTTAATCTACACTTCGTATGAAGTATTTTAGAGGGCAAGATGAGTCTTAAAGACTACATCGTAGAAGATTTGTGACTGGTTGAGTTTGTCGGTTTGTTCTATGTGGTTTTAAAAAATGATGTCAAACTAAAAAACAAAATGATTTTTTTTTTTTAATTGAACCCGATGGTCGTTTTTTAGCAAAATTAAAGTAAAAATTGTGTTTAACGGGATTGGAGCTTGCGACGATTGGTGCTCGCTCAAATTTATTATTTTTCTGAAACTTACTTTTTGAATCCGTGATAAAAATAAGCAAGTATTAAACATGTTAAGAATAGACAAGTCGATAAAGGGAGGATTTTACTCCACTTGTGCATCTCTGCAAGCGGTTCCCGAAACATGCACCTAAGCTTAGACAGTACAGTGCGGAATGGGTTAAAGGAACCGCAGATAAAAGGTTTATGCCATGGCCGAAAAAGTCCTGCAGCATATGACGACATATTTGCATGCAGCCTACACAGGGAAAAAAGCTAGACAAGTGCCTAGCGATCTTAGAGCTCTGGAAGATGTACCAGGAGGAGCGAGATGAACCGCCGCCTGTAGATTGGATACTTAATATATGCAAAGAGGGGGATGAGGAGGCCTCTGCTCCCCCCCGACCCGGGTGAGATAGAAGACAAGAGCAAGAAAGAAGATGGGTTATACCCACTGAGGAAGCTTAAGGCAGCAACAGGATTTAGCAACCCGGCACATGAGTCGTCTACGCAAAGTAGTAACGAGGGTCCAGGCAAAGATACTGAGAGAGATGTAATCTCTAAAGTCCCACGGGACAAGGAGAGACGCAATAAAGAAAGAAGTGACCGGGCAAGCACATCTCTAGATATCGGAAGAGAAATAAAGAGATGGAAAGGAGAACGAGATAAAGCTGATGAGATGGCACTTCAACAGAACAAATGGATGGGTGGCCAGATTTTGCTCAAACTTGATGGTAAAGGCATCGAGGATGAAGACAAAGGGAAGATCAAGAGGAGCAAGATAAAGATAGGAAGGAACGATTGAAAGACAAAAGAGCGAAAAGGAAGGATAGGCAAAGAAGAGAGCAATTATATCAAGAGCAGCAGTCAAGAAAATGTGATAACAGAGCAATCAAGCAGGAAAGACTAGAACGAAAAAGAACAGAGGAGGAACAGAAGTTAAGGGATAAGAATACAGAGACGAAAGGATGAGGAGATACGCAGGGCAAACGAGAGAAGAGATATGTAGAAAAAGAGGAAGACAGGGTCAGAGAGGAAGCAAGGAAACACATAGAATTTGATGATATGGAACGTAAAAGAAGGCAGAGAGCACGCAATCTCAATCGCCTGGAAAAGGAGATAAGGGATCCCGAACCACAAGTAGCATGGGAGGATATAGAGGAATTCTTGCAAGAATACAAGTCATTACCAGGCCCATCAAAAAGTAAATCTAGAAGACGAATTTGACTCTAGGAGCATTGGGGAAGCGATTGATAAAGTTTATCATGACATGAAAGCTCAGAAAGAGTTAAAGGGGAAGGGAAAAAGAGTTAAAGGGGAAGGGGAAAAAATGATCGACTTGAGAGCACTCCGTTGTAGGACACAGAGAGAGCCTGATGCAGTACGAGGCAAATTGAGTTGACTGACAAAATAGAGATGACGAAGAGAGAAGTTGCAGGAGTTTGGCACAAGAAATGTCAGACGAAGACAGACACCTTCCATGGGGAAGAGAGAGTATGTGGTCCTGAGGGATGTTTTTCAATGGAGAAAGAAGTCAGATGGTCAGACATAAATGCACCTATATCTAGGGCATCAGAACCACTGACGCAGTCAGACCGACCTAAAAGGCAACTGCATGGTGAGAGAGGGGGCGTCGCCGCCTTATGTGAGCAGATTAAGATCGCTACCAGGAAGAAGGCAATGTGGGAATATTCTCCCTGCGGTGGAGAGACAAATGATGAGATGAAAATTAGTTTGGGGGGGTCAGTTTCCCTTATTGGAAAAGGGAGGGGCCAGACCGCAGTATATACCGTGGCCCCAGATGGATAAGGATAATTTAAGGTGTAAACACCCGAGTTTAACTTCTGGCGCTGGGAAGTGGATACACGAGTTAGAAAAAAATTACGGGAGGAAACACGTTAGCTATAGGGGACATTAAGGGTCTCCTGATCGCCATACTTGGTGAGAGAGCTGATGACGTTTGGACGAGGGCAGGATATGCTGGTGTTGCTACAGTTAACACTGTTCACGACGGAGCACTGTTCAATAACTGTAGAGCAGCAGTCTGGAAAGCTAAGAGTATTGTATCCAGACACGTCCGATATGCGAGCTATAATGACGAAAAAGATGCAGGACAGAGATGATCCGCTTGTTTACATTCAGAATTTTCAGGAACAATGGTCCTTGGAGACGCACAAATCTTGGGGAAAATCTATACCGGTGTTATAGCATATATTGTGCCAAGGGCTGCCAGACCCTGTACAGAAGCAGCTCAAGAGGTTAGTGGGTATAGAGGCCAAACCGTGCTCGGAGATTCAGCGGACCATTGTGCATTACTGTAGACTCTTGCAGGAAAAGAATCACAAGAAAGACGATGCGAGAAAAAGCGAAGAGGTGAAGTTCGTGCAGAAGAAATTGTCCAAATATGCCATGCCATTGAAGGGGCAATGTTGACTAGTGTAGATGGATCGAATTCACAGCAGATTGCAAATATGCCACAGGTGAATAACCAAAGGCAGTTTGATCAGAGCAATTATGGGTGCCGGGCAAAACAGCCCGTTTTTAAGAGGTGGGACTTCAAACCCGCCTGTGTATTCGCAGCAGAGTGGTGATGAGATTTCTCTGAATCAAATGATGCAGCAGCAGCAAGCACCGAGAGTACAGCAAGGCTGGTAAACGCAGCAGGTAGCAGTGGCTACGCCACAAGGGCAGTCGCAGCACTCGCCCATACAGATTTAGCAAAGCACAAGTACAGGACAGCTCATGACTCTAGGGTAGGGGGTGTCACTGTCAATGGAGGGAATCCTTTTACATGGAATGGAATGAGGCTGTACCCACAATAGGACCGCTCACTGGGAGACTTGATGTGTTCAATACTATCTGCGACGCCGAATCCTCATGAGGAACCTAGGGTAGACCTCAATATAGGAGGCAAAAGTTTTTTTGTTTTTAGTAGACACTGGTGCAACGCGCTCATGTATACAAGTAGGAATGTTTTCAATATCTGGCAATGCCATGAATACTCAAGGTTTTTCAGGAGCTACAAGTAGAGTTCCTTTCACTGAAGAGTTACCAGTCTCTATAGAAGAATGTGACATGAAGGTGCCTTTGCTATATTCGAGGCAGACACCTGTCAATATATTTGGTCGAGATTTAAATGACAAAGTTGAATATGACAATCTCGTTTACTGATGAAGGCATAGTGTGCTCAACACCAGGAAAGCATTATTTAAATTTGAGCAAATTTATGATGGGCTTTTTAAGACAGATAGCCATGAGGGCAATACCTTTAGAACCAGAGGTTTTTCATTACGGAGTATGTATTCGGTTGACATGGCTGCCAGGCCCAATAGGCAGAACAATGAGAATACCTGATGAATTTCTGTTCAGGCCAGAGATACCTATGCGTGAAGAGGGCCACGTTTTTCCCTTACAGCTGCAAGCAGCCATATTGAGAGGTGAAATGGCTTTGCGCGATGGCAACCATGGAGGCAGACGATGGTGTGCAGTGACTGCCATCGGGGAAGGTTACAGATTGACTGACATCACTGACGACGATCAATTTGGAGATCATCTATCTGATGACAAAGTGATATGTGTATTACTTATTGGGTGAGAGCAATCAAACGAGAGCTGCCTCAGAAAATTGTGTTCTTCCGGAGTATTTTGATGAAGACATGGCAAAAGTGGCAACCTCCTTATGGACTACAGGTCCCTAGGACGTAGGCCTGTTGAAGGGGGGAGGTTGGGTGGGGAGTGGGGGGGTCAGAGAAGTGAAGATTAAATTAAAACCAGGAGCAAATCTACCTCAAGCACGACAGTTTGCCATGTCTCGAGAGGCAGATGAAGGCATTTTTAAGACTATTTCCGCTATGATGGATCAGGGTATTTTAGTGAAGTCAGAGTCAGTGTGTAATACCGCAGTGTACCCTATCAGATAATCTAAGGGGGACGGGGTCTTGGAGACTAATTCAAGATTTACGCCCGATAAACCAGATTGTAGAGGCAGAGTTTCCTCTAGTTCCTAATCCGGCTACAATCTTGTGTAATATTTCACTATGATGGATTTGAAAAATGCTTTTTTTCCTAAATCCCATTGCACAAAGACTTGCAGGATCTGACGTCTTTCACATGCAGACAGACTAAGTTGAAAAGCACGAGATTACCTCAAGGATATTACAAGTCTGTCGATTTTCAACAGAGTCCTGCAGACTGACTTGAGCAATATTGCTTTAGAAAGTGGTGTGTTGCAATACGTAGATGACATTCTAGTATGCAGCACTTGAGAGGAAGAGTGCAGACGCGATTCTGTTCAGCTGACGATTACACTTGCTGACAAAGGATATAAGGTTGACAAAGAGAAGTTACAGTATTGTCAACAAGAAGTGTTGTACATTGGCCAATTTATTTCACATGAAGGAAAGAAGGTTACTCCTGAGAGAGCCGAGGCCATTTTAAAAACTGCAAAGCCACACACGATTAACACATGCAGAGATTTCTGGGATTGTGTAACTGTCAGAGCATGGTTCTTTGACTGCAGCTTATATAGAATGCCTTTATTGCAGGCTTCAAAGAAGCACAGGCAACGCAGGAGAAAATTGTGTGGACTGAGGAAATGGAAGAAAGATTTGACGAGTTGAAAAAGCAATTTGCACAGCTCGTTTTATGGATTCCCAATTATGCCGAGGAATAATTTTTATTCTCGCATACAGATGGTACTGTAAGGAAGCAGTCCTTATACAGAGAACCACATTGGGGGTACAAACCCCTTGCATATTACAGAGGAATCTTAGACCCAGTGATGAGAGGTCACTTTCTGTGCGAACAATCGCTGGCAGCCCTGCGTTCCCTATATAGAAAGCTGCAAGCATAGTGATGGGATGCTCTATGACGTCATTTGTTTAGCACGCACTATTTGCCATTCTAGAGAAACCAAAAGACACGTTGACTTCTCAAAGGGCTTCTGCCTACGAGGTAGTCATATCAAATCCAGCAATCAATAGTTCGATGCAGAATAGTGTATCCTGCCATGTTTGTAGCTGAACCACTGGCAGAGGATGAGCATGTGCATGATTGTTCAAACTTATGAAGAGTTCTATGACAAAATCCCTAGAATAAAAGAAAATGCCTGGACAGGTGGAGAAATTGTTTTTGACGGTTCTTCAAGAATCAATCAAAATGATGGACAGAAATACACGTGTGCCACTGTGGTAAAACACACAGCCAATGGGGAGTTTCAGAAATTGGTAAGTGCACGACACCCGTCTCACTATTCAGCACAGGCGGCAGAATAAGTGACGCCGATTGTCGTGCTCGAGAATCATGCAGAGCAAGAAGTAACAGTGTACAGCGACTCCGCCTATGTGATGCCAACGGTGCACGCAGGGTTATTAGCACATTGGAAAAGGTGGGGCTACCTCCGAGCGGATGGCACGCCAGTGCAGCACACCACCTTATTGCACAGGCTTAAGGCACTGGAACTACAAGTGGTCATCGTGGTCTTTAAATGCGCAGCACATACTAAAAGGGCAGACTATCTCACGTGGGAACCAAGCAGCAGACAATGAAGCGAAACTCGCTGCATGTTCATATGCTTTTTCCAAAAGCATATGCTCACCTGAGGAAGAGATCTGTGGAACTGATAGAGGATGAAGCGAGAGAACTATTTCTCAGCCAAATCAATAGAAGCTTTTGACAATTCCTTATGAGCACAGGCTGTTCAGCCTGACCTCGTCAGTGTTCACGTTGATCTTCATGTCGAGAATCCAGGTTGGAGCAAATACAAAATGGCTTCAAATCACCAGATGGGAATTGCTGCAGACGATTAACACTAGCATAAAGGGATTCAATGCTATCAGAGAAGAGAGGAGAGCCAGAAAAATGATGACTCTTCATAACATATACGTCCTGGGCATGATTAGATTACAGCAATGAATGAAGGTGTTTGTGCAAAAATTGGAGAATCATGTTGCACCGTAATAACTTCTCACGATGACGAGACTGGCACTTTGATAGAGGCCAGAAATGCTGACGAAGCTCCAGGGTCAGATGATAGACAAAGTAGAAGATATTGCTGGGACAGCTGGTTTGGAACACTCTTCTCTTAGGTTCCACAATGGATGACAGACATGTTCCAAGTGTCTTGGAGCCCTGATCGTGTTGGTGTTACTTGGATTGTGAGAGATCAGGATAATACTGTCACAATGTAAGAAGACAGCAAAGAAAGCCCTAGGGATGAAAATCATGATCGATGTCGAATCAAGATGGAAAGCCAGAGACTTGACAGATGAAGAAATCAGACTTTGTGAAGGCCAGTATCTATGCACCTGAGGAGACAAAGTTCCTGTATCCACAAGTAGTATGTGGGAAGATAGATCTACTGCAGTCCAAGTGGACAATGTAGTCTCATTACATGGCACATAGACGAGCATGTTAAATCAGCATGATTCTTGAAAGGAGTCAAAGATATGGGTCCCAAAGAATCTTTTCTTCAGACCTAAAAGCCTGGCTGTGAAGGATGGAGAGAGTGGTTGAAAAATCGCCCAGAGGGGAGAGTGTAGAGGAGGAGCCAAGTACCCCTACCTCAACCGTCCCGCACCTTTTACCTGTATGCTGGAAACAGAATAATCAACAAAGGGCAGAATATGGACTCAGTCCAGTACCAGTGAAAGTACCAATACCCAAGAGAATTTGGGAGGCAATGTACCATACAAGAAAATACGAGGAGCAAATTGATTGAAATCCCTGAATAAGCAGAGCCAATAAACAGCAAGGACGAATGGTAGACACCAACCATCATCAGTATACGTCATGCAGAGCTGAGATGACGTACATAGAAGCGATGCAGAGATCAGAGGATATAGATATTCTATAGGGCATCAAGGATAAGTGACATCTTGGGATCAAGGTGAAGAAGCTTATGCCACAGAAGCAGATGACAATATCAAGTAATTCTACACGTGTACAGACGCAAAAGAAACGCAAGCAGACAAAGTAATCTTAAGGCTGGCTTTGTAGTGAATAGATTGCGGCAAGTTATAACAAATGAAGGATGGATGTTTCCACTACGCATTATAGCAATGCTGGACAGTAGCAAGAAGGCCTCATTTCTCGTGCGTCAGTTAAAAAAACAAATTGAATTACAAAGTGAATCTCAGCAGACGAGGCTGGACGAGCCAAGGTCTTATCAAACTGGAGTGAACTGACATTGGATACAAAATTGTGTGAAGGAACAAAACTCCTGTTCAGAAGGCATGAACATAACAAGGAAGACGTCAGAGGTTTATTTAAAAATAAATAAACAAATAAAAAAGTATTAAAAATGCACAAAAAGGTTAGATTCCATGGTCTCCAGTCACATGGAAGCATGAAGTTGGACGAACGAGATGGTCACACCTACGCACGATGGCAGACTGCACTTTTAACCCCTAAATTTCTCAGAGCTAAGAACACTCTCACGGCCAAGCTTCAAATGCCTAATTAACAGTAGACCACTGAGGTGATGATAGATTGATATGCCAATTGGTGGGAAGCTAATGTTAAAGCGACCTCACCAGCACCTGGATGGCTAGCCTGCATGCTGCTAGACGTAGGTAGAAGAGTACTGACAGAGGTTAGAGTGCCAACCAATTGTAGAGGACTGCGTATTTAGGGGGTCCTATCATTGTGTAAATCAATGGGACGCTGTGTATTTAGTGACATTCACAGTGGTCATTTTTAGGTGAGGGCTTAGTTGCCCCACTTGATGTTAAGTAACCAATCATAGATTCACACCTTTTTTAGACTAGTATGGATCGTATACTTCGATGTTCACTCAGAGCCAATCACCCATGCTCGTAGGTTTTGTAGTTTGCCACGTAGGATGACGTTAGTACATGCGTAGGTTAACGTCATTGATGACATGTTTTCCTTACAAGATCTCAGTTTTTACTAAGAATGTTTGAGTAAGAGGATCAAGCGAGTTTGTTGATTTTAGTTATGCTGATTTAGATACTTGATATTAAAACAGTCTTCCTTATGCCAACTTCCTGAGTCGTCTCCATTATTGATGTATGAATAAAATCTGCATCCCCATCCATCTGCGGGGTAATTGCTACTCATCTTAAAGGGATGGGGTATATCCAGTTCACCATGGCCCTTTACGCGTCCAGGTCCCTCAGATTGTTGGTTTCTGACAGGAGGTTGCATGAAGTGTAGTGCGAGTACAGATGTGATAAAGCAGAAACAGTAATAACCCAGAAAACATCTATGCGCCATCTACTCCAATAGAGGAGGAAGGGTGGGCGCATGTGAATCCAAGCAGATACAAGCACCAGAAATAAGATGAGTAAGGTTTCCCTTCAGGAGCTTGTGGATCTGCTTAGATCGCATGCTCTGCATAGATTAGCAAGGAGGTTAAAAGGCACAGTGGCAAAGATGTTTTAGGACCACTTTTGCCACCCGTGAATCTGGTTTAGAGTGTGTATCTATGCAATAATGCTGCGTGAACGTATGAATGGAACTCCATGTAGCAGCTTGCCAAATGGCGCCTAGAGGGACGTTTGAAAAGAAAGCTAGGGTAGCTCCTGTACCTGTGGTAGAGTGAGCCCTGGGGGTGAAAGGTAAGACCTTGGATAGGGACTAGCAGAGCTGTATAAACTGGACTATCCATCAAGCGATGGCGTTTTGATATGTGATCGCCTTCTCTTCCAGGTGCAAGAGTTGGTCCGTTTTCCTTATAGGTTTATTTTTGTTCACATAGTACAAGACCGCCCTGCATACATCAAGTGTATGGAGGCTTCTTTCTGCTGAGTTATATGATTTCGAAAGAGGATGGGGAGTTCTATGGATTGATTAACATAGAAATTAAAATGAACTTAGGTTAGAGCCTAAGATGCATTCTGAGGACAAACTTGTCCATGTGTATTATGAAGAAAGGGTCTTGTACGGAGAAAGCCTGTAATTCACTGACTCGTCTTATAGAGGGGATAGCTACTAGGAATGCAGTCTTGTAAATCAGATGTTTTAGGCTGGCCTTGTACATAGGCTCAAAGGGTGGACCCATGGGCTTGGAGAGCACAACATTAATTGGAAATTGGGGGTATAGCCTCTTTACCCATAGAAATGCCTTTATGACAGGAACTTTCCACCAGGACACTTATTTGTGAAGTGGTGTAAGCTGACAGAGCCGCCAGATGCACTTTGATGGAGTTGAATACTAGGCCGGAGTCTAGTAGGTAAAGCATGTATTGTAGAATGTTAGCTGGGGAACATTCTGTTGGGTTTAGGGTTTGTGACATGCACCAGATCACACATTTCTTCCAATTCTTGAAATATCAGTGCCTGGTGTCAGGTTTTCGTGCCTCTTTTAGGACATCCATACACCTCTGTGGAAGATTCAGGTGGCCAATTCTAGTACTTCAGGAGCCAAGCTGCCAAGTTCATAGATTGAGGACGCGTATGGAGAGGTGCTCCCTTGTGTTGCGTTAAGATTAATGGATAAATGGTCCTAAATTAATATCACTTAAAGATATTTTGAGACCGGTATGTCAAGTCAGGAACTCAAGCCGAGGTAGTAGTTCTTGCAGAAGGCCAAAGGGGTAGCCGAAGTGGCAGTTCTTGCAATCAGTGCTCCAGATAAGATTTGGAACTGGGAGTATTTTACTCCCTATTTTTTAAAGTTGGTAGTAAAAAGATTTTTTGAGCGTAAAAATGTAAGTCCAATTCCCAATGAGAGTATTTATAGCGAGTAAAAAGATGATTGGACTGAAAAATGGAAATGTTTTTGTAATACTTAATAATTTGCAATAGTTATTCATGTACATTAAAAGAAGCAGGTTTACTTCTTCCAAATAAGCTGTTCAAATAGGAGTTTCTTGGTACTACGTGCACCACTTGTCCAAACGTATCCATGGAGCAGTGAGTGTGAAAGCAGGGGTGCAAGATTCTACATGTCTTTATCCTGTTTTTTGTTGGGAGTATTTTTACTCTCAATTTTTATTTTTTGGAAGTATTTGCCATTTTCTAGTGCGTAAAAGTGGCTGATACACACCTTATCTGTAGGGCTGCTTGCAATTGATTTCCAGGGGACATTTCTGGAAGGCTACTAAAGCTGCTTTAGCCCTCACTAGGTGTTCATGAAGACCTTTCGGTTGTTGATCGAGTAAGCCTCTGAGGTGCAGCCAACCATCTACCCGAGATGTTGGCTTTAGATGCTGGTTCACATGTTGGAATTGCAGAACATGACAAAAAGGCTCGAGGACGTTCACAGGTCCTATTTCAAGATAGAACTTGAGCGCCCTCCCAACATCTAAGTTATGGAGGACTGTCTCTGCATCAGAAGATGGTTCGGAAAAAAAAGGAAAAAAAACTGGCAAGGACATTTTTGTTGGGTTTATATGAAATTATGTAACTACTTTAGCCATCAATTTAGGACTACTTTGTACCAATGAAAAGTTGTGAAAGGTTCCTCAACGCAAAGAGGCTGCAATTCGCTCATTCTTCTTGCAGAAGTTAAAGCAACTAGAAATTCAACCTACCAAGGAACAAATGTAATATAATGGATTCGTCAAATAAAAAGTATACTGAATTCAGATGCACACACAGGGCCAAGAGACAGGTCCTTCAGGAATCTGAGTGCCATTAGCTGCAAAAGAACATGAGCCAACTAGACTTGAGGATCTAACCCTTTTCTAGACACCAGTGGCAAAAGCAGTGGCAATTTGCTTATGTATTCACTTGCGTGGAAGGCTTGGGAGCAGGCCGGATGAGTTTCCCCATCAGGAAAAAAAAACAAGCGGACCCATTGATCTACTTTCAGGAACCACTCCACCAAGCTGAGCGATCATGGGGAGGGGTGTAATATGAGGCTATTCGATTCAGAAGATCCGGAAATCGCATTGGTTGATGAAACGAAAGGTTTAGCCAGTCCAAAAAACAGAATCAAGGTGGCTACTAGGGGTGATGAAACGTAGGGTGCAGTGCACAGCCTCTGAGCTTCAACAATGCTTGGTACACCAGAAGTTGAGGGAACGTCAACTCTTATATATGCTGTTCCAGGAGATCGCCACAGCATCTCCTAGTGCACCAAGGCCCTCTCTCAAGACATACGCTGGACATTTGTTGTTCGCGCTCGTCGCAAATCAGTCGACCAGGGGACTCTCCCAATGTCCGAGTACTTGATTTAGGACATCTATGTTCGACTACCACTTGTGGTTCAGAATGTGAACTGCTTGCAAGCTTATGCATCACTGTAGGGCCCATTCCCAAATCTGTACCACCGGCAGTGCTTTGAGGTAGGACTGGGTCCCTCATAAAACAATGATGCTAACTGTCTTGTCCATTATGCTCCGCTGGAAGGCTTTGAGGGCCAAGACTATTGACTAACTCTGGAAAATGTTCGTTTCTTCCTCTCTGCAGGAGGGCAAAGGTCAAACACTTCCAGGTGGTTTAGAGTCTGTCATAATGGGAACCTGATGGACAGGCTCTTAAGAGCTCCTATCACCAACAAATCAGATTGCCTCTCATTTTGGGTGGATTTGGATTTAACCTAAATTGAGCATCTGATGCTTACGTGACATTTGGGTTATTTAGATTGAGCTTCACTAAGGCTATCACTAGGACAAAGAGTCCGATTAGCACTAACAGCCTCTGAAACTACCAGGTAGTCACATGAATGAATTGCAGCAAGTTTGATTCAGGTCCAATATGGTCATGTTCCAACAGAAGTCTATAAAATGTTGGTCCGGAGAGACAATCTTGAATGATTTCACCCAGTTAACAGAAAAGCCTAGGTGACAAAGGAGGTGAAGCAAGATTGAGGTGGAGCGCTGTATGGTGGGGGCAGTTGGATATCAGTCACAATCATCAAGTATAGATACGCGTGGACTCCCTGTAGTACGAGATAGGCTGCTAATGCCTGCATCTTGGATAAGACGCATGGAGCTGAAAATGGGAGAACTGTTCTAAAAATGTACTTCTCCAATTGAAACAAAGACATTTTTGATGCTGGGCCAAATATGAGTGTGGCTGCATTCATCTATCAGATCCAGAGGGGTGAGCCAATCACCCTGTTACAGAATAGATCAGATCTGCACAGGGAGATCATATTGATTTTCTATTGGGGAAGATAAAGGTTGAAAGCAGACATATCGAATATTGTGTGCAGGCCAGCCTGGTTGAGTTTTGGCACTGTAAAAATGGCAGGAATAAAATCCCTCGCCCCATTATTGGGACTTTATCGCCTTCACAGAGAGATCTTACTCTACTTCGTTCACTGGAGCTAGGAAGCCGTTCTAGGGAAAAAGGTAGACATGAAAGAACAGGAGGTAGAGGTAGACGGAAGCCCCGGAAAGCAAGTGAAGGGACGCATACTTCTGAAATGTTAGTCCTCCATGAATCGAGGTGTGTGGAAATGTGCCTACCCACACCCTCCAACTTTGATTTCCTGGGACCAGCCCTGACCATCACTTTGCAGTTCTCGCAGGAGGTAGCGGACACAATCTTGAAAGGCTTGAAAACCTGCAACAGCTCTCCATTGAAAATCAAGTCAGCAGTTAAAATCTACCTTGTAAACTGTAGGTTTCGCAAGGACCTACAGGTCAAAGTACTGGCGTTCCTCTTCATCAGCACATCTGTTGACTTATGGAAAAGTGCCCACCCCCAGAAGGGAAGATCAAAGACCTGGTCTTCAATGTCCTTGGTAAGCTTTGTGGAACAAATACATGCTTGCCGGCAGGTACCTACCACTATTGCCAGCCCGCTGAAGTATCCACATAGTGGGCTGTCAACTCCAATCGGTCCCGAGCCAGTACTCTAGCATACAAAAGGCTGCTTTTGACATGCTCGATTTTATCTGGTATACATTTTTTTAAACTCTGAAACCTCCTTTGAGAGATACAAGTTAAATCCAGGGCCCAATTGTAATAGACGCGATGTATCTTCTGCTTCCAAGATACTGTCCTTTTCAATCAGCAGCTGTGAGGAAGAGGCAGATGACAACGAAGAAGCCTTCAAATAGAAAGTGACAGCAGCAACAACCGTGGATGATAGCAGGTCGTCATCAGAATATCCTCGGAAGAAGCCTTTAACGTGCATCAATATTAAGATAGATGCTGAATGTGGTTTCAGCCACAGTTCTTTAACCTCCGACAAAACAAATTTCGGTAAAGTAAGTCCCAAGCACTTAGACGCTTTAAGGGATATTGCCCGGTCTGGACCTCCACTCTCTGGAACGACCTCCCTGCACACCTGCGAGATGTACTTTCGTACAACATCTTCAGGAAAAAGCTGAAAAAACCTCACCTCTTTAACGAACACTCAATCTACCTCTATTGTCTGCAACTTGCTAAGGTTTCCTCTTTCTGCCTTATTGTAACCAGCACCTAGATACCCATGGGTTTGGTGGGTTTATATAAATGTCAAAATAAAATGTGACAAACAGCACCCCGCCTTAACAGGGGGCGACTGAAAAGACGGGAGGTCAACCACTACCATGGAAAGCATGCACTGAATTAGAAGATTGCTTTCCCTGCCCAAGTCATCAGTGTCACCCTATCCACCGGTGGATCCTCTGGCTCAGTTGGCTGTGGAAGCCAACGGTGCAGCTCAGGCTTTGTTGGCATCCCTGTGGAGTTGCAGGAGGCGGTGGAGTTGCCATCTCATGATGTTTTGTAGCACCCGAGGTTGTGGAACCACATCCTTGAAAAGCTCAAATAATTTTTCAGGAGTTCAAAGCACGTCAGTATTTGAAACCTTACAAAGCCGGCTTCCTCAGAAGACGGTCTAGTCTGCAGTTGTGGAACCCGAAAGGGCCTTGTAAAAATGATTTGTCTGCAAGAATCAACCACAAAGGACCTCCTAACCCTGTGTCCAAGGAGTGCAAGGTGGTGGGGGCATTGTAGATGGCAACGACATCTTACGGTGTGTTGACCACTCCACACTAGGTGCAAAAGTATCTCTGCATAGAGACGCACTTGGCACCGAGCTAGG
This sequence comes from Ambystoma mexicanum, assembly GCF_040938575.1. Taxonomy (NCBI): domain Eukaryota; kingdom Metazoa; phylum Chordata; class Amphibia; order Caudata; family Ambystomatidae; genus Ambystoma; species Ambystoma mexicanum. The sequence continues at coordinate 1,056,524,005 of NC_090921.1, read as the reverse complement.
TCTAGTACCATCAAGAATAAGTGCTGAAGACATCAAGAAAATGACTTCTGCAGCTTTTGACTTGAATTCTTTATTTTAAGAAGAAACAAAAAATGAATAGGATCCTCGGCAATGCCAGCCTTTTGCATCTAACAGGCAAACCTCCAACCTTTTAGCGCTTATATGATCCTTGGTGTGGCCAGGAACCTTTATTAGCCCCATTGCTGGTATACTTTTTAACCCCTACAAGGGGATCCTTATGGCTTACCCCAGTAGCTTTACCCCTGGATTGGGGAACCTCAAAATGGAGTCCCAGCAATATTATGGTCTACAAGAGCCCCTCATTAAAAGTCCCCAGAAAGGCTGGGATGCCCTGAAGCGAAAAGTACTTACCATTCGAAAGTACTTCTTTTCAATGAATTCCTTCAGGTGAGCAGGAGGGATGCTAAAGAAAATTCCTTCCACAGCTGTAGTCTTCTTTCGAGTGCGGGCACAGATAACGAATCACAATAAAAACATGAGCTCCCCTATGGTCGGGACCAAGGCACTTGAGGCACAAGTTATAAGGGATATGCCACAATGTACTGACACCTGCAGGATACACACGACATGAACCCTTTATGCTCTGGCAGAGGGAAAAGGAAGACCATGGGAACCAGGCAGGAACAGAAAAAATCTGGCAGAATAGGAAGGAAGGAAGATAAAACCCTGCAGATGCTACCCAGTGTTCGAAATGAGGGGGGCTATTTAGCTCCTGCTTCTAGTTTAGAAGAGCCTGGTTAGCTTAACACCAATAGTTGCCAGGAGCTACTTTTGGCTCCCCTCGCGAACTGATGTCCATCAAACACAACGGATGTGAAATTAACTCTCTGCGTTTGGGACAATCAAGATTAGAACACGTTTGACATTTAAAGCAATTTAAAGCATAAGGGGTCGTAAATAAAGGATATAAATAGGTTTGCATTTTATGTGGAGGTTAGATTTGCATAACGGTATGTACTAAATTCCTGGTGACAGGTTACTGGTGGATACCCAGGAGCCGCTTGTAGCTCCTGGTAATCCAATCTTAATTTCGATCCCTACTGCCGCATGTCTGATCCGAACACTAAGCAAAGGACTGGGAGGTGCGCGGGGCTAAGGCCGCACATGCGCCAGCACTCGTGTAAAAACAATAGTGGCGCTACAAAAAAGTGCTGCAGTCCCATCCTGAATGACGTAACGTCCCATAAGTATGTAGAAAAGGGGACAGGGCATAGGAGTAATTCTTTTTTCCAGAACACGCAGCAAAGGAGGACAAGTCAGTGTCAAAAATAGCTTAGCTTTCAGGGCTTATAGAGCTGGTGGCCAGGGAAAAGGTGGGAAAATTCAGTTAACAGCCTTTTTGCAGATTCGGATGCATTAAATGCAAGGAGGAGGAAAATAACAAGTCTTTGAATTAAAGAAAAATATTAATTACGAATTTAGGGGATGCAACAGTATTTGTGTACTCTTAACAGACCAGAATCTGAATGCCTGGAACACAAGGAAAAGCCTTGTGGATTTTAAGCAATACAAATTAGGGAATAGCAGGGTAAACTTCAATTGTCGAGCATTTAGTATTTGTAATACATTCATGAAAACGTCATGCCTTTCAGAATAGAATAAATTGTGCTCTGAAGCGAAGACCAGATACATTTTCTTGCATACCTTAACTTACCATCGTCACCAAAAATGGAAGTGAAAGTAACAGGATGGGTCCTGCCACGGACTGCGATTTATAGATTAAAAAAATATATATAACATTCTTGAAGGAGGAGTTGGCATAAACTACAAATTTGGCATGTAATGTGGCCGCCTGAACCCCCAAAGACAACTCCAAAATGTCTGTACGGTGCAGGATTCAAAATCAGGTAGCCATTTAACTTGTACTCATACTCTAGAAGACCCTGGTTGGCATAGGACTCAATACTTACCATAGTGAAAACTGTACTCCAATCCACAGTGCCCCCCCTTCATCCATATCACCAGTATGGCAGAAGGGTGACAGATTCCCCAGCTCAAAAGGCGCCATACAATAATACCCATGTGACAGTCAATTAATTTTCAACGGTGTCTACAGGAGCATCTGCACACGAAGACAGCTAAAGCATAAATCAGGTATGTGTATGTAGAGGATAAAAACCTATAGTGTGCATCTCATGTGGAAGTTTAGATTTTTGACGCAGCATATACTAGCTTCTTGCTGCTCAGAAGCAACTCCTGCTTACTGGGTGATGACAGATACCCAGTAGTCAATTTTAGCTTCCACGCATCAAATCTGGATTTGATTTAACTCCTGTACATAGTAAACTCTGTTTAATGAATACATGTTTGAAGTCCTATTTATTGCCAGAGCAGGTTTCTGTGGCTTGGTCAGCCCTAGCCAGGATCAGATGGTGGGAGGATAGTGTGAGATCAGACAGGATGTGTGAGGGTAGGAGAGTAATAGAGAGGAATCCCAGGGACCCCACGCATGTCCTCTGCTGGACCGTAGGAAATCTGAACCTATTTCAGACCAAGCAGGAGGGTTCTGATCAAACAAAATCTCCAAGTCCTTTGAACTATACAAACCGGGGCACTTGATTTAGAGACAGAGAAGGCCTAGGACCTCTGCAAAACGTGAAAGACATTTGGACCAGAGGAGGGACTACAAGGGGAAATTGGACCAGAACTCACTTAGAACAGAACAAACCATCCTGGCTTATTTGCTCGAGACAATATTCTTTTCGCTTGAATCACCCAGTTTATGATAAGCCCCCACACCCCCAATTACAAGCGTGTGAACTACAACATGGACCTGCAGTCCTCAGTGGTCCCAGAACATCCTCAAAGTGTAGTTACCTTGAAGCTACATCCACCCCACTGAATCGCACAGTGAATCGGCTGACACAAAAGCAATGATGCATACGTGGAAACTCAAGTCATACCTCCCAAAAGAGAGGATGGATCTAAAGCTCTACCTGAGCTTAAAAGGGACATTAAAGTTAGCAGCGCTGTCCGATCCAAATCAAACATTGATCTTGTCAAACTGGTTATGAAAGCAGAATAGGGCTGGACAAAGGGGAGGACTACCTGTGCAAGTAAAACCAGCTTGGCCACTTTTACACCCTAAAAATAGGCAAATACTCCCAGAAAAGACAATACTCGGAGCAAAAAAAAATAGTAAACAAACACAAAGGTGTCTGTCCACCTGCTTTCACCACACAGCTCCATGGAATGGTCGTACAGTAGGACCATTCAATGAGCTGTTTCTTACACGTAGTACAACAGGAAGAAACTGCAATTATTGCTGCCTGATCTGAAGAGGTAAACGTATATCTTTTAATCTGTATGGATAACAAGGTGCAAAGAAATATTAAAAAAACATTTCCGTTTTGAAGTTAAAACATTTTTACTCGCTTATAAAATACTCATTAGGAATGGAACTCACATTTTTACACTCTAAAAAATCATTTTACTCCAATCTTTAAAAAATAGGGAGTAAAATATTCCTGCTTCAAAATCTTATCTGGAGCATTAATTATGACCAAGAGAACTTGATAAACGAAATGGATTCGATGGAACACCTCAACGTATCCCTAAACAGGTGCACAATCATGAATTGGAGTAATTTGTGCAAGGCCTGTTTTTGAGCACCCTACGTTTACAGTCATGCTGAAATTGCTTACTCATTTCACTCCTTGTGATAAAGTCAGTCAATATTGCATTCAGCGCTTTGGCCGCCTGAAAGTAGGACTGACAGAACCTGCCCTGAACTATTCCCGAACTCCATGAGAACAGAACTAGTTATGAACTGCCAGGTCTCAAAGACAATGGGTATTTGGAACTTTTACCTCAAGGGTGAATCAGATTTAAAGCGGATTCTAAAACGTCATGCAGGGATTTTGCCGAGAGCCATTAGCTCCTGCATTAAGCATAGAAGAGCCTGCTCAGTTTGACACCAGGAGCTACTTTTGGGTCACTTTTTGACATTTTTAAAATTGCATTTCTTTGTCATTTCATCAACCTTGCTGCATCCTCATTTAGTCTTCGCCTAATTTTGGCGCTACCTCATAACTCTGCACCTACACCCGTTACTGCATTAATCTCAGTTCTGGTCTCTTTATTGGCAAATTTGTATCATTCTGTTATGTGACCTTTCTCAATCTCTACTGCTCTGCTATAGCATATAACACATCTCACTGTCAAATGATAAGCAACTATAAATTAGTGTCCGGTACAATGACCATTCATTCTTTACATGTCTCCCCAGAGATTTACTAATGTACCCTTTAATACAAATGTCCAAATACTGAGTGAATATCAGTTTGGTAGATTTGTGTTGCAACATTTGGCTTGGGGACCGCGCCAAAAACATGTCACACATACATACACACCCACTTTTCTAATCCTTTATAAACCGCTTGATATTTATCCGGAGAACCTCTGAGCACTGGAAGTCAACTATTGATCATGCTACCTTTTCTCCTGCTACTAACTCCAGTGCTCAGTTAATCTAATTGTTAGTCAAGGTAAGGGCAGGTCACCTTTTAACTGTTTCTGATCTCAAAATGTTGATCTATTTCGACCGAATGTACCCAGTAGTATTCATCTCAAATGACTTTTACCATTGTCTAATGTTTCAAGTGTTTTGATCTAGATACACAAGCCTAGCCACATCAAATGCAGAGTGCCACAGGGCTCCTGCATCGCCCCCACCCTCTACAACCTCTTCACAAGGCCCCTGTTCAACATACTGGACATCGCATATACCAATTATGGTGATCACACCCAGCTACTTATCCCTCTCACAGGCGACTAGCACTCTGACATGATCACCCTTAACTACATCTACTCAACAATCCAATCCTGGATGGCAGAAAATTGGCTATGTCTCAACAGCGACAAAACTGAACTCCTAATTGAAACCCCAGCCTCACTGAGTAAACTAGATTGTCAGTATAGCTCCTTCACCATTGAAAACATACCCATCATGGTGTCCCAAACAGTCAAGACCCTGGGCGTGTAAGTGCCATTGCCTCATCCTCAGCGTACTATTCCAAATTGCTTAACGGAGCCAGATCCTTCCTATCTTAACAAATCTCCCACACCATTGCAAGGGCTATAATTGGTTCAAGATTGGATTATTGCAATGCCCTCCTGACCTCGTGCAACAACATCGCCAAACGCCAACTTGTCCAAAACGATGCCCTCAGAGCTGCTACCGGGATCTCCCAAAAGGACCACATTTCTGAGGTCAAGAGAAAGTTGCACTGGCTTCCCGTCAAAGAAAGAATTATCTTTAAGACCCTCGCCCTTACTCATAAATGCATTCATGACCAAGCACCACCATCTAGCCCAGAGAATCTCCAAGCACACCTCATCCAGACCCACCAGAACAGCTTACGCATACAGGATTGTCATTCCTAAAACACGCAAGTTACGCGCAGGTGGCACCCGCTTCCCAGCCATGGCCGCCTCACACTGGAACTCTCTTCCTGCGCACATCAGATCTACCGACTCCCACAAAGCTGTCAAAACCAGGCTATTCGCATGACTGCTTCCCTCGGCTTGACGCAATGAAGTTACCCATTGATTAACCATGGCATGTACTGTTCACCGTCTCTCGTCAACTAGATGTGTAACTAAGAACTCCCAACGTTGGGAACTGCCAACATAACCTTGAATGAAGCCTGCTTACAAACTGCATGTACCAGCGCCTCGATGCCCAAGGGCTGTAGCGCGCTCTACAAATTCAACTAAAGTAAATGATATCATTGTCAATTTTAATAGAATCGCATCTTTCTCGGACCATGTCTATAAGCATGTTTCCTTTTGATGCATGAAAGTACATTCAACAGAAGAGTAACACGTTATGATTAGCGTCATATCAATCAATTCTGTATGCATGTCAATTCTGTATGTATGTATGTAGTATTCGACGCTACACAGGTTTTGCTTCTTTGAAAACAAAATGTGGAATAGAAAACTGATATAACTCAATCAATCTCATGCATTCAGTACAACATACGGATCTCATAATTTGACAAGAATGCCTGCTTGTATGGTATTGGGTTGCAGTTCTAGGAGCCATGTCAAAAAAAGTCCAATCCCGCAGGATATTAATTTAATAAGAAGAGGGTTTGACATTGTGGTTTTGTGGTGGACGAGATTGAAAGTAGAGCCCAGGCTGCCTTTGGAGACTTGAGGGCCAATTGATTCCGCACCTGCAGCATGCACTTCAGCCAGGATATGTACGAGCAATCGACAGACAAAAAATGGGTTGACCCAGAATGTTTAGTAAATTGCTTCCAAATGCAGTTCCAACTCTATTGATACACACGCTGCCTCTGGCGAGTCCCGGGTGATGAATTAGCTGTAGGCGGTGGGGCACTGAACACGCAACTCCATGAACGGATTTGTGCTTTCGGTGTAAATGTGCCATACTAAAGTTTGCATATTTGCCAGATTGTATTACATTTTAACTATAGCACATTTTACGACACATCTGTCCCTGGTTTATGAAGCCTCAAATGAAGTAATTATGACCATGGAAAACAATGCCATAATGCCCTTCACAAGAAGCATAATGTTTTCGTAATCAGTTGCTCGACATGTCCATTTTTTTTTAGGAAAGCATACGGACGGAAGCACAGACCCTCGAATGAGGCGAAACCACTGACACGTCCTGTATACCAATGGTGAGCCTTACAGACTTGCAGAAGTTTATATTCAACAGTTGCATTTTACCTACATATCTAATGCAAATCTAATTTTCCCTTTTACCACTTCATGACAATGCAATGAACATGAAGGAGCAAGATTCTGCATCCATTTATTTTCAGGAGTCAACTACAACTTCAAGCACTTATCAGGTAATTTTATTTCACTTTTCCTTTACAAGAATGTATTATGCTTGGAATTTCCAATAATATGAAAACATTTATGTATCCTGTCGGTTGGTTACAATAGGTGTCATTTATGGGTTTCTCTTTACATATACTATTGTCGGCATCCCATTGTCTGTTCCGTTTTGCTGTTTTCATCCGTACTAAAACAAGTACTGTGTTACAGGGGGGGATGCTGGTACTTAGACTACAATTACATAGTCCATTGCAGCTGGTCCAGAGTATGAGGTATGCTTACCAACAGTTACATTGAACGAAAGAAATTATAGGATACTATTAAGACAGTGACATGCATATAAAACGTGCAGTGTTTCAAACTTTTCTCATTTCAGTTCTAATGTTACACGTCCTCCCTAATGCAGAATACATTGCAAAATGTTTGAGGGCAACATTACAATCAGTATGTTTTGCACAGTGATCTCTGATCAAGTTTGCCACCAATCAGGTGAAATTCAAAATGTATATTTTGACTAAATGACGTGCACTGTTTGCGAGGTTGTGTGTAAGCGATGTGTGCGATGAAAGATTTTAATTTCCAATCCGGTCGACCTGTTTTTTTTTAATGAATATTCCATTCAAAGAATGTACACATGGGGTGGAATTAGAAGGGGAGACACATGGATCAGAGGTGGTGGATCAGCTTACTGGTGCGGTCGTTACAAAGACGACCCCGGTTTCACAAAAAATCAAGAAAACAAGGGTAACTAGCAAGCAATTTCCTTTTATCGAAGTGTTTTGGGCTGGTGTTTTCTTCATAACATGTTTTACAACCCATCCCCTAGAGGCCCAGAAGGAAAAGAAGAATAAAGACAGACAAATGAAACCAAAGATGTCGCTTGCCAAACAGATTTCCCCAATGGAGCAACTACTAGCGGAGGTGCAGCGTGGTCCATTCAATAAACAGACTTTGATGCTTATGCCCAATGGCCTGAAACTGAATGCAATGTGACAGGCAAAGCCAGCAAAGTGTTCTTGAACCATTGCTACAATGTGAGAACTCTACAAGATGAAACTGAATATAATGAAGATTCTTTGGAATTCCTCGCAGACCACTTGACACAATCTACATCTGCAAAAAAAGGTCCACCCAATAAACAATCGACATTGATGGTTTCTCCAATTTGTGCGCAAAGAACACAAGCTGAACTAACAGAGACTGAAGCTTCAATGCAATTGACGGAGGAACTTGCCAAGGATATAGACTACAGTTTTGTCTAGTTTGTCCGATTTGTCCACCACAGTTAAGTCACAAACCACAATCATGCAGGGCGACTGGCTAATAAAGGAGCAGGAGTACATTGTATTTGACAGCTGCCTGGTAGAGATTATATTGATGCCGATGCTGAAATGTGTCCATACATTGAGGGGGAATATATGCGGGCAGCCATTGGTGTATGCGACTCGTATATTAGAAAGCACTAACCTGAAAATCCAAGCCACCTGTGTCCACCTCCACGATTCGTTTTCATGGTCCACTCAACCAATGCTGGGCAAAGTGCCAGCTGGAAATCTACTGTGTTCAGCATCTTTACTTTTTAGTGGCTTGACTTTTAGTAAGTTGTCCAGTTTCTGTCAATTTGTGGAGTTCAGTCCCTTGCTAAAACGCAGTACTACAAATATCAAAGAATTCTTATTCCCCGCTATTAGTCAAGCCTGGAAAATTGAAATGTCAATTAAAAGCACATTCTCAGGCAAACTGTTCATGTTAGGTAGCAACGGACAGTGTGACAGCCCTGGATTTTCAGCAAAGTACTGCACATACCACTTTCAAGACATGGAGACAAAAAATAAACAAAAAAGTGAGTTCGGAGATTGTGCAGGTGTCCCAAAGTAAATCCTCTATGGCCATGGAGAAACATGGTTTCATAAAATCCCCGGAACATCTTCAATCGAGGGGAATGCAAATAGACCTCATAGCCACTGACAGACAGGTTTCAATAGCCGTAGCCATGCGAGAGCAGTTTCCAAACATTTGTCATCAATTTGATGTATGGCACGTTGCCAAATCAGTCAAAAAAAATTACAGCTGCTGGTAAAAAGAAGGGTTCGGAAAATATTTTACTGTGCTCTCAGTCTTTCAGAAACCATCTTTGGTGAAGCTCCAAAACTTGTGAAGGGTCTGTGGAAATTCTACTTGAAAAATGGCGCTCATTAATGCACCACTGTTCCAACGTTCACCCATGGACATTTTCACCAATGTGCACAAGAACCTTTATCGGAGGAGCAGCAACTCAAGAAGTGGCTGGTTCCATCTTCACCTCCACACAAAGCTCTTGAGAAGATAGCGTTTGATAAAACTCTTTCAAGAGACCTTAAAGGGACTCACAGAATTCTATCACAATATGCGCCTAAAGTACAGGCCCAAGAGGTTGCATTTCGGCATTGACGGGATGCAAGCTTGAACATTACTAGCCGTATTGGCGTATAAAGAGAACCTTCATAGAGAACAATCGAGAACTGCAGGAAACACTCCGTTACACACTGCCCTTTGCAAAACAAAGCAAAAAATGACTGGCCAAGCCAATATGCCAGGAAATGGAATTCGATTTTGTGAAAGATCTCACTTGGGCTGTGTTGGACATGCATACTCATGGAACCGAACCCGATTTTGTTCCTAGGACACATACATTGACACAAACATTGCAAACGTACCCTGTCCACCTAAAGCGAATCTCGTTTTGACTTCACGGTATAAATGATTTGCAGCGGTGTTCGTACATGAACAATGGAATGCTATTAAACTCGAATTTCAAAGCTATTAAAAGTATTAATAAGTATTTAATTATGCACATTTAATCCGGTTTATAATTCATTTATATCTTTAACAATAACATGCATTTCTGTGGTTGCTTGGTGTCTGTAAAGCTCGACAAACGTGGACAAAGCGTCCAAATTGTCTTTTCAAATGTATCCTCTTTGTCAACTTTTTTTTGCAAGAAGTACCTGTTGTAGGATGCCATACAGTGTTTTGGCCCCCACGCTTTCATCACCCTCTCGTTGGTCCTCTACTGACCAGGGCACGGGAGGGTCAGATGGATATCAGCATGAAAGGAACTGCAGGGTCTGAGCTGGTGGGCTCAGGGCTGGCAGGGTGTAGGTTGTTAATGCATGGGAAGGTCAGTGGATATGAATGGGCACTTCGGTCTATGACTAGTCCGTGTCTCACGTTACCCGAAGAGCACAGTCCTCAGCGAGAACAGGGTGCGCGCAGACGTGGCGAGGACTTGGGGTGGGCTGGCTAAACTAGGCACTGGGATAGTTGCATTTGTACAAAGAGACATGGATTTTTGGGCATAGTAGAAAGATGTCATTGGGCCTGTTCCGCGTTATCTGTTTTACTTACCCTAACTGTGACTGTTTTCCCAAAAAAACGAAATCACTAGCACTATTTAGGATTACAAAAGTATTCACGATAGCGTGGCATTGGTGGATGCCTGCAAACAATTTGTTTATTTTTCAAATGCCACGGTTGGCTGGCGGGCTAATCACTCCCATGGAGTGATGGTCACTTCGTTTGATGTAGCTTGTGGGGAGTTCAAAAACATACTGTACAAGACGCGTCGGTGTGATTTGTGGATTTCCTTCAGAAAAACAAAAAGTTACCAGGCATGCACACTCAAAACAAGGTTCAATTGTTCGAACTTGGAAGAAAGGGAGGAGTCACTATGGATTGAAGGACGAAGTTGAGGAACACCTGAAAAGAAAAAGAAAAAAAAAAAAAAAGATACAACTATTTTAAAACTTGACATGGGAACATTTATTTTAATTCTACGAAAACAGTTCTGACAGGCGTTATGCCGAGAGAATGGAAATACCAAATATTTGACTGAAGACGGGTTTCATTTTCTGGCCGGTATTTCTTACCAACATTGTTATGGGTTGTTGGTTGGGGCATATTGTGACGACACGCAAACACCGCCTCTATGCAGGCAGCGATATCTAAACCACTTTGTTCCGTGGCATATCAGTGTGTGCCATCAACCTTGTATTAGGTAGCAGGCGCCCCTCTCTAGAAAGAACATGGCAATCAGGTTATTTTTTTTGACACAGAGTGTCCGCAGCCATCGCCTTTAGCTCAATGTGCCCTTCAAAGACGGGAAATATCGATTTGCATATTGGTCTTCATCCTGGGCACATGGGCAGTCCTTCTCAACTAGAGTAGCTACAGCAACCCCATACACGTGTCTCAGCCTTGTTTTCACTCATCAGTGAGGTGGAGCTGTGCCTCTCTGAGCACAGTGTGCATGGAGTCCACGTCTGGGTTCCACCAACCGCAAGTTTGTTGCTAATAATCCGTTAAAGTGCCATCTATGTGTTCGAATCTTGCGTCACCATTGGGAGCTAAACATACTCCACAGCTCTATACTCTCAAGCACATCGTAGACTTCAACTTGTCCCTGATGTTTTCTGTACGTTTCCATTGTTTGTGGTTTGTGTTGGTTATTAGGTTCCACCCGGTGCAGAAAAGGTAAAATGGATACATTTGACTAAAGAACAGCTACTGAAATATATTTTTATTGTTTCCTACACAGCTACATTCTTCCTTTCTGTGAAATGTCATCGTTTCCAGATGCCGAGTGACTGTTTCTTCAACCAGCAATGGCAGACACGCCTAAATGGATGCATGCCAATTACGCTGATGTGAGACGATCGCCCGGGAGCGATATGACCTTTGGCGGTACAAGCTACAAGGAGCAACTAGTCATTGTTTACGGTGGTCTAGCAAGAAGCTAATGCTGAAGCCTTACGAATCAAGTTGCGTCGAATGCGCATCTTCTCCCGAAAGGAATACTGTGTGCCCCATGATAAAGTTTTGATGCTGTAACCCAAGGACATTCAAAAATTATTGTTCAATGGAAATCTGCGGATGTTCTTGGAGTGTTTTTTTGTGAAATAAAAATATAAATTGCAGAGGATTAATTTTTCTTTTAAAAATAGTGTCTTCTAATCCGATTTGGGATGCGCTGTGCTGTGAGAGTATGCGATTGTTGAACTTCCGGGTTCTGCGTTAAAGGCGTAGGTGATGACTGGGTGTATTTGGCTATGCTGCCCACTAACGTCATGAAAGTAGGTGGAGAGTATCACTAGGAATAATGATGTCAGCTTCAGGGGCGGGTGATATGATTTAATGCCGCAGGAGCACTTGAGCTTAGGGCGATCGATCCACGGATAAGATTAGCACAAGATGGCCACGCTCGTTGATTTCAAATGTGTAAAAGTGCGGCAAACTAAGGTAAGGTGCATAGGAAATGTTTTTACCTTCGATCAGAGTTTACTTAAAACCACATGCCCGAACGCTCGGGACAAAACAAATTTCGAGCGCACTATTCCTTTAAATATTACATTCACCCAAAACCATCATCAGCAAAGTAAACTACAAGCAATAACATTTTCCATCCTAGATGCAATATGCATTATCAGGTTTGATAAGGACGCGGAATGACCAAACATGGAAAGCTGCTGCTGTGCTCCAACATTGATCAAAGGAGACCAATAAAAATGTGCTGTAGGCTTTACCATAGACCTCACCCAATACCTCACACTGTGCGAGTATGTGCCGAGCTGATACTACAATAAGTGTACATAGTCTTTGGTCATATGGGATACCCACCTGGGCCCCTGAACTTTCTAGAACCGGAAGGAATTGCAGGTGAAGAGATCAAATTAATCTGGTCGGGGATGAAAGTTGTAATTTTAATAGGTACGTTTTAGGCCTCACTATTGAAAACGCTTGCAATGAACATAGCACATAGTTCCACCGCCGCATATTTCCACCTGCCCGCTAAATAATCTAAATCTTGGCCAGCCTCAAAACGAAGGGACCTCACCTGTATTTTGGGAGGTCATTCAACCATGTTTCAGGCAGGTTGAATACCCCAATTAACTCTAGGTTATGCTTTACAAAGGTTTCCAGATCACTGAACCAAACACACTTGATGAATCTCGAAGCATGCAAGGTAGACCGTGCCAATAATGGAGGCCCCCTCTGCAGGGCCGTAGCGGATCTTAGCTCAAAACGTGCATGCTGCTATTTTCTTTAATGTTGTTAAAGAAGGCACGCCCAGTAATGGCCACCACCAGTACCCCTTTTGGGAGGTTTAGAATGGACCGTAAAGTGTTCTCCAGTTTTGGCAGCCATGCAAGTTGGTTGCTAGGAAACACTTCTAATGCGTATAGTATAGTCGGAACTATCGAAACCTTATAGGCTGTGACATTAGCCTCAATACACCGGCCCCCATGGAGGTTAATCATTCTAATTAGCGCTATCCATTTTGACCAGACCATGCAGGAAATTCCCTCTGCCTGGCACAACAGTGCCAACTTGGGTATAACAGAGACCCCCATATATTTATATTCAGTGACCCTTTCCAATGTTGTGCCTCCTAACCACAGACCATTATCTTGGTCTTTGCCGGATTGGGGCTAAAACCAAGCCCTTTCACATAGCGATCTATAGCCCTATAGGAACGCTGCAATCATATTGGCGTGCGATCTAAAATGACTGTAGTGTCTGCATACGACAGACACGAAAGACCTTCTGGTCCATTATGTGGAGGATAGTTGTTGACTGACCTCAGGGCCAATGGTAGTTCTGAAATTTACAAAATATAAAGTAAAGGAGCCAGTGGCTGCTTCAGTCCACTGGTCAATAAAATATCGACCTCAGACGGATGAAAGGCTGAGTTGGCCCTGGATGATAGATTGAGGCTCAGACCTGTCCAATGGCAGGTGGTGCAGCAACCTTGATCTCACTCCTATTAAAACGCAGCCCGCTCGACACTGGGAATTTGGAAAACCCAAAAAGGTCTTCAAGTAGCATGCTGTCTGTTTAAGGTTTGGGAAGTCATGACAATGGAGGAGGTTGCAGTCCTATATAAGAATAGGTTTTCAGCAGATCTATAACTTAATCTCCCAGAATAGATTAAGAGGAAGGACAGCAAATAACGTTTTCATAGGCCAGCATTATTTAACTGATTTGAGGATGTGATTTTTATAGCCTCTGTGGTAGTAGTTACCTGGACGTTTGGGAACCTCCAACCTGGCTGTACAAGGCATTAGCTGTATAGCCAAGAACAGAGTCTCAAGCTAGAAATCACGGGGCCTACATCCAAAGGTTTCTCAATTACCATTTCTATTTATGCAGCAGCCTGCAATATGCGGCTCTCAAAATGTTTTTGACTACCACTCCCATGATCCCCACTTATTGACTATGCTGGCGATGGGTGTTACAGTTGAAAACATCCAGACAGACAACAGTTACATAACCCTGCTTTAGTATTATACATGGGAAAATATGAAGTTGCAAGCTGCTTACCAACCATAAAAAGTAATTTGCCACCCCAATTCTACACTTACAAGCAGAATTGCTTTTCTTGCCAACAATCAATTATCACTAGTCAATAATTATGGATTAAGTCGCAGGTTTACTGCCTTATTCAAGATGGTTTGTATGTAGTGAGTTTTCATTAAGTTGGCGAGACATATAGAAACACAAAAATGTATTCATACAATACGATTAAGATTTCATGAGGGAGAAAAGAGAAGAAAAAAGTGGTCTTACATGGTTAGGTTCGCAATGAAAGCTAAATGTTTTCATTGGTACGTTTGGCTATATGAACATTCAGCAATATTGTCCAAAAGTGTATGCTACTGGATAGGTGTGACAATGGGGAGTTAAAACGCTCCTGCGCAACACCTATGACAGATGCAAAAAAAAAAATAATAATAATAATAAAATACACAAAGGCAGATTCAACTACACCCTACGCTGGCCATGTCATGAAATAATTAAATATGTCCTTTAGACCCTTCCTCAACCCACTGCAGTGAGCTTGGTATGGCACAATCCAGCGCTAAAGATTATTTTAAAATACATTTTTGTTGAAAATTGACAAAATAAACCTGAATGATGTAATAGTTACTTCCATTCCTTTTGATTCCATTGTTTCGAAGCACAATAAAAAGCAGAGTTATAGCTGAAATGCAGTATGTTGCCCTTTAAAGTTGAGTACAATTATTTGTATGGAGCAATTCTTATCCCCAATGGGATTTCCCCCCCCACCCCCAAGAAGAGCAAAAATCTATTTTAATTTAATTTGAAAACAAGTAATCTTGCACCTAGTAGTTCAGTGCAATTCTAAAAATGGTGTTGTACCTTTAAGTTACACTGCACATATGACTGGCACTGTTCTGGTGGTATCACTGATCCAATATATTGTGCAACGGTGTTGGTTGAAACAGGGGTTGGGAGATGAGAGAACAGTGCCCATATTGTTGGGAGAATGTGTTGCATATTAAAAAAAAGTATACCTTTGCTGAATAGATTACAAAATCAAAGTTATATACACTTGTGACTGTGTGCCTAATGAATTTGGCATATTTAACCACCCCAGGTAGAGAAGCATGTTCATATGCACATTCATGTCTATCAGGTTTGGCACATTTTAGTTTCAAGCACAACAGGCACACAATTATTATGAAGTGAACAAATGTCAGCTGTTAAGGACACTGGAATTACTGCCAATTAAAAAGTCTGTTACAGTTCTAATCTGTTTTGTCTATGCAGAATGCACAGAGCAGAGAACCTACAAGACGTTTCATATATATTCTTGCATTTCTTATCAACAAGTCGCAATGTGAAAACATTGTAGCGTGTTCAATGCTAGAATGAGTGTGTTGATCAATGCTAGAATGAGTGCGTTGATCAGCCATTATCTGATTATTTTATTATGAGGCAGAGAATCCAGGCTTAAAAAAAAAAACATGACAATGAGTTCACATTTTCATGCAGTACACCAGTTTGAAAATGTAACATGGACGGTTAACAGATTTCATTTTATACAAAAGAGGCGTATGTACATTGCGAAAAGCACCAATCCTAATTATCTAAAGACATAGGAAAAAATGTGCTTGGTCACAGTAGTCAGTCTTACAAAGCAGAAACCAATTGGCTGCAGCTAATGAGCTTTGCAAACCCAATGTTATTCAGTCGGACACCAAGCCCGATAAGCAGTGGGACTGCACCGTACCTTAAGGAGTTACCAACATGGATAGCATTGTAAACAAAGTATATTGAAAAAAACTAAAAGTTATTGCGTGTGTGGCAGAGTTTATTGCTAAAGGTAGCTGATCAGAGCTAGCGAATAGAAGAATCACACCCACAAACCAGTATAGGCTGACATAGGCAAGAGGGAAACCTCCCACAAGTCAGGATTGGTGAGAAAAGGTGATTTAGATGAGCTGAAAAAACTATCTGCACAGGACTACAGGCCAGATGCAGCCCAATGTTACATTCCCAAAGTTGGAGGCATACTCGACTCCCAAGTAAGAGAAATGTTAGCAAGCGGCAATTAGAATGCGTGGGTCGGGACAATGTATTTGTCTATGGGACTACATAAGGCACTTTTCTAAAATTCTAATTTTCATGCTGCTTGCTTCAATAAATCCGAGGCAAAGCCAAACTTTAGTAAGGAGACGCAAATAGCTATCAAATGCCTTCACCAACCTTGACTCTAACATTCCCTCGGTCCGTGAAAACCTGGGTATCACTGATCAGGCTCTGGCCTGGCTGACCTCTTTCCTCTCAGATGGACCCTCCCAGGTCCATCTTGGGTTCTTCCTTTCATCTATCTTCCTCTCTACCTGTGGTGTTCCCCAGGGGTCTAACCTCTCGCCCTGGCTGTTCAACCAATACCTGGCAACTCCCGCTCACTGCATTGCCACCTTCGGCTCAAATTTCCAGTGCTACGCTGACGACACGCAACTCATTTTCAGGCTGTCCTCTGCCACCTCCTCTAACATCTCTGATTGCCTAACTGCCATTCAAGATTGGTGTGCCGCCAATGATCTTTATCTGAATGCCAGCAAGACAGAGATCCTCCTCATCGGCACACCTTCACCATCCTTTAACCCTCACTCTGTGGCCGGCCTCCCTTGGCCCTTCTCCTACCCCCACCTGCGAGGCTAAGAACCTCAGGGTCATCTTTAACTCCACCCTTTCCTTCTCCGCCCACATCTCTGAGGTCTCTAAAAAGTCAAATTTTTGACTGCACCTCCTCAGAGGTACTCTGCCTTTCCCCCCCTTCCCGCAGAAGCTCATGGTATCCCAAGCTCTGGTTCTCTCTAGCTTGGACTATTGTAACAGCCTCTTTCTAAATCTACCTGCCTCTACTCTCCGCCCTCTGCAACTAATCCAGAACAGGACTGCGAGACTTATCCTTGGCCTCAAGCCCTTGGATCGCATCTCTCCAGCTCTGAAATCTCTCCATTGGCTCCCAGTGGATGCAAGGATTCAATTCAAAATCCTCTGCATTGTCCACAAGGCTTTCTGGGGCCTGGGTCCAAAATACCTTCAGCTATCCCTACGCAAATACCCCCCCCCCCTCGAGCTCTTCGCCCCTCTACCCCCAACTCCCTCATGGTCAGTCGTTTTTCAAAGAAACGAGCTGGGGTAAATCTCGGTCTTCGGCCCCCCTCTGGAACAGCCTCCCTCCCACTCTAAAATTTGAGGAGAACCATCTCCGGTTCCGGAAGCACCTCAAGACCTTCCTCTTTTCTTCTGACTTCGCTCACCCTCTCCCCTGCTCATCTGTTCTCTCTTGGCACCGTGCTCCTGGACACCCTCTGTTCTCCGGGCCCAGGTACCTGCTCACCCTGCCACCCACACGCACTGCCTCCGAGCCACCCCTTGCACTGGGGTCTGTACCCATACAGCACCCCCTTTTTTCTTCTTGCACTTATCAGACCTACCCTGTCTGCTGCCTTAAACCTAGCACTTGCAAATTGATGGCTGCACTAAAACTGTTTGTTGCCTTTATTATTTATTTGTTATGTTTCTCCTCTGCTTTGCACTTTCCACTTCTCCCCCCTCCCCCACGCACTTGCGCGTTCTCAATGCCACTGGTAAGACCGCCGTTTTGTTCTCCCCTGTTCCCCTCCCTTGCCTTGTCGCTCTCTCTGAAACACTGGTGTACGAGTGCTGTGGGATGTATTTACCCATGCATCCGAGCCCTACCTCAAAACTGTGCAGTACTGACATGGAAAACATCATGATGGCCAGAGCTTCCCAGAAAATGCACAGGGAAATGCATGAAGAATAGGCTGCCACCCATTTTTGCCGATGTTATGGGCACAGAAGGACACTGCCTAAAACCACCATTGGACTACCCACACAGTAGTCTGAAACCATTGGGAATGGCAATGCTGATTGCCAAAAGCAAACCCATAACTGTTGGGAATTCATTTTCTTAAATCCCAAAAAGGGGTGCAGTACCAGTACTCACCACTATCCAAAAGCCGGCGTTTTAAAACCACCAGATTTTGTAGAAAACTGAATAAATGAACCCAAAACATGCCAAAGAAAGACATTTTAAGAGGTGGATCCAATGTAAAGTTATATTCTGAAGTGACTTGAAGGTTTATAACAAGACTGGCTGAGCTGTGGATTTCAGCAATTTAAGTAAATTTGGACTGAAAGACACTACAAATCTAAATGTTGAAATTGACTGAGTGACCTACTTTTGAGTGTCACATAGGTTGCAATTGTTTAAATGTCATAGTTTTAAACTTAGAATCAGCATTCTAGCTGCATATGTAAAAATGTTTAGTTTTATTTGAATGCAGAAAACTGGGGAACAAAAAGTGACAGTTTATCTGAAACCTGGCTTAAGGAACTGAATTCTGCCCACCAGCCACCCCCATCAGGAGTGAAACTTGAGTCACAGCTGTGTTCCCAGGCCTATCTGCCTTTTGCTGGCCACACTAAGGATATGCCATCTCTCTGATAATTGAATTAAGGGGAGCCCCACAGAATACAGGAGCTCTGAACAAAGCCCTGTCCTGACTCGGGCAAATGTTTTATTGGCGGCAGTCGTAAAAGTAGATTCCTCCTGAAGCAAAGGGGAGGGGCACTGCCTGTGAGAGCAAGCTGGCTTGGCAGAACTGGAAAAAACAGAAATTCAACCTTGTGCTGGAGGAAAACCACACCCCTTTGGGGCCAGAACATAACTCTAAAAAGATGAATAACTTATAGTACGGACATATGAAAATTTTATAAATGACACCATAATTCTTGTGATTTTTCTGCCCACATTTTAAGAGGTTTTTAGAACCGGTGGCATGTTCAGGGGGGTTTTAGCGGAAAAGAGGATATTACTCAAAATGTGTGCATGTGAAAAATCTGACACTTCATCAATTAATGTCCATACTCCTTGCGCACATGTGTGTAAATTTGGGGTAATGTACGGTATTGCAAACCAGTTAAAAAGTGCAAAATATTGCCATTTCTGAATGCAAGCTCCCAGGAAGAGCAGAGTTTGAACAGCGGATACCTCCTGTGATATGTGAGGGGTGCGTGTAATTTTAAAACAATATGTACCTCTGCAAATATGTATTTGGTTCAAATCTAGATTTGTGTGCAAGTTGACAGGAGGAGTGGACTTTCTGCAGGCTGTAAAATGACATCACTCTGACACAATTTAGCTCCCCCAATCAGGGGAGAAATGAAAGCTTGGCCAATGATAAGTGGAGAGGGGCTGGCTAGTGATGCTGCTCACACACGCCCATTTTCAAAACACATAAAAGCAGAGAGACAGGACAGATAGGGACCTTCAAATCCATTTGCAGCTGGAAGCTCTGCCGGGAAAATCCATACCTTGCCTCCATCAAACCTCCAGAGAGCCAAACTAGAGACTTCAATCTATCCAGAACCAGAGACCCAGACCAGACCAGCAGAGTAGAGCTGACCTGTTAGCAGAACCAGAGAGAGCTGACCCAGATCACTGTGAAGTGCAGAGACCAGAGGCGAGTCTAAAACCTGACCAGATCCGTGGCGTGGCCCATTTCACTCAAGAATATAGTGTGAGTACCTAGAAAACTGTGCAGAACCAATCTCTTAGTTAAAATAATATAATTCAATCCTATTTTAATCTAAGTAGAACTGTCTCCTAACTGTCAACTGTCATTTGTAAAGCTGTCACCTGTGATTTCTAGTTGCAAGCTGCACTTGTCTTTTTTGAACTTTAAAATTTCAAATCTGAAAAACGACCTTTATTTAATCGCTCATATCTCCGTGACCGTTTGTGCTAGAGACTAGCTGTAGTGTTGAATTGAATCCTCTTACAGTGCGATAGATATCAAATATCAATACCAATACCATGAAGGCTGTAAATTATATTTCTTACGTGAAAGGGTTTCTTGCTGAATCGTTATCACAGACATGTTTCCAACTAAAATTGTGCCCATTGATGCTTGTGCAAATATCCAGCCATGGGTTCCGTGGCACGACACAGTGTTGCGGGACCTTGCATGGGCTACCCCCCTCTGTCCGACCTGCTACCTTTTACAATGGGAGGGATTTCTTACAGAACTTTTTAAAGGAAAAGACAGTCACACGTTTTTTTTAAAAAAAATGATATATCCGGGTATTTGTGTATTCAAAACATAAAACCATGTAGGTGCAGCGTTGATGTAGTTTGAGGAATACACCGGTCTTCGAGCAGCAAGAATTTTGTATGCAAAGGAAGAGGGCGACGCTCTAGCACTACTCCAAACAGATAGTAAGCGCCTTCTTGGTTCTGCATAGCAGTTTGCAGTCTTTCATTGTTTTCCCTATATGCGGTCCTGCACTCCTCAGGCTTTGCTGTCAAGGCCCTCATGTAAGAGCAGCTCTCTCCCCCCCCCCAAGAGTGTGGAAACCACATAGGGCTATTCAACACAGGGTGATGCTTTATGAGAAGCTCACTAGTTGCAGCAAGTATCCGTATCCTTTTTGTTCAGCAAAGGAGTGGAACTGGCGAAAATAAGTCCAACGCCAATAAAACGGAAGAGTGCAGTCAGTCTTACCACACACAAGTGTGGCAGTAAACCTGTCAGGATTACCATGGCCAAGAATCAATGCCCCATGGAGTACACCTTAATTATGACAAACCATTTTATTATTTACCAAGGTGCGTTATAGAAACTTGACAGTCAAATCAGCGCTGCAATAAAGAAACATAATAAAAACAAGCATATCACACATCAGAATTGCATCCAATCCAGCATCTCTATAGCTCAAGCCCACTAATGTTCTATGGTCTTGTAAGATCGGCGAGTAAGCCAACGTATTACAACCATAAGCGTCCATGCCTACAGTTTATCTTGCGCTGGCACTAGATTTCCTGTAACATCAGAACTGCATCCGATCCAACATTTCAATAACGCAAGTCCAATGATGTTCTATGGCAGGGTTTGAAATTGAGGGGAGCTGCTCGTAGCGCAGGAGAGCCTGGCTAGCATACCAACAGGAGTTACATTTGGCTCTCAACTGAAGCTGAACAAAACACACCTTTGTCAATTTAACTCTGGGTTAAGGACAATCTCAAAATACAAATTAGGGCACATTATGCTAGCATAAGAGGTCTGCCTAAATAATTGGCAAAAGGATTTTATGTGGGGTGGGGGTTAGATTTTGGGAGCGCCATTTAATAGCTTCCTGTTCCCCAATGGCTCCTAGCCACTTGTTAATTCTGGATACCCAGGAACTGCTTTAGGCTCCTGTTTATCGGATCTTAATTTCTATCACTGTATGGCCTTGTAAAATCAAAAAAGTAAGCTAATGTATCAACCACAAGCATCAATGCCAACAGTTTATCCCGAGCTGGCACTAGATTTTCTGTAACATCAGAACTGCATCCGATCCAGCATTTCAATAACGCAAGTACAGTGAGGCTCTATGGTCTTGTAAGATCACCATCAAATAAGCCATGGTATAGACCACCCATGCCTACAGATTATCCAGCACCGACACAAGATTTTCACTATAGTTGAAACTAGGGCATGGCCTTCGGTACTTATATATGGCAATTACTAACAATTATGCACAGTGGAAAGCAGCAACGTTTAACATTAAAAAAGATAGCCTACTGGACACGCTTTGTTTTCACGTGTTTATCTTGAATGGTAGAACCAAGACGTGTCCAAGTGCATCACGAAGGAACAGACATGTACACAATGTTCACCATTATTATAAGCATCCCCAATTCGTTCATAACAAACAGTACAGATGTTCATGAATGCAAAGTATATTACATACAAATACAAGTTAAACTTGTGTACAACTCATTCTGTGCAGTGAAAACAAGTACCATAAAAAAAACGTGGCGTGTGGGCGGAGCTACCCGTCAAACTGCACACAACTATAAATGGATCAATACCGTCGAACTATAAGAGGTGCCGGCTTTATCAAACGTTTAGCATAAAGCCTTCTTCCCACGAGAAACACTTTATCAACAGCCCCCTTTAAAATGGTTTCTCGTCACGGCCACACTGCAAAAGGTTAACTTTCAACACATCAAAAGGACGAAATAATTATGTATTAGGTCGCGGAACTGTCACTGCCTGCTACTTGTAGAGCTGCATTTACGAAGTAAACAAAACTAAAAGTAATGACATGCAAACATAACACCTGCCATTTAAACTTGGGATAAATCAGCTTCTGGCGTCTAGAGACGAGTGGCAGTCTGCGGATCTCTCCGCGGCATTTTGGGTAGTGAATGGGGACTGCAGTAATTTATCTCCGTGTAAGATATATTTGTATGGGGTGCTAAGACAACGGCAATCACGAAATGACTTGCAAAAGACTGGACCCACGAAAGGGCAGAGCGCTGCTTGTGCACCCATCCGGCTACCGGTATCCCTGGTCTCGGACCGCACAACCTCTTCCCACTGCACTTCCAGGATGCTCTATTGCCGCTCCAACTTCTCGAACACTAACAACAAATTTAATGTTTTCTCCTCGCCAGATCTCCTAGTCCTCGCTGCTTTATACCACTTCAATTCCTCTCGTTCGCGCATCTCCAATTCACAGCTTCCCTGTCCTATCCTCATGGCTATCCGGCTCTCCCTGTCAATTCCCCGGCTCCTCCTCCCCCCACCGCCTCTGCGAGACTATATGACAGAAATTCCGCGGCGGTGTGCGTAACCGCCAGGGGTCGGTGTGCTGCAGGCCCTGCCCTGCTGCTGCCGCTCTAAGATCGATAGAGGGAGACAGAGGCCCACCGCGGCCTCTATCGTGACACCTACAGGCGGCCGTCGTTCCTGCAAACCCCGCTCTCACCTGTTGGCTCTGCGTTTGGCTGCCCGAACCCCGGGCGGCGCTCTACGGCGGGGTTCCGGGAGGAGGCGCTCCACGTTTACACGGGACCCGCACACAATAGCCCGTCCACACGGCGGCGGCAGTGGCACCCCTCTTGCACAAAATGGCGGTTAGCCTCAGTGCGCATGCGCGGAGCCTGCGAGCGCTGATGGCGGTGAAGACGGGCACACACCGAAGGAGGTCACAGTAGAACGCGGGGCATCTCGGGAGGCTAAGTCGGTGGGCGCCAATTTCGAATGGCGGAGAGGCGACGTGATGGCGTCACATCACTGCTCGCTCTTCGAAGGGGGGCACAACTGAGCGTTCTAGTTACGGACAATACCGTTTTGATAAATAATATAAATAACTGTGTTACAGTCAGAATAAACGGCAGATTGAAATAGAAGAAGGACGTTAACTCGTGACTAGGTGTAAACACGTAAGCCATCTTTGAAAAGAATGTTTGGAAAGCTGGGATGTTTTAGACAGCACCGAGTTCTAACATTTATTTGTGCACCTTTCTTTAACGAAACTTTCAAGTTTCCAAGGCCATGTGAGAAGGCCAAACAGCTTGGGTTTGCTTAACATTCTGGAGCTTGTAGTTTTCCCATATTTGAATTGGGAAAGCAAAAACTAGCAATTCCAGAAGCCAAAGGGGAAAAACAGGACTGGTTGGCCTCACACATGGGCGAGGGAAATTTGAGAGCTCTGCTTCAGTGGTACCAATTAAAAAAGCACTTGCGTTTGATTAGAAAATATTTGTATTGAGGTTTTGCAAAGAAACAACAAAGATTTAACAAAGATTTTAAAAAAGGCGTAATCGCTCACAACATAGAATAGGATTCAGTGTATATTCAGGTGGTCTGGGAGAAAGTTGGGCGCTTGAAGGTGCTCCAAAATTCTGCTGCCTGCAAAGCTCTCAACTCGCACGCTTTTTTCGACCCTGTGTTCCTGCCCATGCGCTTCGCTCTGGGGACCGCTCTCTTTTGGCTGTCCCTAAGGTCCGTCGTGAGAGGACTGGTGGCCATGCTTTCTCGGTCAAAGCTGCCATTCTGTGCAATGCTCTCCCCACCGCCCTTCCTGCGGTGTCTGGTCATCTACAATTCAGGAAGGCATTAAAAACTCTACTGTTTTAAATCTCTTTTTTTCTTTGCGATTTTTATGTTTTCAGTCATAGCACCAGGTTGCCTTTGGGTGTCGGTGGCGCTGTACCTTTTTCTCTGGTACGAAAAACGATAACATAAAAAAAATAACTGGTGGGAGGGAGATTTTGCTCCAGAAAGCGGGAGAACAGAATTTCTCCAGTAAATAAAAATCAGGAGTCTCTCGCCTAAATCGAGAGGGCTGGCATGTAGGTACAATGCTTGTCTGAGCAAGCAACATGAGTCAGAGAGTTGTGAAATATGTCTATTGCATTTTGCTTGTTATGGGATGTGGATTTCTGATTTTGAACAATTCCAATCTCTTATCAACCGTGACTCTCTGCTTGTAATGTGTGAGGTGATTTTGAGGTGAAGAACTCATAGTCATCCCTTTGTAGTGCTTATTCAGTTTTGATTTGGGACCTGTTTGTTGTTGGGTTTAGGAGAGAAGAAAGCAAGAGAGGTTGTAAGGAAGAGAGAGTAGAAGAGAGCATCAGAGGTTACAAGGCCATGTAGTTTCGGAGAGGACCTGTAAATAGTACATATATCTGGTAAATATATCTGGGGTATTGCTGGTTCATCTATGTCTATGGTGTGATCTGTGTCAGTGAGCACGTGTGTTGAGGGTATCTATATTTATACTAAATATGACAAAGTCATTAGTTTTATTTGCAGTTAGGTTGGTCTACTTGGGAACCACAAGCATCTAGAGGGTAGAGTCTTGGTAGCTTCCATAAGGAAATGTCCGGTTTTACTTCTATTTGGGAAGGGGGAGGTGGGCGGACCCCGGACCATTATATCCACCCATGGAACATTTGGGAAAATGGTTGTGGCGGGTAGTTTTCAAATGGGTTCCATATTTGTGTACATTTCACAAGTTACCTTGGGTCCCAGCAGAGTGCTTTATCTAGCCTGTGGAACTGGCATACAGAGTTCCACCATAGTCTATAGGACGATGGTTCTTGATTTTTCCAGTTGGAGGTGATGTATCTGTGTGCGCCTATTTGTATGTGTATTACCATTAGATTCCTTATTACTAACCTTTTGATACTCGTTCGTACCAATTTTTTTAAAATGTATTTCTGCTTCTCAAGGTTCCTTTAAAAACTGCATTTGTACTCAATATCTGTATTTATTTACTTTTTAAAACTGCTTGTTTTCCCTGTTCCCTTGCTACCCAATTATACTTGTTTCCATTTTTCCCCTGTGGCCTAATTTCTCTGTGTTCTGTTTCCCCTTTGTGTTCACTTTTACTCACCCTTCGTTCACTTTATAACAGCTTCTGATCTCAATATTCCTTAGTTAATCCTGGGATAATCCCTCTGTTCTGGGGGGGTGGTGCTCAGACCCCGGACCATTATATCCACCCATGGAACGTTTAGGGAAATGGTTGTGGAGGATTTTATATTACTAAGGTTATGACGTAAAAATGTAGCAGGCGACCCTCTCTAGAATGAACATGGCATGATAACCTGTGTTTTTTTTCCCACTTTGAGAGTCCTCAGACATCGCTTTTTGCTCACTGTACATTTCACAAAGGAGGAATATCCATTTGCATATCAGTCTTTGCCCCACCCACAAGGGTAGTCCAGCACCGAAATGCCTTTTTTGTAGGTTTCAAATGGGTTCCATATTTGTGTAAATTTCACAAGTTACCTTGGGTCCCAGCAGAGTGTTTTATCTAGCCCGTGGAACTGGCATACAGAGTTCCACCATAGTCTATAGGACGATGGTTCTTGATTTTTCCAGTTGGAGGTGATGCATCTGTGTGCGCCTATTTGTATGTGTATTACCATTAGATTCCTTATTACTAATCTTTTGATACTCGTTCATACCAATTTTTATTAAATGTATTTCTGCTTCTCAAGGTTCCTTTCAAAACTGCATTTGTACTCGATATCTGTATTTATTTACTTTTTAAAACTGCTTGTTTTCCCTGTTCCCTTGCTACCTAATTATACTTGTTTCCATTTTTCCCCTGTGGCCTAATTTTCTGTGTTCTGTTTCCCCTTTGTGTTCACTTTTACTAACCCTTCGTGGTTTTACTCAGACCCTGGACCATTATATCCACCCATGGAACGTTTAGGGAAATGGTTGTGGAGGGTTTTATATTACTAAGGTTATGACGTAGTTTTGTGTTTGTGCCACTAGGTTAGATGTGGTTTAAGTAGTTTTTAAATGGACAAAAATGTAGCAGGCGACCTTCTCTAGAATAAACATGGCATGATAACCTGTGTTTTTTTCCCACTTTGAGAGTCCTCAGACATCGCTTTTTGCTCACTGTACATTTCACAAAGGAGGAATATCCATTTGCATATCAGTCTTTGCCCCACCCACAAGGGTAGTCCAGCACTGAAATGCCTTTTTTGTAGGTTTCAAATGGGTTCCATATTTGTGTAAAGTTTGCAAGTCACCTTGGGTCCCGGCAGAGTGTTTTTTGTAGCCTGTGGAACTGGCATACAGAGTTCCACCATAGTCTATAGGATAGCGGTTCTTGATTTTCCCAGTTGTGAGTTAATGCATTGGATGGAAAACACTAGTAATGTGTCTAGCAGCAGTGTGTTCTTGGGGGTCGTGAGTTGTCTTTATTCAAGGTGCTTATACAAAGTTATTTTAGTGTGTTTTTTAGGGTTCAGCTGCAGTATGCCTACGATAGACTGTGTTACCTCATTCCAAAAACTGGATGAGCATGGGCAGAGCATGTGCTCAAGTGGGCATACTTCTTGAGGGGATTTACTGTCAATGATTTTGGCCTTTTTGCATTCTTGTTGGTGACCTTAGAGCCCTATGTAGTATTAAGAGTAGTGTTTGGGATTTACTGACAGCTCTCAACGCTGTGCTCATACTTTTGTAGATCTGTACTCATTGGGTGAGATCAACATCAATGTCTAAATTCTGTTCCCATTTAGTGCTGATTTTTTGCCACTTTGTTGATGGGGATTCTGTTTTTATAGAATGAGCCGGCTTTGTATATTTTGCTCGGCAGATGAAAGTCCTCTATGGTATTATTTACTGATTTGTAGTTTTCCCTAAGTTTGTTTATTATTTCGATTAGTTCAAGATGATTACCAAAAATCCTCTGTTTGGTAGACCGTATTTGCGTTGAAGTTCTGCAACTGTGAATGGCTTATTTTTATCTGACAGTTGATAAGTGTAGAATAAAAAGATAAGTGTAGAATAGTTTCTTCTCGATTCATGTTTCCCAACCTATTTGTTTCTTGTTAATAGTTCATTTGGAGTTATGCCATATTGGGAGATTAATAAATTGGTTTTGGTTTATATTAGATCTTTTAAAAAACTATTTTAGCACAACTCTTTTGGGTTTTATTCTCTTTCTATATCCGGCGACTCGATCCTTGTATTAGATGGATCCTGCAAGTCGCACTCCTGGAGTAAATCGGATAAACCCACTCCGTTATATAGAGATTTGTTTAGTAAGGATGCGTCAGACATTTTATAGATTTGTATATTCCTTGATTTGTTTTAATTATTTTAAGCCCTAATAGGTTGACACGTGTTTCGCCTCCATGGCCTTTATCAAAACCGGGCTATATCATTAAAATAATACATACAAAACCAATATTGACATTTCAATATACAATTAATATCCATTGTATTTAGCATAGGACAGCATTAGGGGTTGGTGATAGGGAGGATTTTTCAGGGTGGGAAGAAGACAATAACATTGTCTCGTTAGTTACATTTCTGCATTTGTACGCGTGACTAATAAAATACAGGTCTGCGTCATACTGTATGTACAGAATATGTCAAGGTTTAGACTGCTGATAACAGGCCACAGAGGGTGTGGGGCCAACTGTAGGGCCTTTAAAAACCAGCCTTTGGAAGCCAGCCAGAAATATTGCTTTAAAGCCACAGAGGATTGCTACACTGTCCTGAATCACTAGAATTCTACTGTCTGCAGGCTCTGTGACTGAAGAGGTCTTATTTTCATGAAAGAACATTAAGGTAAGCTGGATTGCACATTTCAACTGAGGGGTAAAATGTGTTATGCGTGTCTATAGTGTGCTTCTATTAAGACGAATATAGTGGCTGGGGAAGATTGAGTATTTCTTGCAAACTTCGTTTTTTTATTTTTTTTTATTTTTCTGCAGTCTTGCACAACTGTGTGTAGGCATTTTCAAATAAACTAGATAATGTGTAAACATTTTTGTGTTTATAGCTCAGTGAGTTAATAGTCCGGCATCTAAATATTAAACCCTCTGAGCATACTCAGAGGGTTTCAAATTTGAAATAGCATATTCTGGATAGATACGCGCTTAGGCCCTTTGGGGGCAGGTGTGTGAATAAAATATAGATGCATTGTGAGGCCAACAAGATGCACGGTCATGCAAGAATGAGATTGAGTTTATTGCTAAACAGCACACATGATGTGACCAAAGGTTTAGATTTTATTTTTATATAAGGGAAGAAATTGTTGATTTTTTAAACATGGCATAAGTAGTATATGAGGAATGTTCACATCCTGTCTTTGGAATGTGTCTGGCTAAATAAGGCAGACTAGCATTATGAACTGTTATGTGCTATAGGGTTCTGGCAGCCTGCAGCAACAGTGCTAAGCCTTATTTTGTAGATTTAGAAAATGTCTTGTGTGTTCTAGTGAACACCAGTAAATAACCAGGGTGTGTTTAGAGGACATGCACCATATTGATAGCATTTCTATAATTACATTTTTAAACCCCAAAATTATTTAAACTTTTTTTAAAATGCTAAACCAGGCCATAGCATGTGAAAGCAGATGTGTACACAAGATTCATGGGGCATTGGGAAGTGGCATATGTTATTTTTGTGGAAAACTTCAAACAATTAATTTTGATGTCATACAACCAAACAGGACTGTTGCTTTAAACAATGTTACAAATGCATTCAGGGTTGGACCATGTATGAATACGTTTTAGAAGAAAAAAATACATTGACAAAGCTAATAGCCGTGTCCTTTATGTAGGCACAGTAAAGCAGAAATGGAGAATGTTAGACCCAAGACTTCATTTAATAACAAAATTAGTGCTTTTGAAGAATAGTCCGTCGCATGTGAGCAACCTGAATTTGAATGCAGGTTGCGCCGAAATATGCAAGCTCTACAAGTTTTGAGGAGGGCTGTGCTTACAGCCAGAATTCTAGGCTGATGTATTAATTACATTATATTAATTTAGACTTTAGGCCTGGTTGGAGAGCACAATTATTAAATGGGGCCATAGCTGCTTTAATGGCCCAGTTGTCCGATGTTTTGTAATAAGTACAATATATTAATTTAATCCTCGGGCTCTTGGGATGCATTTGCAACAGGCTTTCTTAATTGTGTGCCATGCATTTAAAAATATATATTTCCAACCTTTATATAATATTGGCACTTTTGCCAATGTGTCACAGATCAGACTGGTGGTTGACATTTTAAAGGCTGCCAAGAATCAGTGTTATATTTGGGGTCAAGGTGTGCTTCGTTGTTATAAGGGTTTAAGATGTTGAATATTGAGATATGCTGAATATTGTAATGTGTAAAATATGTTTTATATTGATTGTATATTTTTTATGTTTTGTATAGAAATGTCTCAACAATTGGATGTTGCAGCAGGCCGCTTCTGGAAAAACAGCCTGCTTAGGGGGATGTTTTGAGGCCCCAAGAATGAGGCTTGGGGGACCGATAAACCATCATGGGCTCTGCGCTTTTCCAGCACTGTGTGGACCCTTGCAGACGCTGATGTCATAGATCTGGGATGTATCGCGGATTGTGCAATTTTGCCAACATCAAAGCGTGGGAAAGTGGATCTAGGAATGCCAATGGATGTGTCCGAGTCCTCGAGGTTGGATCTGCGTAGCAAGGATTTATGCAGTGTGCCGTTCGCTGGTTCTCAGGGGACTTCAAGCCACAAAGGCATGGGGTTGCCACCACAAATGAACAATGGTTTTTGGGCTAGTTTAAGGAGCCCCAGCAAAAAGGGTTATGGAAATGTCTTCAGAAAAAAGCAGGGTTTTTGGGCCCAATCACTAACCGCAAGCACAAGGTAGAGAGGAGATGATGGCGCCCATTGCTTCGTCATCACCTAGGAATATACACCAGAGGAGCTGCAGCTACCAAGATATCAATCGAGGGAGTGGGCTACACCTAGTGGTTCTGATCTCCAGAACCAGCACTGCAGAATATGGAGCAATGTTTTGATTAATCTTGGTTGTTGATCGTAAGGGCCCAAGGCTGGGGGGCCCCCAACAATCTAAATTGTTGTTTTTCTGATTTATACAAGGGCCCTGAGGAATGTCTGGGAGGCCGTGAGGCATGGAGCTGTTCTTTTTAACAGATGTCAGGGAATGGCTGACAAACAGTAACCCAATGTTTTTTTTTTTACAGGGGTGATGGGATGGCTTGCTATATGCCGAATTTATTATAGCTTGTAAAGTTATGTTGTGTGTGATATACAGTGCATGGGTCTTATACAGTATTAATGGTTGGATCATGTTTTTTATTTACAGCTTTTACCTATTTAGAGGAGGCCACGCATTTAATTTGTGTTTATGTAGCACTTAAACAGCAAATAGAAATGCGCAAATACAGTAATGTTTGCTTATCATCTTCTAGAAGATTGAAAGGCTAACCACCCATTGTGATTTAACCTCACCCTAGAAGCTCGCACTTAGATATCTGTAAATGTTTTGTTAATGCTCACTCACCCTGCAGTCAACTAAACAGAAAATCTCCAAAGTGGCCAAGAAGACTCTGAGCCGCAACTTTGAGAAAATGGAGAGAACGCACCTAGATCAATTTATCAAAGATACCGTAACGGACAGCACAGACGAAGACACCTGCAAGGTCATCCTGGACACCTTAATGCACCATGCAAAGGTGCTAGTCGACCAGAAGGCACCATTAACATACAAACTCATTCGACCGAAAAACAACCAGCAAAATTGGTTCAATTCTGACCTCACGTCATTAAAGAAAGAAAAAAAGAAATCGGGAAAGGAAATGGCTGAAAGAACCAACCTCCAGGAACAAGGATAGCTGGAAAGAATCGGAAAAAACCTACAGAGAATGTATTCGGTAGGCAAAGAAAAATGTCTATAACAATCAAATAAAATCTGCCGCAATGCCTCTGGCAAATTATTCAAAATCCTGAAATCCATAGAAAAGACCCAAAAACACTATACCCACTTTTACGCCTTCACAGGAAGACTGCGACAGAGTCCAAACTGCCTTCTTTGATAAAATCAAAAAGTCAGAGACCTGATATCAAGAGCTCAAACTGACCAGACAACTCCAGTACAACCACCTACAAGGGCCACATCTAACCCCACTGAACCCTTCAGGTTCTAAAAAACATCTTTAGAAGACATACAGCAAATCTTAGCCACCATGAAGCCCACCGCATGCGCAGAAAACATCCTACCACTAAAAATAATACAAGAGAATGCAGACCTATTTGCACCGCTACTTATGAAAATCGTCAACCCATCATTCCGGGACAAGGTTGTGCCTATAAGTATAAAGACAGTCACAGTCACCCCTCTAGTAAAGAAGCCCAACCTCGATCATCGAGATCCTACCAACCTAAGACCCATCACCAATTGTAATTTCATTTTGAAGGTGCTAGACAAGATCGCCACCGTCCAACTACAAGCATACGTGGAGTCCAACAACATATTACACCACCAACAATCTGGTTCCGTGCTGCACACAGCACGGAAACTACGATGCAGAACCTTTAGACCCACATGCTACATATCACCGGCAAAGGGAATACTGGTCTTCTTATACTACTTGATCTGAGCGCCGCTTTTGACCTCCTCGACCACAGTCTTGCTGTCATGATGCCTACCCCCAGGCATCCGGACCAAGCCCATCAGCCCCGGGAGCAGGCATCTAGCCATTTAGTAAAACCTCAGCAGCCCCAGCTAGGGGCTATCTGGGTTCAGTCCTGGCGCCTTAGGCCCCAGGCTCATAGTAGGAATCGGTCCTGGTGCCTAAAGCGCCAGGGTCACAGTCATTACTTACCTCAGGCAGACCATGCTGCAAATGACTCCAATCCAACATGAAGCCTGAAAGGGACTATTTTTCTACAGGGACTATTTTTTACTCGGGTGTGGTTCTAGGGACTTCTTACCTGGGACTACTTTTGAGGCTATTTAAACCACACCCGACCAGCAACACACGCTTCGCGTTATTCTGAATCCAGCAGCTTAACACTCACCGTGCCTGCAGCCTGCATCCAGTCTTCTGCCACGCCCGCCTCAAATCCGGAGCTCCTAAAACAAAGAGGAAAGAATGGGACAAGGTTAGAAAACTAACTTATTTCTATTCCACACCTGATTCTGGATCCATCTTGTCTCTGGACCTGTAAAGAACATCATTTCTGCACGCGCCGCACCTCCAGCTGCAGTGCCGCGCCATACTCGCCAGTCTTCACAGCATCCTTCGGGTCGGCGCTGCCTCCATCATTTCTTCGCCAAACTTCGGCATTTAGGAGACAAAAGAAAACCACAAGGTGAGCCGAGGGAACCAACAAATATAATTCTTACCACCATAGACTTATCTGATTTACCACCGGAGGCATCCTTTTGTGACTCTCCATATTTTCACGTGCCGCATCTGTAAAGAGAGACAAAACAACACGTTTTCCTCGTGCAACATTTACCGGACAGCGCCGGGTAATACAGACTCTTACCTGAGCGCCACCAGCTGCCACAAGAGCATCTTTTCACGAGCCAGCTGCAAGACAAGAAAGGAAGGGGGGGGAACAATAGTGAACATCTGACATATTGAACTCTATGAACTTAATACTTACTGGTCCTCACCAAGAACCTCAAAGTCAATACTCTCCGGAACTCTCCCGAGCCTTCAAACCAGTGAAGTAACTGGAATCGACGCGCCCCTACAAATCCACGCAGGATGGAGAGCTCATCTTTCAAGAATATAAGGAGAATATTTCTACGGGTTAAGCAGACAAGATTAGGAAGGCAAATCCAGTCAGTCATCGCTGCACTACGCATCACGTGGGTGGAGACCGCAGCTGTCCGGGTACGACCAACGCCCCTGTGAGAGCCAGGTGAGCGTAACACTTATCGAACGCGTGCTGGAAAAAGTTCAGACGATGCAATTGGATGGCTCTTTTCCTTTCTCTCCAATAGAAAATCTAAAGTTCATTGGGGTGATAAATTCTCTACGCAATTGACATTCTTTGCGGAATCCCACGGGAAGCCAGCATATCGCCCCTACTGTTCAACCTTTACCTAAGACTACTCTGTGAAGTCCTGGACAACATCAAGGTCTTTTTCGCCAACTATGCTGATGACATCCAGCTGGTATTGGAACTAAGTGGAAACTACGCAGAGGACAGCAATTCAGTTACATCAGTATACAACCACATTGAATGA
Source organism: Ambystoma mexicanum (assembly GCF_040938575.1). Taxonomy (NCBI): domain Eukaryota; kingdom Metazoa; phylum Chordata; class Amphibia; order Caudata; family Ambystomatidae; genus Ambystoma; species Ambystoma mexicanum. The sequence goes on along the minus strand of NC_090921.1, from coordinate 1,056,490,484 downwards.
TGGATGTATCAAAATTGGTTATGCCTTAACAGCAAGAAAACACAGCTAATGATCTTTGGCTCCCATCAAGCATGATCCAAACTAATCCCTCAATACAAATCTTTCCAAATCAAGGAATTCCCAATACCGGGTGTCAGAAAGGTCAAGACACTGGGTATGATCATGGAGGCATCTACGAGTGCTGATGCTCAAACTGCGTATGTTACAAAAAGCTGCATGCATCATCTTAGACTATTAAGACCCATAAAGCCCTATATTAATGAAGAGAACTGTACGACAATAGCCAGAGCAATTATACTATTACGGCTGGACTACCGAAACTCACTAATGCTAATGCTTAGTGCAAATAAACCATGCACTACAAAACTCCAGCACATACAAAATAATGCCATCAGGATTATCAAGCAGAAACCCAAGACTGAACACATTAGTAATGACATAAGGGAACTTCATTGGCTCAGAGTGGAAGACTGGGTCTTGCTCAAGGCCATGACGCTGGTCCACAAATGCCTTTATGGGAAAGCTCCAGCATATCTCGAATCAAAAATGTTTAGATCTGTTCCAGGCCGTTCATTAAGAGGCCAAATCACAGGAGCCTCTCACAAAAGATCCAACGGAATGGGTAAAGCCTTCCCCATATCCGCAGCCATCAAATGGAACCAGTCTACCTGTAGATCTAAGACTAGAAACCAACCTTCTGAGCTTCAGGAAAAAGCTGAAAACCCTCCTCTTTAAATAACTACCAAAAAACAGCCACCATTCTTTTATTGTCCTGTCTCCATGTTAGTCGCCTTGTTGTTTGATGTGTCTTCATGTTATGCCATGATGCCTGCGGGCGACCGGCGCGACATAAATAAATGAATAAATAAAAATGATGGCTTCTAGTCTCCAACACCCCTTTGCGTGTGTGCTGGCTAGCTCTTACAGCTGCAACATGAGTTATTTTGTCAAACATTTAGATAATATTATTTCGTTTTACAGTTGCTGGCAACCTCTTTACAACGCCTTGCAACAGCAGTTTAAACACCTGCAATTTGTAGAAGGTATGCCCGAGAGTCTCAACGACTATCAATTATTTCCGCCGAGCATGTTGAATATGATTTATTGTGGACGATTTGATGACTGGGGGCGGGGGAGGGGGTCAGAATGCTGAACTAGAAAAAGCCTACACTCAATATTCCCATCATCGCATTCTAAGCATTTGTCATAGCGTGCAAAACATATTTAACAATGTCAAGACCAACATATCTATAACACTAAATGCTAGTTATATAGTGTAATTTAAAACCCTTTGTGATAAACAACAATTAGCTGTGATAGCCCGCCAGATGTATCCGAGCAAAACACATTTTTTCTTGGAGGCTTTTGAAGACGCTACCAGTTAGCCCTACGGATATCTCCTGGTTGATTTAAAAACAACCACTCTAGAGGATTATCGATTGCGCACCAGTATATTTCCACCGGAATTACCTGCTGTTTACATCTTGAAAAAGACATCTAAAAAACATCAGGCACGATATCAGTAGACGGTCGTGCTTTGACCATGTCGACACGCATACCGCAGAAACATCACGCTGCTGAAAATGCTTGTATATGTCATCCCTCGACAACTCAAGGCCATTCTAGCATCGGCCTCTGACGATTTGGTGGCCACTATTTCGGAGATTGCTCGGAACACTTTAAAGGGACAGGTCCCCCTAACAGACAGCCAAATAAGTGTGTTGAAAAAGAACGTAATCAATAAACTGAGCAATAAGCAAATCTTGCTATGGGTGAAAAGAAAGGTGGTCTTGCAGGCCAGTGGGTTCATAGGATCACTCATAGGCATAGCCTTACCGCTAATCACCAGCTTGCTTTGGGGACAATAATGGAACACACCTATAAAATGTATTTGGTGTACAAGCGTCAGTTAGAAAGCCTAATGGCTCACACACCCGCGCCAGATTGGGATATATGACAAGTTGTTACCATGCGTCTCGACTCAGAAATGAAGGATGTTTTAAACAGATCTGAGTTAGCTAGGCATAATAAAGCGTACTTATATTTGAATATTCTGCATAAATACTTAAACCACGCCTGCCACAGCGATGCAGAGAAAAACAAACTAACTCTATACATGCTGATGGAAGAATCTAGCGGTGTGAAATCCGGTTGTGGCTGATGTGGTAAACACTCTTAGCCAACGCTATAAACCTTATGCTGAACTATTGCTACATAAGATGACACTCGCAAAGGATATGGCTGCTGGTCCGAAAGGGGAGAGTTTATTTCCAAAGGCAGGGGTTCAAGGGGTTCGAGCCTGCACAATCTAGTACTGGGTGTTGCAAACCAGCACCCACGTCAATAATAAATGCCCCCATCAGCTGGAACGAGTTTATGCAAGCAGTCGCTGTTGTAAATATTCCGACTTCGGTCATGGGTAATGTCGCCCAACAACGCCTTCTGGAGCGGCAAAAAACTGGGGTTTCCGCTACTCCTCGCCAAGAACACAGTCTTTTACTCAACCCTATAAGCAGTTCCGCTCCACCAGCCCCAAAAAAGGAATGGAATACCAGCTGGTTTAAAGAATCTTTACCCACCCACGTCATGCATGACTCTGAAATGTTTAGGCCATGTCGAAGATGCTACAGGCCCATATGATTATCCAAATAATGCAGGGGGTCTCCTTTGTTGAATGTATGTTCCTTCTTTGCTATAATGTGGTATAAGATTTTTTGTCTCAGTATTAAATATGTATTTTATTTAAATTAATAAATGTTTTCAAGTCATAAAACCAACTGGTTCTTTATATTATATAGTATGTATAATAATTCACAATGCTTGTTTTAAAACAAAAGCTAGTTTATTGATAGATGTATCACTGCATAGACACTCCTCATTTGCATTTTTCAAACACTGTACACATTTTGCGATATCGCCCTAAGAGACCTAACAAATGAGGATCTCTTCTCAGATGCAGAGGGGGATGGTGAAATAGTAATGGAAATAGCGATGCCCTGTGACATTTTGATTCAGGCCAGGGAAATCCCCGTTCAGCTGATGGCAGTGGTAGGAGCACCACCGTCATTCTTCGATGATGACATGAGGCTCGTACCAAATAATTTGTGGACAACAGGCCCCCATGATGTAGGGCTGTTGCATGGAGTACAACCAGTGATAATTAAACTGAAACAGAGAGCAATTCTACCCCGAGTAAAACAGTATCCATTGTCCCGTGAAGCTGAAGAAGGGATAAAAGAGACAATAAATGCACTGCCAGCACAAGGGATCATAGTGCCCTCAAATTCACCATGTAACACATGCATTTACCCAATCAAAAAAGCAAAAGGAGGGTCTTGGAGTATGATACAAGATTTACGCCCCTTAAATGATGTAATTCAGAAAGAGTTCCCCTTGGTCCCGAACCCTGCATCAATACTATGTAGCATCCCAAAACAGGCATCACATTTCACGGTGGTTGACCTGAAAAACGCATTTTTCTCCATCCCTCTGGCTGAAGAAAGTAGGTACTTGACAACATTCACGCTAGGGGGAAAGAGATATGAACATTGCAGATTACCACAGGGATACTGCGAGAGCCCGAGCATATTCAACCGCATATTGCATGAAGACCTAGGGAACTTATCAGTTGAGAGTACCATAATTCAGTACGTAGACGATTTACTCGTCTGTGCACAAGACGAAGAGAGATTCAGAAAAGATTCAATGACACTCCTGACTCGATTGGCCAACAAGGGGTACAAAGTCGACAAGGGAAAGCTACAGTACTGTCTGACAGAGGTTCTATACCTGGGACAGTTAATATCAAAAGATGGAAAAAGAATAATCCCCGACAGGGTAGAAGCAATAAGATCAGTAGGAGAACCCACAACAGTAAAAGACATGCAAAAATTCCTGGGGATGTGCAACTACTCCCGAGCATGGATATTAGATTATGCGGCATACACCAGACCCCTACTACAAGCACTCAAGGAGGCCCAACAGGAGAACAAGAAACTAGAATGGACGGAGGAAATGAGCGCCTCCTTTAAAGCATTAAAAGATCTAATTTCAAGCGCTCCAGTACTCGCAAATCCTGATTATGGACAAGAATTTTACCTGTTCTCACACTGCAAGGGAACACTAATGACAGCTGTATTGACACAGAAGACGTCCTTAGGACACAAGCCTCTGGCTTACTATAGTGGCACTCTAGATGCTGTGATGCAAGGACATTTCGCGTGCGAGCAATCACTCGCTGCAGCCGCGTTCGCAATTGAGAAAAGTGCCACAATAGTAATGGGATGCCCCGTGACATTGTTTGTGGAACATTCTTTATTTGCAATACTTGAGAGGTCAAAAAGCACACTGACAACACAGCGGGCAACCGCTTATGAGATAATATTGTCCAGCGCCAATATCCATGTGGTGAGATGCAAGACAGTAAACCCAGCAACCTTCATTACAGAAGCATGCACACTAGAGGACATGCAGGAACACGATTGTGCAACGCACAGAGGAGAAAGAGGGGAGGACATAGTGGTGTGTGAGAATGCTCTGAGCGAGGGGGAAGTGTACTTCGTAGACGGGTCAGCATCAATTGACATGGACACGGGAGAGAAACATGTGGGTATGGCAGTGGTGAGATTAGAAGACGGTGAGTATGAGACACTAGTGCAATGCCGCCTCCCATCACATTACTCCGCACAGGCAGCAGAACTGATTGCACTCATAGAAGCACTACATGCAGCTAAAGGTTGTGCAGTGACAATATACACAGACTCCGCCTACATGACAACAGTGCATGGGGGTTTGGCAAGATGGGGGCTTGGCAAGATGGGGGCGGAGGGGGTTTCGACGAGCAGATGGGACTCCGGTGCAGCATGCAGAATTGCTAAAGGAATTGATTGAGGCCCTGCAAAACCCCACAGCGGTAGCAATAGTGAAGTGCCAAGCACATACATCCAACACAGATGCTGTGTCTTTGGGAAACGCGGCAGCAGACGCTGCCGCCAAGGAAGCTTCCTACTTTCAGAAATATGAAGCAGGTGAGTACATGCTGCAGCACAAGATAACCGAAGGGCTCCCAGAAGGCTACAATATGATGCCTATATCGCAAATACTAGAATTACAGGAAGGAGCTAGTGTAGAGGAAAAATTGATGTGGACCAAACGAGGGTGCAGCAAATCGGCAACAGACTTACTGTGGCGACAAAATAACTCAGGAAAAGTGGTAATGCCGGTAAATTTATTGGAAATTGCATTTCAACAACTACACTTCCCTGCACACAATACCAAACAACACATCGCAGCAGAGATACAGGAGGAATGGTTCGTGCCCTGTCTTCAGGAGCACATATCTCGGTTAGCACTGGAATGCACAACATGTCAGATATACAATTCAGGAATGACGTTACGTACACTCCGAGGAACAATTCCAAAACCAGTTGGGCCATTCAGAGAGCTACATATCGATTACGCAGACATGGGAGAAAGATGTAATGGGGCACGTTACATGATCGTGGTTGTATGCCCATTTTCAAGGTGGGTAGAAGCAGGCCCATGTGCACGACCTGATGCTAAAAGCGCTGCAAAGTTCTTAGTGAGGGAAGTGTTCCCGCGCTGGGGAATTTGTGACGTGATTCGCTCGGACAACGGCACTCACTTTGTAAACGAGCTCTTCAAGGAAGTAACTACATTGTTGGGGATAAAGCATAAATTGTGCTCGATTTATCATCCTCAAAGTAATGTCGTAGTGGAAAAGATGAACGGACTATTAAAAGGGAGGTTATCAAAACTATGCTTTTCATTAAAAAAGAACTGGATTTACTGTTTGCCCCTTGCGCTATTTGAGCTGAGAAATCAGCCAAGCAAAGACCACCATTTGTCCCCGCATGAAATTGTGACTGGGAGACGAATGCACACAGCACACTCCCCACTGCGCGAACACTCAGATGCACACAGAAGCGCTGCGATACTGGGAGACGAATTCACAGACTATTTGAAAAAATTGACAAGGGCAGCGCGCGCAATATCAAAGCAGCTCTCTCCACCATTCACGCGAGAGGAAGGAAACATAACAGGATCAGTTCCTACACCTGAACAACAGCTACAGCTGATGCCGGGCGAATTCATATATGTCAGGAGTTTTGTACGTCGGTGGAATGCACCACGGTTCCATGGCCCATACGAAGTAGTGTTTTGCACGCCCACAGCAGTAAAAGTAAAGGGCCTGAAGTATTGGGTGCATTTGACCGACGTGCGAAGGGCATATAGTAATGTGCAGGAAGAGGAGGATGAGGAGGCACAGACAACCGCAAACAGTACAACTGAGCAGAATGTCTGACTGAACTTATGTGTGTATGACAGTAATACAGATGAATAAGTATTCAGTGTTTGTTTTTTCTCCACTCATGAACATATATATATATGTAATGATATGATAAAATTGTGGAATGTTTTTTCCCCTGTCTGTGAATACCCTTCCCTGCAACCCTACCTGCTACCATTCCCCGTCAACATAAAATTGGCACTGGTAGTGCCAACAAAATGTTTACATTCATGCACTTAATGCACTTTTATATCTTGAACAGGAACTACCATGGCATCTAACGGGCAGCCTGCAACGGATAGATTCGCTAGGGTTAGAGAGTGGTTAACTAAGAAATGCAGCTATTCGTATGAATGTGGACTATCAGTGTGTATTACATTGTTTTTTTACACTAATGTTTGGCTTGGTTACATACTGGTTCATAGCGTTCATCTCTATCGAGATGAACGAGGGGGGGAGGGACTAACAGCACTACTGTAATTAATACAGCCACGAGTGTAAATACTAGGGAAGGTGACTTCTTGGTATGGGACGGGACTAAACTTGTATGGGGTTACTACACAACACCATCCAATGCTGTCATCTCAAAAAATGAAGAGCTACAGGCTGAAATGCAAAATAACAGTGTCCCCGCCTAAGATATCTAATTACAATTCTCACAGTTTAAACGACCGAAACCCCTCCGCCATATCCTGGTTGTATAACACCCCTACCAGCCAACCTGCCTCCATAGTGTCGGATAACAAAACGGAAGAAAATGAAAAAATGAAAGCAACACATGAAATATTATACGATGATTGGGTAAAGGGGGGCGGGAAGGAGAAAGGGGGGTCTACTGTGTCTATCGCCCATGAAACCGGGAAGTATATTAGAAAAAGAAATAACAGGAGAAAAAGGGGAGCGGACAGGGGAAACTATGATGAGTATTATGGGTTAGGAATAGATAAAATGGAAGACCCACGACGCCCCCACCAGACGAATAAATGGTATGCAGATATGAGCACAACAGCTAAACAAACAACAAACGAGAGCTGTTATGTCTGCTCCCTCATTCCCCATGCTTCAGGTACACCCAAGGTATTGTTGCCCAGAGAGTTGCCTATTGTAGATGCCCAATGTCTCCTTCATCTCACGTTATGCAGGATTAAGAACACCTTCCATGCACATGATGTTACTTTTAAAATTCGGCAGAATGAGAAGACTTGTTACCCGAAAACCGTAGGAGTGATATGCCTGGAAGAACCATTTTTTGTGATACAGGGAACACTTTTTTCGGACAAGTGGAAGGACGAAGAAGTACTGTGCAAAGGTGAAGCGCTGAGAGGTGTGGCACCAGAGAAACTGCAATGGATAAAAGAAACGTGCACACCAGTATGGAAGGAACACATTTCAAAACTAACTTGGGTAACAGCCATTGAAAAACCCTTCAAACTGCAGAACGAAATAAACCATGAACTATGTTTTAAAGGAGAGGGAAAAACCCCTATGGGGACAAACAAGAACTGTAACAAGACCCTCACCATCCCAGATCTGAGAAAATGAACAGCAGCCCTAATGGACACGTATTGGGTATGCGGCAACCAGGCGTACCTGCACCTCCCCCAGTCATGGAGTGGCAGCTGCTCAATGGCCACTCTGCACTCGCCCCTAATGGTGATACCAGAAAGCCACATTGATGGAAGCAAAAGAAAACGAGAAAACACCCAACAAGGCGAGCCCCAGCTGACTGCAGAATCACAAATCTATGTCTTATCTTCCGGGAGCAAGGAAGAGGTGCTATCCCGAAACAGACGAGCATCAAACTACATATCAAAGGCATCATCGGAGTTGCTGGCGCAGATCCCAGACAGATACCGATTATTCAGCTCGGCAGAGACATTTTTCGCCTCGCTCATCCCAAGTATCCAGGCCAGAGCAAATGCAAAATGGCTCCAGATAACACGCTGGGAGCTGATCCAGTTGGAAAATGACACTGAAGAAGGGTTTAACGTAATAAAAGTGGAACTAAGAGCTTTACGATTGATGACAATGCAAAACAGGTATGTCTTGGACCTGTTGACTGCGATGGATGGAGGTGTTTGCCGAAAAATCGGAAGTGCCTGCTGCACTTTCGTACCTTCTGAAGACGCAGAAAACGGCTCGCTGTCCCATGTGATTGAAGCAGTACACAATCTAGGAGAAAGGATGAAAATGGAAGGTGGAGCAGAAGACAGCACATGGTTCGACAATATCTTCTCCTGGGTTCCCTCATGGCTGGGAATGACTGTGAAATTTTTAATGCCAACTGTGGTGTTCCTCCTCTTTATTTTTTGCCTGTGCCAGGTGGGTCTTCGATGTTGTGCTAACGCAGTACCTAATGGTGCAATGATGATGGTGACAATGGGCAACACCCGTGGTACAATACAAACTATGCAGGAAGTGCAGGTACAGACCGGAATCGATGACACACCAAGGTATCAACTAGTGCCTAGGTATCATGACAAGGATATCATAGACAAATTGTGGCACACCACCATCAGAGAGCCCCGTATACTAGAATGGTACCAGGAGGTGTGGGTAGACTTGGAAGGAGAGAGCGGATGTATATACCTGACCTGTACCCCAGATGAATATGCTAGGAGGGGAGAGAGCTTAAGGGATGTTTGCAGAGCCTGGATGCCCATAAAAGGCACACCAGCATGGGATGAGGCAATTATGGACGAAGAAGAGTGTAGGAGATTGAATGAGTTAAAGAATTAGTTACTTAAGTAACGAAAGGGGGAAATGTAGGGGAGGACTGGTCCAAGAGACCCCCCTTGTCTACATCCTCTCCCCAGGTGAGGGCTATGACTCATTGGGCGTCCTCTCATGCCACCCGGGCCCAGGTGGTGGAGGGTTCACCTACTGAACACATTGCCCACACATATTGAATTTAGCTAGGCCTCAGAAACCATTTTGGTCTGACAAAGATGGTGTGAGCTCAGCGCACTGTAGCGCGGCCCCCACCCTTGGAGAGTTTCAATTATCCCTGTAGCCGCAGCACCCTGGCAGATCCGCTGTGAGCCCGTTCCCACGAACAAGACGGACATGAGCTAGCATAAAAAACTAACACTAACATTTCACCTTCCGCAGTACATCGCTGCGCCCAGCATGACCCGGTCAGCAAGGCCTGGGTGATGGGAAGAACTGTAAAATGGTCATCCGATGAAAGTAGAAAAATACCCACATACAAATGTCAAAAACTACTTGTAATACGCGTAGTCTCTCCCCAATTACTCCCACTAAAGAAATATGTAAAGATGTGTAATTATTGTAGAAATGCATGTTTATATGACACTAGCAATGAAGGATCCACACTTCTGCAGGTGTGCACAAATGATGACAAGCATTACGGGGGACAAGTCTTTATATGTATCATTAAAAACGTACACCCTGCAGCCCCGCACCATAACTGAACTAATGCTGCTAGAGTGCAGGGGAGAATGAATGCAACTATACATAAGGCTCGTGTGAAAGACACGTGCAAATGCGCCAGTTATGCGTGTATATCTAAGCCCCTACATGCCATTACCGCCACGCACGGTGGCGGGTCTGGATCCTTATGCTCCCCGAACCACATACTACCTCACTCAATGTAAATGTATATGCATATAACTAAATGCTGTAGTTGTTAAAATGTAATGTATTAGCAAAGTGCTCAGACTGGCTATATTCAAGAGACATGTAGTTAAGTTGAAATATATGCTTTCAAGTGATCCAAATGAGTATTATAAGAATGTTTAAATGTTTATGATGTTCCCACCCAAAGTCGGCAACACACGAGAAAAATACCTTTGTGAATATGTGCAAGGCCATTTCCCCTCCCACCCTGCGAAGTCTGCCAAACCAGAGAGCTGAGGCCTGCGCCGCGCTGCTCCACCTCCCCCAATTAGGCTGGAGCCGCTTCAAAGATTTGTAGTCCCCTCTGCAGCACCCAAGGCCGCGGCCTGCCACCTGCATTATTTACAACCCAGCAGTAAAACCTCCGCTTGAATACACAGATCCAAAGGCGCCCCTCTTAAACCCCACAACCCACCGGATCACCTTAGACTTATGACCCTGTGCAACGAAGACACCCAATACTGAGGCAACATACAGCGACCCCTTCATAATGACTTCTAACGAGACAGAAAGACATGTACCGCCCGTCCCATGCACGGAGACTTAGCCCCTCGACCTATGGTACCGGTCAACAGGACGCTGGTAACCATGCACTGATGAATCACTATCAAACCCCTCACAAGGTGCATTCCTCCTGTGTTGCATTAACCTGTAGAATAACCTATTGATAGATTTATTAAAGAAGATAATATTGCAATGACTGAATGACTGCGGTGTGCATGGCATAGGGCAAATAAGTCAGGAAAAGACATTCATCTCTGACACAGGCCACAATGGCACAACAACACCGCCCGGATGAACTCAGCCGACCTGCCAGGCCCAGCCCAACCCACGAGGCTGGCCAGTGACGTCCTCCAGCCAAGGCCAACCACATCGCAGCAGCACCTATAGCTAGTCATCGCCACCCAATCCCATTGAACTTGTGCCCCCTATAGTATGTAGGTTCTTATGACGTTTTCTGTAAATATATACGCCTGTCTTTGCTATTGTCAGACAGAGCGCTCTCGGAGTTTGCAGAGTTCTTTGCATGCCCTATTCTGATTGATAAACTCCCACTTACGCTCACCCGCACTCTGTCTTGGCCTTATTCCCATCCTGGGAGAGTCCTTCATTGTCTCTCATTGCGGGGAGGATCGTGCTGGTTGGGGACGCTTGCCTTCATCTTTCTGAGGTTTATATGGTTGAAGCTTGGAACATAGTAACATGGTTCTGTCATATGACTGACCTTGGGTTTCCCGGGGTTTAGGATTCCGTACCGTATTCCATGCTGTTTTATTTTTAGTCTCATGTCCAGGAACTGCTACTTTCTCGCAGCCGTTACCTTTGACACATCTTGTGATGTGTATATATTATGCAACATCCATATTATTTTCTTTTTTCTCCAAGCAGCCTTTAGGATCTGCATAGCCTGGGTGTATTCAAGCAAGTACATAATCAGACCACTGGGTCTGGACTCAGTCACACCAGAGACTCCAGAGACAGCATTTCTTTGACTCAGTTGGTGGGCACGTTGGAATTTTAGCCTGATTTTTGGATCCATGTCTGGTAATCTGGGCAAGAGCGATTTCAGGTATCCTATTGGGTTATCTTTTCCTGCGCCTTTTTGGAATCCCGAATAATCGTGTTGTTTCTTTTGTTGTGATTCTCGCTCTCTATGCCCCATTTTTTGATTTTACGGATCTCACTAGCATTATTTTCAGTTTGGGTATGAGGGTGTCAATTTTACAAATTCCCTTTTCTGTCTCGAACTTTTAGCTCCATTGCGTTTAGTATGCCTTCAGTTGCATCCTGTTTGGCCATGGTTGCCTCCAAAAAGGGCTTAAGACCTTTGACTTCGGCCAAGACTGTGTCTAGAACAACATCCCAGGGGGATTTGTACAGTAATGTAGGGTTCGTCTTAGATCTGTTCATCTTAGAACTGATCAGATTCTTTCTGCAAGTTTGTTTCACTTGTTGTTGCGCTTGTGGTGCAAAGTAAGGTGAATAGGGGTAAGCGTGGTTGGTTGGTGCATTCGTACACATGCTGTCACTGGGTGGAAGTTCATGGTTCCTGCTTCCGTTATGGCACTCTTTGAATAGACAGTGATCAGTGGGAAACCTCCTATGTGGACGCACTGCCCTCCATACTCTGACCTGGGTATCTCCTCACTCCGTGCTCTGCTCCCCCCTTGGACTGGTCCGTCCCCGGCAGGGCTGTGGATCCATGAGCACCGTCAATGCACTGTTCCGTATAATTTATTCCGGGGTTTCACGCTGAGCACACGACTCTGCACTTGGCTCTGCCACATCGATGTCCACTCTTCATGTTATGGTATTGCGAGCTTGCCCCTTCTAGCACAATGCCACTGTTTACCTGTAGTGCACCTGCCACTCCGCCACCTGTGCTTAGGAAGTTGCAAGCATGTCACCTTAATTCTTGATTTTCCCCCCTTTTTCTGGTGTTAGAACCTACTGTGTCCAAACCTTCATGTGCTGAGTAGGTGCTGCAAGACAAAAACGTGTCCTGCATACGCTTATGGTGCACATAGATGGCAGTGCCTTTGCCTGACAGCTCTGGCCCTATTGACATAGTAAGGGGCATGTGTGTTTTCACTTTCTTCATGAGAGAGATGCCTCCCTTGCCTTGAATATATTGGACTTGTGTTGGCCTCCGCTTTCCCCCTGATCCACACACTCGCTAGGGTCCCTCCCACCTGTGCATTACAGTAGGGTGCCTCTGGCTCAGTTGGACCAAGATACAATGTTCCCTGGGGGTGAACATAATGCATGCAGGAGCTGACCGGGGTGCCTGCAATACCCTCACCACACTGACCTGCTTTTCACAGGCACTACACTGCCTCACTGCTCTCATGGTGGCAGTCTGCACCGCTTTCGTAGAAGCCGCTGTTGCTGCTAGCCTGGACGTTCCTCTGCATTGGCATTCAAACGCTCGTTGTCTTCGCCCGTTCATCAGTGCGCTGCCATTTTCTTCAAGCACACTCATGCGGCCTCGGGACTCCATCTGCTGATTTCTTCTAGTTCCTGATATTTCTTCTCTCCCGTCATTTGCTGTCAGTGCTCTCCTCTTTTTCTGATTATCACCTGTGTTCTTTTATGGCATTTTCCTCCAGTTTAGAACATCATTTTTTTCTGAAAACGCCAGATGGAGCAGGAGCTACTCTATCAATCTGCCATCTTCCTTTGCATTAAGCCACGCCCCCTAAAGCACTTGTGTTTGTGAAACGTAATGTGCAAACTGTAGGGAAGGCATGGTATTGTAAGTATGACACTAACACAATGGGTACATTGTTGGGTGAAATTGTTGGGGCTGGAGAAACTCCTACTTTGGCCCTATCACTAAGATGGGAGTAGTCTCGACCATCAATTAATAAATAACACAGTCCTGGTGGAGTCTGTCAAAACAAAAATGGCCCAAGCTAACAAAACCTAATGCCTTCCCTGTGTCTTGTACAAAAAATTGTAAAAAGGAGAAATGTATGCAAAAGGAAAAATCAGTGTTCAAATGATAATGTGGTTGAACCAGCTCTCCTCCTGACGTTAGACCTCACGATGTAAGGCGGTCCATTTAGGCAGGATGACATACTCTGGAATGGTTTTCAACATAAACGGTTCCAAAATGTGGATCGAGGCCCGCCTGGCCTTCCACATTAAAGTCTCTTTTCATGACTTCCGAAATAATGTTTTAACCAAACAGTTCACATAGCTCCCCCTCTGTTGGGCTCAGACCTCTCACGATAAATTTCAACACAAACCTGCAAGGGGGCTCCCTTCCCCAAGGTGCTTATACTTCAGGTCTCCCTCAATCGGGCTCGGAACACTTTTGGATGTCGAAGACTTTCGAATGTGCGTGGACTTCTTTGCAGACCAAAGCAGGACCACTTGTAGTTTACTGGGTGTGTAATTCCATTGTAGCATCATCTTGTACCAGGCCTCCCGTAATTGTATAGACCTAGTCAGCTTCGGGCTGTTTCTCCTTAACCCTACCACCGATCTTGTTGTTCCCTCCTAAGCTACCTGTTATGGCCATTACTTTTAAACTGAGCAACCCTGAAGAATTGCGTAAATGCTCGAGGTTAAGTGTTTCTCCCCGAAATGTGTAGTTATGTAAACTTTCAAATTCTGTCAATTGTCGTTTTGCTGCGCTATGAACCTCTGGCTGCCTTAACCAGTGTCTTAATTGTATATATTCGTATCACTCAGATTCCTTCACCCGAATTGAATTTTGCACTCTTCAAATGTCGCTATCTCTCCTTCCCACACCATGTCTCCTACCTTGCTACACCCATGCTTCCGCAATTGACTAAATTTGCCCCTTTTCCATCCACAGGGCGAAGCTTGGATTCTCGAACAGTGGGGTGAATGGGCAAGTTGAAAGATGTCCCTTTTTTAGCCATCTATCCTACATGTCGCATGTTGTACTGAGGACAAGGACAACACTGTCTTGCACTCGGGGGGGGGGGGGGGGGATTTCCTTGGTAACCAGGAGCCCTGCCAGAGGGCAACCCGCCACTGCTCTGTCCATCCGAGCCCAGACCTTTTCCCTGCATTCTGTGAGCCAGTCTCGTACCACTCTCAATTGGGCCACTTCGTAGTATCTATTTATGTTAAACAATCCCAGCACCCCTTCGTGCCTTTGGGTCATGAGCAGATCTAAGGCAACCCTCAGGCGTTTATTCTGCCAGATGAATGTTGATACCTTCGTATTTATCGTCTTAAAGAACGTCTGTGGAACTGCTATCGGAAGGGTCTGAAGTGTATACAAAAGTCTAGGGAGAGTCACCATTTCTGTCGTTATTCACCGCAGCCAGGGAATCTTCTTGTGTTTTCTTTAGTATCCCCGGGTAGTTGCCCTTTTACAGGTTGGACATCTTACTGGACAGTTTTACTGGACAGTTTTACCCCTAAATATGAAATATTTCCGAACACCTACGCAAGGTGACAGATTGTTCTCTCGGTATGCCCATCTCTAGCAATTCTGACTTAAAGTCCTATTTATTCAACTCCCGATATCTTTTCTTGTTCCACCATTGCTATTACCAAGGCTGGGATTGACTTTTCCGGTTGCACTAATGTCATCAGCATATCGTCTGCATATGCAGCTGTCTTGTGAATTAAACCACCGAATGGGATACCTTTTTATATTATTGTCTGATTTAATTAAAGCTAAGAATAGTTCTAGAAAAATGGCATCTAAATGGGTGATAAGGGGCACCCCTGCCTCGTACCCCGCTCTATTCGTATTGTGTCAGATACTTGTGTGTGTTAATGGAAAATCTCAACAATGGGTCTTTGTAATTTGTACTTCATTACTTGGAATAGGTATGGCCATTCTACCTTTATCGGATATTAGTACCGCCGGGATCTGCTTGACGTCCACCTTCCCCATCAGATGAATGACCTTTCTTGTACTATCCCACGTTAGTCTTCCAGACATGAAACCTGACTGGTCCTGACCAATCACCGTTGGTAATACATTCTTTATTCTATCCGCAAGTATCCGCGTGTATATTATGGCGTCTACGTTAAGCAATGTTATGGGCCGATATGAGCCGCAACTCGTTAAATCTTTATTCGGTTCCCCGAAGAGGACGACCATCGCCTCCGACATGGAGCCTGTTAAACCCCCCCGTATGCTGGAATGAATTATATAGTTTTGTAAGAAATGGTATGAGGTCCTTACTTAGTATTTTATAAAGGAGTGTGGGGAATCCGTCTGGGCCCGGCGCTTTGTTACTGGGGAGAGTTTTGATACTTCTTCGTCTGTAATATCCTTTTCAAGAACGTCCCTGTCTTCCTGGGTTGCCTAGGCAACTGTACCCTATCTAGCAGTGGACCAATCCCAGGGTCTATTCCTTTGCCGGGAGGCCCCTCGCCTATTCCCGCTGGGCTCCGTCTCCCCCTCAATATTGAGAGGCCTTCGGAGCATGTTGTGGCCCTCTCCGATTTTCCGTCCCAAGGAAAGAGTAGGCCGAAAGGAAATGTCAATTTTTATGAGATTTCTTTTCCATGAGAGCCCTCATCACTGGGCCCATTGCTCTCCTTTTCTGTAGTGTAGTTGCTGTTAGGTCCTGGAACAAAAGGACTTGTGATCCATTTATTGTAATAGATGTCTGACCCCTGGCTGCTCAGAGGATTTATTTTCTTTTTCTTCATAAGAAGCCAGGGCTGCCAACACGTCTCTCGGTCTGTCTCCCGGTCCAGACCTTCTGGGGCCAACCCTATGGATGCAGTCAATACGAATGTCCTCTGGCGAGGCTTCCTTTGTAAGGGTTACAAAGCATTGTTGGACTACTAACTTTAGATCTGCGTCTGCATTTGTCTCTGCCAGCCTTTGATCCTTATATTCAACCTTCTAGAACGATTTTCGAGATCTTCTGATTGAATTTCCAGGTTGTGTGCCGTCCTGGGACGGGCATCGATACATTCTTCGGACAGGCCCTGTTCAGTGAGGTCAACACTGTTACCCAGGGTGGTAATTTCTTCCCTAACCTCTTTGAGGGAATTTTTTTAATTCTTCCTTTAGGTTCACCATTTGCTCCTGGAAAGCTGCCGTTATCCTGTCTTCCATGCCCTTAAGGCATTCCTACAGATCTTCCTTGCTAAAAGCCATGTCTGTGTTCTTCTGAGGGTCCTCTGCTTCCTTCTGGTGTTTTCCTGTCTTGTTCGGTGGGACTTCTTCAGTATTCTGCTGCCAGCACTTTTCCAGCGGGCCCCTTTGTGCCCTGTAGGGCTGAGGTCTGCTTCCCTTTAGGTCTTGGCAACTGAGTATGTTAAGGAGCTATATGATATGGCATTTATAACGCGCCTGTACACAAGTGTTTATAGGCGCAACAAGACAAGGAGGGGGAAACAACGGAGGACAAAACAAAGATCTTACTAGGCCTTGTGTCACTCATATCGCGCAACTGCAGGGAGGGGAGAGGTGAAAAAGGGGGCTTGGTGAGGGGAGAAGTGCAAAGGGGGGAGAAGGAGAAATGCAGGTAACAAGTGCCGCCAATGCGTGGCTAAGTGCTGGTAATCGGAGGGTGCATATGTAGGCTTCCCATGTGTTCTGTGGCCCAAGGAATGCTATTGCAGCATGGACCGGCCTTGTACCACTGTCCATCGGAGGTGAGCTTGTGCCCTTCAGATTGTTATTATTGCATTTAAAGTGAAGATCTCGTGTCCCTTTTCGGGGGGGGGGGGTTTAGATGAATGCTTCTCGAGGTGTGCTCCTGCTAACACACTTCTTGCTGTGTAAGGGGTCACGTAACTAATGAGTCTTCACTGCGCTCTCTTGTGTCTTGAAGAATGCCTATTGTCGTACTATGCCCCTGATGTCACCTCTGCAGAGTGTCCTTCCTTTCGCTGTGCCGCTGCTAAGAGTAGTTGTCTCAGCGCGTTCGCCAATAGTTAAAATTGAATGGCCCAATAATCTCTTAAAATCCCCTTTGCATGACTCTGCCCCTGGGTGATTGCTAATTGGTGTCTGTTGCTTCGTCTGTTAGCCTGGGGAGGAGGGAGTGTCTGAAATGAGGCTGGGTGTCTGCCGACTTTGCTTTCCCTTGGGGGCCAGATACACTTATATCTTTGTGTGCGCTGTGCCCCCCCAGGGCCTCCCTTTCACTTAGAGTGAAATGGCACCTTTATCCTTAGCCCGGCCCAGCCCCCTCTGTTTTCCCTGTTGCACCACTCTCCATTCACAGCTCCCGCTGTCTGTGAGCTCGCACCCTCACTCCCCCGACGCTCCTCCTCACCATTCTCCTTGTGCGGAGCCACTCTCTCCTCGCCCGCTTCCGCCTCTTCTGGTAGGTGTTACGCTCACCTGGTATCCACAGGTGCGCCACACGATACTGGATGGAAGGATGTGCGCTATCCTGGACCCCTCTCTGCTTGGTTGTGTGCATTTTATCAACAACACAAACACACCCGACAGTATGCATTTTCTGCTTTGTGACATCTTACACATATATGTGCAATTGTCACTGCCCTTTACTAACCCTCCCCTCTTAACTCTGGCCTACTCCTCTGTCCCTTCCCTTATCATTTCTCTGGAGGCTCTTCATCTTCCGTGCTCTCAGAAGCATTATGCTCGCTTGTACTGGACGGGTGTAGGCCCACATAGTGTGGGCACTAATTGTCTCCAGGCTATCACTGCTCCCACTTCATCCTACCCCCCCCTACTGGCCCCTTCGTACCATACCCCTGTTTCCGCTTCGGCCCACTTTAGGAGGTCGTGCCACCATGCCTCTATTTTGGGTCTATGGCTTTCTTTCCAGCCCATCGCTATTCTGCGTTGACCAGGATGTATGCCAGGTCTTTAGGTTTGCTGACAGGTTTTAGGTTACGTGGCCTATTGAAACCTCCAATCATGCATGCCCACACGGATCCCACTTCTAGCTTGATCCCTTTCTCAGTTAGGTGTTGGTTAAACTCCTCCCAGAATGTCCCAACCTCTGGGCATGCCCAGAACATATATATATATCATCCACGCGTTTACCTCGCCACATTTAGGGCATGCTTGTGCCCTCGTGTTCTTGAATCGGGCGACCCTCTGAGGCATCATGTACGCTCTATGGGTTACGTATAGCTGGATTTGCTGTAATCTCGCATTTCTGGAGGCCTTTTTGTGATATCTCTGTGCTCTTTCCCATTGCCCGTCCTGCATGGACTCCCCCCGCATCCTCTTCCCACTCCCTGTCTTAGCTGGGTCACCTCCTTCCCCACCCTAGACATCACCAGTTCGTAGATCCGGGATATCTCATGCCCCCCTTTCGAGATGTCATACATCATTTCTATTGCCATTTCTGGCTGGTCTTCCAGTTCTATTTCAGACCAGGTCTCCCTTACTTGCTTAACCAGTCTAGTGTAGGTAATGTGTTGCCCCAGGTGCACTCACGTTTCATCCACCAGCATTTGAAATTCTAGTGCTTTCCCATCCCGCACCATGTCTCCCTTGCTATACCCACCAGTTCCCAGTGTCTCTGTATCATTTTACTCAGTTGCCCATCTATTCCCAGCAATTTCACTAGCGGCACTTGCGGGGAGCACGGGCTTGGGTTCTCCATAACCTGGCATGCTTTACGCCATGTCTTCCACCCCAGTTCCAGCAACCCTGTTCGCCCTTTCAACTCCGATTTGGACAGCCATACTAGTTTGTTCAGGTAAGACAGGGCACATTCATCATTCCACAACCTTGATTCTGCTGTAGAGTCTTCCGTTAGCCACTTAGCCACATACTGTAGCTGCCCTGCCAGATGGTATATCTCGAAGTTGGGCAATTTTATACCCCCTCAGTCATATGCATTTTGTAATTTCCATTGGGCGATCCTATTGCTGTTGTAATGCCAGATGAAGCCTCTACATAAACTCTGCAATTTACCAAAGAAGCGTCTAGGCGGCATATATGGGATATTCACGAAAAAGTGCAGCAACCTAGGCAATACGACCATCTTCAATAGTGCTACCCTATCCACCATTGCCAGGGAGAGCTTGGCCCAGAATTTAATGCTGTTTTTGATGTTTGCTACTGCCATTTCCGTGTTATATATGTGTTCGTCTTTTACGCCGTGATAGATATCTATCCCCAGGTATCTGAACATTTTGGTCTCCCACGGTATCTAATACTGGTAGGTCTTCCTGTGGGATTCCTTTGTATCTCCCAAAGGGAAACGTGCATGATTCTTTGGGGTTAATCACTATGCCGAAGAGTGAAGTGATTCGCTCCATTGCCTCTAAGATGTACTGCAGGTTTTCCTCGGGGTATCTTAGGTACAGCAGCATATCGTCTGCATACAGTGATATGAGGTTCACCCCACCTTTGTGTAGACCCCCACCTCCTCATAGTGTCTCAGATAAATCGCTAAGGATTCTAACACCAGGATGTACAACATTGGAGACCATGGGCAGCCTTGTCTGGTTCCCCTGCTGAGTTTCCATTTGTCCAAAATATACGCTCCCGTTTTTACTCTGGCCAGTGGCGCACTATACAATAGTTTGACCCATCTCAAGTACCCCGGGCCCACCCCATATTCCTTCAGAGTCGCCATTAGCCAGGGCCATCTCACAGAATCAAAGGCCTTCACTGCGTCTAACGAAATGATTGCTATTTCTCCTGCATCACCCTCTGCTTGTTCTATGACCCGGTGAAGCCTCCTATGGTTGTTGGATATACTTCTGTTCGGCACATACCCAGTCTGGTCAGGGTGTATGAGTTTGCCTATAACCAGCTTGAGTCTATTTGCTAGCACCGCCGTGAGTATTTTGCTGTCCTGGTTTAGCATGTACAGCGGTCTATATGACCCACACTCAGTGCTTGGTTTATTGGGTTTGAGGAGCAGGATGATTATCGCCTCCCTTAGGGATTCTGGCAATCTCCCCTTCTCGAAAGCTTCATTTAGCATTGCCAATAGCGGGGGGGAGCACCTCTAGCCTATATGTTTTATAAAACTCGCCAGAGAGCCTGTCCGCACCCAGGGCTTTGTTAGTGGGTAGTTGTTTTGTCACTGCTTCTAGCCCCTCTAGTGTAATTGGAGCGTCTAGGTCCTCTCTTTCTGCTGCGCTCAGTTTGGGTAACCCTATATCTTCTATCGTCTCTCTTATCTCCTGCGCTTCTATCCCCCCGGTGTCTCTATATAGGTGTTGGTAGAATTTATAGAATCCCTCGTTTACGCTTGCTTGGGTATCTCTTATTTGACTGTCTTCTCCCCTTATCTGGGCGTCTCATTCTTGTATAGCCATGCCAGCAGCCTCCCCGGTTTATCTCCTCCTGTGTGCTGTCTCTCTATATATTTCTTGTAGTTTAGGTTACATTATCTCTCCCAGAGCTCGCCACATTCTCGTTGTAGTTGGTACATAGACTCACCGGTCTCCTGATAATAACTTCTAGTTTCTCTTCTGCTTTTTGCAGCTCTCAAATTATGCCCCCTTGGAGTCCCTTGGATTTGGATATAGCCGCACCCCTCACCACCACCTTAAATGCCTCCCACAGTGTGCCTTCTGATGTTACACTGTCAGTGTTGTTCACAAAATATTCTATGATTTCCTCTCTCAGGCCCTCTCTGAACTCTGTGTCTTTCAGTGCTTCGTCTCTAAGTATCCACGTTGGGATCCTAGGTCTGGGGGGCTGGTGTTGCCATAGTAGGACTAAGGGTGAGTGGTCTGATAGTGGGCTCGGAATATAAAGCGAGGATACGGTGAGTTCCGGGTTGGCGAACATGTAATCCAGCCGCGTGTGCAGGTTTTGTGGAGCCAAATAGTGAGAGTAGTGTCTATCTTGTGGATGGTTCTGCCTCCATATGTCTTCCAGCTGGAAGTCATCTAGCAGGCTGTGGGGGTGGGTTTATCTAATTTCGTATCTGATCTATCTACTTTGGGGTCGAGCGTGCAGTTAAAATCCCCTCCCCAAATTACTGCGCCGTCTAGGTATGAGCTGACTTTCCCATACATGGTTTTAAAGTAAGCTACTGTGTCCTGATTTGGGGCGTATGTGTTGAGGATGCATATTCCTCCATTTTCCAGCATTCCGCGTATCATTACCATCCTCCCGTCTGGATCTGCCTTGGATTGCAGTAGTTAAAAGGGTACGTGTTGCGCCACCCAGGTGAGCACCCCCCGGGCATATGCCGAGTACGTAGCTCCGATTGTGGTCCCTTTCCACCATCTGCCTATTGCATCTTGTTTTTCTTTGGTGAGGTGGGTTTCCTGTAACAGGGCTAGGTCTATTTTTTGTCTCCTCAGGTATGTCAAAATCTTATTCCTCTTCAAGTAACTATTGAGTCCCCTGATGTTCCAGGTTGCTATCCTGAGGTCTCCCATTCTCATCCATATCCAGTCCCTCCCCCATCTTTTCCAGTCCTCCGCTCAGTGTATAGCAGTACTTGGGTTCAGGCTAGTTCCCAAACAATTACTTCTCCAAACTTCCCCTCCTCCCCTCCCTTCCTTACCCTCCCTATCCCCAACCGTTTCAGCCTTTCCAACTCCCTCCCTTTCCCCAACTCTTGCCCAGCTCCATCCCTGGATCTCGGGCTACCCCGCATCTAGCCCTTTCTCTGCTATACCGGTACTCAGATCCCAGCGGGAGGACCACCCTATTGGTATCCCGTCTACGAACTAACTTGGGGAATGATAATTTCCAGCTGTGTTTCTGCATTGCTATTCCAGTTACTGCACTTATGTTCAGCATGAATTATGTATCTATCAGCCCCACTATGGCTATATTCCAGTCCAAGTGATTGTCCTTACCATGTTGGCCCGCCTCCCCCAGTGCTGCCCCGAGTACTTCTCTGAGGGGCCAAGTTAATTTGTCCTGCCTGTCTTCCATCTAATCATCCGTCTCTGCTGGGCAGTTGCACGCATCCAATCATGTTGTTGCTTCTTCCGGGGTTTCAAAGAAATGCACCTTGTTGTTATGTATCACTTTCAGCTTTGCAGGATATAGCAGCATATATTTATACCTCGCCTCTCGCATCCTCTTCTTAATGGTCCCGTAGTTCAACTGCTGCCTTTGCACCAAAATGGTGTCATCCGGGTACGCTGTGACTGTAGCGGATCCTCTGCTGATGGAGCCGCCCTTGCGGAAATGCTCAAGTATTTTCTCCCTATCTTTTGTAGTTTAGGATCTTGGCAATGAGTGAGCGTGGTGGGGCTCCCGGTGGCGGTCTCCTGGTCAAGGCCCTGTGTGGGCTCTCCACTGCAAAGCCCTGCGACAATGCCCCGCCAACTATTTCCTGCAGTAACATATTCTCAACGTAGGTAGTGGGGTCCGATCCTTCTGTGCCCTCCGGGAGTCCGATAATGCAGATGTTGTTTCTCTGTGCCCGCCCCTCTGCCTCCTCCGCCCTGTTTTCCAGGTTATGGACCCTTTGTTGCAGTGCAGAGAGTTCCTTAGCGTTCATAGTGCATATCTCTCAGTTCGATTTCACTTCTTTCTCTTGTTCTCCCCTTCGCTCTGCCAGCTTCTGCGCATCCTGACGCAGGAGGTTGACATCCACACACCCCTCACCAATTTTCAGTTCGAGTGAGGCTTTCAGGTCCGCCATCGCTCTGTCTAGTTTGTTTTCCTGTGAAGTCTTCAACTCTGCTATGGCCTCCAGGATAGATTGGTCGTTTCACCCCGGTGGTTCTCCACCCTGACCTTCTTGCTTCTTAGGTCCCACCACCTCCTCAGCTTGGCGAAATCCTCCATCGTCTGTTGCTTCCCCTTCTGTTTGCTCACCTTGGATGCCATTACTGGCCACGTGTGATTCTGTCCAGTTACTGGTGATGTTGTCGCCAATCTGTCCCACCTGGATGTTGTCCGAGTGCCTGCTTTATGGCTGCATGTGCCTCCGGCTCCTCCACGCTTCTAATACTGTTCTTTCTATCACAGCGTGTCTTTGCTTCCTTGCCCTAGTGCCCCGTCCGTGGCCACAGCTGGTATGATCGTGGCTTATGTGTTAGTCCACTTTTTGCCCCGGTGCCCCTCTTGTGTGGTGCCACTGCTATTGGTTGCTGCAGTGTTATTGCGGCCTCTACCGTTGCACTGTCACTCCTGAGGCTTTATCTAGTCCCCGGGGCTGTCTGTCCGTCTGCCTGAACTGTTCTTGGGCCACACCATGGTGGCACCTGTTCTTATCCACAAGTTTTGTGGTAGCGCAGACTTCCTCTTTGTGTCATCTGTCCCTGTCCTTCCCAATGTGTTATTGCGCGCTTATTTGAGGGTGTTGCAGTGATATCAATGATGTTGTTCGCCGCTCACACCGTGAGGCCCTCCATCCGTTAGTGCTCGTTTTCCATTAGAAATCCTTTGTGGGTATGTCCCACATTAGTTCCCACTGGACGTGGGTTGCCACTGTTGGATGGGGAGCTTCTCCGGTATTCGTTATGCTTGTATTTTCTATTGTGGCTCGCCGAGCAGTACTACACATCTGCGACAGCCCATCCCCTGCTCTGCTTCTTCGCGTTCCTTTATTGGGGCTTCTTCCTATGGGTGTTACGCCTCACTCATACGAGCGCCTCCAGTCTGCGGATACTTTGTATCTCGCCCACCCGCTTGTGCGTAGCGGTCGCGTGTGCTTGGAGCTCACCTCTCTTCCCGGCTGACTCCTTTTTATCGGATACTGTTTCTGCTGATGTTCGGAGCGGCTTGGTTTAACTTGTCAGCTTCACTGCTCATCGTGCACAGGGTTCCCTGAGTGCCGCTTCACGGCTTTGTTCTTTCCTCGTCATGTGCTGCGACGGGCATTTGGTGTGTGCCGGCGTCAGGCCTCAGCATCTCTGCATGTTTGGTCCAACCCTGGGGCATCACTATGATAGTATGGTGCAAAGAACTGCAACAATGGCGGCAAAACTCTTGTGCGCGCCAAAAACCTACAAAAACCGCGTTCTGCAACACAACAAAAAGATGGATGCGCAACCTGCCACCCATGGTGCATGTGCGGTGGTATAGGGCACACCCTGCAGAAAAGGTGCCAGTGGGCTCCATGACCAGCCAACAGAGTGCAGAGGGAGAAGCAGCGCTTTGCAAATGAAACTCCAAAATGTGCCTATAAATGACATTTGCTTTGTTGCTAAAAACTCCAAAATGCCTAACAACACTTCTCAACATTCAAAATCTTGCTTGGTGCTAAAATTCATGTAATCTAATGAACCATTGCGAACATACGAAGTCCTAATGTGAAGAGCAAAACATTCATCAGACAAACTGGATTGTCTATAAACTGATAGCCCCTGTCAAAATCTGGGTGCAGTACCTGGGGCTGCCTGAATGACAGCTGTCAGATGAGTTACTGATGAAACTTCAAAGTGATCTAAACTAAAAAGTTTGCCAGATTAGCAAACACAAAAAGGATTGTGGCTAAAAAGAATACAGATCTCAGTTGCTTTTTATCCCACAGAGTTAAAGCTAAGAAAGTAACGTATGCATGTTTGATGCAACAAGTTTGGTTTTTCCTCGATCTTTAATTAAGAATAAATTAGCTTGATAAACGATACCTAGACTGAATGGAAAGCGGGACCGGTGTTGCTTGCAGGACTTTTCTCCCTCACGGCAGGCAAGCTGGAAGGGAGACACCTGGAACGAGGTGCTGCTGACAACGAGGGGGAGCTATCTTTGGTGTTGACACAGTAGAGACCTAGAGCCTGGGGTCGGACAATAACTGTAGCAGCCACTGGACATGAGAGGTGCCCAGTGAAGCACCTGATATAGGTGGATTGTGCCACTGTGTTCGCTGGACAAAAGTGTGGGAGGCAGAGGAAGAGAGGACTTCCTGCACCGTCTGGGGCACGACTGCGTGGCTGCCGCACCACACAAGGCCCGAGGCGACAAGGGAAGGTAGATAGCCCGCAAAACACAAGGGCTGTGCTTTAAGACCAGATGCTGGAAGGCGCAAAGTCTGGAATTGCGCCGGGTGGCAGATGAGCTGATACGTGGGAGGACATAACCCACTCGAGCACATTGCTCAGTGCGCAGGAATCCAAGAGGGCACCCTGAAATAATAACCAGAACCAGTAGTAACCCGCAGACAACATGGTGGAATAGAGCAACATGATTGCTGTGCAACGGACGGAGTGGTGAGGGACACTTGCCCTGGATCACAAGATGACTGGGAGAGTGATCAAAGGCAAGAGCAAGCAACCCACGATGGAGGCATTTGCCAAGACACAGCAGACTCCAGCTGCGCTGGCGCTAGCAGGCGCAAGTGGGTCCACGGGAAGCCCCCCTGGGACTGAAAACCACTAGATATTGGCAGCCATAACGGAACTAAAGGATTCCTGGGGGATAGCAATGGCGGACTTAAGGACCTCCTTAGAGGCTAAGATCGACGCGGTGGGGATAGATGTCAACTTGCTGTGACAAGATGTCAGGGCGCTGGCGGACTGAACAAGCAGCCTGGAAAGTGCTGTCAAAACTAACACGGCCACCAGCACTGATAATGCAAAGGAAGTCTGAGGAAATAAGGGCTCCAGGCAGCAGTGATGAAGAAACAGTAATTTATTTCATTACAGCGACAGCGGCCTATGAGAGCCGAGTGCCAACATGGCTCTCTCCCTGCAGTCTCTACTGTCTCTCATCCACATTCTTAGAATAACATTCTTAGAACTTAATGAGCTCATAGTGCAGCTCAATGTTTAACTAGGATCTGGTAATACATTTTTATGAACTTGTTTTAACTTACACTTACATCATAACACATCTCATCCCTTATGTGCATACAGCTGTTTACTCCACATAATAATCCTTAAACCAGCCGGGTTTGTTCTTGACTCTATTTGAATGTGTCTCTGCTGCAGACCTTGAATTGTTGTCATCCTTGGAGTACTTATCTATGACACTAGAGTCTCTGATACTGTTATTGTCATGTTTATCATGTGCATTGTCCTTCATGCATTCTGGACATTTCACAATTCTGGACATTGACCAACACCCCCCCCCTTCTACAATTACTACATTGTTTCTTACCGCAGATATTTTCTTGGGACCAATGTATTTGCTTTCTACACATTTGGGAGTGAATCTAGGGTTCATTATGAGAATACAATCTCCCACTTTCCAGGTATTACTTTTGACACTCTTGTCCTCATCAAATCTTTCTTTGTACACATCCTGTGCTTCTTTGATGTGAGTCATAATTCTCTCGCGATCAATGTTGGAACTCTTGGCTAAGTGCATCCATCCTGGACATAGTTTTGTTCCAGGTTGTCTCCCTTTCAATGACATGAACGGAGATACATTTGTAACTGAGTGTGGTGTGGTACAGTAGTTCCATATCATTTCTCTTACTACACCAAACCATCTTAGATTAGAAGCCATGGCCAATTGCAAACCACCCTTTATGAACCTATTGGCTCTCTCAAAGAGGCCGTTGGCCCTTGGATGATATAAAGCAGTTCTAGTGTGTTTGATGCAAAATTTCTTCAAGAAAGTTAACATCCTTTCAGAACAGAATTGTACTCCGTTATCAGTGATTAATTCTGTCGGGAAACCCTCCCTGTAAAACACTTCCTCGAAGAATAACACCATCTCTACAGTGGTTGCCTCACGCAAAGCCTTCCATTCAATCCATTTGGAATGGTAGTCTACTAACACAACAATGTATTTATACCCATTGTCAAGGTTTTGTAATGGTCCCATCAAATCAACTGCAACTTTTTGCCATGGTTCACTCGGTACTTTGACAGGATTTATTGGTACTTCTCTAACCATCTTGGTCTTGTCACTCTTACCACACTCTCTACAACCCCTAACACACTTCTCTGCATCGCTGTCAATCCCGGGCCACCAGAAACATTGCCGCAAATATCTCTTTGTTCCTCCCATGCCCAGATGACCTTGATGTGCTATATTCACTAAATGAGATCTGACTCCACTGGGGGGTATTATCCTATTTCCTTTTCTAAGTTTACATCCGTCCTCAGACATACTTAACTCGTCCTTCACACCAAAATATCTGTCAAACTCTTTTCCCACAATATTCTTGTGAGGCCATCCTTCTCTGGTCCAAATCATAACTTGATTCAATATTAAATCCTCCTCACCAGCTCTTATCCACATCTCTTTATCAATGGCATCATGCTCAATTTCTGCAATGCTCACATCTTGAAATTCAGGTGCTCCCTCCAATTCACCATCACACACAGGTAATCTGGATAAACAATCTGGTACTACATTCTCCCTCCCAGGAATGTAACACACCTTGAAATTATAACCCAAGAATTCTACCATCCACCTCGAAACTCTTGGAGACCCTTTGGCCCACTCAGAACCGTTCATCAATTGAACCAAAGGCTTGTGATCTGATCTGACAATAAAAGGTCGACCCCATAGAAAGAACTTGAAGTGCGTGACTGCCCAAAATACTGCTAGTGCCTCTCTTTCAATGACCGAGTAATTTCTTTCTGCTCCTCTAAGTGGCCTGGATGCAAATGCAATTGTGTATTCAGTATTACCTGAGTCAAACTGAGTCAGAACTGCTCCTGAAAGCAACGTTTTCCTGCCAAACATGAATCCACTTAAGGATGGGGCCTTGACTATACAATCTTTGATTTGCAAGAATGCTTCCTGACACTCTTTGGACCATGTGTACTTCACGTTCTTTTTTAGTAACTCCCTCAATGGAGATGAGATGGATGCAAAGCCATTCACAAATTTATGGTAATATTCCGCTAGTCCCATGAAAGAACGTAGTTGGTCCTTGTCTTGGGGCTGAGGAGTATTACTAATGCTTTCTATGAGTGACTTTTTGGGAGAAATACCTTCTTTCGAAACTTTGTGTCCCAGATACTCCACTTCCTCAACTCTTATTTTACATTTGCTTCTTTGGACCGTTAACCCAGCCTCTTTCAGTCTGCATAGTACTGCCCTAAGTACTCTGTCATGCTCATTACTTGCAAAAATCAGAATGTCATCTTGAAACACCTTAACATTTTCCAACCCTTTTAACACTTCCTCCATCACCTTTTGGAACACAGATGCGGCCGAGGCCAACCCAAATGGCATGCGATTGTATTTATAAGTGCCTTCAGGTGTGATAAAGGCAGTGAGATGTTGCGATTCTCGGGAAAGGGGAACTTGGTGATAGGCAGCAGAGAGATCAATGACAGAGAACAATTTGGGTTCACCAAGAGTGGAGAGTGTCTCGGAAATGTTGGGTAGGGGATGTCTCTCCACCAGAATATTGTGATTAAGACTGCGCAAATCTACACACACTCTTAATTTACCATTATTTATATTTGGCCACTAAAACAATGGGGGACAACCACTCTGTGGCCTCAACAGGTTCAATGACACCCTTATCTACTAAGTTATTGAGTTCACTGCGTAGTTGCGCTCTCATGTTTAACGGCACATGTCTCACTTTATGAACAATAGGCTGAGATTCTTTCTTTAGTCTAATATGGAGTTCGAAGTTCTTGAGTCTGCCCAGACCTTCGGTGAAGACCTCTGGGAACTCGCTTGACCACATATCATCAATCTCGGCAATGGTGACAGGCTCAGTGGCGCTAGCTTGCACCCTGACTCTCAACTTCCTTTGTTCCTCCCAACCTAAAAGGGAGGCTCCCTTTCTTGCAACCAAAATGTCAGCTATGCATTCTCCACCTCTGTATTGCACACTTGCAGTAAACTGTCCCAGCATCTCAATAGGGGATTCCGCATAGCCGCAGGGCCGAATTCTTGGTGGATCCAGCATTGATTCATCTTTTTTTTAGAACATCTTTAAATGTCTCTTTAGAAATGATGGTCCATGGGGAACATGTGTCAACTTTCATGAGTATTTCTTGACCATCAATTACAAAAACATCTGTTGGACCTTTGCTGTCTCCTCCTACAATGGTCGAAATCTCGAAGACATGTCTGGGGTTGTCTTGCGAGGAGTACACCTCCTGTATGTTGTAAGCTGAGTGAGCACCTTCTTCTTGGTTGTCTCTGGTTTCTAAGAGATTTATTGATGACCTCTTGCATACATTAGCGAAATGTCCTCTGGTCCTACACTTGAAACATTCAGCATTCCTTGCTGGGCACGAAGGGTAATTCGGACCATGCTTGACACTGCCACATCTGGTACACTTCGCACCCCATGTTCCTTTCCTGCTTGTATTGACATTAAGTCTCTTCCTGTGATCAACTGCGCACACAGCTTGGGTACTCTGTTTGTCAGACTTCAGTTCTTTGACATATTGTAAGGTTTGTTCTATGCTTCTGGCTAGGTCCACTGCTTCACCCAACTTCATGTCTTTTGCCAACAATTTCTCCTGTATCCTAATATTATTTGTGCACCTCACTAACTGATCTCTAATTAACGACTCAGATAGATTTTCGAATTCACAGGAGTGGCTTAATGTTCTTAATGAGGCTATGTACGATTCCACGGATTCTGAGGACTCCTGCGTACGCTGAAAGAACATGTGCCTCTCGAATGTTACATTTTTCTTAGGCTCAAAATGATCCTTGAGTTGTTTAATCGCAAGGGCATATTCATCTGTGTCCTCCGCTTCACCAGCTTGTGCACTGCCTAACTCATCAAACACTGCACGGCCTTCCACACCAAGATTGTGAAGTAATAATGCCTTTTTGCGAGTTGAGCTGAATCTATCTCCTCCCATTGCCACCAGGTAGTTTTCAAACATGTCTTTCCACCTGTCCCACCTAACTTGGGGGCGTCCAGGTTCATTCAAAAATGACATTGGCGGAGGTATTGAAGCTGCCATGTCTTAAGCGGTAAAAAGGTGGTAAAGAGTGGGCTTGCTGGATGCAACCAATAGACTCTGGATCAGTTCAAGTATGCCCAGTGGATGCACAGACTGAGCAGTGACAGTGCTGTGCTATGCAGACAAAGGGATCAGTCTTGTATGAGTACAATCCCTTTTGTATGATGTCACAATCCTCCTTACATCAGTCTGAATTGGAACATGATGGCTGCTCATCCACATAATGGATACATGTCATAATGGCTGGCTCCTGAAACTTGCCAGAACTGCATGGGCAGGTTGCTCAGCAACGATAATGTCAATGCTAGGGATCCTTGAAAGTAAACACTGTTGCTTTGAGACAGAGTCAATACAGTAATGGGGAAGGCAAGATTACCCCCCAGGGGACGCGCCTGCTGACCTGTTGTTCCGCTCCTCCTGACCTTCCTGCAGCGTCCGCTGTCGCACGGGAGTGTGGAATAATGCAGGCCGCGCTATGATGAGACTTCAAAGGAGTAGGGAGACACTGCTGAGAGCCATCCTCGTCGCCAATGAGGAAATAAGGGCTCCAGGCAGCAGTGATGAAGAAACAGTAATTTATTTCATTACAGCGACAGCGGCCTATGAGAGCCGAGTGCCAACATGGCTCTCTCCCTGCAGTCTCTACTGTCTCTCATCCACATTCTTAGAATAACATTCTTAGAACTTAATTAGCTCATAGTGCAGCTAAATGTTTAACTAGGATCTGGTAATACATTTTTATGAACTTGTTTTAACTTACACTTACATCATAACAAAGTCCACATACTAAAGCAGCAAGTGGCTAACCTGGAGAACCGTGCAGAGAAGGCGGAAGGGAGAGCGAGAAGGAACAACATTCGAGTGGTTGGTCTGCCGGAAGGAGAGGAAGGCCAGGATCCTACAGACTATGTGCAAAATATGATCCTGCAGGAAATAGGAGCTGACAAACTCTCACAAGGATTCACAGTGGAGCGTGCACTTAGAGCCCTCACGAGGAAACCGAAGCCCGGAGCACCTCACCGCGCAATAATTGCCAACATTTTGAATTATAAAGATCGTGAGAAGATTTGGGAGTATTTCAGGAAAGGGGGAACGATAGAGCCTCGGCTACCATCACAGCTTATCCGGATTATACAATGCTGGTCCAGAGGCAGAGGTATAGCTATGTAGCGGTGAAGAGACGGCTGCGTGCGGCTGGCATCAAATATATGCTTCTGTACCCTGCAAGATTGAAAGTGTTACACAAGAGTCGAATGTTCTCCTTTGACACCTCAGAGGAGGCTGCCGCATGGCTGGACCTACAGGGCTGCCCGGAACAGGATGCTGCACGGGCCCAAGGAGAACAAGATAAGTGACTGAGACGATTCATGCATACTGGTATATCACACTGTGCGGTATCCCGGCAGAGACTAGATAGAAACATTAAAAGATGAGTAGGGATGGGAGGCGTAGAAGCTAGGTTTGGATATCCTTGATTCTATTGAGGGGCATTGGACTGGAATATAGAGCTCTGATTACATAAGTAAATTGGATACTAGTATGTGGTTGTTGTGACAAATAGGAGCGGCAGAACACAGGCACCTTACCTCCCCAAATAGTAGTAGAAGTAGCAGAATAGGCATTAGGGCTACCTCACCATGCTGAGCTTCGAGTACAGACTATTGCCAGAAAGTGCTAGATGCAGGGGTGCCTGAGATCCAGGGATGGAGCTGGGCAACTGTAGAGGGGGGGAGTTGGGGAAGGGAAGGGTGGCGGAGGGAGAGGGGAAGGGGTGTTTGGGGTGTTTGTAGTTAAGGGTAGTTTGAACTGAGGAACGAGCCTATATAGACTGGAACGGGAAGGGGAACTGGACTGCACTGATTGGGGGGGGGAATGGGGACTCTAACGAGCCATGGGGGACCTAAAATAATCACATGGAATGTCAGGGGCCTCAATAGTTATCTAAAGAGAAACAAGGTTATGTTGTACCTGCGCAGACAAAAGATAGATATTGCACTGCTGCAGGATACTCACCTGACACGGAAAAGCTGGGAACGGTTGTGAAAAAATGGAAAGGGGTCCTGGCGGGCTCGACATATTCTGCCTATGCTAGAGGAGTGCTCATCTGGGTGGCGCCCCATGTCCCATTTCACTTGTTGCAGGAAACTGCAGAAGCAGATGGGAGGATGGTCATACTGAGGGGATTGATGGAGAATAGGGAGATAAGCATTGTGAATACATACGCCCCCAACCAGAATACGGCAGCATATTTCGGAACCCTGAGTACTAATCTTAGCATGTGTATGGGGAGTGCGGTGATCTGGGGTGGGGATTTTAACTGTGTACTAAATCCTAGGGTGGACATATCGGATCGGAAGTTTGATAGACCCGCCCCGGCGGCTAAGGCGCTGCAGACATTACTAGACAACTTTGGTCTGGTGGATGTGTGGAGAATGAAACACCCCCAAGAAAGGCAGTACTCGCACTGTTCTGCCCCGCAACAGTTGCATACGAGGCTGGACTATGTCTTTGCCACGTCGGAAATAATGATGGAGACGGTGCAGGCAGAATATAAGGCAAGGGTCCTTTCAAACCACTCGCCCCTGGTTATTGGCTGGCAATACTGCCCCCCCAAGAGCAAGGATTCCGACATGGCATCTCCGGGCCGAGGCGCTTAAAGATCCCCTTTTTAGGGAAGATATAAGGGAGGAGATTATAAACTGCTTTGAGGTGAATACGGGTAGCGTGGACTCGGCGAGCACGCTACGGGAAGCTTTCAAGGTGGTGATGCGGGGCATAGCCATAGCAAAATCTAAAAGCCTGCAAGGCGGGATCCTGGCCAATCTACATGAAGCAGAAAGGGAATTGGGAAAGGCGCTGAGGGGGAGAGATGACCCTGAAAGAGACATGGAGCTGATACTTAAAACTGCAGCAGACATGTGTGGAGCAATGGGATAGACTGTGTAACCTTAACTATAAAAAATATATAGAGAGACAGCATGCGGGAGGAGATGAAACAGGAAGGCTTTTGGCATGGTTATACAAGAGCGAGATCCCCAGACCCACCATTAGGACAATAACAAGAGAAGATGGCAGTCTAGCTGACACCCAGGAGGGAGTTAATCAGGAGTTTGAAAATTACTACAGGGAACTATACGGGGATGAGGAGAGAAGCAGCTATGAAGAAATAATCGAAACACTAGAAGACATAGGTCTGCCTATAATAAGTGCTGAAGAAAGAGAGGAGCTGGATGCACCGATTACCTTGGAGGAGTTAGAAGAAGTGGTGAGACAGCTACCTACTAGTAAGACCCCGGGGGCGGACGGGTTTCCAAGTGAGTTTTATAAAGTGTACAAAGCAGAAGTGCTCCCCCCGATGTTGGATATGCTAAATGAAGCGTTTGAGATGGGACGGCTGCCAGAGTCACTTAGAGAAGCGATCATAATACCGCTTCCCAAGCCCAACAAGCCTGGGCATAGCTGTGGCTCCTATAGACCATTGTCAATGCTGAACCAGGACAGCAAGATATTGACGGCTGTCTTGGCAAGCAGACTGCGAAGAATCATTGGCAAACTAATACACCCCGACCAGACGGGCTATGTCCCGAATAGGAACATAACTCATAATCACAGACGACTCCATCGGGTTGTTAAGTGGGGGAGCAGGAATGAGGGTGAAATGGCAATAATGTCCCTAGACGCTGTGAAGGCCTTCGATTCTGTCAAGTGGCCATGGCTGCTGGCGGCCTTGGCGGGCTATGGTATGGGGCCTGGATACATAAGATGGGCAAAGATGCTGTATAATGAACCGTTGGCCAGAGTCAAAACAGGAGCAGTGATTTCCGAGAGATGGCAACTAGGCAGAGGCACCAGACAAGGGTGCCCCTGGTCCCCTATGCTGTACATATTGGCTTTAGAGCCTTTGGCGATATACCTCAGACAACAGTACGATACTATAGGCATCGAGGTGGGAGGGGAGCAACACTTGATCTCCTCGTATGCGGATGATTTGCTGCTGTACCTGAGGCACCCGGAGGAGAATCTCCAGTACATCCTGGAGGTAATGGATAGGTATGCAGGGCTGTCTGGCATAGCGGTGAATCCTCAGAAATCTATTATTTTCCCGCTAGGTAGTTATAAGGGGATCCCTGTCGGGCAGTTGCCAGTGCTGCAAACCCCTTGGGCTGTTGGTACTTTTCGGTACCTTGGGATAGATGTGTACCACACGGTGGAAGAAGAACATAGGCACAATACCGAGGTAGCCATAGAGGAAATTGAGAAGAGTATGAAATTCTGGGTGAAGTTGCCTCTAGCAATGATGGGACGAGGGGCAATGCTCAAGATGGTGGTCTTACCCAGGCTCCTGCATTATTTCGGGAACATTCCGTACCTGATACCTAACCAGACTGAACGGCATGTGCAGGGATTTCCTGTGGCATGGCACCAGGAATAGGGTGGCACTATGGAAGCTGCAGAACTTTTATGAAAAAGGGGGAATAAAACTGCCTAACTATGAGGTCTATTACGTAGCGAGCCAACTGCAATATATCGTTAAATGGCTCTCAGATGAAGCGACCCCTGAATCCAGGTTGTTTAGAGCAGATTGTGCCCCATTTTATTTAAAAGAGATGATTTGGCTGCCCAAGACAGAAATGAAAGCGCCCTAAAATGATGATGCTTGGGTGGAGGATGTGGCGCCGA
Organism: Ambystoma mexicanum; assembly: GCF_040938575.1. Taxonomy (NCBI): domain Eukaryota; kingdom Metazoa; phylum Chordata; class Amphibia; order Caudata; family Ambystomatidae; genus Ambystoma; species Ambystoma mexicanum. The sequence goes on along the minus strand of NC_090921.1, from coordinate 1,056,455,689 downwards.
GCATGCCAGATGATGGAAAACCCAGTCCCATGCTCCCCGCAGATACCGTTGGTTGCGTTGGCAGGGGGAGATGAGCAGCTACGAATGACAATCGGGAACCACTGGGAATCGGTGGGGTTGGTAACGATGGGAGATGTCTGGTGGGAGGGGACTATAATACATTTTGAAGAGCTAGGAGAGGAAATGGGGTTACACGTGGGCCAATATATTACATATCATAGAATGGTGCAGAGAATTAAGAAAACGTGGCCTGAAACAGTACTTGAAGAAGAACCAGATGTTACCATAGACACGATATATGATATAGCGGAGGGAGGGCATGAGATTTCTAGATTGTACGAGATGATGATGTCTAAGGTCGGGAAAGAATTAATGCAATTGAGACTAGACTGGGAAGCAGAGGTGGGAGCCCCGATGGAGGACGGGATGTGGGAACGTGCCCTGGGGTACCATAAAAAGGTGTCAAGAAATGCAAGATTATAACAGATGCAATTATATATTATGCACAGGGCATACATGACACCCCTGAGGATATCGAGGTTTGAAAATGCCGGACGACAAACATGCTCCAAATGCGACGAAGAACAGGCTGATATGGTACATATGTTCTGGTCATGCCCAGTGATTGAGCGCTTCTGGAGTGAAGTAGCATGAAAACTAGTGGAAAGGGGGGTCACTATTATCATATATTCAGCCTGGGCCTGCTTGCTGGGGGCGTTCCCCAGATCGCAGAAACTTAAGCATGTCAATAAATTGAAAGATTTAGCATATGTGCTCGCAAAAAGGAGGATTGCCATGAGATGGAAGACTTGTCATAGGCCACGGTTGGAGGTGTGGTGGAAAGAGTTGCAGAAGTGGGCGGAGGTGGAGACCATGGTATGGCAGGAGGCAAGTAACATAGGGGGAGAGGAAGAGGTGGGAACCCTGATGGCATGGAAATCGTTGATAGCGGAACTGTTTGGAACGATACAAGATCTGATAGAACCCACTGAAAATGAGACTCCACCACGCGGGGCAGATACAGAGTGAGTGGAATAAATAGGCTTGTAAGGGGGGGTGGGATAAGGGGAGCAGTGACTCAAATTATGCAAAGAACAATGTGAAAATTGTACTATTGATATCTGCACTGCGTGTTTGGTTTGTATTGGTTTTGTTTGTTTGAATATGCAATAAAAATTGTTTTAAAAAAAAAGAATAAATTAGCTTGGCTGAGCTGCAACTCTTGGGAAGTGGACAAACGGGTTTCTCCCAGGGGGAGGGATATCCTCTCAGCTGAAACTCACAGGGAGATACTAATTATGGGATAACCCAGACTTTTGTCTACATAAAGAGAGTGACCAATAGCAGGCCCTTCAGCCCAGGAAACGGAGGTGTGAGAGGGTCGTAAATGGCTCCTGGAAGGAACTTCCCCCAAGGAGGGGGATGCTCCTGGACTCCCGGGAAAGACAAAAGGGTGGAGCCAAGCCACCATCTGCTGTTAAGAATGAACGAAGAACAATTTTTAAAGACTCATAACTTGTGATTCAAAGTGGTGAAAAATATACCAAGGACATATCTGTTAGTCTAATTTTTTGCTGCACGTTTTAAGAGGCGGCAACACCGTGTAACATGTTCTGGACAGGAATGGCATTATATGTGGTTTTATGTGAAATGTATTAATCCTAGAATTGTGAAAATTCACACACGCATCCCTATGTTAAACACACACATTTGTGGAAATTTGCATAACGTTCAGAAATTGTGTTCATTGCGAAAAGGACAACATTCTGTAGAAAGTTGAAATAAGATCCCACAGCTGCAGGATTTTGAGGAACAGATGCTATATAAAATATGAAATCTTTGTGTGTGATTTGTGTGGCAGTGACCAATGTAGAAATGTGTATTTAGTATGAAATTCGATTTTGAGACCAGTGGCCAAAGGGAGGTTTCTAAGAACTGTAAAGCAAACCATAAAATGTGACATCATCCGGCCTTGATCCAATCACTCAAATGCAAGGCGGAGATGAGGTTTTGATCCAATCCCAGCTCACAGGGGCAGCTTAGCTAAGCCGTCCCATACACCCTTTTTGTGATGTCATTTGAAAGGATAAATAGAGACAGCTGACAACACATAGGGACTCACTGATTCACTCAATTTCCTGATTCCGGTGAAGCACCCTGGTCCAGCATTCTACATCCAGCTCTATCATCCTTCCAGATACAGATGCCAAGACCCTTGCCAGCAGTGGAGAACTATTGATTTCTGCAAGGCCTAAATCCTCAAACCTATTCTTGCAACCAAGTGAAGCGCTGTGGTGTGAGAAGGCCTTTGAACTAGTATCCTGAAATTCTCTGGCTTGCTACCACAAGGCTTGCCTGAGGAACTCGCTATCCAGCTGATTGAAATATTCAAAAACAAGGAGGGCAGATCCTGTGCAAATCTGGCGACCGGCCTAGCTGATCCAATCTTGTGCCTGATGTGCTGTCCTTCCTAGACCAGATCCAATCCATGACCAGAACTGACGGTCCAATTTAATAACTTATTCTGTGAGTATTAATAGGAAGAACAGTGACCCATAATATATCTGCATTGTATGATCCCAATCTCAAACCCATCCCATCTTTAATTCAGAGCCATAGTATTGCTAGAACTATCTTTGCGCTGACTCTTTTCTCATCTGAAGAAGTACAGTATCCACAACAGGCGGGTTATGCTGATCACGTGACTGTAAGATCCATCTGTGCCATTCACTTTTTCATAGTCCTAATCTAGTGTAATCAAAACCATCTGTCATTTTCAAAGTGCATTTATGTTTTCCATTCTCGCGCCTATTTTCAGAAAAAACCTCTTCTAAAACCTCTATAACTCCCTCAGTTATTATGATAGAAGCAAATTTCAACTCCTACTTGCACCTAACATCCTTAGCTATCCATAGAACCGGATTCTCCCATTATAGCGAATCTCGCACAAGGAAAAGTTTGCCGCAAATTGAAATTCTGAAAGGCTTTACATGTGTGAAATAGCTTTAAAGTCTTTCCGACTTGGACTTTGAGATTTCCACTGTTTTCTTTTGACTAAACCATTGCTTGTGATTGTGTGCAACTATTCAAAGAGGCTACCACAAGAATTTATATCAATTTAAGTATTTTTGATCACTTTTGGTGTTTTTTGCTCATTCAATTCCAAAGACCATTTCAAAGCCAGCTGACAGCTGAAAAGTCAATTCTGTTTTTCTCTTGTGTTTGAAGGGGGAAGGTGGGAGTGATCTTCTGTTTGATTTGTGCTGTTCCTGAATACCTGCTCTCTCCTCACATCTATTTAATTGCCTATTGGGTGGTTGAGGGTTGTTGCAGGGGGAACCTCGAACCATAGTGCCATCTATCCTCAACCAACACAAAAGTATTATTTTCTGTGCTGCATTTGTTTTATGCTCATTCCTTGATTCCTAGTGTATTAAAGATACTATTCAGTGTTCTGTCACCCCATTGGGGATTGTTGTTTACCTATTAAAATATATTGTGATTTGAATTATAAATGCATAAATATTTACCTTTGCAAACTAGCCTGATTCCTGGTTCGGTGTGACCGGGGGGGTGATACAGGTAGTATATCGTTCAGAATATTGAACTTATAGATAAAAATAAATAAGGGTTTCAATTGTGTACTACATGCTGGGCTTGACTTGGGTGTGTGCCGGATTGAACTCACTTACACCTTGTTCACCTTCACTTGTATTCTGTCCTAGTTGCAGGGATCACGTAGTAGAAACAAGCTCATTTACCTGATACTTGGGTTATTCCTGTGTTCTGCTCCATCCGATTCCATTACGGTATGGCTTCTCCGTCTGGGTTGTATACTCTTAAGAACTTCAATGCTGGTGCAGGCACCTCTTCCTGCTCTCCCAGCTCCTTCCTGATTCAATCCGATCCGACCAGGACTCCCAACATTGCAACTACGCCTCAGAATAAATCTGTTTCAACTTGCTTGCGTACCGGCTGATATACAGGTGACATACGGAATTAATGTGTCAGTGTAGGTATCTCCAATCAACTCCCTCTCGACAATAACTCCCCTCTCGACAATAATCCTATAATAGTGTTGGTTCCCACACCGCAAACAATCACTGCCGACATTCATCATGGAAGGTCGAACATAGTGGATTTATCCACGCCCCTGGACTCCATCATTGAGGCAGGCTATGTTGAACTCCCCCATGATCCGTCTTTGGGTGGTGATTAAGTCCCAATCGTAGCGGAAACTATACCGACAATGCCAAACTCTGTCTCCAGCACAACCTCCAACGGGAGCCTCTGTCTTTTGTACTGCAAAGGTTCCCAGTTTCACTGTTGCGGAACCGTATACTGCACCTAACCCTGCTTCTAACCTGGCTCTGCCCACTTCTTCCCTTTCCCCTCCTAAGGTTCCAAGTTCTCCTACCTCCCTTTCCCAATCGCTGATGCTTTTTCCTCTCTCAGTACACAACTCTTCGGCTCTATCCATTTCTTTTGGTAATCAGATGCCAAGGAGATTTCCCATCTCCGGAAACTCAGGCATTCCCCCAGACGCCTCTTCTCCTTTTTTTTTTTTTAGCTCAAACTATAGCTGCTATGAACACAGCCTTGATGTCCATTGCAAAATTATATGAAATCAATAGATGCTAAGGTTAGCTTGCAGACACACATGCTGACGCAACTGCTTCACAACGGTCTGCTCACTAGCGGTGCTGGGCAATCCTCTAATATCTCTTGCTCATGCCGGGCAAACCTAAACCTGCCACTGCATGAGCCATAAATACACCCTTCTCATTCAATTGGCTTAGATCCTCTACATTTTCTCTCTGAGGTTCATTGACGGCTTACTGTTCCTGCTATGGAAGCTGTCACTGCCCTGTTGTTTCTTCATCAGGGGTTGAGAGCATGCCACTACAGGAGCAATCTAGGACTGGCAATGTCAACAAACCAGCGTTTAACATTTTTGCAAAGATGAAAAAAGCTTTGATCTCTGGTGTTAAAAAGGCAGCAAAGAAAACAAAACATATTAAGAATGTAGGCTCCCTATCAGACTCAGCCTCGAAACTGTTTTTCAACGCCTTATCACTCCCTAAGAAGGCCTCCCGGGTAGCCTCAGCCGCGCTGGTAAACAAATATGCTACTATTGCCTCCTTGAAAAAGCAGGCAATCAGAACAAACATCGAGCAAGCTTTGGCTTATGAGCCACATGCTCAATTAATTAGAGAAGCCAACAGACAACCCAATTATGAAGCCATCACTGCACCAACACCACCATTGACTGAGCCTGCTATTACATCCTTGTTTAGCATGCAGTCTCAGATCATAGCACCTGTTTTGCAATTCACTAGAGAATTGGCTCCCCTATTGCATTCCGTCCATGATCCGAAAGCCTCTGCCCCTCGCCTCCTGCCAAACTAGTGCTCAAATGGACCAGAGAGTTCTTTCTCTACTTTAGACCAGCGCAGATAAGAGATTGCTAAGTCATTAAGTCTATATATACAAACAACTCCAGATTCACATCAGCAGAAGCAAATAATGCATGGCTCGAATGAGCACACTTTAAAACATCAACAACCTCTACCTCTGCCCGCTCCCACCTTTACCAAGCAAGCTGGTGTCAAATTTCATTCTGTCGCAGTAAAGCAAAATGCTAAAACAGCTATATCTCCCAATATCATCATCTCATAATGCAGGGGAAGTCCATACCCATTATATGACTTGAATCACTCTTGCATCTCCAGTTATGTTCCGGCTCTAAAGGATCTGACGACCACAGACCTCTATCGAGTGGAATTCTTAAGGGACACCGATCCTTCGGTTGCTAGAATCTGGATACCGTCTGGCATTGTTTTTAATGCCATTTGACAGGCCAAGCCAACAATCCAGCAGCTTGGCTTTGACATCAAACGAGACTTTTCTCAAAGTACAAACGCTCTGCAGAGTGACGACAAAATGCAGACAAATACTATCTGCCCCTCACATGTCTATTCTGAACCCAGCTCCAATAGAGACAATGATTGTTTGATTCTTCTCTCAGAATCACTTGCACTCGTGATTCCAAAGGAATACTTCATTCTTATTAGACTTCATCTAACGGGACTCGCCCATTCGATCTATGTCTCAAAATCCTCACCTGAAGAAGATGAGTTGTCTTCCTTTTGCTTGGTCTTGCCCTTCTCCTTCTTCTTGGTCTTGACCTTTTCCCGAAGATGATCTTTGAAGAGATAGGGTCTATCCTCTCCAGCCGCCACGACTTCCTATGTGGCCAAAAAGGGAGATTGCTGTGGCGGTCTGGGAGGATAGGTCCTGTTGTAGAGGGAAAAGCCTGAAGGCACAAAAACCCTCTCAGAAATGTAATCTTGACTGGCGTAGTATCCTCCAGAGCCCGGACAGCTCAAGAACGTCTGTGAAAAGGTAGTCCCTGGCGGCCTTCAGGAGGATGTGATCAGGTATCAAAGTACGCGGAATGACAATGCCAAGGAAGGACAGAGGCTGAGTAGGGGAGTGTAACTGCATGGTACGTGGAGGTGTGTCTACAAGCATTAATAAGAACTCCAGAACAAATGGAAGCCACTCGAAGCGGGAAATAGGGAGGGTAGATGGGAGAGCAAAGACCTGGCGGACCTCAGTACAGGGCGTGCACAATGAATGCCGCACCAAAGACCTGGCCTTCCCGCTGGGAACAGGAGCGGAGGAAAGGCGGGTCTGAGAAGCAGTTTGCCGGCAGCAATAAGGAAGAAACAGCGCTCGGTGGAGAAGCCGGCGAGTAAAGGCGCCTGCTGCAGGGCGGCAGAAGAAACGAGAGGAGGAGCCCAAAGATTGCTATGAGGTGGCGGTAGCGAGGAGAAGCAAGCAAAGTAGGTAGCGTGAATAAAGCAGAGAAATGCCTTAAGTGTCTTCCCCGTGGACCAAAGCAGTGAGGTTTGCAACACACCTGTCTCCAGGTGCACTCTTGACTATAAGCCTTCCCCTTGCTACAGGCGGTGGACATCTTGGAAATGTCTAGACTGCTGCCTACGGATACGTATTGGCACGGTCTTGCGTAACATGTAAACAGTAAAGAACACCCTGGGACTGCGGTGCCAGCGCCGCCAGAGGGACCATCTTGGGGTTGTGACACTATGATATGATTCACCTAACTAGAAATCCAAGAATCCAACATCTAAATGTATCACAATGGCTTTCTGGAACACCCATGGATATAAACATCAATTGGGTCCCTCGGGGCTCCAATTGGAAAAATATGGTATTGTGAGCCTCCAAGAAACTTGGCTCTCCAGTGCTCCAGTCTGGGATGGCTACGACATCCTAATTCTACCAGCTAAAACTCAATCGAAAGGCAGGCCCATGGCTGGCCTTACTGCCACCAGACAGATGCCAGGATTGTGTCTTGAGCGTTGGGCAGAGCGGAACATAGTTATCCAGCTAGTAAATATCACAATCCAGTCACAGGTTCTTGCTCTTATCAATGTGTATTGGAATAGGTTAGCAACAGAAGAAGACAACTTCTTCGGTATGTTTCAGTTTTTTGACATCATTGCGATGGGAGTCGACAGTGACCCATATTCTTCTTGTGGGCGATTTGAACATTCACTGCATTCCCAAAACCTGGATGCAGATTTCTCCCGTGGTAAAACACTGGAATTATCTCATGAAGGAACACTTGCTGATTATGGCCAATGGTTCTCGTCCTGGAGATGTACTGCCCAATCCCACTTGGAGACGCATGAATTAGGTAGCTAATATTGATTACATGTCTGCAAATACTGCCTTATTTGCCCGGGCGGAAACTTTTCAAGTCCTCCAGCAGAACCACAGTGATCACTAACTGATAACACTGACATGGAATAGCACTGTGCCTCCATCTAACTACTCTAAATTGTTTTGTGGTTGCCTAGACGTCAATGATGGCAGAAATTGATTCCGCTGGACATCCGTCAAACTAGACTCCTTGGGCATCATTACAAGCCGGCGATAACCGAGCCGGAAAAACCAGCAGGTTACCGCCGTAACCGTATTACCATTCCACCTCAGTGATTCCCAGAATCACCGGGACATTACGACCCCGGTGACCCGGGAATTCCAGAGGCGGAATTGTGTAAGTCCCCATTCCCATGGAGCCCCATAGGACTCCATCGGGCTGGGGACAATGGAAACACTGGTTCCGTCTATGACAGAGCCGGTGTTTCCATGTCTGGTGGTGTTAAACCCGCCAGGTCAGACCTGGTGGGAGTGACACCGCCCGCCTGCAGGACTCTTAATCAACCGGTCTGGAAAGAACGGTGGCAGCGGTTTTGCCACCACCGTTCTTTCCGGACCGTCATGGCCGTAATAATGCCCCTTGTATTCATGCATTGAAAATCACTTCCTGAAACCTTCCCCAGCTATCATCTCAAACCAGCGTTCGTATGTTGCAGCATTACATATTTTCGAGCAACTGCCCTCTTCTCTGTCTAAACCCAGGCACAGGCATAAACATGCCTGCAACGCCACATTACAAGAAAGAAAGACAGCGCATCGCAAGACTAAAAGGCAAGCCTTGAACTTACCAAATTATTTTAAGAATCGGGCATTAAAATCGCTCAATACGCAATATAAGAACTGGCTAATTTCTTATAAAGCCATTCTATTACAGAAGACAGTGAACTTATGCTACAGTCCCTGGCTTCCAAGAACTTGGCTCAAACCTGGAGGTTATTAAATGATGCTAATCATGCCAGTCAGCTGCCTATTCAAATCAATGCTGTCTCAGAAGAAGTATGGCATGATTATTATTCCAAACGTTACGCCCCTGCTCCCCATTCAGGGAGCCTTCTTAGTTCTCACACAAACAAACCTTTCACTATTGACTTTGACATTGACAAGATTAAGCTCCACATTGCCAAACTGAGTACGTCCAGGTCGCTGGATCCTGATGGGATTAAGCAAGCAGATGTTTAAGAGCCATCTGGATCATTGGGCCAGGATCCTTTTTTCTGTATTTAACAAAATAATTCTGTCACAAATTTTGCCTCCTTCCTGGCGAACATCCATCGTGATGCCCATATTTAAAAAGGGTGATCAGCTCCAACCTTGCAATTACCGTCCAATCGCACTCTTAGATGCCTGCAGCAAGTTATTCGCCGGTTTATACTTAAAGAATTTAATTCATGGACGAATAGCTATACTCTCCAGGATCCCTTCCAGACCGGGTTCATACGTGGACTAGGGACATCCATTAATCTCACGGTCTTAACTGCCATTAAAGCTTGCTGCTTCGAAATCAAGCAGCGACTGTACATGGCTTTTGTACATTTCAGTTCGGCTTTCGACTCTATATCTAGAGATCTGTTGATTAACAAACTTTCGGAAGCTGGCTATCCTCAATTCTTACTCACTCTGATAGCGCAGCTGCACTCAAATACGACAGTTCTTCCACGCCTCACATTAGATGGCTATATAACTCAACCCATAAAGACTTTGCATGGTTTGAAGCAAGGCTGAATATTGGCTCTGCCCTTTTTAATTAAATGTGCAAAAGGCGTCTCTGATCCTCCAAAGCTTGGCTCACATTCTATTCCGTGGCTCTTCTATGCAGACGATTTAGTCCTCTTGTCAAAAACTCAACACGGCTTGAGGAATTTATTGTCCGTCTTAGAACAGTACACTATCGATTACCATCTTGCTTTGAAAACTTGAGAAAACCAACGTCTTACAAAATGTCCCGAGGCGGGTGAAGCACAAACCTCAGCGAATTTGGTCTCTTCATGGCATCAGATTAGAGACTGTCAATGAATATCGTTATTTGGGCCTGAATATTAGCAACCGCAATGATGATCAACCATATTGCCGTGAACAAAAGATATGGAAAATGTTCATATTCGCCTGTAATAACCTTTTATTCACAAAAGGTAGTGCCAATTTTGCTGTACGCTGCTAAAACCAAACCGTTGAAATTGAAAGTGTTTTGGACCCAAATCGAGGGTTTTTTCTGGAAACATCTGTTGAAATTACCGTAATCTTATCCAATGTCTATCATTAGGCATGAGCTTGGCCTACTATCACTGCATAGTATGTATGAATGGAGACTTGTCTGTTTGTATAGAAAGTGCCTGATTGACTCCAAATCGGGATCTTTGTCGCACATTTTGTCATTATACATTGCCAGCTCTGAGCATGGATTCGTGAACAAATGGAGAGGGTAAATCTTGACCATTCTGCAAGCTTCTGGTATTTCTCCTGACCTGATTCTCCACACTGTGACTAGGGCAAAACAAAAAATATGGCAAAAGGATTGGATAGAGACTTGCAAAGCATGCTTCACCTACACCACCTTCCAAGCCAATCCCTTAGGCCTAAAAAAGCGCAGTCTTCCTGAGACCAATCTGACTAAGTTTCCATCCTTGCTCTCAGAACTGTATACCTACGGTTTCGTCTAAACCTGATCCATACTAAAGATCTTCTGACCAGGCGTAAAACCATTCCAAAAACTGACAATATCTGTAGGTTTTGCAGCTATTCAGAGCAACCTGAGACTGTTCAGCACCTGATGACACAATTCCCCGGTCTGCTTGACAAATAAACTCAATACTTTAGAAAGCATTTCAAGGGTCGGAGAATTCTGACTCGAGATAATGTGGAAGGAGCTGTTTGCTACTAACAGAAACGCCTTGAGGATTGCAGTTGTCAGATTTCTAAACTCCTTGAATCTTACTCAAAGCACTTTTTAACAAAGTCATTCTTATTTCTTTTATGTGAAAAAAATAAATGTTTTGATACATTTTTCCTTTTTATGTTTAATAGCAAGATCCAGAGTCTTGCCCTTGTTTCATCTGCATTTTTGAAATGTTGTTTGTTCTGAAATTGTTTTATTGAATCGTCTGAATTGTGATACTATTTTATTTTGTCTAATTATTGAAAGGTGGACACAATTTATTAGCTGTATTCAACTAAATCAATAAAAAACAAAAAACGGTTGTTACTTCTGTTTTGAATACTTCTGTTTTTAAACCACCAAACAGTGACAGTTCCTCTATCTCTTTGGATTCAGATAATGCTGGATCTCCCCTGAACCCTGTTATTTGTAATCTCAAATAGTGACATTTCCTCAAAATCTTTGACTACAAAACCCAGATATCCCACTTCCATCCTGTTAGCTCTAGGCACTGCTGAACATATCCTGAACGCCATAGCCAGTGAAGAAGGACACTGTTCTGTGTATTCCTTTGACGTGTATAAACTGAGGAAACTCCTATGCAGGAAAGGGAACAGCTACGCAGAGGCAAGCCTCTGCCTTGTAAATTTCCTGTAGGGGCGGAGCCACGCTGGGCCGCAGAGCCAGTGGTAGCAAGGATGGTGAGAAAGTGATGAGCTTAAATATTGGAGAGTTGGCGTTCTACCCAAACAAGGTCAGAGACGGAGCAGGGACAGGAATCTCTGCGTCTCATCTGGTGGCATGGCCACGAATAAGCAGTGATGGGCTGGTAGGCCTGTAATGGTTGCCAAGTCCAGAATGCTGGAGGGAGCCTGAGTCCCCAAGCTCCAGACACGTTGGACCATAGCTACGGAGACAGGTAGCCACAGGGAAAGCCAACAAAGTTATGGGAGCCAGAGAAAACCAACGGAAAGCCTACCATTACAAGGTACACACTTTGTGATTAATGGCTGTGAAGGCTATCAAGGTTGCCGGAACCTGAGAAACCCAAATGTGCAAATACCCTATGAAAGGGGGCCTATAACTATACCGACATTGTGAGCAATGGTTGCGAAAGCGATCAAAGTTACGGGAGCCCGAGAAACCCAAATGTGGCAATATGCTAGGGGAATTGAGAAGAACATGAATATTGTGAATAATGGCTGAGAAAACGGCTAAGGTTACGGGAGTCTGAGAAACCCGAGTGCACAACTGAATATGAACACTTTGAATTAAGGCTGAGAAAGTATCAGAAGGTAAATAACTCTGACAGGACAGGGTGGAGAGCCGCCCTTTCTGAAACACCTTGTGCCAAAAGAAGATAACCTGTATGAGAATTACAAGACTTTGGGAAAACCCAACACCTCGAATGAGGAAGTGTTTTTTTCTTTATGTACAAGAAATCCTGGAGTCATAAAAGTGCACCACAAGAGACAGTTTCCTTTGATAACTGGAGAAAGTGAAACCCATAACCTGAAACAAAGATTGGGAAGACTATCCTGCTGAGAACTTTTGAAATCCTGAACCAACCAAATATAAATTGGCCCACACAGATCCCCTGGTGAGGCTATTGTGTAAAGCCTCCCATTTCCCTTTTAGTTAATGTTTTTTCTTAAGTGGTAGGGCCAGTTAGTTGGATAGGATTCAGGCTGGGGAACTTTATTTTTTAACCTTAAAGCACACCTTAGCTTTTATATTGTTAGGTAGGGAACTTTCCTCATAGCTATAATAGAGCTAGTTAGGCATTTCGACTCTTATTTTAATGAAAGCTCTTGAAAATGACTTCTAATCATCCAAGTCCTTCTTCTGGTTCATCACAGCAACCACAGCACCCACACTGTAGAATCTCCATATGGCGCAGCTGCCTTCTTCCGCTGCCTTGTTCTCCTCAAGCAGTAAATCGTACTTTTCCCTCTCATCAATGTCTCTCTGTCTAAAATAAATTTGCTTTGAAGACTCTTAGTCCATAATAAAGTTTTTACCTCAAAGATAGTTTTATCTGTCTCTGAATCCACTTTGGACTGTCTTTTGGTGATGTAACCAGGAAATTACGCCAATGACATTATTCTAGGTATGTACACAGTGAGATATTATCTTGGCTCCCAATCTGTGCTTTATCATTGCACAGAGGAGGAGCAGGGTTTTCCCCATATATACAGCATTCAAATCTATTTTGTGAAATCTATAATTCCAGAAGCACATACACTTCTGAAATATTTACTAATTTTCAGAGGATGCACAGTCAGTTTATATACCCCCGCCTCCTAAGTACTTTCACAAATAAGATCTGGAATTTAATCTATTCCCCAGAGAATTATTATCCCCTAATATTATACTTGAATAGGAATTTCTTTTAGGTTGACTCTCATACGGGTGGGCACTCACTTAAGGACTGGTTTAATTCTCCCACTCTGATAACAGGTGGGCATCAGTCAGAAAGATGGGGTCAACCTGCCTCGACAACCTGGTTTCCATCCATCTGTATTGGACCTGTATGCTGTCTTATGCACTGAAAAAGTCCAAGGGTATACATTTCAGGTAGGCCTCAAGGTGCTTTGGGAATAATGGGCATCAGTCGGAAAGATGGGGTCAACATCCCTCCACAGCCTGGTTTCCCCCCATCTGTATTGGACCTGTATACTGTCTCATGCACTGAAAAAGGTCTAGGGTGTACATTTCAGGTAGGCCTCAAGGTGCTTTGGGAATAATCCAATATGGGTCCATAGGAAAGTTATCTATTGCATTCTCCTTTCTGTTGTTTCAATTCTCCTTTCCCTCCATCTTTCCATCCATCAGTCTGTCCGCCAGTCAACAAGTGAGTCCCCAGAATCCATAGGTTTGGACTTTTTATATATTAGAAACCCCTCCCTTTAGAGATGGGTATACTTTCTCTAACCTAATTGGTCAGTTTATGTGATTGGATAATGTTCCAAAAAGTGACATTACGCTAAACCACCCCCTTCAAAACCATTGGGCATATAAATGAAGAGGGCAGTCCAATGGGAGTAACTTCTAAACTCGGTTTCCTTCCATTTGATCTGATGTCTTCTTGGAGATTTCTAAAATAAATAATTATAACTTTCTGAAACATCATGTTCCTCAAATGTGATCATGTTAATCAGTTTGCTCTCAATCTCGGGTCTATATGTGATGTCTGTGTTACAGAGTTTTTAAATCTTTCCCACTGATATTCTTACACATCACAGAATAACGACCTATCTAACACGCACGCTAGGAGATATGAATCACTAACGTGAGTCATTTCTGCACACAAATATCCACATTCTTCTAATTTGCATGATTAAACACAAGTCAAAAAATATTGTATTACATTCATCTGATATTTTCACTCTCAAATTTTTTTTAAAGAAGTTATTTTCTACGACCTTCCGATCGAATGTTATTTACAAAATTGTCATTCCATATGTAATTTTTTACTTGTGCATTTTATTCTTTACATGTCATAGGATAAATCACAATGTGAAATGGCTTCTCCAGCTCCTGGCTGGTAAAAGCCATATGGTGTCAGTTCCTTTATAGCACAGAGCTGGTAATCTATGACTGCTGAGAAGGCTGGTTGACCTGGCACAAGTTCTTTGAGGTTTAGATTCTGATAGCCAAAGATGTATATAGCTCTGCCCTTTGAATGATTTCAGACACTTTCTGTCACTTTAGCCAGACTCCACGACTTTTAGGTGTGAATCGTAACCCCCTTGAAACACATGGCTGATGGGAAGATTTTGTTACGTGGAGTGCAGACCACTGCAAGCCTCTTTCCAAAGCGTATTAGTTGGATTTTTAAGGAACTCTTTTTTACAGGTCCTGTGGCAGATGGAAGCTGTAAATTTGCAGCCTTTGTTTTCATTACCAAGGCATGTCTCTGAGAACAAAGATCCAATCAGTGTCAAAGTTTTATAGCCCATCCTCTGGGTTCCATTTCCTTTAAGCAAACTATCCCCCTCAATAACTGTTGGCAGGTGGTCAGGAAAATGCCACTTTGCTTTCCAGGCCTAGGCTTGTTACATTCCCAAATGCAACCTTTAAAAGTAATTTTAGTCCCTACATTTCCCCACTGTAATAGCCACTTTAAACAGCGCAAAATTACATTTGCTTTGCAATCTATCTCCTGTCAAATACATACATTTTATAGTGTAGATTTAAGTTTGTCATACGATTCTTAGTCCTGTAAGGACAAAAACAGAAGGAATCCAGTGTCAATTCGATATTTACTTTTCTGTAACATGCCGGGCTTTCACATTCCAAATTGTACTGTTCTCCCTTTAATGAAAGGTTGCTGGACACTTTCAAATAACTGGAAAGCCTTTTTTTGTTGGTGTTGTCCGTTACTTTGGACATCTATTCTGGTTGCAGATGGGCTGTTAACATTGCATATTTCCTTGCACATGTCTTTTTCAGATGTTGTGCACATGCTGCAGCTCGTATTTTTGTTTTTTAATTCAGAGATTTTTCTCTGCATTCTTGTATACATTTTTATTACAAATCCACCTCGCGGCAACCAAAAGGGAAAGACAGGGATCTTCTTTTATTTCTGGGTTTTTTCTGGTCGACTTTGGATGAGTCTTTCTTCCACCCTCACGTCTTCCTTTTGGGGAACAGTGGAGGTTTCTTTTGTGGATCTTCTCCCCTCTCCAGTTTTTCCTTGGAAGAATGCTTCCCCCATCCCTCAGGCACTAGAAAGAACTCTCCAGTTATTTCACTGAAGAGAGAGCGATAGAGAGGCTGGTTTTGTAATGC
This sequence comes from Ambystoma mexicanum, assembly GCF_040938575.1. Classification (NCBI taxonomy): domain Eukaryota; kingdom Metazoa; phylum Chordata; class Amphibia; order Caudata; family Ambystomatidae; genus Ambystoma; species Ambystoma mexicanum. The sequence continues at coordinate 1,056,440,271 of NC_090921.1, read as the reverse complement.
ATAGACACATGGGGCCTCCTTACAAGTGGGTTGGTGTGGTAAAATAGAGGTAATCCCATTACTGCCGTAATACTGCACTGCCGAATTATGGTTTTGGCAGTGTGGTGGACGAAATTCCACCACTTTACCACCAAAATGCAGCAATTTGTGGCATAATTACTGCACATGGAAGTACCGCTAGTGGTAATTCTGCTGAAATCCCGACTCCATAAATGGAGGCTAACACTGCCATACCACCACTTGTAATCTGGTGGTAATTCCACCAGAAAAAATGGTGGTAACAGTAAACCCATTTGGTGGTATTCCGGTGGATTTACCACCAGAATACCACCGTCTTTAGGAAAAGCTTACATCCTACCATTGCATATTTGACAGTAACCTCACCACTTTACACCGATATTTTCATCCAGTCATTCTCTTGCACTAATTTCCCTTCTCACTCCTTTCGAAATTTTCTTTTCTCCCGGTTTCATTCTTCCGAATTTTCTTCAATCCTGACTTCAGATAGCTCTTCAATCCTTCTCAAAGCTGGTCGAGGATGGCAGCTTTTCAGTTGATTGATATGCACCCACTTTTCCTCAGTCAGTTTTTGGAATGCAGATCTTCTAGCCGACAGGAGAAATATTATCAATGATCTCAAATCACCTCACCAGGATGGTAAAAACGCCTTCTCCTTGGCTTGGTTTCTTGAATAAATGATAGAGAATAAACCCTGTCACCTACCTCGTACTGCCATTTTGAGGTTGTAATATGTCCTCATCCCTTCAGCAGACTTCAGATTGTGTTGGGCATATGCAAAAGCATGCTGTAGGTGCTTCCTCTTATCCTCAATGTATTCATGAGTAGTTGAGGCGTTTACCAACGTATGCTCCTGAGTTGGGTAAAGCAGATGTTGAGACAATACCATTTGTCTTTAATTCAAATGGAGGCATCCTGGTACTAGAAGAAGGTGCAGATCAGAGGGCCATCAAGACAAATGGCAATCAAACATAGTCCAGAATCAACCACAAACTTCTTCAAGATACTCAAAATTGTTATCATTTCACAACTCCACCTGATGCTGGGTGGTGGGTGATGTGGAGTTTTCTTTTCACTCCTAAAATATCCCACATTTAAGTCATCGCACTGGCAAAACGACTACCTCTGTTGAACTCAAGCCGTTGAATAAAAGTGAAATGAGAAAAGATGTGGTTAATCATGAAAGTGGCAGCTGTCACTGCCTTACAATTCGGAGCAGGAAGGCACTCAATCCACTTGGTGAAGAGACATGTCACTGTCAACATGAATTTGTTTCCTCTGGCAGAATGAGTTACTGGTCCAGTGACGTATACTTGCAAAACAGAACATAACATTATTACTCTTTTCTGTAGAGGAGCTAGGTGTGTGTGGGAGAACTTGGTTGGAACTGAGCCAACACGAGTCACCCTTTATATTCTGCACTGAGATCTTGACACATGTGTCCAGTAAGCAATTTCTAGAGTCCTTTGAAATCCTATATAACCGGTGGCAGCCTCATCATGGGCTTGGTTTAACATCAGACTTCTGAATGAGGAAGTTACCACCCTCTAGTCATACCCAGACTGTGGGCCTCATTCCAAGTTGGGCGCAAAGGGATTACCGGCACCGGTAAGGACACCGGCGCCGGTAATCCCTTTGCGCCCTATTCTGAGGTCCCTTAGCGGGTCCCTCCTTTAACGCCTGGTCTGACCAGGCGTTGTGGACGGGAGCCGTTGCAGAATTTAGGAGCTAATAACGGTATCGCAATTTGCGGTGCCGTTATTAGCGATTTCCATTGAGCCCTATGGGGGCTCAAATGGGAATGGGGAATGTTTTTGTCAACTTACCTGTCCCTCCAAGCTTGGAATGGACTGGTAAGTCCCCATTGCACCAAGCCGGAGGTGGTACCGGTATGGGAGGCAGCCATGGAGCTGATTGCTCCATGGCACCACCATACTTGGAATGAGCCCCCGTGTGTCTTGAATCTTTAACATCTTCTGACATTCCATCCGAACATAGAGATCTTTCATTTGTTGATAATCTGTTTCTGTCATTTGTGGCATGTCAGACGTAGACAGACACTTAAAAGGCATTTTAATGGGTGTTTATTAAAATAATAAAGATAATGCCTTTATTCCCCTATTTCTAGAGGGTAACCCATGCCCATATAAATAACTAAAGGTGACCATCAGTCATCAGAACATCCAAATTGAATATGTCCACAGTTCAAAACTAGTGATAGCTGCCCCTACCACTACTTAATTAAATTAAAGTAGGAGAATATCTCCCCTCTCCAGGTATTCTCTTATGGCAAATTCTCTTCTTCAGTCAAAAGTTCTCTTCAGTAAGATATGTTCAAATAGTCTCTTGCCACTGTAAGGAAGGCGTGGTATCAAGAATAGACAGACACAAGTGATCACAGTTCAAGGGTGTTTATTAAACTGAATGTGCAGTATGTAAAAATTGTCTAATCTAAACGTAAAGCTAAGATGGGAGCAAGCTATGACCATCAAATGAAAGATAAGGCAGTCGTAGTGGCGTCTTGTCAAATAAAAGGGCCTATACTAAAAAAAACTATTACCAGTCCTTACAACTAAATACAAAAAGAGTGTGGAATAGGGTTCACAAGAAAGAAGTGTTCACAAATGATAAATCAGGATGTGATAAGCGGGAGTCTCCCTTCCACATGTTCTGAGCACAGGACAAGGTGGGACTGCTGAGATCGGCACACACTCAAGCTTTCATAGCACGAGCCGACAGTTCCAGCTTCAGCTCTCAGGACCTTCAGTGGTTGTCTCTTTTCTGCAAAAATGTCTTGCCTCTGAGGACCTGATGTAGTCAAAATAACAAACAAAAGTTCCTTTTCATATGCACATTGGGCGATGACTTTTCACCCCTGGATCCCCCTCTTCCGGGCTTAGATCCAGTACAGTTTTCAGTGATATGAGGCCCTTCGGTGGTTAACTCTCTTGTTTCCGATGGCCTCATAGGTTCAAAATAACAAACAACAAAAGTTCCTTTCCAATAGCACTTGAGGTGATGATTCTTCACCCCTAGGTCCCCCTCTTCCGGGCTCAGACCTCTTTCGAATATCAGCCTCCCTCTGTCTGGTCCATTTCGGCTTACATTCAAACGGATTTCTCGGTTACATTCACGTGCCGTTGGGGTGATTTTTCAGCCTTGGATCCCCCTCTTCCGGTCTCGGACCCTTTTCGACTGTTTTCCTCCCTCTGTCGGGTTCACTATTGCTTTTCCCAAATGCTTTCCCTGTTACATTCAGGAATCTTAATGTCTTTTTAAACCACGTTTCACAAATCTCAATGTCTTTGTAAGCAGTTCACTGTGGGCATCCCTCTGTCTGGTTCACTTTTGTCAACACACTGTCCATCTGGGGTTTTAGACTTCACCCCTTTCCATCGGCATCCCTCTGTCGGGTTCACTCTTGCCACTTCCTTCTACTTTCTCTTGATGTGGGATTCACTTCCCTTGCGTTCTCTATGGTTTGTCGGCCAAAGACTTTCGACTGTACAGGGATTTTGCTAGATCCCTGTATAACCACGTTGACCACTTTCTCGCGTTTCCCAAGGCCTTCTGGTAACACAATAGGGTAATCGAATCACCCAGAGTTTTCTGAGTGAGCACCCTCGTGATGCCTGACTCCTCTGTATCTGGTTTACCCCTCTCATTTTAACAGTTCTTTGTACTTTCTTCAATTAGCCGTTTCCTACTTCTGTTCAACACAGTTCGATTTCTTATTGGCTCTCCCTTCGTCTCATCGGCTGTGATGAACCACCTGGTTTTGCTTGTCTCTGGAGTCAAGGCCCTTACCACAGTGGCAAGCGTCTCTCCCCGGCTTGGTTATCAGCAGAGGAGGGCCCCGTGTACTGCTGACATTTGCTGCAACACACGCTGGCTATTATTTGTAGTCTTACAATTCCTTCCATCAAGGTTTTACTGGCCTGGGTCAGAAAGGACAAGGTTGCTTCTCGGTTCACGCTGTCTTTCTCCTCTTGAACTGCCGTTACTGGATAGCTGTCTCGTCATGCGGTCTGCCTTGCTTGTATTGTGCTTTCGTGCTCCACCTTTTATCCTTGTGGGGAAGGGAAAGGGCTGTCAGGTGTGTGTGGTTCTGGTCAATTGCCTGACTCTGCCTGACCTTTGTCATTGACAGATGGACGAGGCTAGACAAAAGTGCATTTCAAAGAATGCATGAATTCTAGACCCGGCAGTGAGTAGCTCTGTCACGCCCTCTCACACACCCCATCTCCCACTTCCCCCCTCAGACCTGTCTCTCCCATCAGGCGCTTCTCGCCGTCATGTTCTCCATTCACATCAGCAGGGGAAGCACGGCAGGCGGGATACCATGTTGGGCGGACTCACCTCTTTTCGTCCATTTCCGCGTTGGCGGTTGCCATGGCGCCTCCTGCACAGCCGGCGACGCCAGGATACCAGGAAGTACCGGCAGCCCCAATCGCTGGCCGCGTTGCGCTCCACGTAACGCGTGCGAGCGGTCACGTGATGCGTCACGTGACACCACTCGCTGCTTCAAAAGAAGCCGGCAAACAAGACACTTTGCTTCACAGCTACTTCTACGGAGGACTGCCAGGCGTTACCTTTTTCTTCTTGTTACTCTCCTTGCCTCGACCTTGGAACGCTTCATTTGGACCTGCTCTCGGATTACCCTTGGACTCTGGCGTGCTCTCTGATCTCCCGGGCACCTGACACCTGTTTGTACTCCTAACTTGCTTTTGGATTACCCTTCTTTTTCTGCAAACCTCGGATTGCTTCAAGTTTTGCCACGGATCAAGTTCTTGCTCCACCAGGTGTTTTCAGGAGTGCCAAGTACATCATCTCAGCCTGCTGTGGGTTCCCCTGCTGTCTGCATAGGTTTCTTACCTATACTCCACCCCTTTTAGGTAAGCTGGTGTCACTGCATCTTGTTTGCTCCCTCTGCCAATTGCCTTTTGGGTGTTTCCTTGATTATAACCCTTTGCCTTACAGCACTCAGGGGTCCTTCTGGCGTTCCCGGTACCAGGCTGACGACGACACTCCCACCTGTGGCCTCAAAGATTGCTAGGGCAGTATTTTATATTCTGCTCGAGCGGTACTTGGGGACGGAGGCATTACATAACTGCACGACCATCAAGTCGGACCCATCAAGTTAGAACAGACTGTGAAGCCTTATGGTCGTCCAGTTATGGATGTTTCAGCCGGGGACCCTGTGACTGCCTTAATGCAAGCAGTGACATCGCTTAGGACAGATATGGCAGCTGCTACCACTGCCCTCCGCACTGACCTGGCCACTGCCACCACTGCACTGAACCACCGTTTGACGCCATGCAAAGCACACGACATGCCTTACCTGTTGACGCCGAGTTCAGCGATGCTGCCCCATCCCAAAACCCGATTCCCGTCACAACTCTGCCAGCCCAGTCTGTGGTGGTTCAGACCCCATTTCCTCTAGCAGCCCCTGAGAGGTATCAGGGGGATCCTTTGAAATATCGCACCTTCATAAATCAGTGCAAACTGCATTTCTTGTGCCGACCCCAGGCTTTCTCTGATCCTGCCTCTAAGGCGGCTTTTCTTCTCTCCCATTTGTCGGGTGTGGCAGCCACGTGGGCTAACCCATTGTTGGAGGGCAACCATCCTGCTCTGTACGATTTCGAGTTATTGCCCCAAGAAATGGCCAAGGTTTTTGACACTAGATATAAAGCCCAATCCAGAGACATGGAACTCCTAGACCTTACTCAAGGCCGGTCCACCCTCATTGAGTATATCACCAAGTTCAACCAACTCGCTACTGAGACCTCCTGGCCAGAGAACAAAAAAGCAGTGATCTACTATCGGGGCTTGTGTGGTTCCATGAAGGATGCTTTATCTGTGGTGCCTTCTCTTCCCTCACTCTATATCGACCTAGTTGATTTGACCTTGCAAATCGACGCCAGGTGGGCAGAACGTAAGGGGGAAGCAGGGCTATCCCATACCTCACTTTCAACCACATCTGGCACCTCACCCGAACCCATGCAGATCGGTGGGGTACGCAGCCCCATTACTCATGCCGAGCGAGAGCGCAGAAGGGCGGACAACGCTTGCTTCTACTGCGGTCTCAACTGGCATTTTGTAAAGGAGTGTCCCCGTCGGCCAAGGAACAAAATTCTGGGTTTTCCGAAGACTCGCCCTTGAGATCAGGGGTTGGGGTGAGTCCTATACAAAATTCCTCTGATCCGGCTTTTGGTCCCGTCCGACCTGTGGTGGTACAAGCTTCCTTAAACCCTGCTGCAGGTATCTCCCATGCAGTACGAATAGTGATCGACTCTGGAGCTACAGGCTGCCTTATAGATATAGCGCTAGCCAGTTCACTAAACTTACCTCTGATGAAAAAGAAACACCCCGAACCGGTTCATTCAGTAGACGGAACGTCCCTAGCCTCTGGACCAATCTTGCAACAGACAGCCCCATTGGAATTAGTCATACAGGAAGTCCATAGAGAGGCCATGTCATTTGATCTCATAGCCACGCCTCAGTTTGGAGTTATCTTGGGCATTCCTTTGCTAAAGAGGCACAATCCTCTGATTAACTGGGGCACGGGCCAGGTCTCCTTTGAATCAGAAACGTGCCAATACTACTGCCTGCTTGAGACACCTCGGGTTTCCAGCCCCGCAGACATCCTAGGGGTAGTCGCTTCTTTAGCCATAGAAGACAGACCCGACATCCAGGACACTCACATGGTAGGGGCGGTCACGAACAACATACCTCCTGAGTATTATGAATTTCGGGCTGTGTTTGACAAAGGCTCTGCGGAAGGTCTTCCTCTGCATCGATCCTACGACTGCCCCATTGATTTAGTCCCGGACGCCCCCATCCCAAAGGGCCGGGTCTACTCCCTAACCCAGACGGAAGAGCGAGCCCTGCAAGAATACATACAGCAGGCCCTGCGTCTGGGTCACATTCGCCCATCAACATCCCCAGCTGCAAGTCCTATCTTCTTTGTGCCAAAGAAGGAAGGGGATCTCCGTCCTTGCATAGATTACAGGCGTTTGAACGCCATCACGGTAAAAAAACGCTATCCCATACCTCTCATTACCCCATTGTTAGACAAACTCACTCATGCCACGATTTACACCAAACTGGATCTTCGGGGAGCGTACAATCTCGTACGCATGTGTGATGGAGATGAATGGAAGACGGCCTTCTGCTCACGACAAGGGTTGTTTGAGTATACAGTTATGCCGTTTGGCCTCTGTAATCCTCCTGCTACGTTTCAGCGCTTCATGGATGACATATTTGGTGATATCCTGAACACCTACGTGGTAGTGTACTTTGATGACATATTGGTGTTCTCTTCCTCCCTCGATGAACACATCACACATGTCAAGGAAGTGTTGTTGCGTCTCTAAGCCAACGCACTATTTGCTAAACCCGAGAAGTGCATTAAACACACCAGTCAGGTTGAGTTCTTGGGACTCCATATCTCTCCCGGGGGTCTCTCTATGAATCAGTCCAAAGTCCGGGCAATCAACGAATGGCCGATTCCGACCACACTCAAGCAACTGCAGCCATTTTTGGGTTCCGCTAACTTTTACCGACGATTCATTGCTGGGTTCTCCTCTATTGTAGCACCACTCACTGCGCTCACTAGCCCCTCAGTCCCTTATGTCTGGTCCGTGACACAACAAAACGCCTTTGACTCTCTGAAAACCATGTTCACCACTGCTCCGGTGTTACAACACCCTGACCCTGAACTCCCGTTTGTCCTCGAGGCAGACGCATCCTCCTATGCACTAGGCGCTGTACTGTCCCAACCATGTCCTGCCACTGGTTGTTTGCATCCGGTTGCATTTCACTCTCGTAAGTTCACGGCAAGCGAATTGCACTACACAGTTACGGAAAAAGAACTATTGGCCATTAAGGATGCTCTACAGACCTGGAGACACCACCTCCTGGGCGCAAAACACCAGACGGTGGTGTTCTCCGATCATAAGAATCTCCAGGACCTTGCCTCCCTGAAATGTACAAACAGCCGACAAGTACGTTGGCATCTCTTCTTTGCCGCGTTCGACTTTGTGGTCAAACATAGACCTGGTGTCGGGCATGGGAAAGCAGACACTCTGTCTCGTTCCCCTGGGGGGGGAGGTTCTCAAATCCTTCCCTGAAACCTTGTTGAGTGAGACTCATGTAGTTTGTGTCTGCACACCGTCACCTTCTTTACAGTCCACCATACGACAGTGGGTCTCCCGCTATCCACAATCACTTACAGAATGGGATCCGGTTATGCAGGATGGGCTGCCCTTTGTACACGGGAAGCTCTTTCTTCCCACAAGTGAAACCAGGAACCTGGCGTTAGAGTGGTCTCATGATGCTGCCATTAATGGTCACCCCGGGCAGCATCGTACTCTGGACCTACTCAAACGCTGGTGTTGGTGGCCAACTATGAAACACGACGTACAGAACTACGTCAATACCTGCTCAGTCAGTGCCCAGGGCAAGTCACGCAGGGGCCGACCTTTGGGTATTCTTCTTCCTCTCCCCATTCCTCCACGACCCTGGCACACGGTCTCCATGGACCTGATTACCGACCTGCCACGTACACAGGGTTTCGATACTATTTGGGTCGTTGTCGACTCCTATACCAAACTGGCCCATTTCATACCATGCAAGGGGGTACCCTCAGCCCCGGTCTTGGCCAAACATTTCTTTAGGTCTGTGTTCTGTCTCTTTGGCCTGCCCCATGTTTTGGTGTCCGATCGAGGCACACAGTTCACCTCCCGTTTCTGGCGGGCCCTCACCTCTCTGTTGGGTATTGATGCTCATTATTCTTCTGCTTACCATCCAGAGAGCGACGGGAAAACCGAGAGGGTCAATCAGACATTGGAGCAGTACCTACGCTGCCTAACGTTACAGTATCAGGACACTTGGCTTAACCTCTTGCATCTCGCCGAGTTCGCTTATAACAATACACTGCACTCTGCTACTGGGTTCTCACCTTTCTTCGCCCTCTATGGCCAACACCCCCGTACTCTCCCCATTCCGGACTTCTCCTCTTCTGATACCCCCGCCGCTTCGGCCTGCGCTCGGGATTTGGTCGCAGTCCATGCCCAAACATTGGTCCACCTGCGCGAGGCCCAAACCTCCATGAAAACCGCTGCTGACAGGAGGAGGGCGGATGCGCCTGCTTACAAAGTGGGGGACCAGGTTTGGCTCTCTACCCGCCATTTGCACATCCCTGGCTGTCGCAAACTTCTCCCTCGCTTTGTGGGTCCATATGAGGTGGTCAAGGTCCTGAACCCGGTGGCTATGCGCCTGGCGGTGCCTCCCGCCTGGCGGATCCACCCGGTGTTTCACGTCTCCCTGCTTAAACCATGCCCCGGCCCTACTCGGTTGGCTGCCCCTCCTGCCCCGGTCTCTGTCTCGTCCCCCGATGTGTTTGAGGTGCGGGCTATTCTGGGCTCCCGTATATTCAGGGGCGGGTTGCAATATCTAGTGGACTGGCTGGGTTACGGCCCTGAGGACCGCTCCTGGATTGCTTCCCGGGATGTTCACGCTCCTCGTCTGGTGGCCCGATTTCACCGGGAACATCCATCCAGCCCACGCGGTCGTGGGCCTTTGAGGGGGGGCTCTGTCACGCCCTCTCACACACCCCATCTCCCACTTCCCCCCTCACACCTGTCTCTCCCATCAGGTGCTTCTCGCCGTCGTGTTCTCCATTCACATCAGCAGGGGAAGCGCGGCAGGCGGGATACCATGTTGGGCGGACCCACCTCTTTTCACCCATTTCCGCGTTGGCGGTTGCCATGGCGCCTCCTGCACAGCCGGCGACGCCAGGATACCAGGAAGTACCGGCAGCCCCAATCGCTGGCCGCGTTGCGCTCCACGTAACGCGTGCGAGCGGTCACGTGATGCGTCACGTGACACCGCTCGCCGCTTCAAAAGAAATCGGCAAACAAGACACTTTGCTTCACAGCTACTTCTACAGAGGACTGACAGGCGTTACCTTTTGCTTCTTGTTACTCTCCTTGCCTCGACCTTGGAACGCTTCATTTGGACCTGCTCTCGGATTACCCTTGGACTCTGGCGTGCTCTCTGATCTCCCGGACACCTGACACCTGTTTGTACTCTGGACTTGCTTTTGGATTACCCTTCTGTTTCTGCAAACCTTGGATTGCTTCAAGTTTTGCTACGGATCAAGTTCTTGCTCCACCAGGTGTTTTCAGGAGTGCCAAGTACATCATCTCAGCCTGCTGTGGGTTCCCCTGCTGTCTGCATAGGTTTCTTACCTATACTCCACCCCTTTTAGGTAAGCTGGTGTCACTGCATCTTGTTTGCTCCCTCTGCCAATTGCCTTTTGGGTGTTTCCTTGATTATAACCCTTTGCCTTACAGCACTCAGGGGTCCTTCCGGCGTTCCCGGTACCAGGCTGACGACGACACTCCCACCTGTGGCCTCAAAGATTGCTAGGGCAGTATTTTATATTCTGCTCGAACGGTACTTGGGGACGGAGGCATTACATAACTGCACGACCATCAAGTCGGACCCATCAAGTTAGAACAAGCATGTTTTGTGATATGGTGCACCCTCCTGGGATGAACCACTGCACATCTGGTCCCAAAACTGAAAATCAAAATTACTATTTTTTTGGAGTTTAAAAAGTTTGCAACTACACTCTGCAACTGCACTCCGGTAACAACTTGTGCTAGAACTGTACACTGCAAGTATACAGGATTATACATAATACGAGCACAGCCAGGTGACGCACTTATAAGTGCCTTAACAATAACACAAATTTGGTACTTGCAAGTCTTTCTTCTAAGTGCTAGTGAAGAGTCCCAGATTACTATAGGGTTCATGGCATACACACCGTATTATATTTCTAGCAATTGTTTTGAGCTAAAATGTAATGGGCATTTTTTTTGTTATCAAGGTTTATTTACTCAGCAGTCATACAGAGAACAAGTTTTCAACTGATACATAAATCATTATCTTACAATTGCAGTTGTTACACCTTTATATTCCCGTTAATAGTCTCTGTTGGGTCTGCAGGTTTTAACTTTTCAAACTCCCCTTCCCCCAAGGAGTCAGGTGTTTAGCTCCGAGTAGCTTCCTCCTCTTACTTTTTTTTCCATTTTTTTTAAACCGAATTGGTTGTTTTGTGGGAATAGTGGACTATAACATGTCTGGCGTTTGAAACATTCGAAAAAAAGAAAAAAAGGGGGCAGAGCATTGTGCCGCCGGCAACACACAAATAGGCAGGGGCGTTGCTAGGGGGGGGGCTAAGGGCGCTATAGCCCCTGATCTTTTGGTTGGAGCCCCGGATAGAATCTCAGGAGCTACAGCCAAAAGACTAGCTAGCCCCCAGTCCCCAGAGTTCTGACATCAGCATAGCCCCGGGTCTTTTCCAGACCTAGCAACTCCCCTGCAAATAGGTAATTAAAATGGCAGCCGTGATTCTAACCAGGATCGCGGCCGCGACGATAATTTAGCTCATAGACTTGAAGTAAGTAAACAGTCTAGGTTTATTTTGCTTACAGGTTAGCTCTACGTAATGAAATGTTAATCGCACCACATTGTGGGGATGGCTTTCAACCATTTTCGCAGATTGTTAATGGAATACATGATTAGTAGTTGTGAGAAGAGGTCTCTCCATATTTGAAATGACTGGGACTGGAATTACTAGAGTGGTGTGAAGACTACCTATAATGTATAACTATTAAAAAAACAGGAGGTGCCTAGGATAACGGGATTACTAAGGCATCTCACCACAGAGGACATTTAAAGGGATGAGTGAATGTTGGTGATATTTTAAATGGCATAATGTGAATCTCAGTCATGTTTAGCTGCTACGTGATGTTCACTTATTTAGAACGACATCTCACCACAGGGGACACTTTAAAGAGATGAGTAATGCTGGTCAGACTTTAAATGGCACAATGCAAATTTCAGGCATGTTGAGCTGCTACATGGTGTTCACTTTATTAAAATCATACAGGGATTAACCCGGGACTGAACGAGCTATCAACATCATTAGACCCAATAGCAGGATTTAGATGCTGTATTGAGGTGAGTATTAAACTCGAACAATTGATGAATTCACGTAATCACTGCACTAGTTTGGAACATTAACAATATCTAAAGCAGGCCTATTTATTTCACTGATTGGGCACAAAGATGCCTATAATTGTTTCTGAACACCAAAAAATATTACATAAAAATTGTTTTTTAGCATGATCGAAGTTAATTGGTATCTAACAAGGTGCGCACCGGTAGGGTGTGAACTGAGATGGAACTGTTACTAATAATCTAATAAATAGCAGTACAAAGATATTGTTTACCGAACTGTATCTGTGACATATGCATAACTTATACTGATTAAGACTTGTGTGAAGAGTAGTTTTCCTTTTTATTAATAATAATTTTTTGTCTCCCATTAACTTTTCTTTTCTCTTTTTTCTTTTCTCACTCACTTTATGCTCAAAAATCAAAAATGTATGTCTATTTATTTTCTCTCAAACCGTATAAATCCACCCCTGATCCAACCCCTCTATCTCTATCTTGCACACACACATGTAATTGGTATACATTCAATTTGTATGTTAATCTTAATGCCTCCTCTTTCAGCTTATTCATTAATCTATTTACCACAGTCGCACAGTTCCAATTAATTGGCTTTGTCTTTAGTATCGTGTCAATTTTACTGGGACAGGTTCCTTCTTCTCCATAGCTATGCCCTGGTGGCATCCCAGTTTTCCCGTTCACCCAGTTAACTCTGTATCTGCAGGGGAACGCTATAGGGTTCGGCACTCGCTCTGGTTCTCTCCCTCTCTGCAGTTTTCGTGCTTCTCCTTGTGGTTGGTGTCCCACCCTCAGTCCTCTCTCTCATTGTGCCTGTGTCTGAATGCGGGTCTTAGGGTGTCTTGTGAACTCCCCAGCTAGGTGGTTTTGGCACTTTTTGACAGGCGCACTGCCCACCACTAATTCATCGTGGTCATGCCACCACCGGGATAAGGATCCCCTTCTCCTCTGGTCCGTTCTAATCGGAAATGCTGGGCTGCCAGCATTTCCCTCTGGTGCTTAGAACTATTCCAAAAGTTGCAGGCTCAGCAACTCTCTGCCGCTCCGCCTCCTCCAGGCATCACATCCTCAGGGGGGCTTCCCCTGCATAGGCTCTTCTCTCTGGCTAGTGCTTTGCCTCTACTTAGCATGCTCTCCTCGTTCAGCCTCCTCATCTCCGTTAAATGTATGTCTCTTCTTAAAGAGACAGATCATCCTCCTTCTTCATAATGGGGTATTTTAGTTTTGTCTTCAGTCAAGTCTATGTATCTTGTAATGTTCTTCATATCGGATAGTCCCATAAGTGTTACCATGGTGGATAGTCTAGGGAGTTCCTCACAGGAACGGGAGTCCTTGTCCCCTAAGGGGGAGTCTCTCCTATTGAGGTCTGTGATGAATCCTGCAGAATTCTCACAAAATCCCTGCCTAAAGTCTCCTCCCAGATGGCAAATGGAATGAAGCTGCTACCTGATCCTAACCCTGGGGGTGGTATTAGCTGGGTGGATCACCTGGAGGAGAAGGCCCCCAAGGGAACAGGAGGATTCCTTTAGGAGAGACGCAGTATTTGTCTTCTTCAGGGAGATTTCTATGGTGCCAGAAAATGTAATGGCTTGTTTTCAGAGTAAGACTTCTCTATACAAAGCTACACACACTAAGGGTAGTGAAACCTTGTATGATCAAGAGGGAAATAAAAATATGTGTGAATCAGAAATTTTACACTCTGGTTTATGAGGAATATAACTCTTCCTTAAATCTGAATCAACCATTAAATCCTATAAAACCCTTCCCTAAGGATTTATTCAATAAACAATGTAAATCCGATAAAGTTTATATAATGAAAGAAAAGGTAATCGGAACATTGGGGACTTAAAGTCCCACAATGCCCTAAGACCTGGGACAAGGAAGAGGGACACAGAGGCACTAAACTGCAAGATGGAGTCTGGTGGTTCTGATGGCCCACACCTAAGCAGGACCTTTGGATATATAAGGCCCCCCTCAGGTGCAGTCAATGCAAACCAGAAGGGGGACTAGCAGAAACTCTCCGAAATGTAAGAATCTAATAGCAGAGGTTGCGCAATATGAAGTGGCCTTGTAGCAAGTTTTCCACCTGGAGACAGCGTCTCTCCTGTTGGCGTGCTGTGTCCCGGTGACTGGCGAGCACTGGTGTGAACTAGGAGAGGGGAAAGCTCTTTTCCCATTCGGCGTAGGCTGTGGGAAACCAGGAGCAGCTTGCCGTGCAGAAGGCAACAGAGGAAGCAGAATGAGCAGTGGCAGCTGATCGAACGGACGCGTATGCTGAAACCGGTGAGTTTACCATGGTTGGGTAGTCCCGATATGCTCCGTAATAGACCCCTAGCTACTGATAATAATTTTGAATACAGAACTAAAACGAGAAGTTACATTGGCGTAATAATAACTTTGTAGAAAGACCAGAAGAGAAAGGTTACAATCATCACTATCAAAACCAACAACATTGGCAAAGAGGGGGCAATACTGAAGCAAGCAAACCATAACCAACATTGCCAAAGTAAAGAGAGGGCAATACCTCACAAAGCATTTAATTCCCAGTGGCAAAATAACAAGTGAACGTTATTGCAGATAGATTGTAACCATTATTGCCAGAGAGAAGAAGAGGTAATATTTAAGCAAAACATCAACAAGCATTGCCCAAGTCAAAGAGGGGCAACTGTAATAAAGAAACCTTTTTAGCAGTTATTTAATGTGACAGTGGGAAAAACAGTGGCAGAAGAGAAGCCCTCCTGATAGAGAGTGTCAAGGAGGAGAGGGGCACAAGCTGTATTGCAAGTGGCAAATTCAACAGTGGAACAAACCGCACCAATGTGTAATATGTTTTCCTAGAAGGAGTTGTGAATTTTGATGATGATGAACGTGAAAGACATTTCTTAAAGGTCTGAAGTAAACTTTACCACAAAGAACTTGTAGTAGTGTTAGGATTGTTTATCCTGGAAGGCGTGCATACCAGGATAGGGACATTTTAGTTGGTAATCTTGGTAGGTTAGTGGACCAGGAAGAAACCATCGAAGTACTATGCTGTGGTTAAAGGTTGTTAAGAAGAAGAAGTGGCAAGACCACTGAAGTATTTCATAAATTGTTGTGGAATCATCCTGACAAATCATTGTTCTTGAGATATAAGAATTGTGAAAGTGTTTTGTTTCTTACGGAGAAGTGGTGTTTAACTCTTTTGCTATAAGTGGAGTGATAAAGACTTGTCGTCTAGTTGAACTGTTGGTTAAAGTCCCAGTGAAAGAATTATGGAACAAGAAGAGCTTTATAATCAGAACCTGACTACAAAACGGAACTTTCTTATTTGATCCTTGATTGAAAATCCTGCTTTGAATCTGGAGAAGGGGATCCAACCCAGGTTACAAGGATACGGAGTTATTAGGTTTGTGTTCAACATAACTGTTATTTCAGTTATATTTGAATTGCCATATATTCCTTTTATGAGTTTGATGTATGCATAAGTGTGAGGGACAGATTCCTTTTATTAGAGTGTTTCCTTTAGTTTATTTTGATAGGCAGGGAAATCTTCTTTAGGCTAGGGATAGTGAGGCATTTGTCAAACCCTTTTTGAGTTAATAAAATGGCATCTTGGGAAAAACATTTAGAAAGTTGTGTCATGACCCTTGCCCCTGGCCCTCACTGGCAAGTCAGCCTTCCAGTTAGGGCCAGGTCAAAGGCCTTAAAATATCATCCAAGACTCTCTTGGAGTCAGTCCTTACGCCTTTGGCGCCAGGCTCATAACCATCATGAAGACCGACATTAGAATGGGACTATTTACTTCGGACTATTTAACTTGGGGGTCGGGGGGAGAGGGTTCAGCCAACATGGAGGCACACACATCGCTCAGTTACAAGGAACTGAGCTATGCGGTCTAGTCTTTTGGGTGTGGCAGGCCTGGGACTACTTTAGCTGGACTACTTTGGGTGTGGCAGGCCTGGGACTAATTTACCTGGACTACTTTACCTGAGACTATTTAAACCACACCCAAACAGCAGAACATGCTTTGCGTTATTCTGCTGTGGGCAGTGTAATGCTCACCGTGTCCAGTTCTTTGATGCCAGTTTACCTGAAACCAAGGACCCGCAGAGAGAGAAAGAACACTACGAAACTTACCTGAAACAGTATCCTGTCTTCAATCCATCGCTGACTACAGTTCCACTCACCTGAAGGTACGAACTCCATCATCCGGCACCGCATGCATCCTGGAATACCATAACCTGAAAAGAGGAGAAAGAAAGACAGTATTAGTAAGTGTTTACTCACGTTTCCTCCCGAATGAAGAAAGCCACATAATTATTACCTGGGTAGTCATCTCCTGGTCAGTATAATTGCTGGAACATTACGGCGCTCGGCGAGGAACATCGCAACCTGCAAGGAGAGAAAAGCACAGGTTAGCAATATAAAAGGCGAAACAGTGCCGCGCATTACTCACTGGACAGCATCGCACACACCGCGCTTTCCCCTACCGGCCCATGCTCATCTTCAAACTGCATGACATCACCAAAATACCTTTCTAGACCTAAAAGGAAAGAAGCAAGACATTATTATTCAAACTAAGAGGAACATAAGAACTGCATATAAAGGGTGTAAAGCAGCAAACCTACAGAGTCACAGCAGGCCTGGATTCCCACAGGAGGGCTTGCACCAGTGAAGTAACTTGGTCGCTGCTCGCCCCCACATCTACACGCCCCTGCCACGAGGAGCAGGACGTAGAATCCACCTCTTACAATATTTATGTAAGGAGAAGGCCCAAGGGGGGGATGAAGGAGTTGAGGCCAAGGGAGGTGGGAAAACATAAAGACAATCTGGTATTGAATCCAGCTCTCCTATATTGCAGAGGGGGAGGCTGCTTTGGAGACCAATACCCTTGATTCATCACAGAGAGAAAAACAGATTGGTTCTTTAAATATTTATAGAATTTCCCAATAATGGGATCCTCCTTTCGAGAAGTGATGAAGTCTGCACCAGGAGCATCTCTACTCCACTGAGCACCTGAAAGTTCACCGTCAGTGTGAGTTTGTGATCTGATCACTGCCGTGACCTGGATTTCTCCCAGGAGATGTTCCATATCTATGACGTCCACCTGTAGAGCTCCTGTTTTGCCCAAATGATCAGCCAAATAATTTCCAGTTGTATCAGGACCTTCTATCTTGGAATGACTATTGATCTTTTTCCAATAGATGGTCATTTCATTAGACATCACCAGATCATCCATTTTCTGGATCAATCTAACATGTTTTAACAGTTTATTATTTGCACAAGGCATGCCTCTGTTTTTCCAGTTAATCATGTTATCCACAAACCAATTTCGCTCAGAATCAGTGATAATCACTTGTTCTGTGAGTTGATGTTTTATTGCAGTGAGCAAAGCTTGATAAATTACCATCAGCTCTGGCACCTGCCTACTTAAGGGACATATTTATTAACCAGCAGAATGTTCTGAAAGATCATTCACCCACGTGTTCCCAATGTCAGCAACTAATTATTTCTCCCGTCTTTAGTAATATGGTACGTGGTGAACCAAAAGGAGGATACAGACTCGGAGATCTCATATTCAGGCTGTTTTATTCAACTAAAAGAAAAATGCCCATCTGTCCCGACTGCTAAGGGGATTTCCCTATCTATGAACTAAAACCCAGGGTGCTCGTCTACTGTCAAAATAAGAGAGATAGTCCTCAGTCTAAAACCTATCCAATATCTGGCCCTACCACTTTTATAAAACAACAGAATATTAGGCCAGAACCATGGCCTCTAAAGTTCAGGTTTTATCCAGCCAATGTTGTTGGTATCACTCCCAGGGCAGTGTTCACAGTTCATCAAAGAAATATTCTTGACCAACACCAACGCAAACTGCTTTGGTCATTCTTTAACCTCCTCATAAAAATTTGAAGTCTCTGTATAAACCAAATGTCTCTTGTCCTATAAGGGCAGAGAGAGGATTCCCTTCCTCCTTGTCCACCAATTTCGCCCTTTTCTTTCTTCCTCTATGTCAGAGTCTTAACCAGACTCATTGAACCCTCCAGGTTCTCTTCACTTTAATCAGTTGTATAAGATTTCTTGTTTCCCCAAGACTCTCCAGACCCCCCCCTCGGTTTTTGGCTGTGTTAGTGTTTGTAGTGACACTGTTGGCCTCTGCCAGTATTCATAACTCAGGTTTCTCAGGCTCCCGTAACCCTCCTCATTAGGCCTTGTCTTCGTGCTGTGTCCATCTCGCCTCCCTCTTCCCTTGGCAGCCCTGGTTCCCTCTTGGTTGTCAGATCTGCTCCAGTGGGATGGCGTTGCAGCACTGCTCGATCCTCTCTGCGCTGTCGCTGCTATAGACTTGTTCACTTCTCGAACTATGCCCGTCTTGGCAGCTTTGTCAGCCCTTGTACTCCGAAACAGGGGATTTGTTCCTCCTCTCTGTTCCTCTGTTCACTGTCTCCGCTATAGAAGCATTAGCTTCCCAGATTATGCTGTCTCGACAGCTTTGGTGACCCTTGTACTCCAAACAAATTATTTGTTGCTGCACTACGCTCTGGTCTTGGCGTTCATTTCCAGACCCCAGGCCAACCACGGCTTCAACATGGCCATGCTACCAGTTGAGACGGTTCTTCCACCCACTCTCATTTACGGCAGTATGGGTGCGTTTGGCACCAGCTGACCGTGTGTCTCTGTCTCTCTCTCTCTCTCTCTCTCTCTCTCTCTCTCTCTCTCTCTCTCTCTCTCTCTCTCTCTCTACGCTCTGCTCTTCCATGCCACTGCTGGCTCTGCAGTCTCTTTATTCATGCCGCCTTATTTCAAAGGGGCGTGTTGTTCTTCACCAGCTCCTGAGCTCAAAGTGCTTCCAGCATTACCTTGAGCAATGAAATAGAAGTATTGTCATTATGTTTTGAATGTCATCAGCCATTTCCACTCCCACATATGCTGACAGGGTGTCCCTTATAGCGAGTTCCTTATTGGAATGGGAGTCCTTGTCCCCTAGAGGGGAGTCACTCTGAGTGAGGCTCTGATTTCCCAGACCCCTAGGGAGGGTCTTGCTTAGCAGGCTTCCCTTCCTTGCCTCAAAGTGGGTGGCTCCCCCCTGGAAAGAAGGGACGAATTGTCCAGATTCCTTACAGGTAGGAACACCCAGCCACATAAACTGTGGGTATCTCTAAATAAGTTTTTTATTCCTATACCTTGAGCAGGGATGCCAGGTAAGCCTCTGTATCATTGGTGGTTATTAGTGTCACAATCCCAGTGAGAACACAAAGCATATGTGTAAGGACACAAGGCACACCCTCCTACGTCAGTGTAGGAAGAAGCTGGACATGCAGGGTGGCTGGCTGGTGCAGTTGTTTATTAGGAGCTGCTCTGACCCACACCAACATGGCCACCAAGATAGAACCTGCTGTGGAACTCAAGATGGCCCCCAGCAGACCCAAAGAACTGACATCCCTGGTGGTCTATTGTTACAGGGTGCGGCCCGAGGCTATAAAACCACAGCCATACCACACCCTGTGCTTAGCGTTTTTTCTGCCACCTGCAAGAGCAGTGTAATGCTTACCGGAGACTGTAGCTTACCGGTGCACGCTGAAAACATCTGCAGCCATACTTACCCAAAGACTTCATTGTCCGAGCTCTGCAACAGCCTCTGTCTTGATATTCACTTGGAACCGTTGCTGATCGAGGTCCGCAGCAATCGTAGCTCCTGAAACAGAGAAAAGACAGTAAATGTCTGAAGTTTACTGACAATGCCAACAAGTTTCCCATTAAGAACTAATTTACCTGAACAAGCGATCAGCTGTTTCCCACATTCTTCGTGCTGCGGTCAATCCGGAAAAGCCTTTCGTGAGACCTGCACCTGTGGAAAGGAAGAGAGAAAGAGACTTGTTAAAGCGCACCGCACCACCAGACAAGAATGAACAATGCGCAAGCTGCAAAAACTCAAGGAAGACAAAGCAGCGCTGTGCAAAGACTTAGCTCTACACCTTCAGCATCCAGTGCATCACAGCTGGCCTGGACCACTACTCACAGTGAAGCAACTGGAGTCTGATGCTTACCTGGCACCTTCAGCCCTCCTTCTTCATCTAAACACGGTGAGCACAACTGCCTGCGCGCTAGCCAGCATACCTAAGGGAGACATAAGGCGGAGGTGGGGGGAAAGCTGGGAGACACAATTAATGCGCAATCATAAATATTTTCTTCTATGGAGGATAACGTTTTGATCGCATAGGAGATTACCTTGCTCATTTTGTCATGTTTTTCATATAACACTGCCATCAAGAAGGTATCTGAGAGAACAGCCTTTAAGAAAAACCTGTTATTCTTGATGGGGATAGCCAAACAAGGAGCTTGTGAAATGTTGCTCTTTAATTGCTTTACTGCCACTCCCACTTCACCTTGACCTTCAATAAGTGGATCAAAGGTCGAATGATCTCTGCAATAAATGTTCAACTTTAATTAGTCAGTCAAAGGAGGCTTTGTAACTCAGATAGAGTTGTGGGGTTCTTTAATTTGAGTAAGGCCTCAGCCACCTTTTTCTGGGGATTGAGACCTGCTGCTGTGATTTCCTTTCCCAGAAAGTTCACTCTGGTTTTACACCATTGTGCTTTCTGCAAAGATAATTTCACACCAACCTTTTGCAACTGGGCAAGAACATATCGGATTCCTGACAGATGTTCTTCCTCAGTGGAGCTTTTTATCAACAGATCAGACACATAGGTCAGGTTTCTTCTTTCGACCCAAATCTGGCATGGCCTTGTGAAGGTAAATGTTGAACTAATTTCCTGAATTGATATATCCAAAGGGTGTACGGGTCCAAGTTCATTGTTACCCTAAAGGTAAAGGCACGTTTTATATTGATCTTCCCTATTCACGGGTGCTGTCCAATAACAGTTTGTCAGGTAAATGGCTGAATACATTTTGATCTTTGGATCTGTGTCAGTGCTTGGTCAATATAGGGAAGAGGACACTTTGACATGTGGACCTGTTTATTCAACTCCCTCAGGTCAACACAAAGTTTCCATTGCCCATTTGGTTTTAGGATCCTCAGTACTGGGTTGTTAAAGGTACTGTGGATCGGACAGATTATCCCACTGGATTCCAGATTTCTGATAATCTATGTGAGTGTCTCCATGGACGTGAGAGGCAAACAGTATTATCTTACAAACTCAGGAGTCAATTCAGGGTCTGTCGGTATTGTTGAATTAATGGTTGTAGGCCCACAATCAAAGGAGCCAACTGAGAAGATACTTTAGAAATGCAAGAATACCTGTCTCAGTTGTCACTGTTCATCGTTCTCATAGGCATCAGCCAGACATATCTGTTCTTTGACCATCTGCTGGAAATATGCCTCATTTTGATATTGCAAAAGTATTCTCGAGTTTGGTGGAGAGATCCCTTCTGATTGCTTTTGCCTGGGCAGGGGGCTCCATGGATTCTCGACAGTTATTTTTACTTATTTTGTATTGCCATTAGTGGATACAGCTCATCAACAACATTAACATGTGCCACAATTACAGTACTACATACAATCACCATATAACAGTTCTGATGTAGGCCTCCATAAAGCATATTTATTTTCTGTAGACAGTTATACAAGATTGTACTTGACATGCAGATTGAAAGTCATATTCCAGAAGTGACCACCACGCTTGCTCTATACATATATGACCTCTAACCCTCCTTTTATATTCTTGGAACAACAGGCAGATGGAATGGTGGAAATATATGTCTCTTCCTTTTCATTTATATGCGCTAGTTCGCTCATCCATAAAGTGTGTGTAGGGGCGTGGGCGTGTGTGTGTGTGTGTGTGTGTGTGTTTGTGTGTGTGTAGATAGGTTAAACAGTCTACAGTGATCTACAGCCACCTTACGCATGTCCCCAAACAAGTATTTAGGCATTGTCCGCATAGGCGATATACCGTCATCTCTGCTAGTGTGCCTGCAATCCTTGACCAGAATTCAGCCACTGGGGGGGATTTCTTTTGCATTAAATCTGCTGGTGTTGCATGGCATTTAGGACATTCTGCGCTAACGTCAGGAGAAAGCCTTGCAATCTTCACCGTAGTGCAATGTAATCTATTAAGGCACTTGATCTGAATCAAACGAAACCTAGCATTAAGGGATACCTCTCTACTGAGGAGACAATACCTCACCCAAGTTTCATCAGATATGGCATGACCAACATCTGATTCCCATTGAGTACTGCGAAGGGCCAAAAACGAATGACGGGCACAAAGTTGTCAAGTTTTTGGTTAAGTAAGAAAGCAAAGCAAGGGGTCACACAGGCGAATACAACTATTAATCAATTAATAATTGATTCAGATAAGTGTGTGGGGGAAAGAGGCTAAGTCAGATGAACAAATGTAACAACATATAAATGTATATCAACATTGAAAAAATCTACAAAAATATATCTAAAAGCAACCCATCAAAAACTGCTGGATATAATTCATATCATCTATATTTAATAAGCAGTATATACTAATCAATATGAACGTGCTATCAAAAAGTGCTAAGTGCCTACTACGAGTACAGAATTACAGAGTATCTTCAAAAATGTAGTTTCGACGACAAAATGAATCTAGTTCGATCATAAGAACTGATGGTCGTCTTCGTCAGGACACACAGTTGAAATATTTTTGGGGGGGACCCCCCCTACTTTAATAATCATACTCCAACCCCTACAAAACACCCCCCAAAATTTTTTTTTTATAAAATGGGGTTTTGGTATGAGTGTTTTGGCGATGACATGTCCCACGATGAAATTTCGTTCGGCGAAATGCGTGTATACCGCTAGGTAAATGGGCCCAGCAAGTGCATATCACATATGGATATAGCAGGTTTACTAAGTAGGCCAGCATAAGCGTGCCCTCCATAGGTGGTGAATGCTGCTGCCAAGATTTGAAGGCATTATGTAGCCAAAGAAAGGCTTAAAAAAAATAGTAGAGTGAATTAACTCTAACTACAGACGAATCTGCATATAGATATAAGTGCAGACTGGAATTAATGCTGCATACGCTTACCATGTTCGTAGTCCAATGCGGTTTTAGAAAAGTGGGGCGTAGTCATGAACGGAGCTTAAAAGCATCCAGGAACGAATACCGCTGGCTGTGCCTCATTCGTGTGTGGCAGGAAATGAAGTTGACATCGAGATATAATTACAGTCCCATAAAGACGAGAAAATGAAAACGGAAATGGGACTGGGCATCAGAGCCGGGGAAAACTAAAAATAGAAAAAGGACTGGCGGGTTTTAAAGGCACCGCAATTGATCATGTATACAAAAGCACAACCACTTGAGAAACATAAATGCAGGATAGTATTGACCAAAAAATAAAATGAAAATTAATAAATGAACCAAGAACATCAACAATATTGGTAAATAAAAAACTATCAAAATAAGAAAGAAAAAATAATAAAGCAAATACATGAAAATGAATGGAACATATAGCGAAATAATGACAAAAAAGAAGAAAGAATAATGGGATACTAAAAATGAAAACTGAGAGATTAGCTTCCTAGTCTAACTATCCATGGCTTGAAAGGGGGATCTCATGGAACACAATGGAGCCACTCTTCTTGGGGATTAAGGCCTAAGTCATAGCTGTTGGTGTTATACATCCAGCATTGTTCCAGTTGGGCCAATCTGGATGCTGTGTTGTTAGAATCAACCCCCGATACTTTCTCTAGGACCCACCATTTCAAATCATTGCAGTTGTGGTTATTGTCCAAAAAATTAGATACCAAAGGGGCTGTAAGAGTCTTAAGGCCTCATTACATGGTATGCGGTAACCATGGTGCTATTAGCGCCATGGTTGCTGCCAGTATTTTACTGTGTCCGCCTTGCTGGATGGCAGAATTACCGCCCTACTCCAAGGTGAGCGGGGGTGGTAATTCCTCATTCACCAAGGCACTTCCCCATTCCCATTTTTGCCTCCATAGGGCTCAATGGGAATGGGGAAGGAGCTAATTACGGTACCGCAAATTGTAGTACCGTAATTGGCACCAAGGTCCCTTTGAGGGTCCGTTACTTAACGGCTGGTAAAACCAGCCGTTGAGGTTGGGTCCGGCAAAGGGACCTCGTAGTAAGGTGCTAAGGGTTTACCGGTACCGGTGCCCTTACCGGTACTGGTAAACCCTTACTGCATTCCATGTAATGAGGCCCTAGTCCGTGTTTTAGATTTGTGCTCTTCAATCCTCAGCTTAATGGGCCTGGATGTCTTCCCGATATGTTTTGGCACACATGCAAATTATCACATAAATAACATTTTTAGTGTTACATGTGGTATGCTGTTTGAAATGCCAAATGTTTCCATTAATCGTAACAGATGTGCAAGCAGTGGTATACGCACATTGATCACAAAAACCACACAGAAAATGGCCAATAATGGCTTTGGAGCCCCATAGGCTCGTAAGTGTATTTTGTTTAGTGACAGGCAGTGCTCTGTAAGCTTTGGTGAGCCAGTTGTTCAAATTCTTACCTTTTTTGAAAGCATATAGCAGACATGGTAGATTGGGAATATTCATTTGAAGAAGATGCCAATGTTTCGAAATAATCTTCTTAATTTTGTGATGTAAGTGTTAAAAGTCATGGCACAGACTATCCACTCCCTAGTGTTATTCTCATGATTGGGCTTAGTCAAAAGAATGTCTCGATGCTGAAACCTGGCCCTTTTACGTGATTGTCTAAGCAAATGGGGGGGTACCCTCGTCCCTGGAGTCTGTCTTGGATAATATCTGCCTGTGTTGTATAGTCTTCAACCGTGGAACAATTATGCCTGGCTCTAAGGAACTGACCATAAGGGATACTTTCCCGCAACGATTGAGGATGGAAACTGTCAAACCTCAAAATGGTGTTCCGGTCGGTTTCTTTTCGATACAAGTCCACTATGCTGTGCCCGCCTCCATCTTTGATGAGGAGGTCAAGAAATGGTAAAGATGAATTACTGGCCGACATGTTGAATTTAAGGTTGGTATTCAAATTATTAACCCATGTAAGGAACATCTGATGATCACCTTTAGATGTGTCCCATATAATGATGATATCATCAATAAACCGCTTGTAGAGTCTAATAGCGGATCAAAAAGGGTTAGTATCTATCAAAATAAACCTCTTTTCAAAATTCCACATGTACAGGGTGGCGTAATTAGAGGCGAAGGCAGCCCCCATCGCCGTCCCTTTGACCTGTAGATAGTAAGTGGATTTGAAGTGAAAATAGTTCCTGGATAGAGCTATTTCTAATAGATCTATTAACAGTTCACTGGGAACCTGATGTACCCCGGGTCTGAGGTCAAGAAATTATTTCATAACCTGTAAAGATTCAAGCTGTGGTATGTTTGAATAGAGAGATTCCACATCAAGCGTCAATAGAATATCTCTATTAGGATCAAAGGATAAACCTTCTAAATGAGTAATGCCATCTGTGGTGTCAGAAAGATATGTATCTGTGGATGCTGTCAAGGGTTTAAGGAAAAAATCCCAAAATTGGCCGATGGGTTCCAACACAGAACTACAAAGGGACACAATGGGGCATGCAGGTGGATTTAAGAGATCTTTATGAATTTTAGGAAGTATGTATATAAGTTGAGTTCTGGTGCCTTTTGCTGTAAGAAATGAGAACTCCTTCTCATTTATCGCTTTGAAATCGTGTGAACGTAAAGTGACTGACAACATTTTGTTCCGTATACTGTCCGTTGGAACACCTCGCAATTTACAATAGAATTCAGGGTTGTTAAATTGGTGCATAACTTCATTATTCTACTGGTCTGAGTCCAACACTACTACACCACCCCCTCTTATCAGCTTGTTTAATCATGATAGCTGGATCTTGCTTAAGATCTTGGAAGCTGGCCCATTCTTGTTTTGTAAAATTGAAACGGGGCCCTTGACAAGTTTCATTAGGGGAATTGTAGATGGAATTAAAGTCCCTAAGTACCACTTTCTCAAAGATGGCTGTTTCATCAGAGACCATTTGTAGACTAGGTGTGAATGAGGACTTACATTTTTAGTTAAGGACTTTTATTTACTTAAAAGGCTGGGAAAATGCCTCTGTGACCCTGCTCTTAGAGGAGTTTCCCTACCTAAAAAACAAAAACGCGAAATATCGGTCGTTGTCAGGATGTCAGAAATCAAAATCCATCCATGTGTCCAAAAAGTTCTATCCTGACCCTCACACTACTAACAAAGTAATAAAGTGAGAAGGGAAATGTCTTTAACTTGGTATTTGCAAAAAGTGTTCTTAAATAAAAAATAAAATAGCTCCAACGTAAATGTTATCCAAGATGAAAAAGACCTTAGTTCAAGAGGGTGATATGATTCCCATGGATTCTTGGCTGGGATCACAAATGTCTCTTGGTCTAACAGTTATTTGTGTCTTTCATGGCCCACAACAATCCTGTTAGGTAGAAAGCTGTTTAGCCTTGTAAGTCCTTCTTTAACAAAAGTGTCTTCTTTAGCAAAAGTTCCTTCTTTAACAAACACTGTCTTTGCTTAATACTCCTTGTAGGTTTGCAATTTGCAGAGTATACTCCCCTGCCAGGAGTATGCATGCACTTCCAAATGCCTAGTGTAGTCTCCTGCCAGGACTTCTCTTGCACTCACAACTGCCTTGTGTACACTTTTGCCAGGACTTCTCTTGTACTTTCAATTGCCTGACGTATGCTTGCCAGGACTTTTCATATATTATAGTTCCTCTTTACATCCAAGCAGCATATACCTTTCTCATCTTGGTATATCTACATATTTCACTGTTCTTTTAAACTTTCCCCACATCTGCACTTCATGTACTCATTTGTTGATGGGGTTCCGGTTGGCAATCCATCCGTTTGCCTCGCAAACAATCTTCTTAGTGTTTCACTTTTCTTAACTTTGTAATGTTCAAATTATCTTTGGCGCGGTTGCTGAAATGCCCCGGCCTCCTCACCTTGCTTGAGCTGACTCAGCAGCTCTAGGAAGCATCTTCAGTCTTGTTCATGCTTACGCAGCGGATTGTGAAGGCATCATGAAGATGGACGCAGACAACAGATTCCAAATTCAAAATAACCAAGTTTATTAACTTAAATGTCATGATGGAAAAAGGCCACTGTACTAAGGTGGGATTTCCGCACCCAAATAAAATGAAGAAAGGTCTTAGTCAAAGAGCTCAATTTAGGAATCTGTCTGTGTCCAAATCCTATGCTTGCCCTCACAACCATAACTATACAATATGTAGCGATGTCAGCAACCAAAAAGAAAACGGTGTTCAACACTAAGTCCTGAGCTTCTTCCAGCTCGCAGTTCTCTTGCAGCTCCCTCCCCCAAGTATGAACCAGTTCAACAAAGTAAAGACTCAAAATTCCCTTTCTGTGAATTAGAATGTAATTGTCTCTTGATGTCTTTGGGTTTCCTTCCCCAAGCTAGGACTCAGGTTTCCCTTCCCCAAGTTCCAAATCACACAATTTAAATGAGCTTGAAAGGAAAGGTTTCTAGCAGGACTCCCCTCTCCAAGTTCCAAAGGCTACAATTCCAAAAGAAACACAAAATGTCCTTATCTTCTATTCTTCTTGATTGTGTCTTCATATGTATAGTTCAAATACGTTTGTAGCTTTCCCACATTTTGAAAATGTCATTGTAAATTGGGCTTCAGTATCCTTTGGTTGCCTGTTCTTTTCACCTCTTATAGTGCAGCATACAGTGATTGGTTTATAGCACTTCAATAGGTGAGGTTTTTTATGGATTTCAACTTTCTTTCCTCCTTTAGATTTCAACTGTTTAATTCTGTTTATTAGCAAAGTCTTGGTTCTGTTTAACAGCAAATTCTTTAAGTCAATTCAGTGTTCACTAATTAAACCTCTGGTTTAGGGTTTATTTTCCCTTCATATAGAGTTCAATAATGGGTTGTTTCACTTTAAATACATACTACAACGTGTAGAGACCTTTGAGAACGTGCTTCTTGCCACACGCGACCACTCTGGTGCAAGATATTCCCTTATTATTCAACAATTGTAACTGTTTGTTGTACTTTCATTGAATGGCTCAGTGTTCAGAGACTTTCAAAAATGTGTTCTATGCCACAAGCGAACATTCTTATACAATTATTCCCCTTCGTTGTATTGTTAACAGATATAGTTGGTTTCCCTTTAATTGAGCTATGCAATGTTCGGAGACCTTCGAAAACATGTTTCTTGCTACACTTGACCTCTCCAATACAATGTAATTCAGCAAAAACGTCAGTTCACACACATGCACTGGGTTTCTCGAGCACTAGAAACTCGCTGGTCACTTTGAATGCTTGTGCTGCAATGCGGATCACACAGTCTTCTTCCTTTTGTGTTGGGGTTCTAGGACCAGCCCCTCAGACGCTCCTGGGGTGGTCCTTCACCACAGGGGAATGGAACAGGGCAGCCTTTCTGCATGGCTCCCTTCCGCTTTCCTAATCTGCTCCAAGGAGTCCCCACCCCCACTCCATGTGGTCCAGACCTGTCTGCCTGCACCAACCTCCTGGTCCTTCTCCTGTCGACTCCCTCTGCCACTGGGTTGGGCTCCATTTATACACCTCCAGCCCTTGACAGGCTGCAGGTGTGAATGAGTATTCATCCCTGCCTGACTCATATTAAAGGGACATGCCTGACCTTCACTACTCTTAGCAGGCATCTTCCTCTTCCCAGTACTAGAGTTGTAAAAGAGCATAGTATTAATTGCTCTTAGTTGCCTCTTCTTCGTCCCAGTACTGTCAAGTGACAATTGTGGAGAAATGAGGGCAACCTATAAAGGTTGGGGAAGGGTTGGGTTGGTTGTCACTAGGGAAAGGGGGATACCATGTCTCGGCCAAGGGCACCCCGCTCCCAGTACCCAAGGCTCTTCCACCCAGTTCATCGTCCATTGCATCTCCGCCCCCAGGTTTGAGATCCAATAGCGATGACAATTCCCTGGCCAACTGCGCAGAGGATTCAAGGGGTCTAAGACTGGGAATACACAGTACCTTTGCCGCTTGCTTCCCACTCTGGGCGGCTCTAACATCTCTCCGGCTTCTCCAGCGGCTACGCTCTTGCACACCTGCTTCACGGCAGCACCTGGTAAGGATTACACGGCTTCTCCCAGCTGCTAGATGACCAGGAATTTTCTTGCCGTTCCTGGCCTCTCCACAGCCTGCCTCACACACACCACGTTACTTTCCTTCTCTGCTGGTGAGCTCCCTCGCTCCCCCACACTGGCTCGTGCCTCCAGCTTCGGCACACCTTCAATGGGGATGGCACGTCTTCTCCTGAGCTCTCTCTCATAGTCCAGTTACCATTTTTAAAGGTCCCGCGCACAGGGACTTTGGCCAAACAACTAGCCTGCTCGTTGAGTTTGACGCTCCTGCTGCTCTGCATCAATTGCTTCATCCCCCTCGTCTCAGTACTTAGGTGGTTGTGGGAATTAAAGTCCATTGATGGTTCCTGATGCAAAGTACTTGGTGAATCTTTCTCTCTGCCGCCTACCACCTCTCTGGCTCTGCTTCCACCTCCTTCCTCTACCGTCCTGGCCCCTCTGCTATCTACTACCTCTCTGGCACCTCAGTCACCGCCGCTCTGACTCCATTGCCATTTGCTTCTCCTCTGGCTCCATTGCCACCTCCGTCCCCCACCTCTGTGGCCCCCTTGCCGCTACCTCTCTCCTGGCTCCCTTGCAACCCTCGGACTCCACCTCTCTGGCTCCCTTGCCATCGACTACCTCTTTGGCTCCACTGCCTCCTCCTCCCTTTACCTCTCAAGCTCCTTTGCCACTTCCGATGGGTACCTCTCTTCCCTGTACCCCTCCACGGAAGTCTTTCAAAAGTGGTAACATGCTCCACATTGCTACTCTCAACTCTTACTTTGCTGTCAGACACTCCTCTGATATCTGCCACCTCCTTGAACTCCTGAACCTAGATTTACTCGCTCTTACCGAGACAGGGTTCAGGCCAGCTCTGTCACAAGTTTTGACACACTCCTCCCTGAGGGCTACAAGATCCTCTCCGCGTCCTGGCCCAACAGGCCCGTAGGTGGAGTGGGCCTGATCTTTCCTTAGTGTATTCCTCTCTCCATCATCCCGACTCAAACCTACTCCTCCTTTGAATTCCTGGTATGCAGGCTCTCTATCTCTCCTGGATTCTCTCTGACCCTGGTCACCTGCTACAGGCCACCTGGCCAGGCTACTCTTTTCCTCTCTGAATGGACTGACCTCACTTCTTCTCTCCTTTCCTCTACCTCCCAGCTTCTCCTCCTTCGGGATCTCAACATCCACATGGACTCTCCAGACTCCTCTGGCCTCTTCCGCAACCTATGTGACTCTCTGTCCCTTTCCATTCTACTCTGTGATCTGACTCACTCTGCCGGGCACACGTTGGATGCCCTGTACGGCCCTGGCACTCATTTCAGTACTAAAACCCAAGACATCTTGTCCGCACTCCCGCCTCTTCTACTCTCTCACCCTCTACCTCCATCAGGCCCTACTTGGCTTCCCCCCCTTCTATCCTCCCTCTCTCCTTTCACACTTGATGATGTTCCGAGACAAATCTGGTCTATGAAAGTTTTATCCAAACAGGTGAACCCCTGCTCCTCCAAAAACATTAAGGACATCATTGTTTCTCTCGCTCCGGCCTTGGCCGATTTCTGCAATCACTCTTTCGCCATTGGAGTTTGCCCTCTCCTCTCAAGCATTCCCTTGTGCACCCCTTACTAAAAAAGCCTTCTGTGGACCCCTCAATTCCGGCAAACTATCGTCCGATCTCTACCACTCCTTTCTTGGGCAACCTCCTGGAGAAGTTGGATATCTCCCAGCTAACGCTCCACACCGAAACTGTTGGTTGTCTCCATGACCATCAGTATGGCATCAGAGCAGCCAGAGGCACGGAAACTGCTCTCCTAAACACCCTTGAAGATCTTCTCTCTAACCTTGCCTCTAGTTCTCCCTCTGTCCTCATTTTCCATGACTTATCCTTTGCTTTTGACACAGTGAACCACAATATCCTGATCGCTCGTTTCCGTGATACCCTGGGCATCACGGATCACTCTCTGGCATGACTGTCCTCTTTCCTCTTGAACCGACCTTACCAGGTTCAAACTTAGGTCCTTCCTCTCTCTCCACATGTGGTGTTCCCCAGGACTCTATTGTCTCCCCTGGATGGCTTTTCATTGTCTACCTTGCCCCTTTGGCCCTCCTGATCTCTACCTTTTCCTCTAATTTTCACTGTTATGTGGACGACACGCAGCTCTCTTTCAGGCTACCCTCGGCTTCCTCCTCCTCACTCATCCCTGACTGTCTATCCGCTATTCAGGCATGGTGCGCCTTTAATGATTTCTGCCTTAATGCCAGTAAAACTGAGATCCATTTCATTGGAACCCCTACTCGCGCTTTTCCCCTCTCACTCTGGCAGGTCTATCTAGGCCTTCTGCTCTCACCCTCTTATGGGTTAGAAAACCTCGGAGTCATCTTCGACTCCACTCTCTCCTCCTCTCCACAAATCACAGACCTTGCCAGAAAGGCCCATTTCCAACCACACCTCCTTAGAGGAATTCTCCCTTTTCTCACCTGTTTCTGCTGACAGCAATGCAAAGTGGCCAAGTACACATGAGGTGCGAAGTAATAAAGCACAGAGACAAATTATATCAATGCTTCTTCTTTAATCTCCAGGCGCGAACTGGCGCGCAGGTGGTAACCACGCCTTTAGCATAATGTGGGGCGCAGCCCACAACATTGCAACAACAGAAAGGGGACAAGGCCCTCTTTCACAACCATGACAAGAAAGAGAGGACATTACATCTCCCCCTTGCTTAGCAAAGAACTTAAGGTCCTCAGTTCCTTTCTTCGATCCACCGAGATGGCTTGCGAACTACCCTTTTCGAAGGGCTTCGCACACAGGGTTTTTCTGCCATATCACGCTCGCTGTCATCAGCGTCCACCTCACTTTCCTGATAGTCTACTTCCGACGAGTCACCACTGACTGTTGGATCGCTATTATCATGGCGTGCTTCGCCTTCAAAAGATCGAAAGAAAGAGGAGTTCTGCGTGATAGTACTAGTGGGACTACCCGCTGTTATCATGGTCCCATGGACGTGAGTCACTGGCATGGGTTCTGGCCTGAAAGCAGGGACCTCTTTGGATTCTTGTGTCTGACGCACCAGTACTTGGTCTCCTATCTGGAAGTTGCTGGGCTTTGCTCTTCACCGGCGATCAGCATATTCCTTCATCTTGTGCTTGCTCTCACGATCTCTGGACCGGGCCATGTCTGTACATTCACTGGAGAGAGAGCTGCCTGGGTTGTGAGGCAAAGTGGTTCTTACCACGCGCCCAAACATAAATGCTGAGGGACATAATCCCTGTGTAGCTGTGTGGTGTGTTTCTATAATCCCAAAGCAATGTGCAGATGGCCTGCATGAAGGTTACTTTGGTGATTGAGCAGACTTGCAGGGTGCACTTTAGGTTGCCTATGAATCTCTCCACTGTTACATTTGCTTGTGGCCACAATGGAGTGATCTTGAGATGCTGGAAGCCAAGGAGTTCTGCAAATATGGCGAAATCATGTCTGCTAAAAGGTAGTCCATTGTCGGACTTCACTATGGAGGGAATCCCATAGTCAGCAAATGTTTTGTCCAACGCCGGTATTACTGCCTGAGCACTGGTGGAATGAATCTGGTGCACTTCTGGGAATCTGGACATCTCGTTGACAATTACGAGTGCATATTTACGTTGGCGAGTGGGCCAAACATGTCGACAGTGTCCTTGTCCCATACCTGTAGTGGCATCGTTGTCATCTTGAGAGGCTCGGGAATGTGCGGGGAGCGACTGCCTTGCATGCCACGCATTTTCCCAGTACCTGCTCCACTCTCTCATCCATCTTAGGAACCATACTTTGGTTCTGAGTTGTCTTTTTGTGGACACAATTCCTCTGTGTCCCGTGTGTTTTAACACCAGTATTTGATCTTGAAGACTTGCAGAGGCACCAATCTGTTTTTTCTTTTTTAGCAGCAGTCCTTACAGGGAGATGGATAGCGTGCGTCTTATGAGTCAGAATGTTTGGAAATGTTTCTCATCAGCTGCAGATAGTTGCGGGCCGTGTCTGTTGTTGAGGTGGCACTGACCTGATGTCAAGCACTTCTGTATCTTCCCGAGTAGCTGGTCATAATTCAGGCCTTTTAGCAGTTGTCCTCTCATAACGGACTTGGGTAGTGCACTGCTCACTAGGTAGTTTATGTATTGGTTGGCCTTGATGGATTGTCTCTCGTCTGTGGCTGGTAAGGGATATCGAGATAGGAAGTCCGCAGGATTGTTGTCCTTTCCTGGGTGGTGTATGATGTTGAATGAGTATTCTTGCAACCAGAGTCGCCACCTTGCAATACGTGGATGCATTTTGGCCATTGGTTTGCCATAAATGGTTGTGAGGGCTTGGTGATCCGTGATGATGGTAAATGGACGTCCATATAGGAACAGGTGGTAGTGTTCACATGCCGATACGACAGCAAGACTCTCTTTCTGTTTGTGATTATGCACGTTCCGTTGCAGAGGCTGCGACTCGCATACGCTGCTATGCATCTTGCTGAATTAGATAGGGCACCTGGTTTTGTTTGTGCTAAGATCGCCCCTAAACCTACAGAGCTGGCGTCTACCGTCACTTCAGTGTTATGTTCAGGGTCATAGTATGCCATACATGATGCAGATGCAATGCATTCCTTGATCTCCTGAAATGCTTCATCGCATTCAGTTGACCAGTAGAATTCTTGGCCTTCCCCAGTGAGTAGTCTGAGGGGCGTGCTGAACCAAGCAAAGTCCTGAATGTATCTGGTGCAGTAGCTCACCATTCCCAGGAATAACCTGACTGCAGATGTTGAGCTTAGTTTAGGGGCTTCCAGTAGGGCTTTTACTTTGTCTGGGTTTGGTTGTAGTCCGTAAAAACATTTGAGCGTCGTTTTGCTGAGCTCACATTTGTCAGCATTAAATGTCAAGTTTGCTTCTTCTATTGTCCTGCACACCCTCCTGAGCGTGTCGCTGTGCGCCTTTTGAATGGCCCAAAGATCAAAATGTAATTGCTGTAGTTCAAACAGTGAGGAATATGCTTGATCCCTAGATGTATCTCGTTTTGGAAAATTTCCGCGGCAGATGATACATACGCCGAAGCTTAGTCGCTTATACCCGAAGACCCCAGGTATGTAGAGAATGTTGTTTTATATCTGGAATCTGGATGCAGCTCTAGCTGATGGTAGCCTTTGTTTAAATCGAGTTTTGAAAATTCCTTTGCCCCATGCAGCAAGTTCATGTCAGTCATTCGGGGTGCTAGGTGTCGCTCTCTTTCTATCGCCACCCTGGGGGCTCTCTACACAGATGCAAATGCTGGTGTTGTTTCCTTCTTTGGCACGGGCACTATGGGAAAGACCCAAGGTGTGGGTCCTGATGCTTACTCAATGATGTCTTGTTCTAGCAAGGACTGAATCTCGTCCTCCACATGTCTTTGAATTTTAAGGGGTATGCCCCGATAATGTTGGGCCGTCGGTCGCACTTGAGTGTTTATATGTAGCTTGACTTGTTTGCCTTTAAGTTTCCCAAGTCTGCTGACGAATGTCGGGAACATTTTCTTTATCATTTCCTTTGGGCTGGACATGTATGCAGACATGTTCTGGTACCTTACATGGATTAGACCGAACTGGATGGCTGACCAAAAACTGAGAATGCTTCCTCCAGGCACTTCTCCTTTGACTATGTATATCTTGACATTTAGGCTCTTCTCTTTATACGTGCATGTGCCTGTACACATTCCTTTACAATCAAGGGGTTTGTTGGTGCCATATGGGTATATGTCGGTGTCTGCTTCTCACAATTCATGCTTCTTTAATCTCCAGGCACGAACGGGTGCGCATGCAATAACCATGCATTTAGCATCACGTGGGGCGCAGCCCACAACATTGCAACAACAGAAAGGGGACAAGGCTCTCTTTCACAACCATAACAATAAAGAGAGGATATTACATCACCTACCCTTAGGAGCTCATTGTTTCCAGAGCCCTGGTTCTCACAGGGCTAGACTACTGCAACAGCCTCTTTCTCAGTCTGCCTAACTCTACTCTTCACCCTCTACAACTCATCCTGAACAGGACCACAAGGATTGTCCTTGGCCTCAAGGTAACAGAAGATTCAATTGATAGATGTGAGTCATGATCTTTCTGTCTGGTTGCGAGACCCTATCTGCTCTATTATCTCGTAAGGGCCATGCCACTTAGAGAGCATTTTGTTCTTAGGTGAAGGAAGGAGAAACAGAACCTTTTGCCCAATAGAAAATTATCTTAATACAGCTTTTCTATCAGGATAGCCTTTCTGGTGTTCTTGGGTCTTAATCATGTTGGCTTGTACTATGGCTCTAACTGCAGCCATATGTTCTTTTAGTCTCTGGGCTCTTTGAGAAAGAGGTAAAACTGTCTTTTCGTGTTCCTCCCAGGTCTCACGCAACATATCAAGGACACCTTGTGGTTCCCTCTCATATCAGAGCTCAAATGGGGAGAATCCTGTTGACGATTGTGGCGTCTTTCTAATGGCAAAAGGGCCCATAGTGTCATAACATCATAGTTTTTGGCATCAGCTTCAACCAGTTTCTTTTAAATGTGTTTTCAAGTCTTGTTGAACCATTTCACTAAGCCATCAGTCTGAGGGTGATATGTAGAAGTACGCAGTGTTTTAATCTAAGAATTTCCTGTACTTCTGACATGGGTTTACTCAGAAAGGTACATCCTTGTGCTGTCAAACTCTCCTTTGGAAACCCAACTCTCGAGAAAAATGTAATTAAATGCTTCAGAATAAAGGAAAGGCTTCAGGATAACGGGTTGCATAATCTAATATCATCAGTATGTATCGGTTTCCCAATTATGATGGCTCAAGGGGTCCAACTATATCCATGACTATGCATGAAAAAGATATATCAGTGATTGTCAAAGGTTGTAAAGGAGCTGGAGGAGGAATTTGGAAACTGGTCTTCTGACATAGGGAGCAAGAGAGTATACAATTCTTCACATCTGCATAGATCCCGGGCCACCACATCTGCACTTCACCACTCATGTGTTGGTGGGGTTCGGTTTGGCACTCCGCCCTTTGGATTTGCAAACAATCTCCTTATTGTTTCACTTTTGTGAGAAAGGCATGGTATCACAAGTAGACACAAACACAAGTGATGTACGTTTTCATAACCTTTATTGAATAGAAATGGGGTTGGAGACTGCCAAACCTGCCCATCTTTACAATGGGAGTAGTCTCGACCATCAAACTAAAGTCAAAGATAGTCCACAGTCTGCCAGTCAAAATAATAAAGCTATCTGTGTCAAACCTGTGCTTGCTCTAATACAATAATGTGTATGGGATTGGATCAAAGTAAAAGTGCAAGTCAAAGTAATAACAGGATGGCACTGGAGCGTAAGCTACTTAGGATTTCATAATGTTTCATAGACTTAAACAGTTCACCAACAGGATGTCAGAAAAACAATGGAGCTGTCCCCCAGCTCCCTTCTCCAAGATTCAGCCACTTGGGTCAATCACAGTTCCATGTATTGGGACAGATCATATTCAAGGTTTTAAAAAAAAAAGTTGCTATTCATTCAAGTCTTTTCCGGACTTCTAAATTTCACATTACATCACAGTTCTCAATTGGTTTCTTTCTCAAAGAACGTCACAACAGAATTCACAGTGGATTTTCTTCCCCAGCAGCTTAGTAATGTTTCAACGGCTCCTCATCTCAAGGTTTAAAGTCCCCTTTACAAAGTTCCTTTCGGTAAGAAGAGGCTTTCTTTCTCCATAGACTCTTCTTAGATAAGACGAGCCCTTCTTGTTACCCTTCTCCAGGAAGTTTCAAGATCACACTCTTCAGTTCCTTTCACTTGGTTATCACTTGTTCAACATTGGGGTTCCCTTCCCCAACCTTTCAATCCCTTGCAACAAATCTTCATATCAGAGACCTTTGACAAACACACAGTATTTCTCAGCCCTGTGTGGGACCACTATGATACCTATCTTACATTTCACTTGAGGCATGCCCCTGGTGCTCTGGGTCATTCCTCTGGCACTCTGTAGTTCCACTATGGGTCCCAGACCCCTGAATTCTCAGACGTGGGTCCCACGCCCTCTTGTGTTTTTCATACAGGTCCCAGACCCTTAGGTTCACTTTCTTAGCTTTCAAAAATATTAATCGCATTTCATTTCCAGAGATGGACTCACTTGGGATTTTTAGCTCGCTTTTCCCTTTCTTGCACAGCTCCCCTTTTTAGGCTTTCTCTTTCCTTTCTATTTCAAACTTCACACAGCTCACCTTCACTTTAGAAAGCTGCTTACAAAGTCTTTTTCTTGTCCTGTGGCCGCTTGCACCGTCTTTAAACTACAGTTCCCATAATGACTCTCTTCCTTAGGCTATGGAACTTTACATTCAAGGCTTTTGCATAGCTTCCCTTCCGTTCCTGACTACAATAGTGCTGCTCGCACTCCGCTCCTTTAATTTGCAACAAAAGGCTTTCTCTAAAGCTTTGTTTCAGACGTGAACTGGGTTTCACAAAACTCACTGGTTGCCGCATTATCGTCTGCTGGTTACCGCTGCTCTCAGCGTTGGGTCGGGTCTTCCTCATTGCCCCTCTGACATCTAGGCTTCCATTCCCATGCCCAGGGGAAACGAGCACTCCTGTGGACACAACCAGCAGGCTGCAGTCTGTCTTCTCCGGCTCTTTGGAGACACGGCTCCCTAGCCACGCTGCAACCCCTCCCAGACACCGGGCCAGCGCCTCACCCCTCCTTTCTCTTCCAGACTCTCCAGGCAGCTTCCTCTGCTCCCTCCTGCATCTTGACTCTCCAGGTCCTCTTTCTATCCCCAGCTCGCTCAGCGTGTGCCTGTGTGCTCCACCTTTTGTACTTGGTGGGAAAGTCAATTGGAGTCAGATGGGAGAAGTTGCCTAGCCATGTCTGACTCTGCCTGGCTTTATTAAAGGGACAACATGGAGAATTGCCCATTGATCCCTATGGGTAATCCTCATGACTCGCAACATGTTCTTCTTTGTCCCAGTCCTTTGGCAGCTAAGTGGGGAAATTAATGGGAATTGTAGTGTCCCACTAAAAGGGAAGGAAAGTTGAGTAGATTACTGTCAGAAAAGCGGGGATAACATGTCTCACCTTTAGGCACTCCCACCTCAATCCCACCTCTGAGGACCCTCCACCTAGGTACTCCTCCCTCGCAAGTTCGCCCTCAGGGTTGGGATTAGGAGATTCCCAGGGAGTAAGGTGGGAAAAGCCCTTAGGTTTTTCACACTTTTCAGAACTTCATTATGTTCAAATTGTCTT
The DNA here is from genome assembly GCF_040938575.1 of Ambystoma mexicanum. Lineage (NCBI taxonomy): Eukaryota > Metazoa > Chordata > Amphibia > Caudata > Ambystomatidae > Ambystoma > Ambystoma mexicanum. Next base: position 1,056,401,944 of record NC_090921.1, on the reverse strand, counting down.
TGGTGCAGTCTACGAAACGCCCCAGGGTCCCCATCCTTGCTTGGGCTGACTCACCAGTTCTATGTAGCATTTTCAGTCTTGCTTGCACTAACACAGTGTACCTTTGCTGCGTGCTCCCCACTCTGGGCAGCTCTGACGTCTCTCCAGCTTCTCCTGCGGCTCCGCTCCTGCACACCTGCTTCCCTTTAGGTCCCGGTAAGGATAACGCAGCTTTTCCCAGCTGCCAGATGCCCAGGAATCCTCTTGCGGTTCCTGGCGTCTCCACGGCATGCCTTGCTCGCACCACCTTAACTTTCCTTTTCTCCTGACAAGCTCCTTCTCTCCGCCACACTGACTTGTGCCTCCAGCTTCCGCACCCCTTCAATGGAGATGCCACGTTTTCTCCTGAGCTCTCTCTCATAGTTCGGTTACCATGTTTAAAGGCCCCACATACAGGGGCTTTTGCCAAACAACTAGCACGCTCATTGAGTTTGACACACCTGCTGCTCTGCGTCAATGCCTTCATCCTCCTCATCTCAGTACCTATGTGGTTGTGGGAATTGAAGTCCATTGATGGTTCCTGTCGCAAAGTACTTGGAGAATCTTTCTCAGTGATTCCATATGGAAAATCGGTTCTACATGAAGGAAAGTTAGTACTGAAAAGCGTTTTCTTGGCGCTTTTACCCTTTCAAGTTATGGATGGGAGTTTGGTCTAATGGGTGGTGGGAAAAGGTTTCTTTCTGTTCTTTAAAACAGATACATGGCAATAGGCCATTAGGGTATTGGGTAACAGGGGGTCTTCCTCATGGGAAAATAGGAGATACTGCGCCTCATCCAATGAAACCATGACATCTCCCTGGCGGCTATTTCCTCCCATGTGATCCTCCTCCATATAGCCGTGCCCCAGGGTCAGGATCAGGTAGTGGCTGCCATACCCTGGTCACATGGGAGGCGGTTACCACTGGGGAATCCGTGATGACTCCATTGGATCCATTATAGTACAAATGTGCGATGTCGCTGCAGAGGCTTGTTGCACTTTTCTGTATAAAATTGATACCAACCACTGACAGATCGTGTCCTGTATGATGGTGTCGATCAATGAATGTGTCTCAGGCTCTGTGGGAAACAACAGCCATTTTTTCCAGAAAGATGTACTCATGCGGATGTATTGAAGTAGTATGGAAGGGCTATTTCCCATTTAGAAGTGAGTTCTGGCATAGTAACAAATCCCCCCCCCCCGCACCTCCAGGAACATATCTCCCATTGTAAGATTGCCCTCTGTGTCCCATGTAATTAGAACACTCCTACCTTGGGTAGGTAAAATATTGGGAAAGTCCCATAATGGAGCCCTCCCACGATATGGAGCATCTATCCAAAGTCACTTAAATAATCTAGCCCGGCACTCACCATTGTTCGTTCCGGATCAAACGTGTAGGCATCGTAATACTTCTCTCCAAATATAAAAGAGCGTAGGTTCAATGGCTTAGCACCAAATCTTTCTATTGCTACATGAAGGTGGGGTGGGGATGTTGCACACCAGTGTGCCTCAAAATATGCTTGCCCAACTAAATAAGATTAGTTCAGAATCTGGGGCCATCAGGCCTCCTTAATCATATGGTTTGACCATGTCCTCACATGATAATCTGGCTACTCCCTAGCCCCAAAGGAATTTCGATGCCAATAACCAAATTATGCTAATAAAGGTTCTGCCAGGCCAAATGGGTATGTTGGTAAAGTAGTATAGGAGCTTCAGCACCACAATCATTTTCAGAAGGGATAGGTGGCCATGTAGTTAAAGAGGTAGTCTAGTCCAGAAGCTCATTTTTTCAGTGAAGACTTGGAGCTAAGCAGCAAGATTGTTGGTGTAGAGGGACCTAGTGGAAGTCGATACTCCTATCCCTAAGTATGTAATTGACTCGGGAGCCCATAGAAATCCCAATAAATCGCTGGGGGGGGGCTTGTGTTGGCAGTTAGAGGGGACAGTTCTGATTTTAACCAATTTAGACTGTATCCAGAATATTGATAGCAGGCCTGAATGTCTTCAAGAATAAAACGCAAGTACACTTCTGGGTCACAGAACATACAGCAGGGCATCATCTGCATATAAAGATATTATATCTGGGGGTCAGAAATGTGCAAGCCTCGTCCATGCTTTGTTCTGAACCCTGAGGTCCTTTTAAATGAGGAAGCATGTTATTACACGGATGGCGGTGCAGAATAACTCGTACAGCAAGAACAAGACCGACTCAGGAAGTTGGCAAACAAAATCTGTTTTATTTTCAATTGTCTAAAGCAGGGAGTACAACGGACATCAACGGACGACTCACAGCATAATCTCAACATGTTTCATAAAAAATAATGCTTTTATAGTGAAAACTCGTCATTCATGACGTCATACTACGTGGCAAACTAAGAAAACCTACTTGGGATTGTGATAGGTCTACGGGGAACATCTAAGAATACTTTCTGTAGGGGATTGGATTGTGATTGGACTCTATAGTCAGGTGGACAACTCATGCCCACCCCATGTGCAAGTCATCCTCAATATTTGTTAGATACCCGACACACCATTGGCTCTCAAACTATAGGGCTCTTCAATACATGGCCCTCTACAATTGGTTGGCACGCTTGTACCCTTCTGGATTATTCGACTTGCTAGCAGGCAAGCTGGTACCCCAGGTGCTTATGGGTGGACTTGACCATTCCTCCCCACCCAATCAGCCCATCATCCATCATCACTCATGCTGTCTGCCATTCAAATTGTCCCTGAACTTGGCCTTGCAGAGTATCACTGCTCCTGAGAATAGAAAGGGAGTGCAATCATGTTCTTATCTTCGAGGCTCGATGCAGCTTGCCCATTTTCTATTTCCATCCATCCCATGTGACAGGAGACCGTCTTTGAGCTCCTTCTTCGTATTTAATGATATTAAATTAATAAAACTTGGCACTCACAGTGCTTCCATCGCAGCGTAACAGGAGCTTCCCTCGCTTCTCACGTTCTTTTATGTCCTTGAATAGATAACCAGTTCTTGGCTACCCCAACCCTTGACACTGGGCCAGACAGCCTTCTTGATCCTTCCTTGATTTTCAGCTGTTTTTCTCTACTGCGCCACACTTTCAGCCCTTCTCTTTCACGGGTCCTGCCTTACTAAAGTTGCGACATTGAATATCCAGACTATATATATATTATAAATATGTCAGCGGCACCGCCTGCAGTCTATTCACTATTTTTAGCCAGCCTTCATGATTACTTAGTCTACCTGCGTTGCAGCATCTGTACAGTTATAAAATGACTTATATTTTCATCAGTGTTCTTCACAAGTGCAACCTTCATTTCTCACAAGAAAGGTTACCCCATTCCTTATATCGCCATCAGATTCCATAAGGGCTATGCGTTCTCTTCTCTGATCATCCTTCTCCGTGCGTCACTCTCATTTCTTGTGACAACACCAACCTTGCTTGTTCACTGCTTCATACTTCTTCAGGGATCTCCCCTAAGAGACTGCCATCTTTCTGCGGGTACATTTTATAGGGCTTTTTCAATGGATACCTTGTTTCGAAGATCTTTCGCAGCATGGGTATCATTATCAGCGTTGTGCATGTCACTGTTAAGACGGATTTCTGAACTCTGTACTGGAGGCGCAGAGGTTCAGAAGGCCAACCTAATTACTTGGAACAGGGTAACCTCTGGACAAGCCAGACCAATCAGGGTAGCGATCGCGGCGGTCAAGACTAGGTCTCAAGAGGGGTGAGGGTGACTGAAAGCCCGCAATGAGCACACAAAGCAAGGACACTTACAAATTACTCCAAACAGGTGTTATATTAAAAATATATACACATTTATTCCCAGGCCTTTGCAACAATGACCGTAGCGAGAAATCACAATAAAACTCTAGTAAACCAACACATACCAAACCAATACAATATATATACGAATACAAACGAGTCTAAAGAATTAGATGCACGAAATGTGTAGTCCACCTAGAAGGGGAGGAAAACAGGCAGTGCGAAATAATCATTAGACCCAGTCCGCCTTAAGAGGCACCTAACTAAGAGGAAGTCCAAGCCCTACGAAGAGTGGAGCCTTGTGCTCAAAAGTACCTGCACACGCTGGTGCCAACGGGCAAAAAGGGGAGTCTCTTCGAGGGAATCAGGCAGTTCAGTTCGGTGCACAAAAGAAGATGAACAAAGTTCCGTGACTCAAGCGCAGCCTCCACTGTGGACAGAAGCAGAGCGCGAGTACGGAAAGGCGTGCTGTTTGACACAGCGGGGAAAAGCTATGGGCTCCTGCAGGAGGGCGACCAGTTCCTAGCTATGCTACTCACCGGTCCCCGATGCAAGCAGACCAGGCTTCTCCGTGTTAGTTTCAGTGCTGGCAGGTTCAGGGGAGCAGGGGACGTCTCGTCGTCGTGTAGATTCTGCAGCAGCAGAGTTGAGTTGAGGGCGTCCCAAACGCAGTGAACCCGCACAGTTACCACAGCAGAGCAACGGATCGGCCGTGTGTATCTCAGCCAAATGTACACTACTCACTTCAGACCTGGGAATGCCAAGTGTACGAATCGTGTGAGAGTGACAAGGACTCGAAATACAACACAACCTGACGCCGGTTACAGAGCAAGACTCCTGGGTAGGCTGGTCAGTCTGCTGGATGGCCCAGAGACACTTCCGAAGGCTTACGTGCAGGAGATGGTGAAGATGCCGAGAATAGCTGTTCCCGCTATTCCAAGGGTCGAAGTACCAGTACAGGCCTTCTGGTTCGATCAGAGGTAAAAAGGGTTTCACAAAGCGACAGCAGTGCAGAGGAGCAGTCCTTCAGCGGGTCACCAGCGATTCCTCGGTTCAGCCTCGTGGTTGCAGGATACTTGGTTCCTGTATCCCTTTGTTCGTGAGAACTCAGGAGATCGACATGGTAGTGGCATTTCCAGCCCCCTCTTATCCACGGTTCCCTTCGCGCCAAAACGGAGGGGACCCAATGGGAGATCCGCTCATCAAACACTCACACCATACGTGGACCTATCACGGACCACGGTGTTCCCAGGCATTCATACCACACTAGACTCTCTGGCACCCAGGATGTGTATTGGGACCAGACATCCCAGCCCACATCCTGGAGGCACACACAAGGCCTGTAGAAGCCCGCGAAAGCATCTGTGTTTCGTGGGAAAGTACATGCCCAAATAAGGAAGGCCCTGGGTCGGCTCGACCTGGGGAAGGTGAAGGGAGCAAGACGTTCAGCGGACAGGACAAAGGAGCCTCGTGGCCAGGCCACTATTTTGGGCTAAGCGCGAGAAACGCGCTTATAATGCCAAAAGGAGCTCAAAAACACAAGAAACGATTGCTGCCACCATTCCCGTCCGTGATTCACTTGCACCGATCATTTACAATCCAAGCATAGTATCTATCTAGGGCCTGTAGAAGACTATAGACCCAAGAGAGCAGTAATTTAGCTTACAGTGCCCTCTTGTGTCATGTTGCACGAAAGCTGCAACATGATAAAGAAACTACGGAAAACAACGTTTCCCGGTACTGACTGTTTTAAGGGCATGTCAGTTTCCCTGTAAGAATGGAGCGAAAGCCCAGAGGAGTGCGGCAGAAGGCTGCACTTCTCTGGCAAAGTCTAGATCATGGTGAAAAACAACAGCAAAAAGTTTAGGGGTTGCCACATTGAAGGAAAATTACCCACAATTAAGAAATGTTTCCTAACAGTCACAATTTCCGGATTCCAACATATAGGCAGAATAGGGGTGGGACTCCTGGTAGAGGCATTTGGCTCCTCCTCTACACTCCCCCCTCTGGTTGATTCATAGACCACTCTCCCATCAGTGTTCAGATCTAGACATCCTTTTTTGAAAAAGTGCTTGTTTGGAGTCCATATGTTCATTACTCCTTTTAGCGATCCTGCTGGTTTTACATGGTCATCAACACTCCAGGTCATGTGACTACATTGTCCATTTGGGCTGCAGTAAATCCATCGTCCCATATAGTTCTTGTGGTTTCACGGATACAGGAACTTCGTTCCCTCAGGTGCTAGAATGCTTGCTTCTATATATTTTCTGATCTCTTCATCTGTCAGTTCCTTGGGTCGAAACCCAGACTCAACATCGATCATGACGTTCATTCCTACTGCTTCCTTTGCTGTCTTCTTACACTGTGCGATTATTATCCTGATCACACAGAATTCAAACATGATCATCACCAATAATGCTCCGAGAAACTTGAAGATATTCGCCATACATTGCGGAACCCATGAGAAGATTGATGCAAACCAGCTATCATCTGCAATATCTTCTGTCTAATCTTCAATCTTGTTATGCAAGTTCGTTAGCAACGTTATGGCCTCTGTCAAGGTCCCATTTTCATCATTGTGAGAAGGTATTAATGTGCAACATGATTCCCCAATATTGGCACAAACACCTCCATCCATTGCCGTAATCATGTCCGGGACATACCTGTTCTGGAGAGTCATCAGTCTATGGCTCTGAATTCTTCCTTGATCGCGTTGAATCCCTTCATGGTAGTGTTGATCTTCTGCAGGAGCTTCCAGCGAGTGATTTGCAAACACTTTGCATCCACCATCGTCTGGATCCCTGGCATAAAGATAGTCGTGAATACTACAGCAGTCTGACTGAACAACATGTGTTCACATGGAATAGAATCGAAGGCTTCTATCGATTTAGCTGAAAAGTAATTCTCCCTTTTTGTCCGATTGAGAAATCCAAATGATCTCCTCTTCCTCATATGAGCATCTGCTTTCGGTAACTCTCCAATGTTCCGGTCACTCTTTGGAATCACTAATGCTGGAACATGAATAAGTACTATGGAGCACATCCCTCCCCAATCGTTGGCCAACTTCATATAAGCTCTGGATCCACAGGCCCAGTAGTGGTCCATTAACACTACTGTTCCATCCTTCTTGCCTTATATATCGAAAATGTGGCCACACTGCTGATTCATTCCAACCTTTCTCGTGCCATTGTTTCTGAAACACATGGATGCATTTGCTAGAGGTAGTATCTGCAATCGTCCTCCTTTATTATCGACCCATGACAGCAATTTCACAATTTTCGGCCAAGGATGCTTGCATTCATTCTCTGCATGCTACACAATTGCTTCAGGTCGTCCGGTTAGTGCTGGTGCTTTGCACACAATCGGGCCTTCCGCCCAGCTATCTGCAGTCAGCACTGTTCCTTTGATTTGCAGCTGATCTCTCTCCTTGCATCTTTGTATTTCTTCGTGTTTCTTACCTTGACAATTGAGCATTTTGTTTTCTTCTCTTTTGACTCCTGCTCCATTCATTCCAGGCTGTTCATATGTTATCACTTGATTATTTGTCTCTGATTTCTCTCTTGTCTTTAAATCTTGCACATAGTCATCTTCTCTTGGAGACTTCTCCTCAGTCACCCATACCAAGAATGTTGTTTGACCCTGAAACTGACCTCTCATCTGGCAGAGTGCAAGGTGTTTCAGGCAATGAGCTTTCTGGACTGCTACTTCTATAGCTATGAATATGTTGAAAGTCCCCATAGCATAAGGTATGAGAGCACAAACAGAGAAACTCTTTGGACTTTCTCTCTCCTACCTTTTTCATGTGTTGATACCACCTGTTATTACTAAAGTGTGCTGTAATGTCTAGATAATAATGTAATTGATTATCATCTTCCCTTGTGCTTCTCTTGTGTCTCCCTTTCGAAAAAAAAGACAGTGTTTGCATAATATTCAAGAAGCATACCAGTAATGGTCCTCCCTACAGGGGTAACCATAGGAACATTTGTCATAGCAATAGGCAACCCTACACGAGCTACTGGAGTAGGGGAAAATCACAAAAGATCTTGGCCTTTCAGTAACAGACAATTCTACGTGAGTCACTGGAGTGGGAAGAATCATAGTAGTCTTTATCTCAAACAGGAGCATCAAGATAATAAGGAAGACTAAACCTGAGGAACAGAAAGACACAAAGTATGGTGGCACATAAATATATCATGGACCAACATGTTAATCCCAGCCATTTATGCCATTTTGAACTTCGTTGTGTTTGCTCACTTTCCAAAACTGTACCATTTTCAAAATTCCTCATTGTGCCCGAGTACTGCTTTAAGGAAGGAAAAAAAACATTTTTAATCAGGCAATTCTGGTAAATCTGGTAGCTGCTGGATATGTTCAACTATCGCCACAAGTAGCCTCCTTATCGCGGGCCATTTTTAGGATCATGCAGAAAAGTAGGTATGCTGACACTACGCCCAACAAGAACAGGATAAGCTCTGAGAATAAATATGAAAAGAACAGGAAGGATCATATGGCATCATCGTTTGTCAGAACCATAGATTCAACCAAACAATGACGTTGTATGAAAAGAATCTGCGTATTGTTAACGCTTCCAATCTCTTATCAGATGTTGCCGCTCAAACATATCCACAATATGTCAACACGTTTCTAAAGTACATTTTTCAAAGATTCCTGCAGCTCAAGAACTGAGTTTGCTCTCCTGCTATAATATCTATAAAGAGTGTCCGGGCGAGCCACAGTCCAAATGCACACTTGAATTTATTTAATCAGCAACCTTAGCGTCCTTCTTCCTCGTCATTGATCGGGTCTGCACGTGCTGAACTTCTTCTCCTTGTCTTGCTTCCGAATCGATCATTTGGGGTGTGACGATCTTACCACTGTATAGCTTCATGCCATTCAAATGGATCCAAGCACATCTTCCTTGTACTTTCACTGCTGAGGGAGTAACGTACTCCACTATGTAAGGTCCACTTAATTGAGGCTCATGCCACTTTCTGGTAAAGTTCAGAATTAATATTGTGTCTCCAACAAAAAGTCTAGGTACAAGTAGTAGTTCAGAAATTCCAGTTGCTGAATGGTCTTCATCTGTGTCCTGACACCGACCCCCCCGCAGCTTGAGTTGATCTGAAATGACAGAGATACATGTCAAATACGCACGTAACTCATTTCCTAACATTTCTGCAGACTTCTGGGCATCGCTTCAGCTCCTCGATGGAGGAGACAAAGGTGTTCTCATTAGTCTCCTTGTCACTAAATTGTGGGGTGTGAGGTGGTGGTCTGACCCAGGCTGATTACTTAATGCATACAAGGCTAGGGGTAAGCAATACAGCCATCCCTTCTTCAGTGTCAATTTAAGCTTTGCGATCCTCTCTCTAAGGAGACCATTGAGTCTCTCCCATATTCCATTCACTTGTGGGTGATAAGCAGAAGAAAACCTGATCTTAATATTCAATAATAGACTAATCTGTTCAAATACATCATTAACAAAATGGGGCCAATTATCGGATCTCAGCACCTCACACACTCCCCATCTTGGAAAGACTTCTTGTACTAAAAACATTGCTGCGCAAGTGGCATCAGGGTGTTTACAAGGACCTGCTTCAATCCACCTGGAGAAGGGACACACCACCACTATCATATACCTGTATCCACTACATACTTGCAGCATATCAACATAGTCAATATGTAAATTCTGAAAAGGACCATTTGGTCGAGGAATCACTCCTCTTATAATTCGCAGTGTATGCCCAGCAGTAAACCTTTGACATACGATGCAATTTACTACATAAAATGCAACCTGTTCTAACAAGTTCGGTACGAATCAGTCCTCTGCAATAATTGCTGCAAGGTTTTCCCTAGTTACATGCACAGGGTAGTGCAGCTGTTCAAGCGCTACCTTTAACAATGCTACTGGCATCACCAGCTTTCCAGTGCTATTTTGTTGCCATAATGCTTCTGATGGGGATAAAGAACACCCCCTCGTTTCCAAATTTCTTGCTCTTCCTGTGGTGCACCGCCCTGCATTTCCATCAACTGGGTTCTTGGTAAATGATAAAACCCTTCATTTACTACCATAATCATGACTACTTTTTCCTTTACACATGGAGTATCAAAACTTGAAATATCTGGTGAATATGCAACCCTTTTGGCCTCTACATCCACGGCTTTGTTCCCGCGAGAAATAAAATCAGTTTGCTTAGTATGTGCTCCGCATTTAACTATCGCTATAGCTACTGGGAGTTATAGTGCCTTAATAAGCCTGTCGAATAATGCTGCGTGCTGCACTGGAGTGCCATCCACTCGGGGTAGCCCCTCCTTTTCCAATGGGATAATCCCGCATGCATGGTTGCCGTCTCATAGGCGGAGTCACTGTACACCATCACTTCCTATCCTGCATGATTTTTGAGCGTGACAATAAGCACCACGAATTCTGCTGCTTGTGCTGAAAAGTGATACGGTTGTGTTGCACTCGCTACAACCTCAAATACGCTGTTTGCTCTATGTCTCACTACAGCTGCGCCAGACTGCCTTGCCCCACTAGTTTGATCAATTTTCGAAGAACCATCAATAAAGATATTCTCCCCCCCTGCTAGCGCCTTTTCCTTTACGTGCGGGATGTCGTGGTAGAACTCCTCGTAGTTCGTGCAATTATGCACATGCTCACACTCTGCCACAGGCTCAGCTACAAACGTGGCAGGGTTCACAATTTAACATTTGACTATTTTAATCACTGCATTCGATATGATCACCTCATATGCAGAAGCTCTCTGAGATGTCAATGTACCCTTAGATTTCTCCAAAATGGCAAACAAAGCATGTTCCCCAAAGAGCATCTAGGACACCCCATTACAATACTGGTAGATTTCTCAATTGCGAACGCGGCTGCCACCAGTGACTGTTTGCAAGGAAAGTGCCCCTTCATAACTGGATACAGAATCCCACTGTAATATGCCAGAGGTTTATAACCTAGTGTAGTCCTCTGTGTAAGTACTGCTGTCATAAATGTCCCATTTGTGTGTGAAAATAAAAAGAACTCCTCAGCATAATTGGGAATTCCTAAAACGGGAGCTGTACAAATTGCTTTCTTCAATTCTTCAAACCCTCCCTCCATTTCCTCAGACCATTCTATTTTCTCATTGTTTACCTGTGCTTTGTTTAGAGCTTGCAAAAGAGGTCTTGTGTACAAACTATAATCAAACACCTGTGCTATAACATAATTGCATAGTCCCAATAATTGCTGCATTTGCTTTATCGTGAGCGGTTTTGCTGTTTTCATGTTCGCCTCAGCTCTCTCAGGTGGGTCCCTCTTTCCCTCATGTGAGATCAACTGGCCTATGTACAACACATCTTCTTGACAATACTGTAACTTTTCTTTGTCTACCTTATATCCCTTGTCTGCTAGGATAGTCATTAACTGGATTGAGTCTTGCCTGCACTCATTTTCTGTAATGCTACAAATCAGAATGTCATCTACGTACTGTATCACAATGCTGTTCAAATCAATATTGCCTAGGTCCACCTGGAGGACCCTATTAAAGATAGACGGGGACTTACAGTATCCTTGAGTATGTTTCAGACGAGTCTGGCGAAATGAAAAAGAAGTCAAGTCTTGTGAGTCCTTGTGCAATAGAATTGAGAAAAACACATTTTTCAAGTCAATCACTGTAAAAAATTGCATTTCTACTGGGATACTGCATAGTATTGTCGCTGGATTAGGAACTAAAGGAAACTCTGCCTCTACAATCTGGTTAATCGGTCTCATGTCTTGTATGAATTTCCACAACCCCCCCATTGATTTCTTGATAGGGTACACTGCAGTTTTGCAGGATGATTCTCGCAGTACCAGAATACCTTGTTCTATCAGTGCTGAAATGGTCTTAAAAATCCCTTCATCCGTCTCTCAAGACATGGATTCCTGTCTTGCTCGAGGTAAAATTGGTCCTGGCTTCAACTTTATCTTAACCTCGCCTATCCCCTTCAATAGGCCTACGTCCTAGGGGCCTGTAGTGCATAAATCGCTTGGCACCTTTTCCAAATCTTCATCAAAAAATGCTGGACGCTGCCACACTATCACCATTTGCTGTCTGATCTCTCTTTTCTCTATCCTAATCCAATATGTCATACTCATCTTGAATATTACTTCATTATCTGTTGGATCATCTCTAAACATATCATCGTCAGTGATGTCAGTAAGTCTACACCCTTCCCCAACGGCAATCACTGTTCTCCATGGCCTGCCCTGATCATCTGTTCCTTCGGGCATTGCCATTTCCCCTCGTACTATGGCTGCATTTAACTTTAGGGGAATAGTCTGCCTCCCCTCTTCGTCTATAGGTATCTGGGGCCTGAACAAGAATTCATTGGGTAGTCTCATAATCTTTCCCACTAAGCCATGTCAACAGAATGCGTACCCCATAAGAAAAACCTCTGGCTCTAATGGCATTCCTTGCAGAGCCAACTGCCCTGTAAATGCCAATATAAACCCACCCACGTTCATATAATGTATCCCTGGAGTACAGCACACTATGCCTTCATCAGTTAAAGAAATCGGCATGTTAAGCTTTGTCATTAAATCTCGTCCTAGAATGTTAACTGGTGTCTGCCTTGAATACAATAATGGAACAGACATGCCACACTCTCCTATGGAGACTGGTAATTCGTCAGTAAAAGCAACTCAACTCGTAGCTCCAGAGAATCCCTTCATGGCAATTCTCGACATTGGGTATTTTCCCTCTCGTATACATGAACGAATAGCCCCAGTGTCTACTAGAAAAGAAAAAGATTTGCCGCCTATCGTCACATCAACCCATGGTTCTTCCTGGGGGCCTGGTGTCACTGATAGTACTGAACACATCAAGTTGCCCTGTGAGCTGTCCTATTGTGGATACATGCATACCCCTGTACCTGTGAAAGGACTTCCTCCCACCACAGTGACACCCCCTATTCTAGGTGTCAGTAATTGTCCCGTGTGTGCATTCTGCTGTATCTGCATGGGTGCATGCTGCGACTGCTCTTGCGGTGGATTCAATGGTGCTTGCTGTGGCTGTAATGCATGTTGCATTTGCAGCACTTGTAACTGATGCACTGACTGATCTTGGGCAAACCCATCCCTGGCTTGTGAGCTATATGCTGGAGAATAAGCTGTCCCGCCTCTAAAGAATTGCCCATTCTGTACATAGCCTTTACTCCCACATAAACTTGCAATGTGCCCTGTCAGCCCACATGTTCAACATACAGGAGGAGCCCTTCTGACTAGTCCCCCTTGGTCAAATCCTCCTTGCATATTCTGATTATCATTCTGCATATTTTGAAAACCGTTTTGATTATTCTGAAAACCACCTCTTCCTCTGTAGCCCATTCCTCCGACTCATGGCACAAATCCATTCCCTCATTGGCCCATCTGGCGCTGATTATTTGCCTGTGATGAGCACACTGTTTGCTGTATTCTCAGTCCTTCTCCACTTGTCAATACTGCCCCTTCTATGGCATATTTTGACAGTTTTCTCTGAACTAACTTGGCTTCCTCAAGTTTTCTGGCATCTTCCTTCTTCCTATTTTTCTCCTGTAACAGCCAGCATTGATGCACTATAGTCAACGGTATCTCTGCCCATGGCTTTGCTTCCATTCCCACTAGTTTCTTGAGTTGCCTCTGTACCTTATCGGGCAACCCCTGACATAACATGTGGTAAAATACTGCCATTGTTTTTCCCCATGACTCTCAGCGTACCTGAATGTTCTGAATGTAAGCAAGCAGATCCTTGTATTCTTTCATCTTGTGTGTCATAATTGCACCCATGTCTGATGTGTCAGGATACTGCATCCTGAGAGCTCTCCAGACATATGCTCTACAATTATTAAATGGTTCTCCATTATGCCCTGTGTTCTGTGCCATGATACTTGAGTAGCATGCTCTCGTCCAAATGTCATCAGCTCTTTTCCCAGGAATGTGTTGTGCATGGGGGTTCTGGTTTTCATGAGTTACTGGAACATGTACTCCAGATAGATGCTCGGCTTGCGGAAAGACAAGGTGAGAGAAAGCCTGCAGTCTGTCGCTACCCCCGATACGTCACTCCCTTCCTTACCCACACCAAAACCCATGCAGGTGGGTGCCGTCCGTGGTCGCTTAACGCCAGCTCACTGGGAGCACAGGCGGACACACAACTTATGCATGTATTGCGGCTCTTCGGAGCACCTCTTGAATGAGTGCCCTAAAAACCTGTGCGGAAGACGGGAAACGCCAGGTCCCAGCAGTAGAAGGGGTCCCTACACGGGGAGCTTTTCCAGTGGACTCCTGTTTTTCTCCTTTTTACTTGTCTGAATCATTGGAGGCCGCTCCTGGTGCACCATTTTATGCTGATGTGGTGATTGATTCCGGTGCGACAGGGAACTATATGGACCTGAACTACGCTCATCACATCGGTATTCCCACCAAGGCTAAATCCTGTCCTGAAATGGTTAACGCTGTGGATTGTACGGCATTGGTATCAGGCCCTGTGACACTTCAAACCACTGTACTACAAATGCGTGTTGAGGACGGCCATGAAGACGACCTTGTGTTCGATTTAATCACAGCACCACAGTTCAAGGTTATTCTGGGCCTTCCTTGGCTGTGTTTGCACAATCTGGAAATAGATTGGGTTTCGCAAACCGTGGGGTTCCCTTCCACCTTTTGCAGTGCTAACTGTTTTTGAGACCACACTATTCGCCCTTACACACCAGCCCAGGCCCTCGTTGCAGCGGTGCCCTGCATCGGCTCGGTATCCTTTCATCTGAAGGTGTCCATTCCTTCAGAATACACCTCATTCCTGGATGTGTTTGATAAAGCCAAAGTGGAAACCTATCCCCTCATCGGACTTACGACTGACCGATTAACCTCGTTCCTGGGGCCAAGATCCCTTCAGGCAGGGTGAACTCCTTTACTCTTCCCGAAGATGAGGTCCCCAAAGAATATATAGACAAGGCGCTTTCAATGGGTTTCATCCGCTCTTCTAGGTCTCCTGCTGCCTCACCTTCATTTTTCGTTCTGAAGAAGGAAGGTGATTTAAGGCCCTGTATCGATTACCGCGCACTGAACGCAGTGACAATAAAAAATCAATATCCCATGCCACTCATCTCAGTCTTGCTTGATCGACTGGGTTTCTCGGCCATTAACACCAAACTTGACTTCCGGGGTGCTTATAACCTGGTCCATATAAAATGAGGGGATGAGTGGAAAACCGCCTTTAAAACCAGATACGGCTTATTTGAGTAGTTAGTAATGCCGTTCGGCTTCCCCCGCTACTTTTCGGTTTTTTATGGATGATTTTTTCAGTGATATCATGGATCAATTTGTGGTCATGTACCTGGATGATATATTGATCTATTCACCCTCTTACGACACCCATGTGTCACATGACAAGACTGTTTTGCAATGGCTAAGGGAACATCAACTTTACGTAAAGGGTGAAAAATGCATTTTTTCATTCCACGGTAGTGGAGTTGCTTGGTTATGACCTGACTCCCCAAGGGATTAGGATGTGTCACTCCATGGAGAAGGCTATTCTTGATTGGCCCGTTCCAGATTCCCGCAAATCATTACAGTTTTTTCTTGGCTTCGCAAATTTTTATCGCTGATTCATTAATTTTGTTCTCGGCTGTGGTTGCCCTTTTGACCGGTCTAACCAGTGCCAAATGCGCCTTTCTGTGGTCTCCCGAAGCACAGAAGGCGTTCCAGGCCCTGAAAAAAGACTTTGTTTCAGCTCCTATACTAAAACATCCCGACCCGGAGCTCCCGTTCTTGGTTGAAGCTGATGCCTCTAGCTTTGCCGTTGGGGCCATCCTCTCCCAGCAGTGTCCTGGTTCGAATGTAAATCCCCCTGTGGACTATTACTCAAGGAAACTATCTTCCTACGAGAGGAATTATTATTACGGTCACTTGGTCTCTGCGGAGGTGTTGGGGCACAGTTGCAGCCCTCCCTGAACTTGAATCATCCCTTACAGGCCTCTCCCTCAGTAGAAAAGCTGTGACCGGTGGTACGTGGTGATACTGCTCCTGCGTGGAGATAAGAGTGTGTGAGTGCGCCAATCTGCGATTGTTGTACCTCTCGAACCCTTCAGCCCAAAGTTCAGTTTCTGTGAGCATACGCCGGCCCATAAAGCTCACCTGTGAATTATGGAAGATAAGCTCTCCGTCCTGCTACTTCTGGCAGGGGCTCGTCGAACGGGATCTAGTTCCTTCACTGATCCCTGATAAGGATTAGTCCAGTCCAGCTTGTTTGTTTGTTTGTTTATTTGTTTGGTAATGTGCACCAAGCCCTTAGGTAGATGGGCGCAACAGAAACAAGAAGTCTTAAAACTTAGAGTGCAAAGGTAGCAATACATAGAGCAGTGATTGCAGTAGGAGCAAGATACAGATACAGGATACATTAAATACAAAGCAGTGGTCTTGGTAAGTCAAGGAGGCATTGTCATGAATATCAGTATATGCACACCTACATATATATATATATATATATGTATATACAACCTTACATGTCTACATTATCATATATCCATATTGCATGCAGATATGACGGAGCAGGCGACCTGCTGTTAACCAGACTATAGTGTAGTTGGTGGAAACAAGGTTGTGTAGGGGCTAGAGAGATAGGGGTGTGGTTCGTCAGTTAGGTGTCATTGGTGTGTAGCCAGTTCAGTATTTTATGTCTAAATTTGGGGTAAGGTTGTTCTAGCCTGAGGTCAACTGGTAATTTGTTCCAACATTGTGCAGCTTTAACAGGGAAACTAGTTCCTCCTGCTTTTGAAAATTTGAACCTAGGGATCTCCAACATAAATGAGTTGGCGGATCTCGTAGGGCGGGTGGCTGTTCTCCTAGTAATTTTATCCATTACGTATGGAGGTGCTAGGTTGTTCAGGCATTTGGAGGTGAGGGAAGCTGTTTTGAGGAGAATTCTGTCCGTTATTTTCAACCAGTTTACCTCTTTCCTGAATTCAGTAATATGCTCTCTGTGGGGGATGTTCAATGTTGCCCTCAGGGCGTTATTCTGCAGTCTTTGGATTTTGTCTGTAATATATTTATTGGCTCCTGAGTACAGGGCATTACAGTATTCTAATCTTGACATAATAAGAGCATTGGCTAATGTGGTGCAGCTCGCTCTCGAAAGGTATGATCTGGAGGCTCTGATGAGTTTGCAAGTGTACGTTGTAGATGAGGCGAGGGAGTTAACTTGCTTTTTGAGAGTGAGAGAGGAGTCCAAGTAGTATCCTAAGGTTTTAACTACAGACATCACCTTGATGGGATTGTTATCAATGTTAAAGGATGTGTAGTTTGGGCTGGGTTTTTGGATATTAGCTTCAGAGCCTAAGATTAGTAGCTCCGTTTTTTCGTCATTCAGGCAGAGGCCATGGGATGCCATCCATGCCTGAATGAGGGTGTATATTTTGTTCACCAAAGCTGAGTCTGCCTCAAAGTTGCCCGAAAGGGGTATGAGGATCTGTGTGTCATCTGCATAGTTAGTGTAGGTGACACCCAGTCTATCCAACTTGTCAAACAGAGGCTTGGTGAAGATATTATACATAGTGGGGGATACGCAGGAACCTTGTGGGACCCCGCAGGTTATTTTGATAGGGTCAGCAGAGGCTGAAGTAGAAAAGACTCTCATTGTCCTGTTGGCTAAGAAGGATTGGACCCAGGCTGTTGCATCATTAGTGAAGTTGGCGGCAGATTGGAGGTGGTTGCATAACACTACATGGTCCACCAAGTCGAACGCTGCTGACAGGTCCAGTAGGAGTAGCAAAGCTATTTTTCCATTATCCTTTAGTTCTTCAATTTGTGTCTTAAGGTCTAGCAGCGCTGTTTCAGTGCCATGGAGAGGGCGGAAGCCCGATTGTCGTGAGCCGAGTAGGTAGTTGGCCTCCAGATAGTCCTGAATTCGTATGTAGGCAGCTCTATCTAAAATTTTAAGAAGAAATGGCACACTGGTGATGGGTCTGTAATTGGTAGGGATGGTGGGGTCCAGAGTTTGTTTTTTAAGTAGTGGTAGAACCCAAGATTCTTTAAGGTTGGCCGGTACTGTATTGGTTTTAAATGAAGAGTTTATCAATTTGGAGATAAAAGGGGCTAGGTTCCTAGCTGCATCCTTTATTATCTGTGCTGGGCACGTATCGCCTTTACAATTGGAAGGTTTGAGGGAGAGTATTTTTTTTTCTGTTTCAGCTATGGAAATGGTTTTGAATCTAAAGGGTGTGGTTATCCTAGTCACCGGGGGTTGACTAGTTTGTTGGTCAGAGAGTGGTAGTGAGGCTTTTTTTAGCAATTTTACATTGTAGGGACACGATTTTGTTCGATAGAGCATTTTGTATGTTAGCACACCATGCTTTATCCTTTGGGGCATTGTCTATCGGTTGGATTGAGGATTCTAGTTCTCGGAGGATGGAGAATAATTCTTTAGTGTTGGATTTAGCTTTCTCGATCCTGTAATTGAAGGTGTTCTTTTTGGCTTTGGTTATTTCTTTTTTGTACATTTTTGCAAATTCCGTTATTTTTGTTATTTTCAGAAGGGGAGTGGTGCCAAATAGACTGGAGTTTCCTTTTTTGTAATCTTAAGGATTTAAGTTGGGGGGTGAACCAGGCATTCAGGTGCGCTACTTCCCTAGCTTTGCGCAGTTTAACAGGAGCAATCATGTCCAGTGCCTTAGTCATAGCATTGTTGAAGGTATTTACCAATGTGTCAGGGTTGTTGTTATTTTCCATTCCAGAGATGGCAGGGAGCAGAAGAGGGATACGTGTTTCAGTAGTAATATCTTTCTTACTTCTGGTGGGGAGAGGCGGTGCCATGTTATTAGGTTTGGGGCTGAGGAGGTCTAAAGTGGCAGAGAAATTTATTAAGTGATGATCTGTCCAAGATTGTGGGACAATATCGGTGATATTGATTTTGCAGTTTAGGTCGGATACCCAGTCAAGGGTCCTTTCTTTGATATGCGTTGGTGAGAGGACTTTTTGCGTAAGGCTGTGGTCATTTAGTAAAGTTGCAATTGATTCAGCATGTTTGTTGTCAGTATCATTAAAGCCTAGATTGAAATCTCCCAACAGTAGTGTTTGAGAGTGATCTTTGGTATTGTCAGGTAGAAGACTAGTTAGGTTGTCTTCGAAGGTGCCTAGAGGCCCAGGGGGTCTATATATCAAGTGGATAGTTAGAGTACGGTTGTTGGAGAGGGGCAATTTGGCGGTGAGTACTTCACAGGATGTGAAGGGAGCTGAGGTGGCAAGTCTGATAGGGTGGATTATTTTGAAAATGATGGCTAGGCCACCACCTCTGGCATTAGGCCGGTCCACTCTAATGATTTGGTAGTTATCAGGTACTGCTAATATGAGAGTTGGTACTGCGGCCTCATGTAGCCAGGTCTCAGATATGGGCAGTAGATCGAGATTATCATTGTTTAAGATATCTGCAATTTCAGTAGCATGGGCTACCACTGATCTAGAGTTTATAAGGGACCCTGTTAGCATTAGGGTATTGTCAGAGTTGGCAATTGGCGAAGTTTTGTGATATAGGGTATCTCGGGAGGTGTGATTTTGGGGGGGAGTTTGGTCATTGGTATTGGTAGTTTGCGGTGGTGTGGAGGGGGGGTTCTTAGACCTGGTAATAGTTTGATTATTGGCGTTGTTAGGGGAGTTTCTATAAGGTTCATAGATAGGAGACAGTCTAGACCTAAGTCTCAAGTTTCTATCCTTAGGGGGGTTTGTTATAGTGGCAGTGGCCATAATGGTTATAATAGCACAGGTAAGTAGTGTCATCAGGGCTGGTTTAGTCAAGTAGGCAGAAAACATTGTAGCACTATGCTGGGGTCATACTAACATCTATGTAATTAATTTAGTGTAGATGAAGGGGGGGCAGGACTTTGTGCTATACCTATCAGATGCTAGTTATGGTTAGATCACATCTAAGCTAGTCAATGCAAGACACACATGGGCTAAATGCAATTGTAGGCACAGGGCACTTCTTGGCTGGTCAATGCAAAAACACAGATAGGCTAAATGCAATTGTAGACGCAGGGCACTTCTTGGCTAATCAATGCAAAAGCACAGATAGGCTAAACGCAATAGTAGGCGCAGGGCACTTCTTGGATGGTCAATGCAAAAACACAGATAGGCTAAATGCAATTGTAGGCACAGGGCACTTCTAGGCTAGTCAATGCAAAGACACAGATAGGCTAAATGCAATTGTGGGAACAGGGCACTTTTAGGCTAGTCAATGCAAAGACACAGATAGGCTAAATGCAATTGTAGGCGCAGGGCACTTCTTGGCTGGTCAATGCAAAAACACAGATGGGCTAAATGCAATTGTAGGCGCAGGGCACTTCTTGGCTGGTCAATGCAAAAACACAGATAGGCTAAATGCAATTGTAGGCGCAGGGCACTTCTAGGCTAGTCAGTGTAGCCTAGTAACAGTAGTATATTGAGGTGCATGTAATTATTTAAAACAATGAAGGTACGTCTAAGTGTGGCAGACACAGTGAGGCTATGAGTGCATGTGATTAGTAAAGCAGTGATGGTTCAGCTAAATGCTGTGGTCACCTGTGAGTGTTAAACATACAGCAATAGTAGGGGCAGTTGTTAGATTCATCAGTGTGGAGGTCCATAGTTAACAGTTAAACAGTGATTCAGTGGATACAGCACATGGAGTACAGTGGCATGTTTATCATCTCGTAAGAGAGGTCGGTCATGAAAAGCACTGTGCAGGCACCAGATGCATTGCAATCACAGACGGGAGAATGGCAGTAGTTTCGCGAAGTGCAGATAGGCAGTAGCAATAATAATAATTAGAGGGTTGTGATCCAAGTTGAATGCATCATGTACAATGGCGAAGTGTTAGAGCGTCAGGTTATGGTGCCTCAGAGATCCGGACGCGTGATTTGAGCAGTCTGCAGTCTGCAGTCTTAGACAGTGAAATCAATGCGTTATACCATGTGTTTATGCATTAAGTGGGGAGGTGACGGCAGTGATGTTTAGCAGTGCGGGCACAATTTTAACAGTTCAAGGGGTGTAATAGGGCAGGTATGACTTACCCATATGACGGCGGCAGCGCTGGGTGCGCAGAGCCCATACGGCCCCAGACAGGCACACGACAGGTGATGTGCCTTTGTATGGGTGCCTTCGTGTGGAGCCAGCTTGAGCCTGCCAGCTCACAATGGGCTGCTCAAGTGAACGCAGGGAGCCAATAAGGTGAGGTGAGGGGGTCTGTTGTCCCTCCTCAGAGCTGGGAAGTGCAAGCAGGCACTCTGATTCCTTGGTCGGCCATTTTGTAATGGCATGTTCCTCGTGGGTGCTGATGGAGGCTAGCACAGATCATGGGTAAAACGGATCTGTTTGGCGGGCGAGGGGGCTGAAAGGGCCATCCAAATGGAGACGGGCAATTATGTATTGCAGGCTTGATTTTCTAAGCAAATGTTGGCGGCGGATGTCCTGCTTCGTAGAATGGTTGCTAATTAGGCAGGCAGCCTGGCGATGAAATGGGTGCCCGTCGGAAGCATTTCTCATCAGTCCACTGCTCCTGTGGTGGAGGGGGAGCTCCAGCTCCTCCTCAGGATCCGGCAGAACAGCTGCGACTATGCTTGACCTTATGATTGGTAAGTCTTTCATGAACTCTTGTGCGGTTGCCAGTCATTTGGTCGAAAACAATTGGTCGACTGGACAACTGGTCGCAAATGGTCGAATTTTTTTATTTTTTATTTTTACCCCTTTTTTTGGTTTTTTTTGGGGGGGGGGTCCCCCCCCATCCCCCTTTTTTTCTTTTTTTCTTTTTTTTTTTTTTTCTACACGAAAACCTACAAAACACATATATAAATTAAAAAAAAAAAAATTCGACCATTTGGTTTTCGACCAAATGACGTCGACCAAATTGCAGTCGACCAGTTTGTAGTCGACCAAATGACTGGACAGCCTCTTGTGATGCTGTTCGTTCTGTTTAATGTCTTTATATGTTTCTCCTGTTTATGCCCGCAATAATGTCTCTCTTCTGTTTTCTTCCCTTAGATGGAAATGCAGCCTCAATGCAGCTG
The DNA here is from genome assembly GCF_040938575.1 of Ambystoma mexicanum. NCBI lineage: Eukaryota > Metazoa > Chordata > Amphibia > Caudata > Ambystomatidae > Ambystoma > Ambystoma mexicanum. The sequence continues at coordinate 1,056,380,143 of NC_090921.1, read as the reverse complement.
TGAGACGCGAGACGCGGCCGGATGGAAGATGGATGCTACCGCAATGTTCGACAGCAGGTAAGTGATGGTTTAAGGAAAAGCGTGAAGTATGGCGAAGCGCAACCTTAAACTGACTGTTTTTTTCGATGTCTAACCTTGTCTTCTGTTTTTCCTTGCAGGCGCTGCTTTCGATGATGGAGCGTGTTGTGCTGCGGTGCCAAGATGAAGATTTCGGCATTCCGGAAAGTGTAAAGAAGAATACTTGGTTCGCCAAAGAGATGTACAGGTGAGAACAGTTTCACCCACTTGGTAAGTATGCTGGCAGGAAGCAGGATGTCCTGGAAGCAGGATCTTCAAAGGTATGTCTGTCCTCAGGTGACGGTGAGCGTTACGCTCCTTGCAAGTGCACAATAATGCAAAGCGTCTGTCTTGAGGATTGGGGCAGTTTATATAGCTGAGATCGTGGGCATGCCCATTAGGGCCGGCTTACTAGCCACACCCTGCCACTCCTAGAGAGTGAGCACGTGCGAAGGCAATCCATTAGCAGCCACACCCAAGAATACACTTGGGGCTGCTTAATGGATGGAATGTTCAAGGTTAATGCATCCTGCTTAATGGATGGAATGTTCAAGGTTAATGCATCTGAAGTGCTATGCCCATAATAAAAGCTTTTTGGTGTTAAATGGATGTTCTTGTTTACCTTTGTTCATGAGCCTGGCGCCAAAGGCACCAGGACAGTGTCCACTCAGGTCTCCTGTGCTTGCGACCCCTGCATGCCTGTGCCCCTGACTTAATGACCATGACAATTATACAGTAACGGAATGCAAATTATTGGCCCCAAAGGATGCTTTCTCTTACTGGGTGCACGACATGAAGTGACAGTGTATTCCGATCATCGCAGTTTGTTGGAATTTTGGACTATGAAGTGCATCTCCGCCAGACAAGCTTGCTGGCATCTGTTTTTCTCCCTGTTTAACTTCCAGATAACCTATTGCCCAGCTCACTCCTATGCGGGTACCAATGTGTTATCACGTTCATGTTCTGAGCCGTCTTCAACTGGCCTTTCTTTCCCGTTACCGGGTTGCCTGAGCTTGCACTCCTCTGCCTCCTCTGAAAAAACTCTTGCAGGAATGGGTCTTGGATAACCCGGAGGAGGTTGCTAACATGAACTTGGACCTAGTCTTGGGTCTTCCCTATATCCAGGGAAAACTGTACATTCTGCCTGGAGAGGCTTGATCCCGGACTATAAACTGGTCGCACAATTCCTTGGTTGCGGCTCATCCTGGCCAGCAGAATATGCTAGAACTCCTACGTCGGTTGCCCTGGTGGCCTTTGATGTCCTGGGATGTCATTGATCATATCGCCCTGTGTGCTATCTGTGCCCAGTCCAAATCCTCTCATGGCACACCTGCAACCACTACCCATACCGTACAAACCCTGGCACATGATTTCGATGGACTTCATTGTGGAATTACCAAACATACGGGGGTTTGATACAGTATGAGTGGTGGTGGATTACTTCACTAAAATGGCGAGCTTCATTCCTTGTGCGGGTCTCCCGACCACCCCGGTACTGGCAGGGCTGTTCCTCAAAAACATCTATCAGTACTACAGACTTCCCTTGATCACTGTATCGGACACTGACAGGGACACTCAATTTACTTCCCACTTCTGGAGGGCCCTTAGTGCCTCTTTCGCGAGTGATGACAGATTCTCTACTTCTCACCATCCACAAACAGAGGCGAGACAGAAAGCCTAAACGCATCCTTGGAACAGTATCTTCGATGCTTATGTCTTCAGTTCCAAAAGTCATGGCTGGATGTACTACATTTGGCTGAGTTTGCGTACAATAACTCATTGCACATAGCTACGGGAGTTTCCCCGTTCTATGCATTGTGTGGTTTTCATCCCTGCTCTCTGCCACTCGTGCCTATTCCTCCTACCAGTAACCCTCCCGCTTTGGCCTGTGCCGAGGGACTAGCTTCCCGGCATAAGGGCATCCGATCTCATCTGCAGAGGGCTCAGGAGCGGGCTAAGCTTTCAGCTGCGCCTAAATATCAGGAGGCATGTGGGTTTGGCTGTCCACCCGCAACCTCTGCATCCCTGCTAAGCGGTAACTCATCCCATGTTTCTTTGGTCCTTATACCGTGGTGGTGCTTATCACCCTTGTGGTGGTTTGTCTTGCTCTACCTGCCTCCTGGAAGATACATCCAGTATTCCACGTTTCCCTGCTCAAACCCTGTCAACCCTGGACACACCTTCCCGTACGTTCATCCCCGGTTATGGTGGATGGGGACGAGGAGTATGAGGGGGTGGCTATTCTGGAACTCCACATGAAAAAGGGTGTCCCCTTTTACCTCGTGGACTGGAAGGGATACGGTCCCGAGCATAGGACCTGGGAGCCTTTATCCAACATAAACACTCCCACATTGCTGCATGCCTTTCATGCCTCCAGGGGGGTTGCTCCGCCTTTGGGGGTGGATACTGATGTGCATGGGGGTTCTGGTGCCTGTTCTCAGCCTCCTCGCTCCTCCCCCTGTAGGGTTCTGTCTTTCCGTCACCATTTGGCAGCCCCGTTCATTCAGCATTGTCAGTTACCCTGGCGATGAGCCGCAGCCATCTCATGCATTGGATCAAACCATGCAGTGTGGGGTCAGCTAGTGGATGCAACAAGTGGCGTCTTGCATGAAAATCCAAATAACGTCCTGACCCATTCTCGGGTGCTCCTGATTGAATTCACTTCTACAGTAGCGCTACTTTACCTTGGATTCATTGATCTCTCTCCTGACGAATTCCAGTCTGCCTTACCAATCCGTCTTTGCCTCCTGATTCTGTTTTGGTCTACTAGCACAGTGACGAACATTCTGCTTCCCATTGGATTACCGCCTGTCTGCTGATTTTTTTCCTCCATTTGTTCTCATGTTGACGAACATTTTTCTTCCCATTGGATTGCCGCCTGTCTGCTGATTTTGTCTTCGGTTTGCCAACACGTTGACAACCCTGCTTTCCATTGATTTCTTTTGCTTCATCCCGGAGCCTCGGGGGTTTGAGTTCGGGCAGCTCAGCTACGAGTCACCTTCATATGGTCAGCAGCGCTGTTCCTCTCTTCAGTGCAGAAGAATGCACAGAGTTCCAGCGTTCGTCCAGGTATTTCCCTCCAGTATCAGTGAGGAGGCCTGGGTTAAGGAATAACCCAGGCTCTTCAATCAAATTGAAAAGGTCAGGAAGAAGGTTGATCGGTGTTGGGCTGCATCTCCCGGATAGTCGGTGAGTGACAGAATGGCTGCTAGGAGACCCTTAATGTCCTCTATTGCCAGAGTATTTTCCTCTGTCATTTTCTCTAATTCATAAGTCAATTTCCCTGCACCCGTTGTTAAACGAGGAAGTTTGCATCTTAAAATATCCTTATCCATTTGCGGCCACGAAATATACTGCTGTCTGGCCCCTCCTTTCTCCAATAAGGGTATTTTTATGAATCCTAATCCACAATTGGCTCCCATTGTCTGCCTATCCATAGTGGGAACAATGGCTCCTGATCGCCTTCTACCTGGCAATGACCTCAGCCTGCTCACATGTGGCAGAGACTCTCCCTTTACACTACACGATCGCCCTCTAGGACGCTCTGGATATGCTACAGGATCTGGCGTCCTATCCTTAGATTGCTCTAAATCAGACCATCTTACTTCCTTGTCTGTCTGCAGACATAACTCGAGCCGCATCCACTTCCTCCCCCCTCTCCACGGAAGGGTTCTCTCTCTTCGTCTGACATATCTAACCCCCAGCTAGTATGGCTCTCATCCCCTTAACCCTTATCTAAGGTCAGCCTGTCTAAGAACAACGCTCTATGCTCGAGACTAAACAAGTCTCTTTCTTTGCTTCGTGATTGGAAGACCAGGGATCGATCTCCCTTCCCTCTGCTTCCCAATTTGCTACCGTCTACTTCTTCGTTCCAATTCTTTGTCTAATTTTCTTTGCTTTCTCGCTTCCCATCAAACTCTTTCCTCTTCTTGTCTTTTCTCCTCTCTCCTTTCATTCGCTCTAAGGTCTTCCTCTTCCCTTCACCTCTGTATTCTTTCATCCCTTAATTTCTATGCTTCTTCCTCTTCTCTTCTCTTGCCTATTTCGTTCTTCGATTGCTCTATGCCTGTTTTTTCTTTGCTCCTCTGCCCTTTCTTCCTTCTTTTACTGCTCTTCCTGATACATCTGTTCTCGCCTCTGTCTGCTTTTTCTCTTGTGTTCATCCTCTTTCAACCTCTTTTCTCGTTCCATATCTTTCCTGTCTTGTTCGTCTTGATCTTCCCTTTACCTATCTTCCTCGATACTTTTCCCATCAAGCCTGAGCAATATATGTCCTCCCATCCAATCGTTCTGTACAAGTGTTAACTCGTCAGCTATATCCGTCTCTCCTTTCCACCGCTTAATCTCTCGTTCTGTGTCTGTTGCCATATTTGATGACTCACTTTCTAATCTTTGTTCTGCACGATCTTAAAGATCTCCTCCTTTCTTTTGATCTCTTCTGGACTATCGTCACTGCTATAAGCAGGCGGTTCATATATCGGGTTACTATATCCTGTCATCGCTTTCAGTTCCTTTAACGGATACAATCCCACATCTTCTGTACTTTTGCCATTCACTTATGGCGAGGTAAGGTGAGCAGAAGGCTCAACACCTTCCCCCGTACACTGGGTAAGCATCCACTCTTCAAGCGGTGGATCCTCTCTCTCCTCTTAGTACATCTTCCAAAGCTCTAAAATAGCTAACCTCTTTTCCAAACCCTTGTGCAAGTGATCCTCAATATTTGTTCGATACACGACACACCATTGGCTCTCAAACTATACGGGTCTTCAATACATGGCCCTCTACAATTGGTTGGCACGCTTGTACCTTTCTGGGATATTCAACTTGCTAGCAGCACACAAGCTGATATGATATGATATGGCATTTGTAACGCGCCTATACACAAGTGTTTCAAGGCGCGACGAGGCAGGGAGGGGGGATAGCCCAGGTGCTTGTGGGTGGACTGGACCATGCCTTCCAACCCAATTAGCCCATCATCCATCATCATTCATGCCATCTGCCATTCAAATTGTCTTTGAACTTGGCCTTGTAGAGTATCACTGCTCCTGAGAATAGAAGGGAGTGCAAGCACGTTCTTATCTCCAAGTCTCGATGCAGCTTTCCCATTTCCCATCCATCCCATGTGACGAGAGACCGTGTTTGAGCTCCTTCTTCGTATTTAATGATATTAAATTAATAAAACTTGGCACTCATACTTTTCCGTACCACCTTAACAGGAGCTTGCCTTGCTTCTCATGTTCTTTGTATCTCCTTGAATAGATAACCAGTTCTTGGCTGTCCCAACCCTTGACACTGGGCCAGACAGCCTTCTCGGGCCTTCCTTGATTTTCAGCTGTTTTTCTCTACTTCTCTACTGCACCACACTTTCAGACCTTCTCTTTCAAGGCTCCTGGCTTACTAAAGTTGTGACATGGAATATCCAGTGTGTGTGTCTCTCTCTCTCTCTCTCTCTCTCTCTCTCTCTCTCTATCTATATATATATATATACATATATATATATATTTATATTTATTTTGGCGGCACTGCCTGCAGTCTATTCACTACGTATAGCCAGCCTTCATGATTACTTAGTCTACTTGCGTTGCAGAATCTGTACAGTTCTAAAAAATACTGATATTTTCATCAGTGTTCTTCGCAAGTGCAATCTTCATTTCGCACATGAAAGGTTACTCCATTCCTTATTTCGTCATATTCCATAAGGTCTATGCATTCTCTTCTCTGATCATTCTTCTCCGTACATCACTCTCATTTCTTGTGACATCACCAACCTCTCTTATTCACTGCTTCACACTTCTTCAGGGATCTCCCCTAAGACACTGGGCCTCATTACGAGGTAGGAAGTAGCCATGGCGCTATTAGCGCCATGGCTACCCCCTTACCCTATTCCGGGTCCGGGTTACCGCAATAGGGACTTACAGGGTCATTCCAACCTTGGAGGAACCACTCCCCATTCGAGCCCCCATAGGACCCAATGGGAATGGGGATGGAGCTAATAACGGTACCGCAATTTGCGGTACCGGTATTAGCTCTGAAGTCCCTTAACGGGTCCCTTCCATAACGCCTGGTAAAACCAGACGTTAAGGAAGGGACCCGTTAAGGGACCTCGGAATAGGGTGGTAAGGGATTACCAGCACCGGTGTCCTTACCGGTGCCGGTAATCCCTTATCACCTACCTCGTAATGAGGCCCACTGTCATCTCTCTGTGGGTACATCTTATAGAGCTTTCTCAACAGATACCTTGTTTCGAAGATCTTTAGCGGTATAGGTATGATTATCGGCGTTGCGCATGTCGCAATTTCTGGCTTCCAACATATAGGCAGAATAGGGCTGGACTCCTGGTAGAGGCATTTGGCTCCTCCTCTACAGTTCCAATGAGCTCAGCCAGAGGTTTGATACATAACGCGAAAAGGAGTAGGGATAAGGGGAAACCCTATCTCATGCCTCATCCTAACGATACAGTGGGAAATACAACTCCATTAACCCGTATCCTAGCCAGAGGGTTGGTTGGTATATAATATGTGAACACATTCTATGAAGAAAGGCCCCAGTCGGTACGAGTGTAATACAGAAAATAAAATGCCCAGGACCCCGAATCAAACGCTTTCTCTGCGTCCAGTGTCGCCGCCACTGCATTTGCTTGAGGGTTAATGTGTGAAAGGATGCCAAAGAGACTGGTTGAGGGCTATTGACCTTGAGGGGACAAAGACTGCTTGGTCCGGGTGTATCATGTGTGGCATCAAAATGCCTGCCAGAATTTTGGCAAATATTTGTGCATCCGTATTGATAATGGACAACGGGCGCTAGGAGCCCATACTGTCAGGTGGCTTGTTTGGTTTTAACATGACAGTTCTAATGGCTTTGCGCAATGTGGGGGTAATGTGCCACGCTGCATGGAGTCATTCCATATGTGATGAATCCTGCAGAGTCCTCACAGAATCCCAAACTAAAGTCTCCTTCCATGGTGGCCTGGAGAAGTCAGCCACTACCTCATCCTAACCCTGACGGTGGTATTAGCTAGGTGGATCACCTGGTAGGAAAAGGCCACCAAGGGAATAGAGTGACACCGTTAGCAGGGACGCAGTATTTATCTTCTTTGGCGGGTGAGGTTTCCCTAATACCGGAATACCTAATGGCCTGTTGTCATCGTAAGGCTTCCCATCTTAAAATCATCCAAGGTGTCCGAGGTGAAAACCCTTATAGTCAACATGACAATGATCTGTATACAAATCAGAGAATCAATACACTAATTTCTGATACTTATGATTCTCTGTTGGATGTGAGCTATAAAACCAAGAACCAACCAGTGATTCCTTCAAAATCCTCTCCTAAAGGTATATTTTTATAAAGCCTTTAAACAAAGTGAATTAAATAAGGATAAAATAACTCAAAATCATTAGGGACTTCAAGTCCCATAATGCTCTAGGTACTGTGAAGGCATCATGAAGAAGGACAAATATAACAGATTCCGGATTCAAAATAACAAAGTTTATTAACTTAAATGTCAGGATGGAAAAAGACCTAACTTGTCCTATACTAAGGTGGGATTTCCCTACCTAAATAAAACTATGGAAAGTCTGAGTCAAAGAGTTCAATTTAGGAATCTGTCTGTGCCCTCACAACTATAACTATACAATGTGTAGGGATGTCAGCAACCAAAAAGAAAACACTGTTCAACACAAAGTCCTGAGCTTGTTCCAGCTTGCAGCTCTCTTGCAGTACCTTTTCCCAAGTATAAAACAGTTTAACAAAGTAAAGTCTCAAAATTCCCTTTCTGAGAATTAGGATATAATAGTCTCTTCAGGTCTGTGGGTTTCCTTCCCCCAAGCTAGCACTCGGGTTTCCCTTTCCCAAGTTCCAAATCACACAATTTAAATGACCTTGAAATGAAAGTCTTGTATTCAGGACTTAGGGTAACCTTTCCCAAGTTCCAAAGGCAACAATTCCAAAAGAAACACAAAATATCCTTATCTTCTATAGTTTGATCGTGTCTTCAAATATATAGTTCAAAAGCAGCTTTCCCACATTTTGAAAATGTCCTTGTAAGTCAGGCTTCAGTATCCTTTGGTTGCCTGTTCTTTTCACCTCTTATTATGTTGCAGCATGAAGTGATTGGTTTATAGCACTTCAATATGTGATGATTTGTATGGATTTCAACTTTGTTTGATCCTTTAGATGTCACATATTTAATTCGTTTTAGTATCAAGTCTGTAAGTCAATTTGGTGTTCAATAAGTAAACCTCTAGTTTAGGGTTTGTTTTCCTTGCATATTGAGTTCAATAATTGTTAGTTTCACTTTAAATGCATAGTACAACGTGCAGAGAGTGTTGATAACGTGTTTCTTGCCATACGCGACCACTCTGATACAAAGTATTTCCCCTCGTATTGTTAACAGATATAGTTGTTTGTTTCCCTTTAATTGAGCTATTCAATGTTCAGAGACCTTCGTAAACGTGTTTCTTGCTACACGCGACCATTCCGATACAATGTAATTCATCAATGACGGACCAATGCTGAAATCGACTGAAGTTCTCCTACCGTAGGATTGTACAAGGTTATACAACACTAGTGTAATTGGCACCGACTGCATGTACTGCAACCAGCTGCAGGTTAGGAGTCAATGTTCACAGCGTGATGATGAGGGTGGTGGGGAGGATGTCAGTCGAGTTGGGGTCAATGACGTACATGTTTACCAAACGTTAATGGGGTTGACAATGCTCAAAGTTGTATTTGTAAGTGGTGGTAATGAGGGCATTAGGGTGTGGGGTTTGTTGGGTAGGAGAGAAGTGGAAATGTTTAGGTTTCAAAATCAGCAGCCATGTCACTGGACGGATACGACAATACATCTACGAACATGGAGGGTGTGATACGTATTTTAGTTGCAGTAGACACGGCCAATGGGTGAGAGAATCTCCTTTCTAACATGAAACATCTGTGGACTTAATAACCCTATCAAGGCAAGGAAGGTCCTTGCATATATATATATCGTCATGGCCCAAAGATAGTGATGTTGCAAGAAACCCATGCACAGAGAATGATCAACGGGCAATTTGCGCCCGGGTGGGGTTAAAGTCAAAGGGGTTACACTGACTATTCAACACAAGCTACAGGGTGCTTACTATGATACATCACGCATTATGCTTCCAGGAGTATAAGCGCTGCATTGACCCTCAGGGCCAATATGTCATTCTGTAGGGGAAGATCTCTGGTGTGAATGTGGTACTGGTGAACACGTATGGCCCTAATATCGATGGCCCAGAATTTTACGGTAGTGTACTGGAGGTTTTATTGGTTGGGGATACCGCCTCGATAATCTCGGGAGGGATTTTAATACCATGCTAGACTGTTTGCTAGACAGATAAAGAGACTCCCAACGAGATTTCACAGGGGCAGGATCTATGGTACACCAAATTATGATACACATGGAGGTCGTGGATGTGTGGAGAGACCGTAACCCTGGGGTGCGCGAGTTTACATATTACTCATCTGTCCATGATGCCCTGTCGAGGATTGATTATTGGTTGCTTTCGGCAAGTTAGATGGCACTGGTGTTAGATTACGTGATTTGCCCGAGAACCATTCCTGACCATTCACCAATATTGTTGACAATAAGATGGGGGAGATCTAGTGTCCCCCGTCCATTATGGAGGATGCCCTCTGCATGTCTCCTTGATGCGGACCTGATCTCAGGATTGCGTGATAAGATTGAGGACTTTTTTCAGAGGATTGAAGGGTCAGTGCCTCACTACTCCATAGTATGGGAGACCTTTAAGGTGTGGCTGAGGGGAGAATTGATCTCCACGACCTACGGTGCCCTAAGAGGGGTTAGAAGGGATTGTGCGAGGTAGAGACAGACTTACAGCACCTCGAAAATGACTATGGCACCTCACATGACAGATCGCTTCTGAGACTGATTAAGGGGAACCTGCTGAAGTTTAGGGAGCTGGCGGACAGGGAAGTCTGTCTTATGGTCCAACCTATCCAAGCGCCGCAGTATGGGGAAACTGAAAGACCAGGACTATTCTTAGCTAGGGTGGTTCGAGGTGAAAAGGGAATACAATATATTACTGGTTTTAAAACGCAGGCAGGTACAATGTTTACTACACCTGAAGAGATCAATGATGAATTCCGGCAATACTCTGAGGCCTTGTATGCTAATACAGATGCATGCACAGATGAGGACTTAACCCAATAGCTGGAGGGCATAGTGCTCCCCGGGCTCTCTAACGAAGCACAGATGGTACTAAATCAACCAGTAATCCTTGAGGAAATTACTGAAGAGATTATGGCATTAGTATGAGAAAAAGCTCCCGGTATCCAACTGTATAAAGAAATGTGACAGGTATTGGGGGCCAGGCTATTACAGGTATGGGAGGAATCCCTAAAGATTGGCTGATTACCGTCCACATTATCTGAGACTGTAATCACAGTTTTGTTAAAACCAAGTAGACCGGTGACTGGCATGGCCTCATACAGACCAGTATCGCTTATTAATTTGGATACTAAGGTTTTCGTCAAGGTCCTAGCAACACGCTTGCTTCCATACATGTCAATATTGGTCCATGCGGACCAGTCTGGGTTCATTCCAGAGCGATCTACAGCATGGAACTTATGCAGGCTTTTTTGTGTTATTTCTCAGATAGATCTGGGCGTGGCTGCAGCCGTTGCCTCGCTGGACGCAGAAAAGGCTTTTCATTTGATCTCCAGGAAGTTCCTCTTTGCTGTCCTGCGTCTCATGCGACTCAGGAACCCCTTTATATAATTTGTTTGTTTGCTATATGAGGAGCCATCTGCAAAAGTGCGCATGAATGATATACGGTCATCCGCTTTTAAACTGGGATGGGGGACGAGGCAAGGATGCAGTGGAGTAACTTTGCTGAAAATGTTGGGGGGGGACATGACATCTGAGGAAAAGGTGCCCCAGCCAAATGAATGGGGATAAAATGGAGTGCCATGAAAGTTGGCGGGGACAAACACCCTTATCCCCAGTAAAATGACGCCCCATTCTCCCCATTGATGATTGCCTTAACAATAGAACCCTTAGCTCGTAGGATGCGAGCTAGGATGCGAGATAGACATGGTCACAAGGGTATCCGTATAGCTGACCGTCCCCAGGTCATATCTTTATACACAGATGATACGCTGTTATACGTCCATGATCCGGAACAGAATTTAGCACCTATGATGGAGGAGGTACATAGCTTCACACATTTCTCCGGGTATCAAATAAATGAGGCAAAATCGGAACAGATATCACCCCCATGCCAAGCTGTCTTGCTGGGTTTAGGTGGGTTCCACATAGATTCAAGTACTTAGGTGTGTTCGTATCGCGCTCGGATCGATCATTGGTTGCGGATAATCATGAGATATACATTGAAGCTCTAGCGGTTAAGCAACAACTGTGGTCAAAGATTCCAATGTATGGTAGGCTTTCATTACTCAAGATGGTGGTAGTCCCTAAACTGTTGTATTATTTCAGCAACATCCCCATATGGCCTTGGCAAAATTCTTTCTACAAACTGCGTTGGGCACGGGGGCATCACAAATGAAGTGGGAGCGCCTGGCAGAACCGTCTGAGTGGCGGCCTAGCAGCACCTGATTTTTAATTGTATTAAATTGGGCCTCATTATGCGGTAGGCGGTAAGGGATTACTGGCACCGGTAAGGGCACATTAGTGTGCCCATCTGCCCCCAGATAGTAAGCGGCACCGTCACTCCCCTACCCCCCACTTCACAAAAAGACAAACAGATCCATGGTGGTCTAGTGGCATTGCTGGGCGCGGATCGAGCGATCTGCGCCCGATCTGCGCCCAGCAATGCTTCAAGGAAGGTGTTGTTGGAAAGGGGAGAGTCTCCCCTTTCCAACGACAACTCCCTCGATCTCAACGGCTCAATAATGCTGGAGATCGAGGGAGAGGAAGGTGGACACTCACCTTCTCTTTTCACCGCGGCAGCCGAAAATGGCTTCCGCAGTGAAATTTACTTTCATTATCACGTCAGCCTGCATTACGCACGCTCACGCGAAACTGAAAGAAATCCAACCACCGGGCCATGAGGAGGAACCTCCTCCTCACATAGCGTGAGGGTTGGATTACACTTTGGATTATTGCTTTGCAGTAATCGCACAAAGTGAAGTGCACAAAGGGACGAGGAATTTGTAAAGTTGTACAATCACACTGCACCAAACATGATAGGTTTTATGCACAAATGCAAATATTTTAATACATTGCAAGATCAGCCTGACACGTGTTTCGAGACTTGGCTCTTCTTCTGAGGCTGAGACAATTAGTATCATAAAGTTTGTGAATTCATTGGTAACAATCATGAACAATCAAATGAACACCAAAGGCAAAAAAACACAATGTTCAACAAAGGTATTTACAAACCATGATTCCCATATGTGACAGTCCATTGACGAAGAAAATCCATGAACCAAAAACCAATAGAATTTGTGTAAAAATGCAATAATGCACAACATACATGTGCCAAAAAAAGAAAGGGGAAGAGAGAAAATTAAGGGAGGGGAAAAAAATAATAATATGAACAACAAGTTAGTCGGATTCAAATATGAATATAGTGGACTTATATACGTATGTGGTCAATTGCACAGTGTGTCACACCACCTCTGCCTCCCAATTAAGGAAAATTATAATTAACTAGCAATTTATGGGATTCTCATATGTCACTAAAAAAAGAAATTATATATTTGTCACGTCTGAACTCAATACTACATTCCATTAGTCATATAATTAGGTGACTCTTATTATAACTACGACCGCAAACTTACATATGTGTTCCCAAAAGATCAATTCAAAAACCACCTGTCAAGAAAGTATTGAATGAGCAATTCTGTATCTTGCCAATATCAACTCATTAACCTCTAATGTGCCATTAAATTATTTGGAAATGTGTAATTACCTGTCTGTCACTTCGCTGCACTTAATATTCACTATCTGTACTTGGCGCAGACCCGACATTATTCATACGGTTGCAATCAAGTACCCATTAGCCATTGTTGTGATCCAAAGTGACACAGCCAAGATTCCATCAAAAGAGAGAAAATATCAAGCTTGATGTCGGAAAGCGCCTCCCCCGACTCCTCACCTGTGTCGGCGGAACTTGTGATGGTCTTGCGTCTTCGACGATAGTCCTTTTTGTCATGCAGATAGGGTCCACCCCAGGAACTCGCCACCGTGAACACTTCTTAATAAGTATTCCGGTGGCGAGGCTGCCAGAATAGGCAAAAGGGGGAAAAAGCTGGTAAGGCACAAAAAACCCCTGGGAGTCTTTGCCGTGGATGGAAGGAGAGATCCTGGAGGTGTCTGCAGTGGTATGGCTCCGAAGACTGACAACAATCCGAAGGGAAGAACGAAGGAGGATCCAGCGAGGGACCGTAACTCAAGGAGGGAGGAGAACCAAAACAGAAAACACATGGGAGACGGAGGGAAGAGGTAAGAGAGAACCAGAAGGAAAAAGAGAGGCGGAGAGCGCCAGGCGAAAGGAAAAGAGAAGGGAAACAGAACGCACCGAAGGCGCGGAGAATGCGGAGAAGGGAAGGTAAGCGGGAAGAAGGACAGAAAGTGCTCAGCAGAGCCAAGCGGAAATGATACGGCAGCGTAAACCCGAAGCACAGAGTAAAGGGGTTGAAATGCACCGAGCGCCGGTCCCGACTGGAGATAACTCGGACTGGGCCGGCCATGTTGGAAAAGAACTAGACCGCTGAGCACGTTCAAAAGAAAACGTGACGGATCAATAATGGCGTCTCAAGCGAAACCTATTCCATAATCGCCAAGACTGGTGGGTCGTGACAGTATGCCCCCCTCTATCTCCTGGGTCACCAGGTTTGCCCGGATGAGTGCGATGAAACTTCCGGACCAGACGTGGGGCATGAACATTAGAGCTGGGCTCCCAGGAATCTTCAGAGGTAGGGTATCCCTTCCAATGTACCAAATATTGCACCCGGCCTTTGCGAAATCGAGAGTCTCAGATCTGAGAAACCTCATATTCATCTTCAGGGCTCTTCTGATCAGAGGATTTGACAGGCATAGGTTTAGAGGTTATGCTGGAATTGGTCTGGCGGAGTAACGATGAGTGGAAGACAGGATGAACCCGACTGAGGCTCGGAGGCAACTTCAGCCGAAAAGCCACTGGGTTGATGCGTGCAGAGATCTTATAAGGACCAATATATCTGGGAGAGAGTTTGGATGGATGTACCCATCTAGGTAAGTACTTGGTGGAGAGCCAAACCCTGTCTCCTACTGTCAGAGGGAGACCAAGCAGACACTTGCAGTCAGCCTGCTTCTTGACGGAATGTTGGGTGTCCTTGAGATTCCTCAGAGGCAGATGGTGGGCTTCCGAGATGGTGGTCAGAAGGGTCTCAAGGCACGGTATGTTCGAAGGAGTGGAATGAAAAGGCAGTAAGCTGCGAGGGTGCAGACCATAGGTACAAAAAAAGTGGCTGAGTGGACAGAGTTATTATACGAGAATTCCGCCGTGGGCAGGAGAGTTACCCAATTGTCCTGTTGTGAGTTGACATAACATTGAAGATATTGTTCGAGGGTGTTGTTAAGCCGTTCAGTCTGGCCATTAGTTTGAGGGTGGAAACCAGAGGATAAAGCTCTTTCAATCCCCAACCTGGCACACAGGGCGGTCCAAAATCGGGATGTAAATTGACTCCCTCGATCCGATACCACCTTGTCGGGTAGTCCGTATAGCCGATAAATGTCCTGTACAAATATTCTGGCAGTTTCAGAAGCGGATAGAAGACTTGCCAAAGGGGAAAAATGGGCTAACTTAGTAAAGTAGTCAACTGTGACCATTATGCACGTGCAAACCTCGGAGATGGGTAGTTCCACAATAAAATCGGTAGATACGTGACTCCACAGTCTGGAGGGGGGTGACGCTTGTTCTAGTAGACCGATAGGACGTTGGGTTCGGTATTTGTTTCTGGCGCAGACAGTGCAGGAGTCCACGTATTCCCTGATGTCGGAGGACATAGAGGGCCAATAAAAAGAACGAGAAATTAGTTCTGTGGTGCCCTTTACACATCTGTGACCTGCCGAGATGTGTTCATGGAACCAAGAAAGGACCTTAGATCGAAGAGTTTGAATGAGAATAAAGAGTCTCTTCTTGATGAATATCAATCCCTTTCTTCTTTCAATCTTGGAGAGTAGATGTTTAGGGATAGTTTCTTGGAAGGCTATAGTGGCCTCTTCCACCTCGTTGAGAAAAGAAGATGCATGCAGAATGATTCGGTTCCTGGGAAATAGCGGATCTGGAAGCAGGTCCGAAGTAGATGCAGGAGTATCCTCCGTGAAAGAGCATCTGCCAACACGTTCAGAGTACCCGGAAAGTAGGTGATTTCAAAATTATATTGGGAAAAAAAATGCGCCCATCTGACCTGTCTGGAATTTACGCAGTCCATTTGCGGCAAAGTCTTAAGGTTCTTATGATCCATGCGCATCACATAGGGGTAGGGATTGCCCTGGAGGAGATGTCTCCATTCTTCACAGGGCCGCTTTATGGCCAGGAGTTCCTTCTCGATAACTGAGTAGTTACATTTGCTAGGAGTGAGTGTCTTAGATATATAACCTATGGGATGTTCCTTTCCTTCGAATTCTTGCAACAACACGGCCCCAATAGCTCTGGTGGAGGCATCGGACTCAATGATAAACTTCTTTGTCGGATCAGGTTGACGGAGAATGGGAGCCATTGTGAACATCTCCTTAAGATGTAAGAAAGCCTTATTGGCCTCATCGGTCCAATAGAACGGAGCACTAGATTTCTTCAGCAGTTCCGTCAGTGGTAACATGATTTCAGAGAAGTGAGGTACAAACTTTCAGTAAAAGTTAGCAAACCCCAAAAACCTCTGAATGTCTTTCACTGAAGTAGGGTTTGGCCAGTTGGTGACAGCCTCCACCTTGCGCGGATCCATCATTATGCCTTCCCTTGAAAGGATGAATCCTAGGTAGGGAACGGTGAAGACAGCAAAAGAGCTTTTTTCCGGTTTCAGCAACAGTTTGTTATTTTGCAGGCGTGTAAGCACAGCTCGAAGGTGGTTAGAATGTTCACTATTGGAGGCTGGGAAAAGAAGGATATCGTCGAGATAGACGATAACTGAATGGAATAACAGTTCGGAAAACAAGTGATCCATAAAGCGCTGAAAGATGGACGGAGCGTTGACCAACCCAAACGGCATAACTCGGTACTCAAAATAACTGAAAGGAGTGCGGAAAGCCGTTTTCCATTCGTCTCCCTCTCTTATTCTGAGTAGATGATAGGCACTCCTTAAGTCGAGTTTGAAAAAAACAGCAGCCCATGCACGGCTTCCAGGATGTCAGCGATGAGGGGCATGGGGTAGCGATCCCTGACAGTTACCTTGTTGAGTCCTCGGTAGTCGATGCATGGTCTTAACTCGTGGGAGTCCCGTTTAGGAACAAAGAATAGCGAGGCCCCAGCTGGAGATCGAGAGGGCCGAATAAGACCATTCTCCAGGTGAATGTCCAGATAACTTAGAAGGGCATCTTTCTCCACTAAGGACAAGGAGAGCATCCTGCTGAAAGGAACCAAAGCATTGGGTACTAGATCAATGGAACAATCTTCTGGACGATGAAGCGGTAATTCCAAGATCTTGTGGTCAGCAAAAACCGATTGGAACTCCTTCATCTCAGGTGGTAAGCAATGTATGGAGAGAGGGGAGAGACCAGCCATAGTAGTAACCTTTTGATGTCTTGGCTCGGCCACACAATGCTGTTTGCAGTATGAAGACTGGAAATCGAGGATATTGTTGGACAAATCGATAGAAGGGTTGTGCTTTCGTAGCCACGAAATACCTAGGATGATAGGAAAATGAGCCTCTCTGTTGATGTCAAACACGAGAACTTCAGAATGTTGCATAACGTCAACTTGCAAAGAAGTAGTAGTATGTGTAATTGGCCCTGAACTAAGAAGGATCCCGTCAACACCTTCCACCTTCTGATCTTCCTTTTTTTCCAGTAGCTGGATTCCAATCTTTTCGGCCCATATGGTATGCATGAAATTGCCAGCAGCACCACAGTCAATCAAGGCTAACGAGTCAATGCGTTTGTCCTTCAGTTGAATCTGTAAGGCTACAACCATGAGGCGCGTGTCTTCTCTTTCTTCATGTCTGGTTACAGTAGCTGAGACATAGGGACTCTTCAACAAAACTCGGATACCCGTCCCTTCTAGGTCCGAGGCCGTTCGTTTCCCGACCACCTCAGGGGTACATCCGGGCAGTCCCTCAGGAGGTGAGTCAAAGAACCACAGTAGAGACAGAGACCTCCATCTCTTCTTCTTTTTCGTACCTCTGGTGTGAGTGGTGCTCCTGTGGTACCGATTTGCATTGGCTCATCTTTGGAAGGCTTGGGAACAGCGGGAGCTGAAAAAGAAAAGGAGGCCTTCCCCTTCTTTCTCTCCGACCGTCTTCCCCCCATACGGAAATCAATCTGTAGGGCTGTCGAATATTAATCCGAAAGAGTGGAAAGCCGAGGTATGCGGGCCAGTTCGCCTTTCAGAGCTTCTCGCAGCCCGTGTCGAAAAATGGCGTACTGGGCATGTTCAGGTCATCCCCCCTCCGTAGCCAAACGCTTAAACTGGGTGATGTATGAGATCAAATACGACGACCCCTGTTGAACGTCCAAAAGGTCTTCACAAGCACTATAACTAATCTCTGGGCGTTCGAACGTTTGTATCATCAAGGTAAGAAAGGCGTTGTAGTCCTGCAAGACCGGATCGTTCCGGTTAACCAAGGGTGTGGCCCATGCTGAGGCATTGCCGGAAAGATTTGAAATCGAAAACCCGACCCGGGCATGGCCAGTAGTGTAGGTATGAGGACGAAAAGTGAAGTGAATGGAACAGGCATCCAGGAATTCCTTAAATCTCTTGGGTGCTCCATCATATTTGCCCACAGAAAGGGGCATAGGGGGTAGTTCAGGTGGGAGACTCTCTCTTCCGATTGCCTGCTGACGGAAGTTTTCGAATTCGGTCTTGAGATTCTGCACTTCCAAAGTCAGGGTCTGTTCAGCAGCTGCCACTTCTTTCAATTGTTCTAGAGTGGCCATACTGAGGATGGGAGTCTCTTGGCGTTTCAAACTATCAAGCTCGATGTCCCGACTCCTCACCTGTGTCGGCAGAACTTGTGGTGGTCTTGCGTCTTCGACGATAGTCCTTTTTGTCATGCAGATAGGGTCCACCCCAGGAACTCGCCACCGTGAACACTTAATAAGTATTCCGGTGGCGAGGCTGCCAGAATAGGCAAAAGGGGGAAAAAGCTGGTAAGGCACAAAAAACCCCTGTGAGTCTTTGCCGTGGATGGAAGGAGAGATCCTGGAGGTGTCTGCAGTGGTATGGCTCCGAAGACTGACAACAATCCGAAGGGAAGAACTAAGGAGGATCCAGCGAGGGACTGTAACTCAAGGAGGGAGGAGAACCAAAACAGAAAACACATGGGAGACGGAGGGAAGAGATAAGAGAGAACCAGAAGGAAAAAGAGAGGCAGAGAGCGCCAGGTGAAAGGAAAAGAGAAGGGAAACAGAACGCACCAAAGGCGCGGAGAATGCGGAGAAGGGAAGGTAAGCGGGAAGAAGGACAGAACGTGCTCAGCAGAGCCAAGCGGAAATGATACGGCAGCGTAAACCCGAAGCACAGAGTAAAGGGGTTGAAACGCACCGAGCGCCGGTCCCGACTGGAGATAACTCGGACTGGCGGCGGCCATGTTGGAAAAGAACTAGACCGCTGAGCACGTTCAAAAGAAAACGTGACGAATCAATAATGGCGTCTCAAGTGAAACATATTCCATAATTGCCAAGACTGGTGGGTCGTGACAGAAAAGGAGAAACCGTGCAACAAACTTAATTACATAGATTCAAGGTTAACTGAACCGTTGTAGTGCTATACGATACAGCGGTTGTTGACTAACGCCGTCCACCATCTTGGGTGAGTCTCTTTCTACGTCCTATGCACTCGAATAGACTCAAATGCAATACAATAAACAGTGCGGCTACCCACAAACCCATATCTAGTGGCATGAAACGATATAGTAAGCAATTGAAAACCTCAAAATACATTTTTAGTGTAATTAAAGTGGCGATCTTGTATAACCCTTAGTACCTCTATACATCTAGCCGTGCCGCCTCGCTTAGCTCATTATAGCTAGCCCACTATCATGAAGTTACAAAAACAGTTACGTGGGCTGATAATTGGTAACGTTACTTCAAGAAAAAGCTGCGCTCTGCTCCCTGATTTCTGATGTTTAAGAGTGCATATTGGTGCGACACCATCTGCCCAAAAGGCCACAACGTAAGTCCTGGGCAATGCTCTGAATGGACCAGTGTCCCAATTCTTAACATAATGGGTCAAATTGTAAAAAACATCTCGTGGTGCATAATATTTGCATACATACTAAACACGGCATAGCACTTTTTCCCCTCATAAAAGCTAGAAATGTTGGATGACTTGTCATGTTCCAATGTTTGACATAGGTATATGAATCAATTACAATAATATCAACCTATGATGACTACAAGGAGCCCTGACCTAAAAACCCTGCTCCCCACACACCCAAGGACATCATTGGGCACCAAGAGATCTCTCTTCACTCCAAACTCCGACCCATTTAAGGACTTAGATTAACCAGGTGAGCTCACCCCCATGCCACCCTCTAACACAGGAAACTGGCTTATCTACGTATCTAGCAAACATACTAATACCTGTCCATCAACTTTTTCTCCCCTTTGGATTATTTTCTTTTTCCCCCCCCTGACTTGATCTTAATTCATTCAAACTGAATGAATGTTGTGTCATAATTTTGAATAATGATTTTTCTATGCGGAAATGTACAAACTTGGATCAACCAATGTAATGCATCATGTCACGACCTGCACTATATCACACTATAAATGAACACAACACATCACTATCTACCACTCTGCACGTTCCACCAATTATGATTATACAATATGATATTTTTGAACTACATCAAACCTTGGTAGCCTTGATAAAGACTTTCACGGTCGAAACATGTGTCGGCACCACATGAACAACAGAGTTAACACACCTTGACATTTAACTGTACGGTGGACAGTTAAGCAACTTATCAAGATAAAGACAAAGGCAAATAAATAATGAATGCTAAACAATGAATTGTGTGGATTCTACCTACTTACTCAGTTGAGTGGGGACAAGACTGTATATTCTTAACACCAGCGCCAATCGAGTAGAAGCTAACACCAAGCTACCCAATTACAATAATACAGTTCATCGATGCAACTAGGTATCTCGTCCTTGCACTGCAATGGTAATGTCAAGGACGAGATACTTGGTCCTTGGCACCTTGGCACATGAGGGGTTAATATGGCCAGGTGGAAATGGGAGAAAGAACTGAACATAGTTGTACAAGATGATCGTTGGGCATGATGGAGTCACCTGAAGGAGGTCTTGCTTAACGTAATATTTAGGCTGATACAATTAAAGATATTGAACCATTTACATTGCACCCCGGCACGAATTTCTAAGTTTGCCCTGAATGAATCTAGTGAATGCATGAAGTGTGGTAGTGCGGAAGCCAACTCCTTCCTTATGTACTGGGGATGCCCCGTGATTGCACAATTTTGGCAGGAAGTAGCGGGAATACTGTATGACATGACTCAGATACCCCCGGCACTTTCCCCTCCTAAGTATCTCCTGGGAGATATAGGAAATGTCAATGTGAAGATACACAGATTCTTTAATTTAGCTTGTATGTTTGCTAAGAAATGTATCCTGAAATATTGGAAATTGAGAATTGCCCCCAGGGCGGTTGGGTGGCTCAGAGATTGACCTACACTAATGAAAGGGAGGAGGGCTACATAGCAACGGTGGTGCCTAGTAGCCGGCCGAAAGATATGGGGTCCCTTTTCGGGCTTATATCTTGCGAACCCATGAGGGGGACAGGCCCTAGGACGCAGGAATGGTCGGGATGTTTCATGATGGGTGTTTGGGTGATGTTTTATGGCTCTGACGACTCATTTTGCCTCAGTGTTTACGATTTTACACCTCCAAGTCACACTTTGTATATGACTTGTCGTGATGTAACATGTCTGCTGTTATGTTAAATAAGGGTTAAAAAAAACATCATTGCCAAAGTAAAGAGGAGACAATAGTTGAACAAGATTGTAACCATCATTACCAAAGTAAAGAGGGGGCAATATTTTAACAAGATTGTAACCGGGGGCGTGGCTTAACAGCCATGGGATAAGTCGTGTTTCACTGAGGCTCCTGCTGATCCTGAAAGATCCTGCATGCATATAACTAGAACAACGTGCTCGACGTATGAACAAACCCACTGCTGTACGAATATGCGAGGCATCCTGAGATTGCATCTTTGAGCAGAACAGATGAGAGGAACAGGAGTTACAGGTAAAAGAAAAGCAGTACGGTCCTGCTGTGATTCAAACAAAATGGCGGCCACTGGTAGACAAAGTAAAACGCAGGTGAGCGATACTGCAGACTGAATGTGACCGCAACGCGAAAGAGACAGAGGCAAACGAAGCTGGCTGGGAGCGAAGCACAGAAACCAGAAGGAGCGGGCACACTGTCTTCCGCTGCTCTGATGGATGTATGCACTGCCGGGAGACACTGAACAGCACAGCGGCTTGCGCCCCTGCAGCAAAGGGCCCACAGTATTGACGCAGCATTCTGGCATAATCAGATTGCAGGGGCAGCCGGGCACCTGCAGCTACTAAACAAGTAACCCCCGGAGGAGAGTTTAGACACGCTTCAGCATAAAAAGACATGAAGAAGCTTACAGAGTTACGCTGTCTGTCTGTGTGACTGGGAACAAAAGTGAGGATCGGGACCTGGATGGTGGGGGTGTCGTGTTACACCAACCACAGCAAATGGAAAGTCAGCTACCAGAACCCGGGATCGCAAGGGGCCCACAGACTGGCAGAGGCGGAGCCGAGTCATGCGTAGCTCAATACATGCATGAGGGATAAGTAGATCCCTCCACACCATATCAGCAACCAAGCCAAGTAGGCGCAGCCTGTGCCCAGAAGAAAGCAGCTGAGACGACATCGGATATCTGGGGTATAAAAGACACAAAGTTGCTATATACTACAGCACTGTTGCATGGCAATGGAAGTACCTGAAGCCCCAGGCAAAACAAAACGGACAAAACTACGGCTTGAGGATATTCCACAGTGTGTGGGCACTCAATGTCTGCACAACAAAGGGCTGTGACACAGAACAAAAACAGCAGACCCACGGGCAACAGCTGCAAGGGAGGTCCTTGCAATGGAACGCTCCCCTACTGAAAGAACAGTAAATAAGCTTGAGGACACACTTTGTGGCAGACGTAGGGCTGAAATACAGACATATGTTAGGAGACCCGAACGGGGACAAACACTGTGGTGTGGTGCTGTAGTGGAACACCATAGAGCACTGTGTGTGCAATAATTGCCGTACTGTGGCTGAACCGGGCTGCCCCTCTGGGAAGCTGCTGGCCCTGACAGATAAGCGAACACAGGCGACTCTGCTACATGACTGGAAATAGCGAGAGATGGTAGTAGAACCTCACAAGTGGAAGCTAGAAGACAGGGTGATAAGGAGGATTGCTGTAAGAAAGTGGGCTCCCGCTGACTCACGATGCTACTCTGACACAAGAGGACTGGGTCTGGTCAAATCCGCTCACGGGAGGTAGTAGAAGACCACGCCGGGTAATTCTTGGGGTGTTCCCCAGTAGCACCTAGAAGTTAGAGTGGTTACGCTGCCGGTGACGACGGACTGATCTGGGCAATACAGGAAAGGAAAATGGCGTCAAGACTGATTAAATCCAAGGGGAGACAGTCATCAATAGACAGTTTCACCAAAAGAACTCAAGCAGGGCGAAGGCGCAAAAACCATGGGGCAAGACACACAGTGAGAAGTAGCCCCAATACGGGAGGATCAACAGATCCTAGAATCCATTGCAGAGTTGAAGTCCTCGTAGGAGACCAAAATTGACGCCGCCATCGCAGAGCTGAAATCATCATTAGAGTTCAAGATTGACGCCATGAGTGTGGACGTTAATCTCCTGAGACAAAATGTTATGGCGTTGGCCGAATCACAGGAGGCTGGAAAAAGAAGTAAAAGCCAACATGAGTACTTGCACTGCTAATGCCAAGTAAGTCTCCACATTGCAACAACAAGTGCGCAACCTGGCGAACAGGGCAGAAGAGGTGGAAGGAAGAGCACGCAGGAATAATATACGCATTGTGGGGCCCCCGGAAAGGAGAGGAAAGTGCAGACCCGGCAAATTATATCAAAAACATGCTGTTGCGATAAATAGACGGTGAGTCACTCACCCAGGGGTTCACAGTGGAAAGAGCGCATAGAGCCCAAACCTGGAAGCTGCCACCAGGAGCCCCTCCCCGGCCAATCATTGGCATGATATTGAACTATAAAGACAGGGAAAGGATTCTGGAGCACTTTCGCAAGGGTGGAACGATAAGCAGAGCGTCAGTGACCATTATGGTGTACCCAAATTACACTTTCCTGGTGCAGAGGCAATGCCTGAGCTATATGTCGGTTAAAAGAAGGTTGCACAAGTCTGACTTAAAATACATGCTGCTGTACCTAGCAAAACTGTTACGCTCACCTGGTATCCACGGGGACGCCACCCAGCCCTAGTTGGATGATTTGCACTCTC
Source organism: Ambystoma mexicanum (assembly GCF_040938575.1). Classification (NCBI taxonomy): domain Eukaryota; kingdom Metazoa; phylum Chordata; class Amphibia; order Caudata; family Ambystomatidae; genus Ambystoma; species Ambystoma mexicanum. The sequence continues at coordinate 1,056,356,407 of NC_090921.1, read as the reverse complement.
GAACCCTCTCCCGGTCCCTTGGTAAGGCCTCTGGTTAAAGATGGGTCTGCAATATAGGAGAGCTGGATTCAATACCAGATTGTCTTTATGTTTTCCCACCTCCCTTGACCTCAACTCCTTCCTCCCCCTTGGGCCCTCTCCTCACCTTAATATTGTAAAAGGTGGATTCTCCGTCCTGCTCCTCGTGGCAGGGCAGCCTAGATGTGGGGGGCGAGCAGCCACCAAGTTACTTCACTGGTGCAAGCCCCCCTGTGGGAATCCAGGCCTGCAGCGACTTCGTAGGTTTGCTGCTTTACAGTCTTTATGTTCCTCTTAGTTCGAATAATAATGTCTTGCTTCTTTCCTTTTAGGTAAGGAAAGGTATTTTAGTGTTGTCATGCAGTTTGAAGATGAGCATGGGCCGATAGGTGAAAGCGCGGTGTGCGCGATGCTGTCCGGTGAGTAATGCGCGATGCGTGACGCTGTTTCGCCTTTTATATTGCTAACCTGTGTCTTTTCTCTCCTTGCAGGTTGCGATGTTCCTCGCTGAGCGCCGTAATGTTCCAGCAATAATACTGACGAGGAGATGACTGCCCAGGTAAGAATTGTGTGGCTTTCTTCATTTGGGAGGAAACTTGAGTAAACGCTTACTAATGCTGTCTTTCTTTCTCCTCTTTCCAGGTTATGGTATTCCAGGATGCATGCGGTGCCGGATGATGGAGTTCGTATCTAGCGGTGAGTGGAACTGAAGTCGCCGATGGATTGAAGACAGGATACTGTTCCAGGTAAGTTTCATAGTGTTCTTTCTTTCTCTGCAGGTCCTTGGTTTCAGGTAAGCTGGCATCAAAGAACTGGACACGGTGAGCGTTACACTGCCCACAGCAGAATAACGCAAAGCATGTTCTGCTGTTTGGGTGTGGTTTAAATAGTCTCAGGTAAAGTAGTCCAGGTAAATTAGTCCCAGGCCTGCCACACCCAAAGTAGTCCAGGTAAAGTAGTCCCAGGCCTGCCACACCCAAAAGACTAGACCGCATAGCTCAGTTCCTTGAGCTATGTGTGTGCCTCCATGTTGGCTGAACCCCCCCAAGTTAAATAGACCCAAGTGAATAGTCCCATTCGAATGTTGGTCTTCATGATGGTTATGAGCCTGGCGCCAAAGGGGCCAGGACTGACTCCAAGAGAGTCTTGGATGAGGTTTTAAGGCCTTTGACCCGGCCCTAAAAGGAAGGCTGACTTGCCAGTTAGGGCCAGGGGCAAGGGTCATGACAAAAACTGAAGGTCCTGCATAAAGGCAAAGTGGTTTTTTGAGACTCCTGAGAATGCGACAAAATGGATGGACACGATGAACTGCTCAGCTGGAGCGGATGACTGGACGGAGAGCGGAAAGGATAAGTGAACCTGTATTTCCTCTATGACATACTCTCGGACAGAGCGATTGCTGCTATGTAATGTTTAGTTTAATGATAGTGACTTTGGGGCAAGAGCACAACACAGAATAAGATGAAACTTGTATAACGTGTTCACATAGACGTTTAAGTACTCAATTATCTGTGCAGTATACTGTCAGCAAAATTCAGGAGACACTGGTGCTGCTCCCTTGTAGGCAGAGCTAAGGAGCACAGGTGCTGCTTCGTGGCACGCAGCATTAGGAAACACGCGTAGTTTAGTTAGGATACTGGTAGAGTGGTATCCTCCTGCTGAGCTCAGAGTATTGGCAGTGACTGAGAAAGGGACAAGATGCGGAGTAGCCTGAGATCCAGGGATGGAGCTGGGCAACAGTTGGGGATAGTTGGGGTGGAGGGAGGGGAGGGAGTTGGGGTAATTAGAGGAGGACGGGGGAGTTGGGGAAGTAAAAGGGGGACAAGTCTACAGACACAAGCCAGAAAGTGAGATGAGGCGGGTGGGGGCAGAGATGGGAGGAGCAGAAAATGGATAGGATGGGCGAAATGAAGATAGCAACTTAGAATGTGAGGGGGCTCAATAACTACATTAAACATAATAGGGTTATGATGTACTTGAAGAGACAGAAAATAGATATTGCATTGCTGCAGGAAACTCATCTGACCAAGGAAAAGCAGGATGTGATAACAAGGAAATGGAAAGGGATAACCCTGGGAGCAACATATTGAGCGTACGCTAGAGGGGTCATAACATGGAAAGCGCCACATGTCCCGTTCAAGCTACTACAGTCCACCATCTTTAATAAAGATGGTAGGATGGTATTGATAAGGGAGCTGGTGGAAAATAAAGAAGTGTGTATCAGCAACGTTTATGCCCTGAATCAAGATACTACAGCCTACTTTAGAACCCTATATACCAAGATAAGTCTGTATATGGACAGGGCAGTGGTGTGGGAGTGGGGGGCTTTAACTGTACCCTGGATCCGGTGATGGATAGGTCAGACGAAAAGGTCACACAACCGACCCCAGCAGCAAGGGCCCTAAGCACCCTGTTAAAAGCTTTTCAGCTAGTAGATGTATGGAGGCTGCACCACCCACAGGATAGGGAATACTCGCACTACTCTTCCACAAAGAACCTGTACACAAGGCTAGATTATATATTTATTGAAACAGAGTTAACAAAAGAAGCAACACAAGCAGAATACAAAGCTATGGTCCTCTCAGACCATGCCCTGCTGGTGGTAACGTGGCAGATTCTACCACCCAGAGCTAGAATACCGTCATGGAGACTCGGTGCCAAATCATTGAAAGACGCAGTGTTCAGAGAGGACCTGAGAAAGGAGATACAAGAGTATTTTCAAACATAATACAGGTAGTGTAAATTCGGCTGGGACATTGTGGGAGGCATTTAAGGTAGTAGTGAGGATGCCAGAGGGCATGGGATCCCCAGAGGAGGCCAAGACCATAAACCAATTACAACAAGAATGCAGGGATCACTGGTAGATGCTAAGCAACCTAAGTTATAGGAAATATGTTGAGAGGCAGCATGTTGAAGGTGACAAGCCAGGCAGATTACTAGCCTGGTTATACAAAAGCGAGACCCCTAGACAAACAATTAAAGCAATGCAAGGGATGGATGGTTAGATACGAGAAACCCAGGAAGGAGTGAACAAATGCTTTTTTGAATACTATATGAGACTATATGCAGACTCCGCTGAAGGAGAAGAGATAGACGTACTGGAAGCATTAACAGAGATCACACTCCCCAAATGTGAGGAGGCAGAAAGAGAGAACCTAGAGGTCCCAATAACGTTAGAGGAGCTAGAACAAGTAATCAAGCTACTGCCCACCAGCAAGGCCCCAGTCGCAGACGGACTCCAGAGTGAATTCTATAAAGCTTATAAGACAGAAAGACTCCCCCCACTGCTAGCAATGCTCAATGAGGCGTTTAGTACAGGCACATTGCCCGGGTCTCTACGGGAGCCGATCATTATTATGCTCCTTAAACCCAACAAACCGGACACGGAGTGCGGGTCCTAGAGACCGCTCTCGCTGCTCAATCAGGACAGTAACATCCTGACAGCAGTGATGGTGAATAGATTAAGGCCGGTCATAAACAAACTCATGCACTCAGACCAAACAGAGTATGTCCCACGTAGGAATATATCCGACAACCTGCGGAGACTCCATCATGTTATAGATTATGTCTGGGGGAGTTCCCAAGAGGTGGCAATAATCTCACTGGATGCTGTGAAAGCCTTCGACTCTGTAAAATGGCCCTGGCTATTGGTGGTTTTGGAAGAATACAGAATTGGGCCCGTATATCTGAGAGGGGTCTGATTATCATACAGTGAGCCATTGGCGCGAGTCACAACGGGCACAATCATTTCAGAACAATGGCGACTGAGCAAAGGCACTAGACAGGGATGCCTGTGGTCCCGGATGCTTTTCATCCCAGCATTAGAACCCTTAGAGGCGTATTTAAGGCAGAAATATGGGGAAGTAGGAATCAGCACTAAGGGAGGGCAACATTTGATATCGATGTATGCAGATGACATGCTGTTGTACCGGAGGTACCCAGCAGAGAATCTACAGTACATTCTGGAGGTTATGGAGCGGTATGCGATGTTGTCTGGCATAACAGTTAACACAAAAATATCCAGCATATTCTCCCTGGGGAGATGCATAGGAATGCCACAACACAAACTGCCGGTATTACAGATAAAGTGGGAGACTGAGATGTTTAGATACCTGGGTATAGATGTATATCATAATACCGAAGATGAACATAGGCAAAACACTTTGAAGTAGGTATCTAAAATAGAAAAAAAAAATTATTTTGGGCCAAGCTACCTTTGACTATGATGGGAAGAGTGGCATTATTAAAGATGGTGGTACTGCCCAGGCTATTACACTATTTTGCTAACATCCCACATACAATACCCAAACGATTCTTTTCAAAACTACAGAGAATATGCAGGAGTTTTATTTGGCATAATTCCAGGAATAGAATAGCATTATGGAAGCTACAAAACTCGTATGAGCAAGGAGGCATTAGATTGCCAAACTTTGAAGTATATTATCTGGCTAGCCAACTCCAATATGTAGCAAGATGCCTATCGGAAGATCAAACACTCAAGTCTAAACTGTTGAGTGCCGAAAGCACCCCCTATTTCTTGAATGAGAGGATGTGGTTGCCAAAACAACATAGGATGGGAGATTGTAGATTGTTAGACCTGGAAAAGAAGACGTGGCGTAGAGCTTGCCAGTTAATGGTGTATCCGTCCCTGTATTACCCACAGATTCCGCTAGTGGCGCTAGAAGGAGTAGATGAGCAAATGAGGCCGAACAATAGAAGGAAGTGGGAACCGGTAGGCATACTGACAATGGGGGATTTGTGGCGATATGGGAAGGTTTCGGAGTTTGATACATTGGTGTCAGGTCTGATTCTATGGTAGTAGGTGTCAGGTTGGAAAGGGGGAATTGGTTTGGGAATTGGTTTGGGGGAACTGCCCATACACTTCCAAAAGAGGTCAATAAGGTGGTTTACGGGCTCAACAGGTGGCGAATACCCTGCAAGCTGCGGTTCCTCACATAACAGGCAACGTATCCTTATTTTTGGATGGGGTTCTGGGCCAGCTATGATAGATACAGGAGCTACGGGAAACTTCATGGATTGGGGGTTGGCCCGGTCTATGGGAATTCCATTGGTTGAGATGTTGGCTTTAGAGCAGGTAAGAGCTGTTGATGACTGTCAGCTAACGTCAGGTCCCATCACACATGAAACAGTTCCTTTGTTCATAACACTGGTTAAAGATCATTCGGAATAGATAGTTTTTGAGCTCATTGATGCACCTCAATTACAAATCATTTTGGGAATGCCATGGTTAACTAGTCACAATCCTACAATAGATTGGGGAAGGAGAGTTCTAGATTTCCAATCAGAAATTTGTAAAGAACATTGTTTCAATTGTAAGCAAGAAATCAGGAATAGGAGGTCAGAAGATGGTTGGTTTATGGCCTTAGCTAAAGGTGGATTTAGTGAACATTCTATTGGAGCAGTGATGGGTTTTTTACCTGAATGTTATAAGGAATTTACCAGAGTTTTTGATGAAATTGAGGCTGGGGAGTTACCCTCACACAGATCATATGATTGCAAAATTGATCTGGTGGATGGAGCAATTTTACCAAGTAGCAGAGTGCATGCCTTGACCGAAAAGGAGAACGATTATTTGAAGAAATACATAGAAGAAGATCTCAAGAAAGGGTTTATCAGGCACTCTCAGTCTCCGGCGGCTTCTCCATTGTTCTTTGTGCCCAAGAAGGAGGGGAAACTTAGGGCATGTATTGATTATCAGTCTTTAAATAAAGTCACTGTGAAGAATCGCTATCCTTTACCATTAATTCCAGAAACGTTGGATCAGGTGCAAAGTTGAACCATTTTTACTAAATTAGATCTGAGGGGAGCTTGCCATTTGGTCCAGGTCAGAGAGGCGTACGAGTGGAAAACTGCTTTCAAAACCCGGTTTGGTTTATTTGAATACCAAGTTATGCCATTTGGATTATGTAATGCCCGACGGCTTTTCAATTTTTTTATCAATGATGTTTTAAGAGAATTTTTAGATCTTTTCGTAGTAGTTTATATTGATGACATTTTAATTTTTTTTGCATGATTTGGAACATCATCGACAACATGGCAGGCAAGTTTTAAAGAAATTACAAGATCATCATCTTTTTGCAAGTCTAGAAAATACTGAGGTTGTGGAATTTTTGGGATTTGTAATTTCCCCTCAAGGTCTAGAAATGGATCAAAAGAAGGATAGAGCTGTGAAGAATTGGCCGGCTCCTACTAAGATCAAGGAGGTGCAGAGTTTCTTAGGTTTCGCTAATTTCTACAGGAGGTTTATTAAAGATTTTTCTTCAATTATTCCTCCCATTACTAAACTTCTGAAGAAGGGCGTACCTTTTCTCTGGAACCAGGAAACGGAAGAGGCTTTTAACATCTTAAAGAACAGGTTTATTTCAGGTCCAATCCTTTTGCATCCAGATCCGGCACAACCTTTCTTTGTTGAAGCAGATACTTCCAACTTTGCAGTGGGAGGTATTTTATCGCAAAGACATAAAGATACAGGTCAGCTTCATCCAATAGCATATTTTTCTAAGACGTTTTCTGTTGCTGAAAGTAATTATACCATCATGGATAAGGAGTTGTTAGCGATCAAAGCTGCTTTCCAAGTGTGGCGTCATTATTTGATGAGAGCCCGATATCCTGTAACTGTTCTCAATGATCATTGGAATCTGCTGTTTTTAAAGTCAGCTAAGACTCTTACTCCAAGACAATTACAATGGTCATTATTCTTTTGTAGAGTTTGATTTCGTGGTTACGTACAGACCTGGAAAATTAAATGGGAAAGCAGATGCTTTATCCAGACACATTTTTGGTTGTGAGAAAGAGTTAGAATTACATCCTGAACCAGTAATTTCTGAAGAACATTTTATTTCAGCAAACACAGTTGAAAAAGAAACTCTACAAGAGTCAATTAAGTTGTCTCTTAATCCTCAGCAAATGGAAGAGTGGGCATGTTTGAACAAAAAGAGATCCACTTGGAATGGTTTACCTTACTTTGGGAATAAGTTGCATCTCCCAAGTGAAAGCCTTAGGAAAAGAATTTTACAAGATTGTCATGATTCAGATTTGGCAGGACATCCCGGGTTCCATAAGACTTTGGATCTAGTTTTGCGACATTTCTGGTGGGAAAACGTTAAGAATAAAGTTTTGAACTATGTAAAAACTTGTGAAATCTGTGCTAAATCTAAAAGTGAGACTGGTAGGCCTGCTGGACTACTTGAACCTTTACCTGTTCCTCCTCGGCCCTGGCATACAGTCTCTATAGATTTTATTGTATACCTGCCAAAGGATAGAGAATTTTCTACAATCTTGGTTGTAGTTGATTTTTTTTCAAAATAAAGTCATTTCAGTTCTATGAAAGGGGGAGTTACAGCTTCAGTGTTAGCCCAGAAGTTCATCCAGGCGATAGTACGATTGCATGGGGTGCATAGTCAAGTTGTTTCAGATAAAGTTCCTCAGTTTGTATCAAGGTTTGGGGTGAATTGTGTAAGAAACTGGGTTTGAAAGTTAAGTTGACATCAGGTTATCATCCAGAGGCCAATGGTCAAGTAGAAAGAATTAACCAGGAGGTTGAGAAATATTTACGATATTTTGTTGAAGGAGAAGCAGAGTGGGTTGATTTGTTGTGGACGGCGGAGTTTGCATATAATAACTCTCCTAAACATTCCACTTCTATGTCTCCTTTCTTTTGTGGAAGAGGTTATAATCCACGCTTCTTATGTGAAGATGTGGAAGTTAATGAGACCTGTCCAGCGGTGGAGAATACATTTGAGATTATTCAGATTAGTTGGTCTAAAGCAAAAGAAATGTTGCATAAGAGTAAGGCAGATTTTAAAAGGTTTGCAGATGTTAAAAGAAGAAAGAGTCCTAATTATTCTAAAGGAAATTTAGTATGGTTATCAGCAAAAAATATCAAATTGAAAGGAAAACAAAAATGTTTGCCAAAATCTGTGGGGCCATTTGAGATTGAGGAAGTTGTGGGGCCAGTTTCAGTAAAACTCAAGTTGAATTCAAACTTAAAGATACACCCAGTTGTCCATGTAAGTTTATTGAAGCCAGTGTCTAAGGAAATCAGGATGAGGCCGGTTCCTAAACCTATTGTGTTAGAAACCAATTCTGAAGAGTTTGAGGTTAAACAAATTATTGATTCTAGGAAGGTCAGGGGAAAGATTCAATACTTTATTGATTGGAAGGGATTTGGGCCTGAGGAAAGAACTTGGGAGTGGGAGTCAGATATTCATGCTAAAAGATAAGTGTCAAAATTCTATAGGAAGAATCAAAATAAACCTGGCCCTGGGGACATGGCCTGAGGAGGGGGTACTTTCAGGTCTGATTCTATGGTAGTAGGTGTAAGGTTGGAAAGGGGGAATTGGTTTGGGAGAGTGTTTCTTGGATTGGAGTGCAAAAGAGTGTGAACTTGATAATTAAAATCAGATTCAAATGATTTGGTGTTTGAAATGCTTTTTGGTTTATTTTACTTAACCTCTATTGATCAGAGAGAGAGCTTCCCAAGCCAACATGGAGGAGGATGAGGTGCTGGTCCCTGATTGGTGGGTTCATGAACTTCAGATCTCTCTCAGAATTCCTAACTGCCTTTCATTGTTCATCTTCAAGTAAGAGAGTCCTGTTATAGTTGAGTTCCTGAGTTTAGGCCTTTTGATACATTCAAGACAAGAAAACTTTGATTGAAGCAGATTGAGAGAGAGATCTGCGTGGGACAAGCTCAGCTGTTCAATTGGTGGGAGCGTTGCGCATTTGAAATAGGAGTGATGAAAATTCAACTTCAGTTTATTAATTTAAGTATTTAGCTAGTTAGGTATTTAGAGTTATCTTTGGAGAAGCCTTTGGAACTTAACTCAACTGTGAGTAATTTGTTAATTGTTTTGTTTAAAAGTCACCTTCAGAGACTTACAGTGTTCACCATTTGGAATACTTAAAATTGAAGGTGTATTTATTTTGGCACTGCAGCAGAGGCGTAGCGTAGATCTCATTCCTCGTAGTGAGGATTAGTGTTTGAGATTTCTACGTTATTGCGCAGTTGTTTTCAGGTAGTGTTTCGGAGACGCCGTGTTTTTCACTTGCGCATGCGCAAGAGATTAGTGGCACAGTGGAAACTCTTCCGTGACTCGATTCTGTCTGTTTCCTCTGGAATCGGGGTTCGGAAATTTGACTTTGATATGCTGACCACTTTTATTTTTTAAGGTCTACTAAAATATTAAATGAAGTATTTCTTCAGCACGGAACAGAGACTCCATGTAAAGATTTTGTTCTACGCATGCGCGAACAGGATTAGTGCTGCTGTTCAGGAATGGAGATTCCTATTGAAAGAAACTTAGCGCGCATGAAAGATTTTGTTCCACGCATGCGCGAACAGGATTAGTGCTGCTGTTTAGGAACGGAGGTTCATATTGAAAGAAATTCAGCGCCCATGAAATAGACACTTAAATGTAGAACAATTAAAGGAAGACAGTCTAAAGTAAGTGCGCAGGAGTAATACTACAGCCCACTTCCAACACATCTTTGTGCATGTGAGCAGAATAAATCAACAAGACTAAATGCAGTGCCCCTAAGTGAATGAACACTTTAAATGTCGTATTGAAATCTGCACACAGGCGCGTTAGTCTGTTTCAAGAACGATACACAGATATGTTAAAGATCTGAATAGAGAAGTTGCTGAATTGAGGAATACTTGTTTCTGTTTGCACAACAAGACTTTCTTTAATATATACTTTCTAAGCTGGAATGGAACAGTGACTGTTAAATAATGTCTTCCTTCTTTAAGAAATCAATAACTAAATTGGTTAAACAAAGTATATTTCTTTGGCAAAAGAAGTATTAGAACTACCTCCAAGTTATTAAAGGAGGTTAGAAAGGTATGGTTGTTATATTGATGATTGATATCTAAGAAGAAGAGAGATAGAAGTGTATGTTATTGACTAATCTTAATGTTTCCCTTACAGATTGCAGTCCACCAGAAGTAGACGTCTGTCGTTTTTTATTTTCTCCACTTCCCCTTTTCCCTTGGGAGTGTTGGTTTCTCAGCTGGGTTTTAAATTAGTTGGGGGTCCAAGGTTCTTGAGGGATCTGTGGGGCTCAGCATCTCCTGCAGACCGGGAAGACAGGACTGGACAATTGGTGGAGGACACAGGGTTACATCATGGACAGCATATCACATATTCTAGGCTGGTGAGGATTATCAAAAGCACGTGTCCCAAAGCGGTGTTGGCCCAACAGCCTGAGGCAGTCATAGAAACATTTTATGACATGTCTGAAAGAGGCCACAAGGTCTCCCGTATATATGAGTTGCTGATGCCTAAGGTTGTGAAAGAGGTAGTCCAGACAAGACTAAACTGGGAGAAGGATGTGGGGGAACCAATGGAAGATGGGCTGTGGGTCAGAGTGCAGGGATACCATAAAAGGGTATTGAGAAATGCGCGGTTGCAACAGATTTAGTTATACGTCACCCACAGAGCATACATGACCCCTAAGAAAATAGCTAAGTTTAAACATGCAGGTTCACAGACATGTCCGAAATGTGGGGAAGTGAATGCAGGAATAGTACACATGTTTTAGTCATGCCCCGAAATAGGAGATTTTTGGAGGGAAGTGGCCCACTTCATGGTAGAAAAAGAGATAAACTTGGACGTGAGCTCCCCTTGGGCGTGCCTGTTGGGGGGATCCCCAAGCGTCATAGAGCTAAACACGTGAGCAAACTCCAGGACCTGGCGTATATACTAACTAAATGTAGAATAGCAATGAGCTGGAAAGTGTGTAGGAGACCGCTGGCACAGGTCTGGTGGCAAGATCTTAAGAAATGGGCGAATGCCGAAACAACGGTATGGCACGAGGCAGCAGGCAGAGGAGGGAAGGCGGAAGCAGACACGTTGGTCGCCTGGAGACAACTAGTACCGACACTATCCGTGTCAGACTGGGAAAGCCTGAGAGAAAATAGCCTTTCAAGGTGGAGTAGCGGAGGAAACGTCTGTAGGAGCGGGCAGAGGAAGATCGAAGTGTGTTGCAGGCCGGGGGAGTTGGGGGATGGGGAGGGAGAAAATGCAACATGAAACCGTACGCGAGAGTTAATATGTACAATGGTTTATTGAGCTGTATGGTTGACATGTTGGAAAACTAATAAAACTGTTAAAACTAAAAAAGACTGTAACCATCATTGCCAAAGTAAAGAGGGGGCAATACTTGAACACGACAACCAGCATTGCCTAAGCCAAAGAAGGTCTATAATAAATAAAAGGGAAACGCGCTTTCCTATAGAGAGATACTTGAACAAGAGACCTAACCAGCAGTTAACTGGTGCAGTAGAAAGAACTCAAAGGTGCCAGGAGAGAAGCCCTCCTTGCAGCAATTATCAAGGGGGAGAGGAACGTGACCTGCATTGCATGTGGCAAACAAATCAGTGGAATAAACAGCATCATTGTGTATTATGCCCTTGTGAAAGAAGTAATGAATCTCAATGTTGTTGAAAGTCAAAGAATTTTCTAAAGTTTGAAGCATATCTCACCACAAAGGGGGGGGAGGAGGAGGAGGAGGAGGATAATAATAATAATAATACCAGGAAAGCAATAAGACATTGAAGTACTGTATTGTGGTGGAAGATTGTGTTGGAAATAAATTGGCAAGTACACTAATGTGTTATGATTTGAACTGTGGAAAAACCCTCCTGACAAAACCTTATTGTTTATAAAAAAGAAATCTGAAAGTGGTTGTTTTACAAAGAAGGGAAGGTATATTGAAAACTGACTAGAAGTGTGAAGACAACGTCTTTTTGGTTTATTGAGCAGGAGTTCGTGGAAACCTTGAACAATCATATTTAATGAGCGATACATCTTGTTTAGCATATCCAAGTGCTAAGGGAAAGACTTATGGAGTGAAGAGAACTTTGTATTGCATTTGGAGCAAAATTTAGATATTGAAAAGAACTTTCTTGATTGGAACTTTGATCTGGAAAATCATGCATTAATCTTGGGAAAGGGGTATCCGACCAAGGTTACAAGGATACATGTTTACAAAGTTTATGTTTGAATAGAGCTCTTATATCGTTGAGTTTGATTGGCCATATGATATCTGTATGAATTTGTTGTATGTATAAGTGTGAGGCACAGAAACCTTTTTTAAGAGTGTTTTCCTTTAGTCTTAGTTTAAGAGGTAGGGAAATCTTCATTAGTTTAGATAAAGAGAGGTGTTTTTCTCACCCTTATTATTTAATAAAATGGCTACTTGTGCGAAAACTCTACTTGTCCGCCTCACATTTCTGACTCTTCACACATACCTGCAAAAGAAGTGGTGCAAGAGTATATTTATATTCCTTAAAGAACTCAGCAACTATACCGTCTGAGCCCAGTGTTTTACCAGAGGGAAGATCCTCATTTTCTTGATCATTATAATAGTATTGGGAGTTGACCGCCATTCCAATTTAGGTGTCTGTGCAAGGAAATAAATGACTAAGAAAATTCATGCAGAACTGTCCAATAACTTGTTGTGGAGGGTATGGTTCAAATTTATAAAAGCTTCCTGATTCATCATGAGTAGGCCTTTATTTATTTTGATTGGTACTGTAAATTGTCACACCTGTCCTAGGATACTAATCTCTTCTTTTGCTTGGAATTCAACAGCATAAGGCAACAGTCGAGCTGACTGAAATGCTTTCTCAACATTGTCAAAGCCCATCCCCTCCCGTTCTGACCAAACATTATTATAAATAAAATACAAATCAATTGCAAAACAATGGAGAATGTCACTACCCAGAAACAATTCAGAAGTGATATCTCTATCGATCCAGCAATTATAATCAATAGTTTTATCACATATTGAATTTTTTAACATGCACCTGGTAGGTAGTTTGTTTGAAATCTTGGTTTTCCAGGCCAACTTCCCATTTGTCAAGTTAAAGCAGGAATTGGTCTGATACTTTTGAAGTTGCCAAAACAGTGCATTGCTCATGAAGCTTGTTACATGGTTTAGAAAGACTCTGCTGAGCACAGGATCTTTCCCTCCATTTATCTAAATGGAGAACAATGTGTGTTTGCCCTTTCTCTGAATGTTGGTCCAATTGTGAATATAATTTTCTGGACTCTTTTCAGGAGAACATTGGATTTCTTTGAGTTCCTCCAGAGTTTAGAACTTCAAGGTATCCTCTTCTAACATGGAACACCACTTTTTGAAAGGGCGATTAATCTTTAGGAGTTGGGATGAGGTCCCCTCACGGTTCTAGTATCCTACTGAGATAATGGTGATATCGGGACCCTCATTGTCCTGAAAGTGAAAATCTATCTTGCTGGGGTATTTTTCAATCAAGTGACAAGTGCCATTCAGGCTGACTTAATAAGAACTCCTCTTTGCGTTGATGGGATGATTTGTTTGGGTCCAGAGAACTTGGTTCTCGCAATCAATCAGAGGGGACAGCCTCTGAAGAACATCATTCCCCAGAAAACAAGAGTGTGCCCTCTGCAGTCATGACGATCATCAGGTGTTTCAGATGGTGTCGTCAAATTTTGATCTCCATTGCACCATCCCATTGATGGAAATATCTTTTCTGTCAAAGTTCTGGAGTTATCCTAGAAGAGGTTTGAGAGGAATTTTATGACTATCTTTCCTTCGTAGGTTAATTTGGTCAGTGGTTTGTTTGGATATGAAGGTCACGTGTGACCTTGTATCTACCAAAGCTGATGAATCACATTGACCTTGAATCCGAACCGGAGCATGAATCTACCTTCTTTAGACTATACTTCACAAAAAAAGTGTGAGTTATTGGACAGTTCTGCATGAATTTTCTCAGTCATTTATTTCTTAAGCTTGACCTTGAGTCACCACCATGTATGCACTTAGTTCTTTTGATCAAGTTCACGTGAGTTGGCTCTGGGATAAGAACGCATTTGAAGATAAAATATACAGTAGGTGTAGCCCCCTTTCCACAGACCTTTTGCTGTCCTCACTTTTCAGAGGACAATCTTCAGAATACTTTAGGTGGGAGAGTACCATTAAGTTGGGTAACAATAAACATCTGTTATCTGTCAATCGCACCAAGATGCCCCTCTTGGGGTGAATGTGTGCTGTACAAATACACTTGTTATGTTAGAGTAACTATACTGTTTAGGGACTTTCTGGGTTTATAGTTTCTCTTTTTTCAGATTGGCTTTTGTATCTAGGGGTTTTCTCACACTTTTTGTTCTCCGTTTCGATAGCATCAGATTCCGGGTCTTCTATTTTGACCCACTTTTCTTCAGGAGGTGTCACAACAGGCCACATTCTAAGTTGGCGGTCTGGAAATAAGGGTGCCAGTCGCGCCGTACCGGCACAGTTTCTGGACCACCACACTACAACTCTGCCTTCTGGGGCTGTTGCGACCGACAGGTCTGACCTGCCGGGCGCAACAGCCATGGAAAGCAGAGTTGTCACGGAAGCACTTGCACCGTTAACAACGGTTCCGGTGCTTCTGTGAATCCATTCCTTTGGAGTCCTATGGGATTCCATGTGAATGGGGACTTACCAAATCCGCCGTCTGGCTTCCCGCTCCACCGTGTCTTGTAATGTCCCAGTAGCACTGGGAAGTCAGGCGGCTGATTCAGTGTTACAAGGATGGTGGCAAACCGCCGGTGGCACCGGCGGTTTACTGCCATCCTCGCAATGAGGCCCAACATCTCTGAAAGAAAAGATTTTCCTTTCAGGGTTTTCTGTGTTCTCCTCTGTCTCAATGGTGACTATTCTATTTTTTCTTTTCCTTACACTATTTTTTCTGTTCTTTTGGTTCTAGTTCCTAGTGGAAAGTGTTGTTGTTACTCATTTCCTGCATTTCTTTATTAAATTCAGGAGTCTATTCGTGATTTAGAAAGGATGCTTCTTCAAAGGCTTGGCATATCTTTTCCTCCATAGCACCTTTTTCTTCTTGCTCTAGGACACTCTTAATGGGGCAGTTTGCCTCTTGTCATTGTCCGCCTGGGCAACTGACCCGGACGTTGGGGCATTTTGGGGAATGCTGCCAGTCTCAGGGTTCTGTTGGGCCCTTAACATTTGTCCAATGTTCTGTCAATTGCTTTACCTGTTGCTCTATTTGAGATATGTTCTCCTCCCTCAGAACCATACAGAGGTCTTTGTTAATATCTTTTCTGCTCCCTAGAAGGATAACTATCCCTCCTGGCAGAGTAACACATGTACTGCGTAACCTTCATTTCTGGATCTCCACGCCCCTTGATTCTGGAATCCGTTGTCCTGGAGGAGGAGAAAAGTTGGTTTTGGGAATTTGAATTTGGAGGGGGTGTTAGATTTCTTTCTTGCAACAAATTCTGATTAGGATTTCCTGCGCAAACTGCCCTGTTTCGGGGTAGTGCATCTGTAACCCACAGTGAGCCTCGGACCCATGTATTACAGACTTATATATCTACTGGTTTCCATTGGGTCTACATTTCGGAACATGGGTTGCACATTGTTTGATTAGGACTGGGTAGAGATCCTCCTCTGTCGGCCATTCTATTTGGTAGTTGGAGGAACATTCTTCAACCCCACAGCCCCCTCCACCCCCCCAACTCCAGATCGAAAGGGGGAGCGCTCTTTAACTGCACTACTTTCACAGGGGCAGGGTTTTAGGTTGTTTGGGAGTTTTGGGGATGTTTTTGTATTTTGTAGGCTTTGGACATCGTAAATCCTTGTAGCTTGTGAAATCACCCATTTGAGACTTCACAAATCATCCAAGTCCTCCACTCATTGGGTGACCATGTACTTTGGAACTGTGTGGAAAAATATGGTAATGACCTCCATACTGTTGGTATTTACCCGCCAAGATGTCTGTGAATGCACACTTCAACTCTTGGGCAAATTCTCTTGGTGATTGGTCCTCGCCACACACCATATTTCATTCAGCTTTAAGTGCCTCTTGGGGGTTTAAGTGTGCAGAGAAGTGTTTTCAAATGGCTGCCTTATAGGAAGACAAATTATGGTCGTTTTGCCAGCCAGCCCTGCAAAGAAGCTGGACGACTCAGTAGAGAATGCCCATTTTGCAGACTCATTGTTTTTTTGGCCACTCTTTATTCTGAATGAGTACATCCATTGTTCATAGAATTGTAGATGTTCCTGCACAGAATATTTTGTGGTTTTGTGATGAGGGGGGTTTATAAAACTTTTGATGGCTTTTATTTGTTTCATGAGGTCCTTGATGAAACTCTTTTGGTATCTGCCTTTCTCATGTCTATGAAGCTGAGTACACTCTCCCTCAGAGTCAGAGCTACTACTGGAACCCCATTCGCTGTTGTCATCTGGACCCTCCCTAATGTATTGATTTCGGGAATGCCTTCTAGATGCAAGGAACACAGGCTTATCTTTTTGTTCTTTTCTCTGGGTTATTTTCCCAGGTTCCTTTTTTATTGGTCGGATAATTGTGCGTTTCTTCTTTTGAAGGCTGAAAGTAAACACTTTGTCTTCTCCTGGATAACCTAGAAGAATCCTCCCACTCTCCCTGTTCGGAAGAGAATTTTAAAAACGCCATTCTTGGCAGGATCAAGAAGTGCTCTACTTCTTGATCAGAAATATTTGGGAGAGGGGATGTCAGACACCTTGCTGCTCCTTGTTCTCTAGAAGGGTCAGGCATATTACGTCCCTCAGCATGCATATCGGGAGGTTTTAGGTAGATAAGTGATCAATAGTAAGACTCAGACACAGTAATCCTTTTCAATGCAAATTTGGTGTTTTATTGATAAGATGAAAATAAGAAGGGTTGGTGGAAACCTATCTGTCCTTAATCCTAAGAGGGGTTTCCTTACCTCAAAAAAACAAAGGAACGTCTGTGTCAGGATGTCAAACAAAAACACATCCTCCATCCTGGGTCCAGAAATCCTAAACTGACCCTTACACTCTACACTCAGTATAACATGCAAAAAGGGGTTCTAGTAAGATATGTAATTGTAGCTTCCTTTCAAAGTTCTTAAGGTGCAGAAAATAAATACATGTTCTAATAGAGAAAGGGGGCCTCCCTTTCCGTATGGTTTCTCTGTTCCTTCACTGTTTATCGAGCACTTTGGGATATAAATCAATAATGTCCCACTGCTTCACCAAAACGCAGGGAGTTCCTCCCCTATGTTTCGCTCTTCTCCCAATATTTCACTCCTCAGTTTCTTGGATGACAGCTTCTCCTCTGAGGTCCTCCAGTTCTTATAGTTTAACAGTAGTGAGGAAAATACTTATTTTCCTTAACTTCTTTTGTTTTCCACATGCAATAATTTTACACAGTGGTCTTCAAACATTTTTATCCCAAGCCCCCCCTTGCGGAAATGTTTTCAAGTCTGACCCCCCTGCTCTCTCAGGGCATTGTGGTCATTGGCAGCATACAACTCTTAACTACTATGGGTGGGGTTTACACAGTATAACTCAGCAGCAGACTCCCTTGCATTATCACTTTTTAAAATTCTTGTCACTGCCTTCTTCTCTATTAATCCCTTCCGTATCACACCTCTTCCTTACACGTTCTCTCCCATCCTTAACTTTCTGCTATTTCCCCTTCTTTCTTTACAGCACCTATTCCGTCTCCCTTCTTTCTCTCTGGGCTTCACTGCCATTCTCTTGTTCTGTCACTTTAGCACTTGCAAAATCCCCTTCCTTCTTATCCCCTCGAATTCAGTTTCTTATTGCTCCTTCTTACACACTTCCCACTGCCTATTGTACTTCCCCTTCAACCCTCCCATTCCATCTTTCCTCTTTCTCCAGGTCTGTCTCATATTTCTCTAGCCCTGCACCCATTTGGTCTGTTGGCTCTTTAAATCTGTCTCTTGACTTCATATCATTCTTGATTTGTGTTTTCTCTTTCTCTCCCTACTTTGGTTTCTGCTCTCCCTCTCTCGGCTCTGCTTCCAATTCTCTCTTCGTTCCCTTGCTTTCTGTCTCTTGGTTTCTCTCCTATTCTGCGTGTTCCTTTTCCTGTTCTGTCCCTTCTCTTATTGTTATGAATGTTCAATCTTATGCTCTAATTTCCACATTCTCTCATCTTTCAATCTTCTGCCCTCTCTCACCCCTTTAATGTATCCCTCTCAATTCCTTCTGTCCCACTCACCTCCTCTTTCACACAGCCCCTCTCCCCCAAGTCTGTATGATTTCCTTTACATTCTGGCACTTTGTCTCCCTCCCTTTCCTCTTATGTTGTCTCTCCTGCCTCTTTTTCTTTCTCACTCCCTTCTGCTCTGTCTCCTACCCTTCAATTCTGACGAACTCCCATTCCTAAGCTGTCTAAACCGCACCCTCCTCTTCTGTCTCTGCCTCCTATTCTTTCCCTCATTCTGTCCCTTCCACCTTTCCTGTTTCTGTTGACCTCATCCATGATCCTCCTTAGAGGAATTCTTCCTTTCCTCTCCTTCCCCCAGAAGCTCACTGTCTCCCGAGCCCTGGTTCTCTCGAAGCTGGACTACTGTAACAGTCTCTATCTTAATCTGCCTGCCTCCACTCTCCGCCCTCTGCAACTCATCCAGAACAGAACTGCGAGACTTGTCCTTGGCCTCAAGCCCAGGGACCATATCTCTCCAGGACTGAAATCTCTACACTGGCTCCCAGTGGCTGCGAGGATTAAGTTCAAAACCCTCTGCATTGTCCACAAGGCCTTCTGGGGCCTGGGGCCTAAATACCTGCAACTCTCTCTTCCTAAATATCTTCCTTCCCGAGCCCTTCGCTCATCCGTCTCGAACTCCCTCAGGGTCAGCCGCTTCTCGAAGCAACGAGCTGGGGGTAGATCTCTCTCCGCGGCAGGAGCCTCCCTCTGGAACAGCCTTCCTGCCTCCCTGAAACTTGAGGAGAACCATCTCCGGTTCCGGAAGCACCTCAAAACCTTCCTCTTTGCTTCTGCTTTCTCTCTCCCTCTCCCCTGCTAAATTCTTCACTAAATTCTGCACTGAATCTGAAACTTGGCCACTCTCACCGACCTCGGTCCTGGGCCCAGCCACTCTCCACTTGCACTGCCTCCCTGGCAACCCCTGCACTGCGGGACTGTCTCTGTATCCCTACAGCCCCCCCCTACCAGCACTTGTCTGCACTTACCTTGCACTTGCCTCCAGCTGGCCCTATTTATTTATTTATCTATTTATTTCTACTCTACTTACCTTGTACTGCACATTTCCCTTCCCCCTACCCCTGCACTTGCGCGGTCTGAATGACACCTGGCCTAGTAGGATCGTTGTCTGTCCTCCCCCTGCTCCCCCTCCCTGCCTCGTCGCGCCTTGAAACACTTGTGTATAGGCGCGTTACAAAAGCCATATCATATCATATCAAAGTAGCTCCATGCTGAAAGGCATAATGCAAAGGCAGTGCTTGTCACAACACAGAGGGCCTGCATTGGGGCAAGCGTTGGCTTTGCCATCTGCCTTTCAATCAGCGCTCCTTTCATGAAGTGAACACAGCATGCAAAATTCCACGCCGAGTTTACTTCTTGAAAGTAGCATCTTACTGAAAGGTAAAATGCAAAGTCAGCGCTTGCCAAAATGGCTGTGTTGTGGCTTTCAACCAAGTGCTCCCTTTATGAAGTGAACACAGCATGGACGCGCCCATGCCGAGTTTACTCCTTGAAAGTAACACTTTTCTGAAAGGCAGCGTTTGACACAACAAAGTCCGTTAACAGCCGATCAGTGTTTGTTGGCTGTGTTGCAGCAAGCACTGCCTTTGCATTCTACCTTTGTGAGGTGCTCCTTTCAAGAAGGTAACACAGCATGGAAGAATCCTACTGTGTTAACATCGTGAAAGTAGCATCTTTCTGAAAGGCTGAATGCAAAGGCAGCACCTGCTTTTGCATTGCTGTGCCACTGCCGATAAATGATGATCAGCTTTTAATTGTTCTTCAATCTGTGATATTCGTGCCCACCCAGGCATGGTGCAATTCCCCACCAGAGGGACACGCACCACAGTTTAAAGAACACTGCTTTAACATCTTTCCAATTCACACCAGGGTGATAGGTCCTCCCTTTCTAATTCCTCCATTTGTTACACTTACCAGAATTCAACTTTACTCAAAGAGCTTGACTTTTCCCGTAGGTTTCCCTTATGCGCACATTTATTTACAATATTAAAATTCTCATACTCAAGCCTCTTTCTATCCCTGGTATACTCTCCTGCCAGGATATCATTTCACTTTTCTTCTCACTCCTGGTTCACTCTCCTGTCAGGATATCGTGGTGTTCCCTTTTCTCTCTCCTGCAAGGATATCACTTCACTTCTGTGGTTCTCTCCAGATTTACTCTCCAGCCAGGATATCACTTCACATCCTTTTCTCTCTGCTGGTTTACTCTTCTGCCAGGATATCACTTCACTTACTTTTGTCTTCCTCTCTTGGGTGTGCGTAAGACTCTCTGCCTGCCTGGTTCACTTTCTCCATTCACTCTCTTTCATCCACGTGACAATGTATTTCCAATATTGGGTAACTGACCCTCTTTTGACAAAGTTTGTTTCTGTTTTCATTCCTCTTTTCAAGTGTTAGGTCTCTGACCCTCTCTCAACACTATTCACATGTGTATCAAATCTTCCACTCAAGCATGGGGTCTCTGACCCACCTTTAATACTGTTTGCATATGTATTAATCCCTTCTTTGAAATACTGGGTCACCGCCCCTTTCTTAACATTGTACTCATCCATGTCAGTTTCTTTAATATGTTCAATTGGGCTCTCCCGTATTATCATTGTGAACATCATTTGCCATCCTGCACCACAGTAACCCATTCATTCTCCATGGGCTTACTGGGCGACTTTGGCGGTCCTCATGCCTCTTCTGTTTCTCTACCGGGCCGCTGACTAGGCGTGCGTCCATCAGCCCATCGGCTCCCACTTTGCTTTTCTTCATTGCGGCTGGCTCCTGCGGCCCACGGTCATCAAGCGGTAAGCTTCTTTCGGCTCAGTGTCCCTGTACTTCCTTCGTGTCAGCCTCTGTGCTGCTTCTTACAACCATCTCATCTCCGGCGTCCCAACCGGTGTCAGAACAAGTAACGAATAGCTTCTGACTCTGCCTCCCTCTCAGATCCCTGTTAGCTGTGGCAGGTTTTTTTTCCAATTTATTTTATTAGGTTTTGAAAAACACAATATACAACACTTGCATTTTAATTGAAACATACCAAGATTGAAAACCCGCAACCCTCCCATCCCATCCCTCCAACATAACAACATGAACTCATTAAACAAAGTTTTTGTTTTTCCCCCCTCACACCCTCCTAACTTCCCCTGGAACATTGTCCCCTCACGTTAATAGGCTTGTTTCCTTGTTCGTGTCCTCTATACTAGCGTGCATGATCTTGGTGAGCACATTCAGAGTTAGTAACTGTCCACTCTGTAACGATTGTGGAAATGGTATCGTTTTCTGATGGCCTTCAGGCGGCAGACCTCTCCGGTATGGGCATTACAATGTATTTGTAGTTGTACATGGAAGGGTAGATCAACTTTCATGTCCCTTCAGATGGTTCATGTGAGGTAGTGTCAATATATTCATTCAGAAAGTAATTCCACAGTGTTTCGTATTGTGCAGCTTTCAAGGGGAGGGATGCTGTGATTCTCTCCATTACATTCTTTCTTACTCGGAAGAGATTCAGCATTCCACCTAATCACCAAGCAGGCCCTCGCCACCAGGAGGAGCAGAGCCGCTATTCCAGTTAACCTTTTCGTCTCACCGTCACAGTTTTCCAAGCCAAATAGGATTAGGAGGGGTGATACCTCCCGGGTCATCCCATCAACCTGCTTAATCCACCTGGGACCTCATCCCAATCTACCTTCATCCGGGGGCACCTCCACCACATATGCCAGTAGTTGGTCCTCTCCCCCACATTGACGACAGCACATGGGACTAGTCGACTGAAACCTTTTAGATAGCCTATCAGGGTCATACTGCCACCTGTGGAGAAGTTTGATGGCATGCAACTTGTACTGAGCCACTATGGATGTCTGGGAGGCCCCTCTGCAGATCTTTGTCCATAATTCCGCATCTAAGACTAATTCCAAGTCCCGCTCCCACCGTTCCCTCATTCGAGCCGTGGTCCCCTTCCCTGCCTCTATCAGTACTTTGTGCATGGCCAAGATTAAATATTTGGTTTCTGTCGTAGTATCAAGTAATTTCTCAAACGGGGTAGAGTCCAGCTGTATCCTCTCTTTCCATTCTCTCCTTGTGAGGACCCCCTTAAGGAGAAAACTGATATTAGGTGTATCCCCAAAGATTCCTCGGGCTCGGGGATCATAAGGAAGTGCCCCCCCCTCTCCAGAGCTGCCCCACCCTTCCGAGTCCTGCCTCGAACCATGTCTGGAAGTGATTGAGATTAGGGATCTCCTCACGGACTCCCGGAGCCCCTATATGGCTCAGAGGAGTTGGCTATGTGGTTATTCCTCTCATATCCACTCCTTCCCTCCATATCCCCCATAATGTGCCCAGTATTGGATGGTTCCGGAGCCTTCTGAGCAATCTGTCTCTCCGGACCCATATCCACTCTGAGACAGTGGCCGGTGCCAGGTTAGCTGCAGCAGTTTTAAACTTCCCGGCATTGGTCCATATTTTCCAAAAAACTAGAAAGCGGCGTTGGCTTACCGCTTCTGGTCTAGGCCATACAGGTGTGTTGTAAATGTACATGGGTGTCATGTGGATTTATGACTGTAAAGTTAGTAGCTTCTGCCTTTCCCTGGCCATGTAAGAGAAGCTTCCCTCTGTAAAATGTGTGACGATATTGTTAGATTCGTCATATACCCTTCCCCTTAAAAGGGTAGTGCCCCCCCCTCCTCCCTCAGGGAGTGGAACTGGATCCCTTGATACTACTGTTCCAGTCCCAGGAATCTTTGCTGTATGTGAACTCTCCATCTTCCCATGAATCTAGGGGGGAATAACCAGTTGGGGATTTATTTATATTTTCAGTCATGTTTTTGAAGTTCGGAAAGTCTGTGCCTATTATGGTTTCCTCTGGTAGGCCAGGGATGATGGTGTAACTTAAATTGGTGGTTTGTCCCTGCATTTGTATGACTACAGGAGTTTTATGATATATTTCTTTGTCACCAGAAACACAGGTAACTTTCACTGAATACTTTCTTTTTAATTCGTCAGTGTGTAGTATGTCTGACATCACGGTTGTTTGTTTACTCCTGAGTCCACCATTGCCAACACACGTCTTCCGTTCACTACAGCTGGTTTGTGGATCTTGAAAGGGACAACATCACAATATAAATTATTTGTAATTTCCACCTGTTCTCCTTTGGTGTTATTCCACCCTCCACATTCTTCTCCTGCCATTCACCCAATTTGCATTGGTTCTGCCGGGCGATATGTCCTTTTTGGCAACAAGAGAAACATATAACCATTGGGGTATTTACACACTTCCCTTCCTCCGTTCTCAGGTCTATTCTTTCCTTTGGAGGGGAATATTTTTCTCCTCTCTTCTTTTTTTCCAACTCCCTGTTTCCTGTCTTAAACCCCACCTGAACGTTAGTAATTTCTCTCTCTCCTAGATGATAGAATGTAGGGTAAGCCCCTTGGATCTTTTCTTTGCTCATCCCGCCTGTGCATTATTCTTACATGTTTATTTGCTTCAGCAAAATTCTGGATTGTTTCTATGGCGGTAGCCATATTGAGTCTATTTAACTGCATGACTGCTTTGTAAAAAAGAGGGCAAGCTATTAATAAATTGTTCCAGGGCTAATGCTTCAAGAACTTTCGGGAGGTTTATTTCCCTAAGCAGAGGGCCAGTGTGTTCTTCACCTTCATTCCTAGTTCCACTGGTGTCTCTCGTGGGTTCAGGCATGTCTCTCTGAACGTTTGCCTATAGAAACGTTCAGGCTGACTACTTTTTTTTCTACTGTACTACTTTTTGTAACAATCCCTTCTTTATCTCATCAAACGAGTTTGTCCCAAGGGGATTTAGAAATGGGTATGATGTTAGCAATTCCCCTTTTAGCAAGAGGCCCAGATAGCAGGTCTTCACGTCATCACCCCCATAGAACCGTTGGGATACTCTTTCGAAGTTAAGAAAATAAATTCCAAAATTCTCCCCGTCATTATGGGCTTGTAAAACCCCATGAGGGAGAACTGGTCGTTGCTGGGCCTAGATGAGTCACTCTGATCCACAGGTCTTCAAACTGTGGGGCGCGGCCCCCTCGGGGGGCCCGGCCACACCCAGGTGGGGCGCGAGAGCCCAGCATGAAATGTAAAAAAAATGAAATAATTATATATATATTTTTTTAGATTGTAGGAAAAGGGCAGTGCGACTCACATGGTCAGACTGGACCATAAAACCGTCTCGCGCACCAATGTCATATACCCTTCCCCTTAAAAGGGTAGTGCCCCCCCCCTCCTCCCTCAGGGAGTGGAACTGGATCCCTTGATACTACTGTTCCAGTCCCAGGAATCTTTGCTGTATGTGAACTCTCCATCTTCCCATGAATCTAGGGGGGAATAACCAGTTGGGGATTTATTTATATTTTCAGTCATGTTTTTGAAGTTCGGAAAGTCTGTGCCTATTATGGTTTCCTCTGGTAGGCCAGGGATGATGGTGTAACTTAAATTGGTGGTTTGTCCCTGCATTTGTATGACTACAGGAGTTTTATGATATATTTCTTTGTCACCAGAAACACAGGTAACTTTCACTGAATACTTTCTTTTTAATTCGTCAGTGTGTAGTATGTCTGACATCACGGTTGTTTGTTTACTCCTGAGTCCACCATTGCCAACACACGTCTTCCGTTCACTACAGCTGGTTTG
Organism: Ambystoma mexicanum; assembly: GCF_040938575.1. Classification (NCBI taxonomy): domain Eukaryota; kingdom Metazoa; phylum Chordata; class Amphibia; order Caudata; family Ambystomatidae; genus Ambystoma; species Ambystoma mexicanum. The sequence goes on along the minus strand of NC_090921.1, from coordinate 1,056,331,710 downwards.
TGGATCTTGAAAGGGACAACATCACAATATAAATTATTTGTAATTTCCACCTGTTCTCCTTTGGTGTTATTCCACCCTCCACATTCTTCTCCTGCCATTCACCCAATTTGCATTGGTTCTGCCGGGCGATATGTCCTTTTTGGCAACAAGAGAAACATATAACCATTGGGGTATTTACACACTTCCCTTCCTCCGTTCTCAGGTCTATTCTTTCCTTTGGAGGGGAATATTTTTCTCCTCTCTTCTTTTTTTCCAACTCCCTGTTTCCTGTCTTAAACCCCACCTGAACGTTAGTAATTTCTCTCTCTCCTAGATGATAGAATGTAGGGTAAGCCCCTTGGATCTTTTCTTTGCTCATCCCGCCTGTGCATTATTCTTACATGTTTATTTGCTTCAGCAAAATTCTGGATTGTTTCTATGGCGGTAGCCATATTGAGTCTATTTAACTGCATGACTGCTTTGTAAAAAAGAGGGCAAGCTATTAATAAATTGTTCCAGGGCTAATGCTTCAAGAACTTTCGGGAGGTTTATTTCCCTAAGCAGAGGGCCAGTGTGTTCTTCACCTTCATTCCTAGTTCCACTGGTGTCTCTCGTGGGTTCAGGCATGTCTCTCTGAACGTTTGCCTATAGAAACGTTCAGGCTGACTACTTTTTTTTCTACTGTACTACTTTTTGTAACAATCCCTTCTTTATCTCATCAAACGAGTTTGTCCCAAGGGGATTTAGAAATGGGTATGATGTTAGCAATTCCCCTTTTAGCAAGAGGCCCAGATAGCAGGTCTTCACGTCATCACCCCCATAGAACCGTTGGGATACTCTTTCGAAGTTAAGAAAATAAATTCCAAAATTCTCCCCGTCATTATGGGCTTGTAAAACCCCATGAGGGAGAACTGGTCGTTGCTGGGCCTAGATGAGTCACTCTGATCCACAGGTCTTCAAACTGTGGGGCGCGGCCCCCTCGGGGGGCCCGGCCACACCCAGGTGGGGCGCGAGAGCCCAGCATGAAATGTAAAAAAAATGAAATAATTATATATAGATTTTTTTAGATTGTAGGAAAAGGGCAGTGCGACTCACATGGTCAGACTGGACCATAAAACCGTCTCGCGCACCAATGGAAAAGTGGCCCGCAGTTGCAAATAAATATTCATTCCTTTAGTCACAGACTGTTTGAATAGTATCCAAGGGGGTGTTGTTTGTTAAAATGTAAGCACATTGTGATATTTAAAGAATATGTATTCAGCAACAATGGTCAAAGCTACTAGCTGCATAGTGAATTAACTCATCAAGCTGGCCCACATAGGCCAGAAAAGTTGCCTATTTTGACTGGCCTACATTAGTATTTTTGGTATGGGCATTGCCCTATAGGCCAGTCTGAGCCTAGCGGCTCATCCATAATGGGCGAGGGGGGGTCCACCCAGTGGTCCCCTCACCCATTATGGAGTAGCCGAGGAGCCAGCCCAGTGAAACAGTGAGCACTCCCTCGGCTGCTTTTTCCAGCTGAGGGAGTGCTCCTGGGCTGGCTGAACTGTCAAAGGGAAACACTGTTCCCTTTGACAGTTCAGTTCCCCAGCCGCACATGCTCACTGAGCCATGCAACACTGGGGCGTTTTGCTTCGCCAGCCTTGCATAGCTCATTGGAAATGCTGGCTGGGGCACTGCATGTCAGTATGTGATAGAGGGAGCTCCTGCGCCTTCTCGCACATACTGACAAAGCAACCTGGAGAGGGGCATTTCAGCACCCATGCGCAGGCCCCTGCAGAAGGTACGTTTTTGTTCATTTATTTTTTATTAAAATATGTGTATGGATGCGTGTATGCTTGTGTTATGAGTGTGTGTATTGTGATGGGTGCTTGTATGAATGATAGAGCGATTGGGGGTGGGGGAAGGAGGGTTGTACAACAAAGGCATTTTAAAAATGTCTTTGTTGCACAATCCCCCTACCCTCCTGCCAAAATCAGCTCTCCTTCTGAGGCGCTGTGGATCCCAAGGGACAGGGATGGTATTATTTTTTACTGGATATCTATCATATATGTCCAGTCAAAAATACCATGCTTTCTCCCTTGGCCCCCCAGTCCCAATTGCAAACTGTTTGGCATTTTACCCATTTTATTTTTAAAGTATACTCTAAAATGCAACATGTTAACCCATTATTTAAAAATAATTCACAGGGAAACCCCCCAAAACCTCCCTAGACTGGTTCGGGCTCCCTCGCTGCGGTTTGTCACTATGGCATTTTTGTGGGAAACATTTATGCCCCTCCACTTAATAAATTCACCAGCTCCCACTGACCCTCGGACTGTATTGGGAACAGGGGTGGGGGGACCCAGGGACTGTGGTGGGAGCAGGATGGGCGGGAGCACAGGGATAGTGGTGGGAGCAGGGTGGGAAGAGCCCAGGGTCTGTGATGGGGTGGGGAGTGCCCAGGGACTGGGTAGGAGTGGGATGAGGGAGCCCAGCAACTTTGATGGGAGCAAGTGGGGGAGCCCAGGGACTATACTGGGAGTAGGATGCGGTGACGGCGCGCAATAGTTCATAGCCATTTGTACATACTGTCCATTTGGCATTTTCGGGGGGCCCTGCCTGTCCAAATATTTCTCAGGGGCGGCCCAGGCCAAAAAGGTTTGAAGATCACTGCTCTAATCCCTCTTGACACCTGTTTTCGACCTGGGTTTGGGTAGGCAACAAGGCACTCCAGCAAAGTCTCCATGTTGGCCATGTCTACTCCCTGATGCCCACTTTTTTTCTCCACAAGGGTTTTCTAATGTGTTAGACAGTGGGGATAAAAGGATCTCTTTTTCAAATTTTTCTTGAAATTCCCTCTGTCTCTCTGTATGGGAACTTCTTATATTGTTGGACCACCAAACAGCGAGCGAGATATCCCTTCAATCAGGGCTTTATCCCAAAGGGACCAACGAGGGGGAGATATTGTATCGCCAAGTTGACTTTACTGTTAGGTAAGAGTAAGTAATCGGACAGACAAGTCCCATCAAGTAAGGGTTGTCCTTTGAAAAGAAGAAAAGAAGACCGTGTTTGTAAATTGGGTCATTGAGTTGTTTTAAAATCAATTGTTTAATGACTTGAATGGGTTGAATGATATCTCGTCAGTTCCTTTTCACACTCCTGGTTTACTCTCCTGCCAGGATATTACTTCACTTCCTTTTCTCACTTCTGGATTACTCTTCTGACAGGATATCACTTCACTTTCTGTTGCCTTCCTCACTTTGGTGTGAGCCCCAGACTCACTGTCTGCCTGGTTCAATAACCTGCCAGGACCTTTCCTTTCTCCATTCTCTCTTTCTTTCATTCATGTGACAATGATTTTCCAATATTGGGTTACTGACACTATTTTGACAAAGTTTGTTTCTGTTTTAATTCCTCTTTTCAAGTGTTGGGTCTCTGACCCGCTCTCAACACTATTCACATGTGTATCATATTTTCCACTCAAGCTCTGGCATTCTCTGGCCCACCTTTAACACTGTTTGCAAATGTACTCATTCCTTCTTTGAAATACTGGGTCACCGCCCTGTGAGGCAGGCATGGTATCAAGAGATACACAGGCTCAAAAGTAACAGTTCGAAAACCTCATTTATAAAACTTTGTAGGGTTGGTGTAATGCCTAACTGGTCCTAACTCTAATGGCGTTATTCCCTCAACTAATGCTTCTTAGGGACGTCGATGTCAATAAGTCCAAAACCAAAGACTGTCTGTATCAAAGCTATTCTTTCCCTCATTCTTAAAAACAAATGTGATGTTAGGTATTCTTAAAGCAAAATGGTGGTGCAAAAAGAATTGCAAACCAAGGCTGTTTTCAGGTATCCTTACCATCCTGTTTAGTTCTGTCCGTTTAAAAATAGTTCAATGAAAAAGTGGTGTCCGTGGGATATTCCAGGTAGGGCTCTTGCAGCAGGACAATATAGTGTACAATGTCTCTGGGTCTCTTGAGGTTCCCTTCCCCAAGCTCTGACCTCTGTGGTTCCCAGAATGAAGAGTCACAGTTCCTTTTAGGCCTCGCAGGGTTCCATTCCCCAAGCCTAGGCCCCTCTTGCCTCAAAATGTTAACTTAAAAGTTCACAAACACAAAACACCAAAGGTTCACCTTGTAGGGATGCCCCTCTCAAAGCACAGTTCTTTCTTGCGAGGGTTCAACAGGCTTTCCTTCACTTAGGAGCATTTCGCTCCCACCTCGCTCTCAGTGTAGCTCCCCCTTTTCCCACCTTCTATAAAGTGGCACTGTACATCTCCTTTGGTCAACACCGGGGCAGAATCAGAGACTTTCAAGAACGCTGGGCTTTTGCTCCTCCCCATGTGTGACCACTCTGATACTTGACCCCTCTCCTTACACTTGTTGTCTTCCTTCTGGCACCTTTTCCCCTCCGTGCCTCTTACACGCTTTCCTGTTTCACCTTTTGTCTTTTCTGTGCTCTTGCACACTTTTCTGGCACCTTCTGCCTTTCCGTGCCTCTTGTACACTTTTCTGTTTTGCTGTGCCTCTCGCACACTTCTTTTACCTTGCTGTGCCTCTTGCACATTTTCTTTGCCTTGTCGTGCCTCTTGCACTCTTGCCTGTTTTCTTTGTACTGCCCGCACCTTTCTCACTTTTTACTTCTTTCTTTCGGGTCGCGTGCACCCTCTCTTTTCTTTCTGTTCTTCCCAACTCACTGTTTCTGCTTTTTCTGTTTTCGCGCTGCTCGCGCACCTTTTTTCTCTTACTTTCTCTCGCTTTTTAATTATCGTGCCGGTTGCAACTTCTACTGCTCCTGCTCCAGCCACCCGCATGCTACTGAGTTTCTCTCTCATGAAACTTACAGAGTAGAAAGGCGCTGGCAGGCAGTTTCTTCAGGATGTGTGTGTGTTGAGGTCAGGGTCTCACCCCCCTGCCCCTCAGACACCACTGTGACCTGCACATGTCCCAGGGGAACGAGCACTGGCCTGCCCAACAGGTCATAGCTTTCCCCAATCCGGCTCCATGGAGACACGGCTCCCTTGCCACACTGCAACCCCTCTGACACACCGGGTCAGCGTCCTGCATCCTGTTCTCCTCCGGATCCTCCTGGCTCCTCCTGCTGCTGCCTCCTGTTCCCTGGCTTCCGCAATCCTGGCAGCAGCCCCAGCTCGCTCATTTACTCTGGCAGAACTCCACCTATCATGCCTTAACTGTGGGTCAATTGGTGTCATGTGTACGGTTAGTGTCAAATGTCTAACTCTATTAAAGGGATAGCCTAGTGGTGTAGTGTAGGCCGCTCAGTCATCATCTTCTGCACAGTACTGTTCCTATGGGTAATCTTTCTAACTCCCAGTTGCCTCTTCCTCGTCCCAGTACATGTTGGAAAGGGGGAGGAAGAGATGGGATAAGACTGAAAATACCCCATAAAGGCTGAGGGAGAGTGTGCTGATGTATAATTGAGAAAGGGGGAGTACCAATTCTCACCTTTAGGCATTCTCCTCCGAATACCCTGCGACCCTCCACTTAGGTGATCCTCCTTCGCTTGTCCACCCCCAGGGTTAGGATCCAAAAGTGATGGCCCTTCCCTGGCCACCTGAATGGAAGATCCTGGGGGAGTAGGTAGGAGAATACCTTCAGTTTTTTCTTGGCCCCTTTCTTAACAATGTTCTAATCTGTGTCAGTTTCTTTAATATGTTAAATTGCGCTTTTACGCGTTATCACTTCAAAACAGCATTTGCTTTCCTGTGACCCGTTAACCCATTTGTTCTCCCTGGGCTTCTCGGGCGACTTTGGCGGTTCTCATATCTATTCTTCTCTTTCTCCTTTTTCTGTTCTTGCAGTCTCCGGGTCTCGTTCCGGCTCCCTTGGCTTCCCCCTTTTCTTTCTGGTCTCTCCACCTTCCAGGTATGGTGTACAGTGACCGGTGCTTTGGGATTGCTCTCTCTCTCGTTATTACTACTGCTACTTACCTCGTCTCTCTCTCTCCTACATTGAAACCTTCCGATAAGCCCTTCTCAGTGTTTCTGAACCACAGAGATCTCGTTAGTACGACCTCACAGTGCTAATACCTTGGTTCCTTCTACTCTGCATTACAAGAAGATTTCCTTCTATTACGACATACCACTCATCAGGCTACCGGGATAAACAGGGTTTTTTCTGCCACAAGGCTTTTCCCTGTTTTGGGGCTTGCTCCCAGGGAATCCTCTGTGTCAGGTGTTTTACAGTCCGACAACGTGGCCTCCAGAGGACCTCGCCCTTATTTGCACGAGAAGAAGAAGGACAAGGAGGAGAAAAGAAGAAACGCAGGAGAAAAAAGAAGACTGACCCCCAAGACAGCTCTACAGAGAACAAGGTGAAGAGGAAGGGAGGGAAGAATCTTCTGAGTCTGATAGCTTGCAATGCCAAGATCCCCCCCATGGCTTCCCTGGCACAGTACCAAGAGCTGGTGGCAGCCATACAGGGATTGACAGCAGAAGTCCAGATCCTCTGTTCTGAGAATGTCGCCTTAAGGCAACAGTTAGTTGTTTGTGATGATGGCTGAGGAGACCTGCCTCCGTCAACCCTTACCCATCGGGAAGTATAACAGGAATCCAAAGAACCTTAAGGAATTCCTAGATGCATGCTTGATGTACTAGACTTTCCGCCCCAGAGCATACGAGTCTGACCGAGCCCGTGTAGGCTTCCTTGTTGCGAATTTAGTGGGAAATGCCTTGGCCTGGGCTACCCTATTGATTACTCAGGTGGATCCGTCAACCAATGATTACACGTTGTTCACTCAATTGTTCCGGTCCAGGATTGAACGTCCTGAAGTACAATTTTCCTCCTATGAAGCCATACTGGACCTCAGACAAGGAACTCAAGATGTCCAGACCTATGTCTCAGCTTTCCTGTGATTGGCGGCCAACTCAGGATGGCCCGATTCTGCCCAACAGACTCTCTTTCGCAGAGGCCTCCACGATGACATCATGGACGAGCTGGCTCATACTGCATGACCCCAATGTTTTCAGGAGCTGGTGACGCTGTCTTTGCAGATCGAATTCCGACTTGCGAAAGACGACAGGAAAGAAGAAGGTCCAGACCTGTACCCTTTCCTTTGGCCAACCCATCCTCGCATGGTGAACATTCAACCAATCCGCTGGGTGACAAACCCATCCAAATCAGAGCAGCAAATGGTCCACTAACAGCAGAGGAACGCAAGAGACAAAAAGATCAAGGTCTTTGTATGTATTGCGGGTCCCAGAAACATCTTCTGAGGAATTGTCCAGAATTACCACTGCGCTGACAGGGAAATGCTACACCCCGAACCTAAATCAGGGATAGGTCGAGGGGCACTGCCTTGAATCCGTGCACCAACACTCTGTGTCCCAACACCAAGGAAGACAACAGATTAATGGTCTTTTAAGTGTGATTATCTTTCGGCTCCTCAGCTACTTGAGAGGTGCTGGCCATGCTTGATTGCGGGGCGGTGGGAAATGTTGTGGACATCACATGGGCAAGAGAAAATGGCCTACCCATAAGAACTAAATCCCAGTCTATACCTGTGCAAGGGGTGCATGGGTCTCCATTGTCTTCTAGTTCCATTATAGGCGAGACCAAAACTCTTCAGGTTACTATGTTCCAACACCAGGAAGAAGTGGTTTTCGGCCTAATCAGGGCTGCTCACTTCCCTGTCATCTTGGGAATCCCCTGGCTACGCCACCACAATCCGGCCATAGATTGTTCAGCCAACACCATTCTGTTTCATTCCCAACATTGCCTACAAAACTGTTTGGAACACCAAGACCCCACTCTACTGGCAAACAGAGAGTGATACTTGTCTGCATTAGTGATCCATCTGGTACCTAGACACTACCAGGATTACTTGGAAGCCTTGGAAGACAAAAAACCACATACCCTCCCTCCTCCTCACCGGAAGGAAGACTGTACCATTGAGACCATCCCGTATGCTTCCATTCCTTTCGGGAGAATGTATCCCCTATCTATTACCGAGCACAAGGCCCTGAAGGAATAATTCGACATGAATCTCCAACATGGACTCATTCGTGAATCCAGGTCCCCAGCAGGGGCCTCGCTGTGCTTCATTCCAAAAAAAGGCTCTCCTGAACTCAGGCCTTGCATAGACTACTGCGGTCTCAATCAAGTCACCATCAAGGACCGGTACCCTATGCCCCTGATCAAGGAGATTCTTGAGGCCGTTCAGGGTTCATCCATCTTCACTAAGCTGGATCTAAGGGGAGCTTATCATTTGCTACGCATCTGATCTGGGGATGATTGGAAAATGGCTTTTCGTACACCTGTGGGGCATTTTGAGTACCGCGTGATGCCGTTTGAACTTGCCAATGCCCCGCTGTGTTCCAGTGGTTTATGGACAAATTATTTTCTGATATTTTGTTTTCCACTGTCGTCGTCTACCTTGATAACATTCTGGTCTTCTCCTCCTCCCTCTCGGAGCATCACAAACATGTTCCCGAAGTCTTAGAAAGACTGCACAAGAACCATCTTTACGCCAAGCCAGAGAAATGCCTGTTCGACGTGTCATCAGTATCCAACCTGAGATTTATCCTTTCGAAAGATGGCATCCGGCTGGATCCAGGGAAAATCAAGGCGAGCATGCAATGGCCGGCCCTCAGAAACATGAAAGACATTCAACGTTTCCTAGGGTTATGCAATTTGTATCAGCCATTATCTCAGGATTCTCTGACCTAGTGCTCCGCATTACCTCTGTTGAAGAAAGGCATACCGTTCCACTGGAACCAGGAAGCAAACCAAGTCTTACACACTCTCAACAGGCCTTCACCACAGCCCCCGTTTTGATTCAACCGGATCAGACCCAGTCCTTTGTAATTGAAGCAGATGCTTCCGGAGGAGCCATTGGTGCTGCACTTCTGTAGAAGGGTAAGGACAGAATAGAACATCCCGTCGATTATCTTTCTAAAACTCTCTCACATAGTGAACAGAACTATTCTGTTATCGAAAAAGAATTACTCACAATACGGCAAGCTTGTGAGGAGTGGCGTCATTTACTACAGGGAGCTGTACATCGCTTCACGGTTCGCACCGTCCAAAGCAATCTACGCATACTCCAACAGAGAAGTGCAGGGACGCACGACATGCTCGCTGGGCCTATTTTTTCCCCAATATGATTTCGAGATTACTTACATACCAGGGAAGGAAAATGTCCTGGCTGGCGCTCTTTCACGCAGTCTTGGGGAAGATTCAGGACTCTACCAAGGCCATGAGCTGTTGTTAGCTGGTAAGGAGTTCATAGCAGTCGCTAACATGTTCCTATAGGATGTAAGATCCAGTCTAACCCAGAACACCATACCCAACACCCCAAGTCATCAACTGGAGGAGAGGAAGGGACTTTACTTCAAAGAACATGCCTTGTACCTCCCGACTGAAAGATTACTAACTTTAGCCATCTCCTGGTGTCATCATATCCTATTGGTGGGACATAAGGGCTAGAAGGCTACTAAAGAGCTTCTATCCCAACACTTCAGGTGGCCAAACTGTGACCGAGACATTAGGACCTACGTATCTACATGTCCCACCTGTGCATCTAGCAAATACCTTTCCTCCAGACCGATCAGTCTATTACAACAAGAACAAGCTCCTTCACAACTCCGGGTACACATTTCCACAGATTTTTATCGTGGATCTTCCTCCGTCAAAGGGACACACTGCCATTATGGTGACAGCGGATACCTTAAGCAAGTCAGCTCATTTCACCCCCTTACATGGTATTCCGTCAGCCCCTGAGACGGCAACTGTGTTTTTGAGGGATAGCGTCCGGTTACACGGGCTTCAGGAAACCATTGTGTCGGACCGGGGTTCCCAGTTTACCTCCATGTTCTGGGCCTCTGTCTGTCGGCAGATGGTCATTCAACAGGCCCTTTTTCTCAGGGCATCACCCTCAAAGTAACAGGCAGACAGTAAGACTGAATTCCACTCTAGAGCAGTACCTCAGATGTTTTTGTAGCCAGAAACAAGACGACTGGAGCGATTTCCTCCGCATGGCAGAATTCGCCTACAATAACACTAAACATACAGCCATAAAGATGAGCCCTTTTTTGTGTACATACGGGTATCATCCTTGTCACATCCCACTCGCAGCAACAACCCATTCAATGCTGCCTTTCATTGAACAACTTTTGGACACCATCAGAAGTACCCATAAACAAGCCTTGGAGACTTTGGAAGAGAGCAGAAAAGGCTACAAGACTTGGGCGGACAAGAAAAGACTGCCTAATCCTCTGTGGAAAGAGGGCACTCGAGTTTGGTTAGCTACCAAATACCTACCTCGGTGGGTACGCTTGGGAAAATTTGCTCCCAGATACATTGGACCTTTTCCCATCTCTGCCAGGGTTAATCCGGTAGTATTTCATCTCCGCCTATCCCCAAGAATGAAGAGGATACACCCTGTCTTCCATTCTTGGTTGCTCAAGGCTCATCAATCCGATCCCTATGGCCGGAGATCCAAAGACGAAGATTCTCTACTCCTTCAGATCCTGAAGAGTACGAAGTCTCTCGCCTCATTTATTCCCGTTATCGACGAAGAGTACTACAATACTTAGTACACTGGAAGTGCTACTCAGAAGCAGAGCGTACCTGGTAACCGAGAAGACACATACATGCTCCGTTGCTCATCAGAAGGTTCCATAGACTCCATCCCGGCAAACCGGGGGGTCCTTCGAGGAAGAAGGGTTATACTGTCATGCTTCCCTCCTGGAAACTATGGAACCGCTGGAGGCACCATTGAAATACCAATTACATTTTCTGCCATTCTTCATTGAACGGTCTAGTGTTTTCCAAGATGGCCACCACAAGTTTATCCTGCCTCCTGTGCGGTGTTCCGGTGCGTTGCAACCTTTGTCCCACATTGGTTAGACGCTAGTGAGTGTTTCTGCCTTGGAGCTAACGCTCTGTGCTTTCTGCCTTCTTGTGGCTTCTGCCTCGGTACGGCGTTCCTCTTGCTCACCGTCTCTCGCTCATTTCTTTCATGCTGGTTCACCCCTGTCATCCCGTCATTTTTGGGTACTTCTCCTTCTCCTTTTTCTGTTCTTGCAGTCTCCGGGTCTTGTCCCGGCTCCCTTAGCTTCCCCCTTTTCTTTCTGGTCTCTTCGCCTTCCAGGTACGGTATACAGTGACCGGTGCTTTGGGATTGCTCTCTCTCTCTCTCCTTATTACTACTGCTACTTACCTCGTCTCTCTCTCCTACATTGAAACCTTCCAAAAAGGCCTTCTCAGTATTTCTGAACCACTGAGATCTCGTTAGTACGACCTCAGAGTGGTTATACCTTGGTTCCTTCTACTCTGCATTACAAGAAGATTTCCTTCTATTCCGGACATACCACTCATCAGGCTATTGGGATTATACAGGGTTTTTTCTGCCAGTAGGCTTTTTCCCTGTTTTGGAGCTTGCTTCCAGGGAATCCTCAGTGTCCGGTGTCTTACAACCCGACAACGTGGCCTCCAGAGGAGCTCGCCCTTATTTGCACGAGAAGAAGAAGGATAAGAAAGGAGGAAAAAAGAAGAAAATCAGGAGAAGAAAGAAGACTGACCCACAAGACAGCTCTACAGAAGAACAAGGTGAGGAGGAAGGGAGGGAAGAATCTTCCGAGTCTGATAGCCTCCAGCAGGTGCCAATATATAATGCAATCATAATTATAAAGCAAAGCGAGCTCTGGAAGCTAACTACAGTGTATGGTATTGCTGTAGATCTGTAGATGTACCAACTGGATGGAACTTTTGATCACTACTTTGTGTAAACATCTAGTTAGCATTGTGTATTCATTATGGAAGAGGAAAGAAAGTAAGAGACTATGCATAGTGGATGGCTTAGCAAGTAGAACTGGAAAAACTAGGTGGAATATTGTAGTTTGTGGTCATCTCACTTTCAGGGTAGCTGGTATAAAGCAACAGGGTGATAACATAGAATGTCAATGAGTATGGGATCAGCTCATGGGTTGAGCACAAATTGCACAGATGTATGCAACCAGCAAGTTACAGAATTAGGTTTGCCATCAAAGGCATATGATCGTGTGATCATGTACATTTTCAGAAGTGTTCACTCGTCACTATGATGCATCTTCATCAATAAAATGGAACATAGTTGACACTATGAGATTTAGATGCACTGACCTAAACTTGACTGTAAAACATGGAGATGATGCAGTGTTTTACAGTGTCAATACTGTAATTATGCCTATTGTAACAACTTACATGTTTAGGAATGGAAATGCATGACTGCCTTTAAAAACAATAAAGTTAACACATATTGGTCTCTGCCAGACAGGATATAGTTATAAAAGTATCTCTAAAAGTATCATCCCAATTTACTTCTGGTTTGCAATTATTTGAAAAAGAAAAATGCAATTCTTCCTAGCACTCCCACACAGGCTGTTGGTCCTTAAGAGTGGAGGACAACATTACTGCTGCACTTTCTCTCCATTAGCACTTGAAGTGAACATAGAAAAGAGTGAAGAGAGAACAATGGCAAGAGAGGAAGCAGGGCTAGATGTGCTTTGATTGAACATGGCAACTTAAATAGCTAGTTTTGCTACACACGTGTCAATTTGATTAGCAAACCTACAGAATTGCATAGCAAATTGCTGTGCAACACTGCTTATTTTATGCCTTGTTCTTGTAAATTAGGGCATCACATTCTTATGTGAGCTGATCTCTCTGTTGTTTTATGACAATAACATTATGATTAATTTGCTCAAATAGCATTTGGAACTCAACTTCTTTCAGAATGTGTTTATTTTCTTGCTTTTATTCCACAATGTGTTGTTTCAGTATCACACTGTTGTTCAACAGGACATCAATACGTGCAGATTGGTCATTCTTTTCCCTGAAGCTTATTTTTGACCTCCATATCAGTGACGGCGGCTTACATAGGGCAGACTGAGTTGAAAGGGTACGGTTGTTGTCTGTGAGGATCCTGCTTTGCTATTTAACGTGAGAGACTTTTGCAGTATAACGTGTCCAGCTTTTGGCAAAGCAATGCATGCAGTTACCATCAGGTGCCCTTCTGGAGATGGGAAATAGTACAAAGGGCTGGGTTATTTTTGGCAATAGTCAATTTTCAGGGAGGCGGATTGGGCATGGAGGAATATAACAGTCACTGAAAGCTGCTGGTGTGAGTTCGTGCAAAATGAGAAGGTAGCGGGTTGAAAGTGCATTTGTTCGCTAACACACTTGTTGAACCCTGACGAATTCACTTGGGAGTAGGTAAAATGAGTATTACACAATCTTATATTTTAAGAGCAGGTCTTAAAAGGGGCGCCCGCGGGACCTAAAGCGGCTTGCTTATGAAAACTGCCCTGTGTTTCCATGGCATGGTGCATGTAGAATGTTGAGGGATTTGAATGACCAGCAATGCCGGACACATAGGCAGGGTGGTCCTTCCCGAATCCCGCCAAGCAACTCGAGTCGCACCTTTCCCGCCACTGCTGCAGCTATGCCGGAAGTGAGGCAAACCATGCGCTGTTACTGAACCCCCTAGGAAGTGCAAGAAACGCTATCTAATTTGCCCCAGATCCTAGATCATTATGTACCATCTACAGTAATAGCCAGTATAATTTAATGCAGTTTAGTGCAATAGCCCTACCAGACAGAGGGAAACTATTGGGAACACATGTTTCTTGCTTATTTGAACTGTATCTAATAAGTTCTTGGCAGACATAGCTAGTGTTGTCTGTTGTGCTCGACAGAACAGTCAGAGCCCCTGTTGACTTGAAACACATTTTATATAGATTACCTATTTATGATCTTTTGTGGAGGATGTAGTTTGTGAAGGGTTTGCTTACCGCTCCTCCCCTGTCAGCCCCTCTTTCTTATGAAGGGATGAACCCAGATTTTGTTGATGCGGACAAATGGGGGTTCATGGTTTCCTGGGTTAGGGTTGGGACTGGGAGGCGATTGCTTACATCGATTCATTTGAAGACGAGAAATGCAACGCAAGTTTGAGGTTCATTTTTTGATGAAATGGTGTCTTGGTTAGGAAAATGCATTATATCAACACTTTTTCTCATTTTAAGAAAACTGTGAATCAAATTGCAAAAGTGTTTGTTAAAGCAAAAGCACAGTTTGAAGCAGCTATATCTGTTTCCAACACATCTTTGAATTATTTAAGTGCTTTTGTTGAGTGCAGCTGCGCCCACCTTATGGGCTACTTCAGAGCCAGGTGAAAGAGGACGGGGTAAAGAGGGCTAGGAGGTAAAGGACAGGGGTACAGAGGAGGGGGGGCTTAGGAGTGGAAGATGTCTGCGAGGTAGAGGACAGGGGTTATAGAGAAGGGGAGGGCTAGGAATGGAATAGGCCTGAGAAATAGAGGACCGGGCCACAGAGTATAGGAGGAGTAGTAGGAGTAGAAAAGGCATGAGAAGTGAGAGAATGAATGCATATGAATGCCAGTAACAGCATGACAAAAATGATAGTTTTCCATCATTACTGACTATATAATGATGAATTTCTTTATGCATACATCATAGTACCAGCTATTCTCAATACAAGCAACTGTAAAATACACCATCACACTTGCACAGATAAGAATAATGTACCACCATTAGTATGTAAAACCTAATGCTTTTTATGTCATATTTCGGTGGGTTTTGGACAGTAAATATCACATTTTGGAGGCCGTTAAAAGGTTTTGCGGGGGAGAACCCCCCTACACCATTTGGGTGATATGGGCTTGCACGCTCGCTCCAAAATTCCACCTGGGAACTTTACGCCCCACCAGCTTTAAAACTCACTAGCCGCCAATGCTCCATATGCTGATTATAAGTGTATTGGAGACTCTAAAACTGTGTTACTTGCTTCTGTAGTTTATCAAATGTTTTGATTTCTGCTTGCATTTGATTAATGACATTTTGCTGCTGCAATACAGAAACCCGGCTACCTTTCATTGTTTCTTGCAGCTGCAAAGTGTCTTCTAGTTTGTCGTTACACAATTTCTTGGTGCTCAGCAGCTCCTCAGATTTTCCTGAGCCACTTCTTGGCACTGTTTAACCTGAACATCCCTGTCTACTAACCTGCTCTAGTCCAATTGAAGGCAAAAATACAGATCTGCATAGAGGCATATTAGTTTAAAATGTTCTTCCTTTACTGTTGAAGTCATAAATAGCCTCTGTAGAGACTAATTTATATGAGCCTTTTTCATCTCAACTATCTGAACTCATAGAGGTTGCACGTTCCATAATTTCTGTCTTCCATATTTCAATATCTGTGGCTGTCCAACCCACTTTCAAATTTTACTTTGAAAGGGATAGGCTTTAACCACAGACATTTCAATATCAGGCATTCTATGTTTAAAATGTAGCAATCTACCCCTCCACAATTGTAAATAAACAGAAAAATTCAGACTTTTCTTACTCCCATGTTAGCACTGTCACAACTCCAAATTCAAACCTTAAAATATTCAACACCACTGGTTTATTTCTAGACTTTTGTGCACACTCTATCTTCTTATGATACTGTTGTATCAGCGCCATGCAATTCCATGCAACATAAAGCTTCCCACCACGTTTGGGGACAACTTGAGTAAAAAAGTTTTGGTTGCAATTATACTAATGATCCCAGAAATCAAATCTCAGTGTGACCTCCAGTGTTGTAGGATGTTTTAATCGGGCGACATCTAATTTGGAGGAATTTGCCACCCGCCCCAAATTGAGCGCGCACAATTTCTAATGATTTAATAAAGTTATTTTTATGAACCTGGGGCTTCCAATTCAACTATATTGATAACCCTACAGCCTCCTTCCTCTTTCGGGACAAGAAACACGCAGAGGTGCACAGATGGTCTATTTATTAATACAATAATAAATAAATGAATCAATTTAAATACAAACAAATGATACATCTATGTAATTCCAATGACAATGGTGTCATGATGCCTACCCCCGGGCATCTGGATCAAGCCCATCAGCCCCGGGAGCAGGCATTCAGATATTTAATAAAACCCCAGCAGCCCCGGCTGGGGGCTGTCTGGGTTCAGTCCTGGCGCCTTAGGCGCCAGGCTCATAATAGAATTCAGTCCTGCTGCCATAGGCGCCAGGCTCATAGACTTTACTTACCTCATGCAGACCATGCTGCAAATGAATCCAAGCCAACGTGAGGCCTGGATGGGACTATTTTACTACAGGGACTATTTTTTTTTTACTCGGGTGTGGTTCTAGGGACTTCTTACCTGGAACTACTTTGGAGGCTATTTAAACCACGCCCGAACAGCAGCACATGCTTCGCGTTATTCTGCATCCAGCAGCGTAACGCTCACCGTGCCTGCAGTCAACATCCAGTCTTCAGCCACGCCCATCTCGAATCCAGAGCTCCTAGCAATAGAAGAAAGAAGAAGGAAAGTTTAGAATACAGATATTATTTCAATCCTTACCTGAATTCCGGATCCATCACGTCTTCGAACTTGAAAAGGACATTATTCTACACGCGTTGCATCACTAGCTGCAGCGCCACGCCATACTCACCAGTCCTCACAGCATTTTTTGATCCGGTGCAGCCTCCATGATTTTCTTCGCCGAATTCCACCATCTATGGGACAAAAGAAACATAAGGTGAGCCGAGAGAGCCAACAAATACAACCTCTCCACCATAGACTTACCTGATTAACAACCGGAGGCATTATTCTGTAACAAACCGCAACTTCTTACGCCGCACCTGTAAGGAGAGAGAAACCAGCAATTTAAATACACGCATCTTTTACCGGACAGTGTTGGGTAATACAGACTCTTACCTGAACACCATCAGCTGCCACAAGACAATCTTCCCTTGGATCCAGCTGCAACACAATAAAGGAATGTACAAGAGTGAACATCGGACATATTGAACTCTTTGAACTTTATACTTGCGGGTTCTCGTCTGGAACCTCGGAGTCAATATTCATCCGGAACAAACCAGTGAAGTAACTGGTATCTACGCGCCGTTGCATTCCACGCAGGATGGAGAGCTCATCATTTAAAAACCTAAGGTGAGCTTACTGAAAGTGAATATCGGTGGTGATTAGTGGGGAGAACAGTGGGGTGCCATTACTAGAATCCACGGGTGGCTAAATCCCTTTCTCCACTTGCAGGAGAATACTTCTACGGGTCAAGCAGACGAGATTAGGCGGTCCAGTCCAGTCGATCATCTCTGCACTACGCTTCATGTTGGAGGAGGTCGCAGCTGTCCGGGTCCGATCGACGCCCCTGTGGGAGCCAGGTGAGCATAACAAATGGTGACAAAGAATGATCAATACACTAGTCACCCCAATTTTCAATGCTACGTTTAAAGGAATAGAGACTTTTGTCTCACACACATCACTACATATACACATTTGGTTTACGCTGAGCGCACATCCACCATTGATTGAAAATTGCATGACAGTTCAGAATAAAGTTTTCATTTGATAAAAAAGACATTTTTCTACTTATTTGGAATTGACATAAACACCTCCCCCTCTACCCAATAGAGTATCTCAAACAGCTTTCCAGAAACTCAATTTAAACCCGGCTGCTTAGCACTCCTGCATTTAAACTACTTGCAAAAAAGGAAATGTATGTTTAAAGTATGTGTTTCTTAGTTTCCCTTGAGTGGTATTTCGATTGCATTAATGTATAAAGGTGTATATTTGTCATTTCCAATTAACACCCTAAAGGTGGAAAAATTACTGGCAGTTAACTCTTTTACCCCTTTTTCTTGAGTGGACCAACACCAGTAACCTGACTCTTCTTGTTGATGTAACAAGGAAATAACTTCAATGGCATTATTTGTCTAGGCATGTACAAAGTCAGATATTATGTTGGCTCCCAATCTGTGCTTGATCATTGCTCAGGGGAGGAGCAGTTAACTACCCGCATATATGCCATTCTGATTGATTTTGTTAAATCTAATTCCAGAAGCACATACACTTCTGAAATATTTACACATTTTCTCAGGGTATATAGCAAATGTATATACCTCTAACCCCTCAGAATTTCACAAATAAAAAGGGCTAGGATTTAATATATTCCCCATTAGTGTATTGCTCTCCTCAGAATTACTTCTCCATAATATTATGCTTACATAGGCATTTCTTTATGTCTCACAGACAGGTGGGCACCCTGTTAGGGACCGATTCAATTCTCCCCATCTGGTTACAGGTGGGCATCAATCAACTAGATGGGGTCAACTTCCCGCCACAGCCTCCTTCTGTAAAGGGCTTGTATGCTGTCTTATCCAATGAAGAAGGCCTGTGGTATAAATTCCAGGGAGGCCTCACTTACAGTGCTCTGCTTATAATCCATAATGGGTCCAAAACAAGTAATCTATTTCATTCTCCTTTCGCTGATTCTTCCCATCCACCAGTCAGCCAGTTAGTCAGTGAATGTGCAAATGAGTTCCCAGAATCTATGGGTTTGGAGTTTTTATAGATTAGAAATCCCTCCCTTTATAGCTGGGTATAATTGTTGTAACCTAATTGGTCAGTGTATGTGATTGGATAATGTTCTGAAATTGACATCACACTGAACCACTCATACTCAGTGGACAATTTAATGTATTCATGAAGAAGGATGTCTGGTGGGAGTAACTTCTAAACCCAGTTTCCCTCCCACTTGACGAGATGTCATTGTGCATATTTCTACAATAAACAACTGTAACCTTCTAAAACATCATATTCCTCACATGTCATCATGTTACTTATCAGTTCATTAGATTGCTCTCACTCAGGTGAATCCAATCATGCAATTCTCATCTCTGCACAACATGTGATGTGTGTGTTACAGATTATTAAATTTCTTCTTCAGATACTTTTATACAAACCTTATTTTTCCATCTCAGAATAATGGCCTATGGGGCACGGACGCAAGGATATATGAATCACTAAAACGTGTCTTTCTGTGTAAAAATATCCCCATTTGCATAATTAAACATATTGTTTTAGATTAGGCCGATAGAGCTTTTCACCCTGAATAATTGTAATAAAAGTAACTGTCTTTGACCTTTCGATCAAATGTTATGTTATTACAAAACTTAGATTCCAAATGTCATTTTAACTAGTGCGTTGTTTCTCATAGCCACATGTTGAGTCTCGGGAGGATAGCTCAAGTGCAATGTGCTCGTCTTTTGAAGCAAGACGACGTTGAGCAACACAGGTTCGATCCCCGGGTCCGCGCTTAGAAACCTCTGGGTATTAAGCGCGTTATAAATAACCAATTACAATTTATACAGCTCTGCCCCCTTGAATTATTACAGCCACGGAGTCTGGCCTCATTACATGTCCGGGAGAAGCAGTGCCGGTAAAACCGGCAGGCTGTCACCAGACTTGTGAATTTTTCCGGTGCCTGGCTTTACGGAAACACCAGGGGATTATGACCCCGGTGTTCCTGGAAGTCAGGCGGCGGAAAATCGTTAAGCCTCATTCCCATAGGACTCAATAGAATGGGATGACGGAAGCACCGACACCATTAATAACGGTGATGGTGCTTCCGTGAAAGTCTGCGGGCGGGTGCCTTCCCGCCTGCCAGGTCAAACCCGGTCGGGCGGCACATACCCGCAGTCTCAGAGTGTGCCGGTCCGGTAACAACAGTGCCAGTAGGCTTACCGCCACCGTTGGTACCGGACCGGCACACTCCTAATGAGGCACCAAGTCTTCAAAGGAGTGAATCTCCTCCCGCTGCAAAAGACATGGCTAATGGCAAGATCTGATTATGTGTAGAGCAGACCACAGCAGGCCCCTTCCCAGAGCATATTAGTTGTATTTTAAAGGAGTTCTTGCACAGAACCTGTGGCAAATGGACGCTGTAAATGGGATTGCTTTGTTTTTATTACCTAGACCATGTCTCTGTGAACAAAGATCCAAGCACTGTCAAAGTTTTTATAGCCCATCTTCTGGGATACCTTTCCTTTAAGCAAGCCGCCCCCTTCAATAGCTGTTGTGGACAAATGCAGCCTTTAAAAGTAATATTATTCCCCAGATATCCCCAATGTAATTGGCACTTTAAACAGCGCAACATAACATTCTTTGCAATCGATTGCCTGCCAATTATTTACTATTTATACTCTGTAGCTTTAATTTTCTGATACTGATTTTTAGTCCTGTAAGGAAATAAACAGAAAGAATACCGACCCAATTCAAGTTTTACCTTTCTGTAACATGCTGTGCTTTTACATAGCAGATTGTACTGTTTTCCTTTTAATAACATGTTGCTGGATACTTTCAAGTAACTGGAAGGGCATATTTTCTAAGCTTTGTCAGTTGCCTTGGACATATATTCTGGTTGTATATGGGCTCTAAACACTCATCTGAAGTACTCCTGTGGTGGGGTGGGTGGTCAATACTTCCATGAATCTTACTTTTTACCCATTCATGCATGAATATTGCACTTTTTAGCTGTGAGTTCAGATCTGCTGCTGTAATCACTAATGCACCCTTCTTTAGGTATGTTTGAATTTGTTGGCCTGTGACTGACACACTAGGGAGATAATATGTTTGCCTGTTCTGCTCTCCTGGGATATGTTCTATTCCATAGTTGTCTTGCATTTTGGGGACTAATTTGCCAGTTTGGGTGTCTGACTCCCTGTGCTTCTAGGTCCTACTATGTTCACCTGAGGTGTATGATCTGCCCATAAACTGAATTGTCTTCCCTGCTGGTAAGTTCTGAAGTTGTTCACTGCCCAGCAGCGTATACGCATTTCTCCTTTTATGACTTGTAGTGCTGTATGGGAAGTCCTTAGAAGCAAGTGGTGATGATTTGTTTCTAAAACATCTACAAAGAGAGGGTTCTAAGAATATTTAAACCTGTGATACAGTTACTCAGATTTACTATACAGTGACAAACAAAAAACAGATAATCACAGGTAGTTTGTGTCACTGCGGGTAGTTTCAACAAATGAACAAATGGCTAATAATAAATCAGTTCTTCATACCCTAGGTTCTCACGGTTTCAATCATCATGGCTAGTTCTATAAAAAATAAACCAATTTATGAATTATCATTATACATTTTTTTTAAAAAACATCTACAAGTTAAAACAATATGATCACATACCAGGACTCAAAATTTAGATTGGATAAGCAGGAGCTAATAGCAGCTCTTGTGTATCCGGCTTTAACCGGAGACCAGGAGCTACCAGTGGGGAACGAGGAGTTAGTACATAGTTTTTCCGCAAACATTAACTTCCGCATAAGATGCAAACCTATCATTTTGTAGATTTATGAACCATGTGAGGTACCAGAAGTAGGGAGACAGACACAGGGTTGTTAGCATCACAGTTGCTTTTATTTAAATAAGAAAAGGGGTTGGAAAAATCTATGAGGGGTTTCCCTGCCTCAACAAAACTAACTGATGAGATGGTCGTCAGGATGTCAAATGAGAGTTCACTGTTCTGTGTCCAAAAGACTATTCTAACGCTCACACTCAAATGCTGCAAAAACGACTAGGAGGGAAAATAATACGTTCCTCGGTTGCCTGTATGCAGCCTTTCCCATGTCCTTTGCACAAGGTACCAATGTGAAAAGTAACGTCCAAAACGTGCTCAATATTGAAGTTACCCAGCATTACAAGTAAGATTCTATCACATGTCGGTTCCGTAACTCTGTGAGAAGTGCTTTTCTTCCTTATAAATGGTGTCTTCTTTTGCCAGGGGGACAATCCTCTTCCCAGGTCTTTCCTTGGGTCGGCTTTCCTACTATTAACGTAATGTATTTAAAGGTTGGTTCACCCACTACTTGGCAAAGGGGTTTTATAATGGCAGGAGGACAATCTTCTTCCCTGGACTTTCCTCCCACACTAGGTCTGCCCTCGTACCGAGTGTTATCAATTATGTATTTCACAAAATAACTGAGAAGAGGTTGAACAGGTAAAAGTTTAACGTGTCTGTTTTTCTGGACAATAAATAATTCCTTTCATTGTCTGGTTCTTATTCTTCCTTTAATAAGGAAGAGTATTGTTAGCCTCCTCTTCAGTCGCACCCAGCGTGGCTTCACCCTCCTGCCAAGGATTGGTTAACGCTTTTAAATGAAGTGGTTACAAATGAAATACTGGAAAGCTTCACCATTTCCTATTACAGATTCTCGGCTCCCCGCTCCAGTGAGGTTTGCCTTGGCATTACCTTTATTGTGTAACCACCCCTTCCTCACACAGAGCTTACCTGTCTGTCCTGCTCGTGCAGACCCTGCAGCGGCTTTATGCTTCATTTCTCCACTCACACCAGCTGACAGTGTAACGGCGAACACGTCTCCCGCTCTAGCCCCTATTTACAGGTCCTTTATTACGCTGTTGCTGCCGGTGATCAAGGCATCCTGCAGCTGTCCTTCTCTCTGTGAAGGAATTGCTTTGTGTACCGCTACCCAGCTCTCAGAGTCAGCCTCCTGGTTCAACAATCGCTCCGTATTGAGGCTGTACAATGACTGGTCCCTGCCATGTCCCGACGAGGCGAAAAGCACACCAGTTGGTAAAGCCAATGTCGGGACCTCATCTCAGGTTCTCATATCCCATCCTTTGGTACACCAAACCCTTTTCTGGTTCCTCCTCTCTTCTTCTGTTCGGGTCGGGGCTTGTGGAGCAGACAATCTTTTGCCTCTGCAACTTCCGTTGATTTCTAGTCCAGCACTCCTACCCTGGTTTGTACACAAACAGGGGTTTCCTCCCCCTGCTTGTATCTGAGCATTTGTTTGCTCACTGGTTCTTTGCTTCTTCTGTCGGCTTCCTGTTCTCTTATTTCCACGCCTTCTCGGTCTCCAACTTCCACTGGTACTCCTACTACGGCCACAACTGCTAGTACTTCTCTTTTGTCCATTTTCAACTTCCCTTCTTATCCATGCGCATCTCCTAAAGCGGGACAACCACTAGAGCACTACTGGCCAGCTCCTAGCAGCTCCGTATAGGGCCTCCTAGTCCCAGTAGCACACATTCCTCTCATTGATGTTGGTCTGCATGGGTATCGCAGTTGTTCTGGTACAAAGGAATTGATAATCAAGGGTACACTCCTTTGATCATGTGGTGTATTAAACACCAGAATAATGCTGGTTGATGGGAAGATAGTGACAGGATCCTTGTATTCGTCACAACCCATATGCTTTAAATGGTGTATAGATTTGCGTCCTAATGTTTATTTTTAGATTGTCCCAAATGCACACAGTTATATCAACATTGGTGTGTTTGTTCACCATCCGTTGGCCTGGTTGGCCCAAAAGTAGCTCCTGGTATCTGTTGCTGTCAAGGTAACCTGGCACTTCTAGATTACATGCAGGAGCTAAATAGCTCCCTGTCCCCTCAATTTCGAACCCTGCATACAATTCATATTTTTCCAACTGCGATGTATCCTTGGAAATACATTATTGCAACTTTCAATTCTTCAAAGTTATGTGCAGTCCACACACTTATACACAGTCAATTATTCTTTCTACCACTGTCTATGGATCAAACCATTTCTATATTGATTAATTCCACTGAAATTGAGAATTGAACCTGTGATTAAAATTGATATCATATCACACTCTACATGTTTCTGTTCAGCATGATGCTTAATATTGAACATTCATCTGGAATAGCTTTTCTAAATTCACCATGTATATCACACAAACACAGGGAATCAACCCCCAGAAAAGTTCTCCACCAAGCAGAAAGAAAAAAGAACAAAAAACGATAAAATTAAGAGTCTTTCCTCATTAAGATGGGATGACTATTAGTTTGTAGAAGGACATTGGACTGGTGGAATACAGGATATGGTGACTTGCAGGATAAAACTTTGATCCCTCCCACTTTTCTGGTAGAGGTGATGACGTCCAAAAAGGCAGTCCATAATAGAACTTTCAAGGGATCAAAGGGAGGCTGCATTAACTCGGAAAGATCAATATTTAACTCCCAAGCAGGAGCACTTGCAGTGGCAGGAAGGCATAGAAGAGTGCCTTGAGGAATTCCTTAACAAGTCTTTGAGAGCATAACACAAAGGCAAGTAAGTAAGTAAATAGTGAAAACGCAGCTAAATGGACTTTAATAGAGGAATTTGCAAGACCACCACAGGCCAATGACACTGTCAGTAGGTAAGGTAGAATGTCTTGAGCTTGGAATATGAAAGGATCAACATTATTGGTGGTGCACCAAGTCGTGAAGCACTTCCCATTGCTATTATAGCAAGAGACTGTAGAAGGCGCACAAGCCTTAGCAAGAATGTCTCTGTGGAACTGTGGCAAGGCCATGAGATTGAAGGAGGGTGGGTCATGGTGTAGGATCACTCCCTTGTCCCTGGAAAGAAAATTGAAGACTGATGTGCAGGGAACGATTAGAGACTGAGCAGTTCCAAAGACCAGAACTGTTTCAGTCAGGCCAGCGTCACTAACTTTAATTTGCCCTGATGTGGTCTGAAAGCACATAGGACCCCTTGGGATGAGTGGAAATTGAGGGAATGTGTGAAGGAACTTCTTGGTCCACGGGAATGTGAAGGCATCTCCCAGGCTCCAGGCTTGGGGAGAAATCTGCTGGCGAATGCTTGGCATTTCATGTTTTCCTTGTTGGCCAAGAGATCTTTCTCTGGAACACCCCATGTGCAGAACTTGATCGCTTAGGACTTCCCACTCGTGGCAGGAGTGTAGTTATTTGCAGAGGGAGTCAGCCAATGAATTGCATATTTCCAGCTGATGGAAGGGGAACAGGAAAATCCTTTGTGCCTGCACCCATTTCCAAAGGTATTGTACTTCCGCCGAGAGAACGTGCGCTCGTGTGCCACCCTGTTTTTATATATAAAACATGGTAGTCTTGTTTTCGGTGAACATCAAAGAACCTTCCGCTGGAGATAGAGGCAAAAGGATTTCAGTGCACCAGAACACTGCTTTATTCCATGACGTTGATGTGCAACAATTTATTGTCATGTGTTCAAAGGGCTCTGGTGTGGTAGCTGCTGTTATGGCCCCCCTTGCCCGCCAAGGATACATCAGTTGTGACCGTGATTGGATAGACCGACGGTTGAAAAGGTGATCTTTGGGTGAGGTTTGTCAGCACTGACCACCAGTGCAGGGCATCATGGAAGAGATGTGTGAGGAAGACCTTCTTTTCCTAGTTGACGGAGACCTTTTTCCAATGGGCATCCACAGGCGCTACTGGACGTGGCGTTCGCATCTACTATAGATGACCATGTGAAACTGTTTTTCGAGACCAATGTGGGCTCAGTAAAGCTAAGTAGCACACTTTGGGAA
Organism: Ambystoma mexicanum; assembly: GCF_040938575.1. Lineage (NCBI taxonomy): Eukaryota > Metazoa > Chordata > Amphibia > Caudata > Ambystomatidae > Ambystoma > Ambystoma mexicanum. The sequence continues at coordinate 1,056,306,599 of NC_090921.1, read as the reverse complement.
ACCTTCAAAGTATTTATAAGTGGGATTGCAATGTCTACCGAGTTTAGTGCACTCAAGACGATACGAGACATTGAAAACAGTGAGAACAAACTAAAAGAACTGGAGAGTGGCCTCACAGCCACCCCCCCATGTCACATTTGCGCAAATAAAGGAGACACTAGATACCTTTAAAGCACATGCAGAACGAGAGGTGACGTTCTTCAATGTTCCTATGGTGGCGCAGTACGGTGAGGTCGATAGGCCAGGTAAACTGCTTGCCCATATAGCTTGACAGGAGAGGGGCAGCAAGTGTATTCCAGTGATCATTGATGCTTCAGGTAACCTGGTGCACATGCTGACAGATGTCAACCCAGTGTTCGCTGAATTCTACATGGGCCTTTACACCAATGCGGATACACGCACATGAGAAGACATTGACGAGTGTCTAGATGCACTGCCACTTAGTCAACTGTCTCAAGAAGCTAGAACCTTTATAGATCAGTCAATCTCCCTGACTGATATACACCAGGCTATCGAACACCTACCTTCTGGGAAAGTCCCTGACGCTAATGGCCTGGCGGCCGAGTTCTACAAATGATACAAGACCCACGTTGCCCCACATCTACTGCTGTTATGGCAGGAATCCCTTAAATCGCAGATACTACCTACCACTATGCGTAAATACATTATCACAATCCTACTCAAGCCTGACAAACCAGCAGAACAGTGCAGCTCCTACAGGCCCCTCTCCCTAATAAATACAGATATTAAAATATTAGCAAAAACTATGGCCACACAACTGATGCCATTCATGTCGCGCATCATTCACCCGGACCAATCTGGATTCGTCCCTGGGAGGTCCACGCCATTAAATCTAAGACGCCTCTTTAATATACTGGCCCGAATAGACCTGGAAACCCAGGCGGTCGCGGCCGCTTTGGATGTCCAAAAAGTGTTCGACTCTGGAAGTTCATTTACGCCGTGCTGACGAAATGTGGGTTCAGACCAGAGTTCCTCGCCTCTCTTCGACTCCTATACACATCCCCGACCACCAGGGTTAACACCAATGGGACACTATCTGTGCCCGCTGTCACCATTTATATTTGCAAATTGTCATTGAGCCATTCGCAGATCGAATACGCCATAAATATAGGCACTTTGGTATAAGGAAGACCGGGGTACCTGAAATGATTTCCCTATATGCAGATGACAGGATACAATATGTGAGGGAACCCCTCTATCCATCTAGAGCCCATAATGTCTGATGTCTCTAACGTTTGTGAACTATTGGGCCTTAAAGTCAACTGTAATAAGTCAGAACTGTTCCCCCTCACAGATGCCACTGTCCAGTCCCCTGACTTACAAGGATTCATGTGGGGCCCCTCGACCAAAGGTTACTTGGGGGTTGCCATTGCCAGACACTGCCCTGAACTATATGAATATAATGATAATGTGTACAATACACTACTGCGGGATAAACTTAGAAGATGGGCCAATCTCCCTATCACGATTGCTGGCAAAATAGAGCTCCTTAAAATGACAGTGCTTCCTAAATTACTATACTTGTTTATTAATATTCCTATGTGGCCAGGACAGACATTCTTCGAGGACTTGGAAACCGACATATGCAAATATGTATGGCACTCTGGGGCAGTGCACCTGAAATGGGGCACACTGATGCAACCTTACGACAAAGGAGGGTTTGCTGCTCCAGGCTTCCGCTTGTATTGGATAGCTGCTCAAGCACACTTCGCCACCTCCTGGTACTCTGAGGAACTACCCCCTTTCCCATAAACGCTTGGAGAAACACTCAGCAGGAGACAAAGACCTGTGCTCACTGATTTTCCTCACCCACTTTGCAGATAACTGCAGATTTTACCCTGCTAGCACCACTATGCTAGCTTCGCTTGGCGCAAAATATGGAAAATAGTTGGCTTGTCTACCCCGTACCATAGAAACCTCCCCTTATGGGACTGTGTACCCTGCTTGCCATCAATAGACCCCGGTTCACGCAAGCTTTCGGCGTGACATGGATTCCATACACTAGGGAACTTATACTCAGAAGGCAATTTTATTCTGCCGAGAGACACCCCAATGCTGGTTATAGGTCAAAGATTCGAATGCAAAGTATCGAATGACAAAAGAATCGAATCAAAAAAGGACCTAAAACAAAAGGGTCGATTTTTTGTTGTTGTTTTTTTTAACATTTTTTTTTTGGGGGGGTCCGCCCCCACACCCCTGTTTTTGTGGTAAAAAACTACTTTTTTTTCCAAAACGGAAACCCCCAAAAAAATATATTTTAAAAAAAAAATGCGACCCTTTTGTTTTAGGTCAAATTGACTCGACCCTATGACATTCGATCCTTTTGGATTAAAATCTTTGACCGGACACCCCCAATGCTTGCAGACCGTTCATTGTCACAGTGGTTACAGTATGCGGGCCTATGCAAGGCATGTAAAAGGAGGTGGGTTGACTTTCCGGTGGAACCTGGTGATGACACATTGGTAGAATATGTTTTGTTCAAAGGTAGAAACTGGGGCCTGGTGTCATCCCTATATCAAACGATACCAAATCGCCTGGCTACACCACAGTATAGTGCATGCTCTAAGTGTGCAGCCGACCTGCAGATTGACTTAACGGGCGACCTTTGGTCAAACATGTGCGCACAGACACACACAGTCTCATACAACTCTAAATTCCAATTGATTCAACTGAAAGTGTTAAATAGGTTCCACTACACGCCAGCTAGACTACACCTGTTCTCTGGGGAGGGAACTGCGGCATGCCCTCGAGGCAATTGTCCTGATGCCGAATACTTCCATATGCTGTGGGACTGCCCTAAATTGCGACCATTCATGGGTGAAGTGTGCGCTACTATGTCAGAAATGATGGTTTGAAACATTCATCCCACCCCACTGTCCTGTTCTCAGAATCTACAGCTGTATCATGTGTCACCATGCACACCTCCTCCTCGGTCTCCTCACCTGTGTCTTCTGAGGTTGCGTATGGGGTCTCGTTCTTCTTTTTCCTTCTTTGGGTGGTTGTCTTCTTGACCTTTTTCTTTTGGAAGAGGTAGGGGCAAGCTCCCCTAAAGGCCACTTTGCCTTATGAGCAAACTGCCAGGCAGTGGGGATCATGGGGAGCTGACCCCTGTCCAGGGAAAGGCTGTTAGGCAGCTGTCCAGGGAAAGGCTGTTAGGCAGAAAAACGCTGGTATTGGTGAACTGATGCAGGTAAGTAGAGCTAACTCCTGTTTTCCAGGTAAACGTGCCCCAGAGATCTGAAGAACCAAACAGGGATTCCAAGAGGTAATGGTTCCTGCTCCGAGCAGTCACAGCAATTCAGGTTCCAGAATGCACCAGAGTTAGCCCAGTACAGTGTAAGCAAAAAGGCAGTTTGAGTATGGGAGTGCCAACGGAATGAAGGAGAGCACTCCAATCCAATGAGGGAGAAGAAGGAGCAGTACTGTAGCAACAGCAAGACACAGTCGCCCAACAAAGCAGCTACAGCCAGTATGGGTAAGCGGAGATAGGATAAGTGAAACCAAGGCAGCTGCGAGACGCTGAAGGAGAGAGACCAAGACCGCGCGTGAGCATGCAAGGAAAAGGGAGAGAAAGCAGCTTGTACCGGGGGTGCCGGCACACAAAGGGGAGAACAAGGAAGAGCAGAGCTGAAAGCAAGAGCGAACTCCGTAGCGTCTGGCCCAGGAGGAAACGAGGGTTGCAACGCACATGTGCTACGCACTCGTGCTGATAAATACATGGCGGCGGCCATATTACGGGGAACACTGGACCATTAAACCTATTCCAATTAAAGTGTGTCGAAACTTAGAGAAACTTCCAACGGTTCCATCTCGTCCATGGCAGATTCATGACACCAGTCTGTTTTATATATTTAATCCCCCATGTGCAGAATTAGTAAATATGTTAAATTATGCATGCTACTTGCTAGACGATGCATATTATTACGATGGGTGAGGCCACAAATGTTCCCATCAAGGCTCATTGGTTAAGGGATATGATGTGGGCCAACGATACGGAGGAACACTGAGAACTAATGCAACCAATTAACTCACATGCGAGAAACATCTGGGGACCACTCATGCCATACCTCTTACATGAGCCGCCAGTGGCGGACACAGGAACTCCTGAATGCACTATTTGCTACTCCCTCCTGTCGACAAGACCTGATTGGGGCTCATCCGGGATTGCCCCTGCTGAATCCTCCCTCCTGCCTCCCAGTAATGGTCCAAGTGACACTTTGCTTATGTTCCTGTAAAATCCTGCCTATAATGCTAAATATTATGTGATGTTTTTCCGTTTGTTAATAAAGAAAGATACATTATTTTTTTAAAGATGGGAGCAAGCTACAACCATCAAATCAAAAATAAGGCAATAGAAGAAAGAAGAAGGAAAGTTTAGAATACAGATATTATTTCAATCCTTACCTGAATTCCGGATCCATCACGTCTTCGAACTTGAAAAGGACATTATTCTACACGCGTTGCATCACTAGCTGCAGCGCCACGCCATACTCACCAGTCCTCACAGCATTTTTTGATCCGGCGCAGCCTCCATGATTTTCTTCGCCGAATTCCACCATCTATGGGACAAAAGAAACATAAGGTGAGCCGAGAGAGCCAACAAATACAACCTCTCCACCATAGACTTACCTGATTAACAACCGGAGGCATTATTCTGTAACAAACCGCAACTTCTTACGCCGCACCTGTAAGGAGAGAGAAACCAGCAATTTAAATACACGCATCTTTTACCGGACAGTGTTGGGTAATACAGACTCTTACCTGAACACCATCAGCTGCCACAAGACAATCTTCCCTTGGATCCAGCTGCAACACAATAAAGGAATGTACAAGAGTGAACATCGGACATATTGAACTCTTTGAACTTTATACTTGCGGGTTCTCGTCTGGAACCTCGGAGTCAATATTCATCCGGAACAAACCAGTGAAGTAACTGGTATCTACGCGCCGTTGCATTCCACGCAGGATGGAGAGCTCATCATTTAAAAACCTAAGGTGAGCTTACTGAAAGTGAATATCGGTGGTGATTAGTGGGGAGAACAGTGGGGTGCCATTACTAGAATCCACGGGTGGCTAAATCCCTTTCTCCACTTGCAGGAGAATACTTCTACGGGTCAAGCAGACGAGATTAGGCGGTCCAGTCCAGTCGATCATCTCTGCACTACGCTTCATGTTGGAGGAGGTCGCAGCTGTCCGGGTCCGATCGACGCCCCTGTGGGAGCCAGGTGAGCATAACAAATGGTGACAAAGAATGATCAATACACTAGTCACCCCAATTTTCAATGCTACGTTTAAAGGAATAGAGACTTTTGTCTCACACACATCACTACATATACACATTTGGTTTACGCTGAGCGCACATCCACCATTGATTGAAAATTGCATGACAGTTCAGAATAAAGTTTTCATTTGATAAAAAAGACATTTTTCTACTTATTTGGAATTGACATAAACACCTCCCCCTCTACCCAATAGAGTATCTCAAACAGCTTTCCAGAAACTCAATTTAAACCCGGCTGCTTAGCACTCCTGCATTTAAACTACTTGCAAAAAAGGAAATGTATGTTTAAAGTATGTGTTTCTTAGTTTCCCTTGAGTGGTATTTCGATTGCATTAATGTATAAAGGTGTATATTTGTCATTTCCAATTAACACCCTAAAGGTGGAAAAATTACTGGCAGTTAACTCTTTTACCCCTTTTTCTTGAGTGGACCAACACCAGTAACCTGACTCTTCTTGTTGATGTAACAAGGAAATAACTTCAATGGCATTATTTGTCTAGGCATGTACAAAGTCAGATATTATGTTGGCTCCCAATCTGTGCTTGATCATTGCTCAGGGGAGGAGCAGTTAACTACCCGCATATATGCCATTCTGATTGATTTTGTTAAATCTAATTCCAGAAGCACATACACTTCTGAAATATTTACACATTTTCTCAGGGTATATAGCAAATGTATATACCTCTAACCCCTCAGAATTTCACAAATAAAAAGGGCTAGGATTTAATATATTCCCCATTAGTGTATTGCTCTCCTCAGAATTACTTCTCCATAATATTATGCTTACATAGGCATTTCTTTATGTCTCACAGACAGGTGGGCACCCTGTTAGGGACCGATTCAATTCTCCCCATCTGGTTACAGGTGGGCATCAATCAACTAGATGGGGTCAACTTCCCGCCACAGCCTCCTTCTGTAAAGGGCTTGTATGCTGTCTTATCCAATGAAGAAGGCCTGTGGTATAAATTCCAGGGAGGCCTCACTTACAGTGCTCTGCTTATAATCCATAATGGGTCCAAAACAAGTAATCTATTTCATTCTCCTTTCGCTGATTCTTCCCATCCACCAGTCAGCCAGTTAGTCAGTGAATGTGCAAATGAGTTCCCAGAATCTATGGGTTTGGAGTTTTTATAGATTAGAAATCCCTCCCTTTATAGCTGGGTATAATTGTTGTAACCTAATTGGTCAGTGTATGTGATTGGATAATGTTCTGAAATTGACATCACACTGAACCACTCATACTCAGTGGACAATTTAATGTATTCATGAAGAAGGATGTCTGGTGGGAGTAACTTCTAAACCCAGTTTCCCTCCCACTTGACGAGATGTCATTGTGCATATTTCTACAATAAACAACTGTAACCTTCTAAAACATCATATTCCTCACATGTCATCATGTTACTTATCAGTTCATTAGATTGCTCTCACTCAGGTGAATCCAATCATGCAATTCTCATCTCTGCACAACATGTGATGTGTGTGTTACAGATTATTAAATTTCTTCTTCAGATACTTTTATACAAACCTTATTTTTCCATCTCAGAATAATGGCCTATGGGGCACGGACGCAAGGATATATGAATCACTAAAACGTGTCTTTCTGTGTAAAAATATCCCCATTTGCATAATTAAACATATTGTTTTAGATTAGGCCGATAGAGCTTTTCACCCTGAATAATTGTAATAAAAGTAACTGTCTTTGACCTTTCGATCAAATGTTATGTTATTACAAAACTTAGATTCCAAATGTCATTTTAACTAGTGCGTTGTTTCTCATAGCCACATGTTGAGTCTCGGGAGGATAGCTCAAGTGCAATGTGCTCGTCTTTTGAAGCAAGACGACGTTGAGCAACACAGGTTCGATCCCCGGGTCCGCGCTTAGAAACCTCTGGGTATTAAGCGCGTTATAAATAACCAATTACAATTTATACAGCTCTGCCCCCTTGAATTATTACAGCCACGGAGTCTGGCCTCATTACATGTCCGGGAGAAGCAGTGCCGGTAAAACCGGCAGGCTGTCACCAGACTTGTGAATTTTTCCGGTGCCTGGCTTTACGGAAACACCAGGGGATTATGACCCCGGTGTTCCTGGAAGTCAGGCGGCGGAAAATCGTTAAGCCTCATTCCCATAGGACTCAATAGAATGGGATGACGGAAGCACCGACACCATTAATAACGGTGATGGTGCTTCCGTGAAAGTCTGCGGGCGGGTGCCTTCCCGCCTGCCAGGTCAAACCCGGTCGGGCGGCACATACCCGCAGTCTCAGAGTGTGCCGGTCCGGTAACAACAGTGCCAGTAGGCTTACCGCCACCGTTGGTACCGGACCGGCACACTCCTAATGAGGCACCAAGTCTTCAAAGGAGTGAATCTCCTCCCGCTGCAAAAGACATGGCTAATGGCAAGATCTGATTATGTGTAGAGCAGACCACAGCAGGCCCCTTCCCAGAGCATATTAGTTGTATTTTAAAGGAGTTCTTGCACAGAACCTGTGGCAAATGGACGCTGTAAATGGGATTGCTTTGTTTTTATTACCTAGACCATGTCTCTGTGAACAAAGATCCAAGCACTGTCAAAGTTTTTATAGCCCATCTTCTGGGATACCTTTCCTTTAAGCAAGCCGCCCCCTTCAATAGCTGTTGTGGACAAATGCAGCCTTTAAAAGTAATATTATTCCCCAGATATCCCCAATGTAATTGGCACTTTAAACAGCGCAACATAACATTCTTTGCAATCGATTGCCTGCCAATTATTTACTATTTATACTCTGTAGCTTTAATTTTCTGATACTGATTTTTAGTCCTGTAAGGAAATAAACAGAAAGAATACCGACCCAATTCAAGTTTTACCTTTCTGTAACATGCTGTGCTTTTACATAGCAGATTGTACTGTTTTCCTTTTAATAACATGTTGCTGGATACTTTCAAGTAACTGGAAGGGCATATTTTCTAAGCTTTGTCAGTTGCCTTGGACATATATTCTGGTTGTATATGGGCTCTAAACACTCATCTGAAGTACTCCTGTGGTGGGGTGGGTGGTCAATACTTCCATGAATCTTACTTTTTACCCATTCATGCATGAATATTGCACTTTTTAGCTGTGAGTTCAGATCTGCTGCTGTAATCACTAATGCACCCTTCTTTAGGTATGTTTGAATTTGTTGGCCTGTGACTGACACACTAGGGAGATAATATGTTTGCCTGTTCTGCTCTCCTGGGATATGTTCTATTCCATAGTTGTCTTGCATTTTGGGGACTAATTTGCCAGTTTGGGTGTCTGACTCCCTGTGCTTCTAGGTCCTACTATGTTCACCTGAGGTGTATGATCTGCCCATAAACTGAATTGTCTTCCCTGCTGGTAAGTTCTGAAGTTGTTCACTGCCCAGCAGCGTATACGCATTTCTCCTTTTATGACTTGTAGTGCTGTATGGGAAGTCCTTAGAAGCAAGTGGTGATGATTTGTTTCTAAAACATCTACAAAGAGAGGGTTCTAAGAATATTTAAACCTGTGATACAGTTACTCAGATTTACTATACAGTGACAAACAAAAAACAGATAATCACAGGTAGTTTGTGTCACTGCGGGTAGTTTCAACAAATGAACAAATGGCTAATAATAAATCAGTTCTTCATACCCTAGGTTCTCACGGTTTCAATCATCATGGCTAGTTCTATAAAAAATAAACCAATTTATGAATTATCATTATACATTTTTTTTAAAAAACATCTACAAGTTAAAACAATATGATCACATACCAGGACTCAAAATTGAGATTGGATAAGCAGGAGCTAATAGCAGCTCTTGTGTATCCAGCATTAACCAGAGACCAGGAGCTACCAGTGGGGAACGAGGAGTTAGTACATAGTTTTTCCGCAAACATTAACTTCCGCATAAGATGCAAACCTATCATTTTGTAGATTTATGAACCATGTGAGGTACCAGAAGTAGGGAGACAGACACAGGGTTGTTAGCATCACAGTTGCTTTTATTTAAATAAGAAAAGGGGTTGGAAAAATCTATGAGGGGTTTCCCTGCCTCAACAAAACTAACTGATGAGATGGTCGTCAGGATGTCAAATGAGAGTTCACTGTTCTGTGTCCAAAAGACTATTCTAACGCTCACACTCAAATGCTGCAAAAACGACTAGGAGGGAAAATAATACGTTCCTCGGTTGCCTGTATGCAGCCTTTCCCATGTCCTTTGCACAAGGTACCAATGTGAAAAGTAACGTCCAAAACGTGCTCAATATTGAAGTTACCCAGCATTACAAGTAAGATTCTATCACATGTCGGTTCCGTAACTCTGTGAGAAGTGCTTTTCTTCCTTATAAATGGTGTCTTCTTTTGCCAGGGGGACAATCCTCTTCCCAGGTCTTTCCTTGGGTCGGCTTTCCTACTATTAACGTAATGTATTTAAAGGTTGGTTCACCCACTACTTGGCAAAGGGGTTTTATAATGGCAGGAGGACAATCTTCTTCCCTGGACTTTCCTCCCACACTAGGTCTGCCCTCGTACCGAGTGTTATCAATTATGTATTTCACAAAATAACTGAGAAGAGGTTGAACAGGTAAAAGTTTAACGTGTCTGTTTTTCTGGACAATAAATAATTCCTTTCATTGTCTGGTTCTTATTCTTCCTTTAATAAGGAAGAGTATTGTTAACCTCCTCTTCAGTCGCACCCAGCGTGGCTTCACCCTCCTGCCAAGGATTGGTTAACGCTTTTAAATGAAGTGGTTACAAATGAAATACTGGAAAGCTTCACCATTTCCTATTACAGATTCTCGGCTCCCCGCTCCAATGAGGTTTGCCTTGGCATTACCTTTATTGTGCAACCACCCCTTCCTCACACAGAGCTTACCTGTCTGTCCTGCTCGTGCAGACCCTGCAGCGGCTTTATGCTTCATTTCTCCACTCACACCAGCTGACAGTGTAACGGCGAACACGTCTCCCGCTCTAGCCCCTATTTACAGGTCCTTTATTACGCTGTTGCTGCCGGTGATCAAGGCATCCTGCAGCTGTCCTTCTCTCTGTGAAGGAATTGCTTTGTGTACCGCTACCCAGCTCTCAGAGTCAGCCTCCTGGTTCAACAATCGCTCCGTATTGAGGCTGTACAATGACTGGTCCCTGCCATGTCCCGACGAGGCGAAAAGCACACCAGTTGGTAAAGCCAATGTCGGGACCTCATCTCAGGTTATCATATCCCATCCTTTGGTACACCAAACCCTTTTCTGGTTCCTCCTCTCTTCTTCTGTTCGGGTCGGGGCTTGTGGAGCAGACAATCTTTTGCCTCTGCAACTTCCGTTGATTTCTAGTCCAGCACTCCTACCCTGGTTTGTACACAAACAGGGGTTTCCTCCCCCTGCTTGTATCTGAGCATTTGTTTGCTCACTGGTTCTTTGCTTCTTCTGTCGGCTTCCTGTTCTCTTATTTCCACGCCTTCTCGGTCTCCAACTTCCACTGGTACTCCTACTACGGCCACAACTGCTAGTACTTCTCTTTTGTCCATTTTCAACTTCCCTTCTTATCCATGCGCATCTCCTAAAGCGGGACAACCACTAGAGCACTACTGGCCAGCTCCTAGCAGCTCCGTATAGGGCCTCCTAGTCCCAGTAGCACACATTCCTCTCATTGATGTTGGTCTGCATGGGTATCGCAGTTGTTCTGGTACAAAGGAATTGATAATCAAGGGTACACTCCTTTGATCATGTGGTGTATTAAACACCAGAATAATGCTGGTTGATGGGAAGATAGTGACAGGATCCTTGTATTCGTCACAACCCATATGCTTTAAATGGTGTATAGATTTGCGTCCTAATGTTTATTTTTAGATTGTCCCAAATGCACACAGTTATATCAACATTGGTGTGTTTGTTCACCATCCGTTGGCCTGGTTGGCCCAAAAGTAGCTCCTGGTATCTGTTGCTGTCAAGGTAACCTGGCACTTCTAGATTACATGCAGGAGCTAAATAGCTCCCTGTCCCCTCAATTTCGAACCCTGCATACAATTCATATTTTTCCAACTGCGATGTATCCTTGGAAATACATTATTGCAACTTTCAATTCTTCAAAGTTATGTGCAGTCCACACACTTATACACAGTCAATTATTCTTTCTACCACTGTCTATGGATCAAACCATTTCTATATTGATTAATTCCACTGAAATTGAGAATTGAACCTGTGATTAAAATTGATATCATATCACACTCTACATGTTTCTGTTCAGCATGATGCTTAATATTGAACATTCATCTGGAATAGCTTTTCTAAATTCACCATGTATATCACACAAACACAGGGAATCAACCCCCAGAAAAGTTCTCCACCAAGCAGAAAGAAAAAAGAACAAAAAACGATAAAATTAAGAGTCTTTCCTCATTAAGATGGGATGACTATTAGTTTGTAGAAGGACATTGGACTGGTGGAATACAGGATATGGTGACTTGCAGGATAAAACTTTGATCCCTCCCACTTTTCTGGTAGAGGTGATGACGTCCAAAAAGGCAGTCCATAATAGAACTTTCAAGGGATCAAAGGGAGGCTGCATTAACTCGGAAAGATCAATATTTAACTCCCAAGCAGGAGCACTTGCAGTGGCAGGAAGGCATAGAAGAGTGCCTTGAGGAATTCCTTAACAAGTCTTTGAGAGCATAACACAAAGGCAAGTAAGTAAGTAAATAGTGAAAACGCAGCTAAATGGACTTTAATAGAGGAATTTGCAAGACCACCACAGGCCAATGACACTGTCAGTAGGTAAGGTAGAATGTCTTGAGCTTGGAATATGAAAGGATCAACATTATTGGTGGTGCACCAAGTCGTGAAGCACTTCCCATTGCTATTATAGCAAGAGACTGTAGAAGGCGCACAAGCCTTAGCAAGAATGTCTCTGTGGAACTGTGGCAAGGCCATGAGATTGAAGGAGGGTGGGTCATGGTGTAGGATCACTCCCTTGTCCCTGGAAAGAAAATTGAAGACTGATGTGCAGGGAACGATTAGAGACTGAGCAGTTCCAAAGACCAGAACTGTTTCAGTCAGGCCAGCGTCACTAACTTTAATTTGCCCTGATGTGGTCTGAAAGCACATAGGACCCCTTGGGATGAGTGGAAATTGAGGGAATGTGTGAAGGAACTTCTTGGTCCACGGGAATGTGAAGGCATCTCCCAGGCTCCAGGCTTGGGGAGAAATCTGCTGGCGAATGCTTGGCATTTCATGTTTTCCTTGTTGGCCAAGAGATCTTTCTCTGGAACACCCCATGTGCAGAACTTGATCGCTTAGGACTTCCCACTCGTGGCAGGAGTGTAGTTATTTGCAGAGGGAGTCAGCCAATGAATTGCATATTTCCAGCTGATGGAAGGGGAACAGGAAAATCCTTTGTGCCTGCACCCATTTCCAAAGGTATTGTACTTCCGCCGAGAGAACGTGCGCTCGTGTGCCACCCTGTTTTTATATATAAAACATGGTAGTCTTGTTTTCGGTGAACATCAAAGAACCTTCCGCTGGAGATAGAGGCAAAAGGATTTCAGTGCACCAGAACACTGCTTTATTCCATGACGTTGATGTGCAACAATTTATTGTCATGTGTTCAAAGGGCTCTGGTGTGGTAGCTGCTGTTATGGCCCCCCTTGCCCGCCAAGGATACATCAGTTGTGACCGTGATTGGATAGACCGACGGTTGAAAAGGTGATCTTTGGGTGAGGTTTGTCAGCACTGACCACCAGTGCAGGGCATCATGGAAGAGATGTGTGAGGAAGACCTTCTTTTCCTAGTTGACGGAGACCTTTTTCCAATGGGCATCCACAGGCGCTACTGGACGTGGCGTTCGCATCTACTATAGATGACCATGTGAATCTGTTTTTCGAGACCAATGTGGGCTCAGTAAAGCTAAGTAGCACACTTTGGGAAACCTTCAAAGTATTTATAAGTGGGATTGCAATGTCTACCGAGTTTAGTGCACTCAAGACGATACGAGACATTGAAAACAGTGAGAACAAACTAAAAGAACTGGAGAGTGGCCTCACAGCCACCCCCCCATGTCACATTTGCGCAAATAAAGGAGACACTAGATACCTTTAAAGCACATGCAGAACGAGAGGTGACGTTCTTCAATGTTCCTATGGTGGCGCAGTACGGTGAGGTCGATAGGCCAGGTAAACTGCTTGCCCATATAGCTTGACAGGAGAGGGGCAGCAAGTGTATTCCAGTGATCATTGATGCTTCAGGTAACCTGGTGCACATGCTGACAGATGTCAACCCAGTGTTCGCTGAATTCTACATGGGCCTTTACACCAATGCGGATACACGCACATGAGAAGACATTGACGAGTGTCTAGATGCACTGCCACTTAGTCAACTGTCTCAAGAAGCTAGAACCTTTATAGATCAGTCAATCTCCCTGACTGATATACACCAGGCTATCGAACACCTACCTTCTGGGAAAGTCCCTGACGCTAATGGCCTGGCGGCCGAGTTCTACAAATGATACAAGACCCACGTTGCCCCACATCTACTGCTGTTATGGCAGGAATCCCTTAAATCGCAGATACTACCTACCACTATGCGTAAATACATTATCACAATCCTACTCAAGCCTGACAAACCAGCAGAACAGTGCAGCTCCTACAGGCCCCTCTCCCTAATAAATACAGATATTAAAATATTAGCAAAAACTATGGCCACACAACTGATGCCATTCATGTCGCGCATCATTCACCCGGACCAATCTGGATTCGTCCCTGGGAGGTCCACGCCATTAAATCTAAGACGCCTCTTTAATATACTGGCCCGAATAGACCTGGAAACCCAGGCGGTCGCGGCCGCTTTGGATGTCCAAAAAGTGTTCGACTCTGGAAGTTCATTTACGCCGTGCTGACGAAATGTGGGTTCAGACCAGAGTTCCTCGCCTCTCTTCGACTCCTATACACATCCCCGACCACCAGGGTTAACACCAATGGGACACTATCTGTGCCCGCTGTCACCATTTATATTTGCAAATTGTCATTGAGCCATTCGCAGATCGAATACGCCATAAATATAGGCACTTTGGTATAAGGAAGACCGGGGTACCTGAAATGATTTCCCTATATGCAGATGACAGGATACAATATGTGAGGGAACCCCTCTATCCATCTAGAGCCCATAATGTCTGATGTCTCTAACGTTTGTGAACTATTGGGCCTTAAAGTCAACTGTAATAAGTCAGAACTGTTCCCCCTCACAGATGCCACTGTCCAGTCCCCTGACTTACAAGGATTCATGTGGGGCCCCTCGACCAAAGGTTACTTGGGGGTTGCCATTGCCAGACACTGCCCTGAACTATATGAATATAATGATAATGTGTACAATACACTACTGCGGGATAAACTTAGAAGATGGGCCAATCTCCCTATCACGATTGCTGGCAAAATAGAGCTCCTTAAAATGACAGTGCTTCCTAAATTACTATACTTGTTTATTAATATTCCTATGTGGCCAGGACAGACATTCTTCGAGGACTTGGAAACCGACATATGCAAATATGTATGGCACTCTGGGGCAGTGCACCTGAAATGGGGCACACTGATGCAACCTTACGACAAAGGAGGGTTTGCTGCTCCAGGCTTCCGCTTGTATTGGATAGCTGCTCAAGCACACTTCGCCACCTCCTGGTACTCTGAGGAACTACCCGCTTTCCCATAAACGCTTGGAGAAACACTCAGCAGGAGACAAAGACCTGTGTTCACTGATTTTCCTCACCCACTTTGCAGATAACTGCAGATTTTACCCTGCTAGCACCACTATGCTAGCTTCGCTTGGCGCAAAATATGGAAAATAGTTGGCTTGTCTACCCCGTACCATAGAAACCTCCCCTTATGGGACTGTGTACCCTGCTTGCCATCAATAGACCCCGGTTCACGCAAGCTTTCGGCGTGACATGGATTCCATACAGTAGGGAACTTATACTCAGAAGGCAATTTTATTCTGCCGAGAGACACCCCAATGCTGGTTATAGGTCAAAGATTCGAATGCAAAGTATCGAATGACAAAAGAATCGAATCAAAAAAGGACCTAAAACAAAAGGGTCGATTTTTTGTTGTTGTTTTTTTTAACATTTTTTTTTTGGGGGGGTCCGCCCCCACACCCCTGTTTTTGTGGTAAAAAACTACTTTTTTTTCCAAAACGGAAACCCCCAAAAAAATATATTTTAAAAAAAAAATGCGACCCTTTTGTTTTAGGTCAAATTGACTCGACCCTATGACATTCGATCCTTTTGGATTAAAATCTTTGACCGGACACCCCCAATGCTTGCAGACCGTTCATTGTCACAGTGGTTACAGTATGCGGGCCTATGCAAGGCATGTAAAAGGAGGTGGGTTGACTTTCCGGTGGAACCTGGTGATGACACATTGGTAGAATATGTTTTGTTCAAAGGTAGAAACTGGGGCCTGGTGTCATCCCTATATCAAACGATACCAAATCGCCTGGCTACACCACAGTATAGTGCATGCTCTAAGTGTGCAGCCGACCTGCAGATTGACTTAACGGGCGACCTTTGGTCAAACATGTGCGCACAGACACACACAGTCTCATACAACTCTAAATTCCAATTGATTCAACTGAAAGTGTTAAATAGGTTCCACTACACGCCAGCTAGACTACACCTGTTCTCTGGGGAGGGAACTGCGGCATGCCCTCGAGGCAATTGTCCTGATGCCGAATACTTCCATATGCTGTGGGACTGCCCTAAATTGCGACCATTCATGGGTGAAGTGTGCGCTACTATGTCAGAAATGATGGTTTGAAACATTCATCCCACCCCACTGTCCTGTTCTCAGAATCTACAGCTGTATCATGTGTCACCATGCACACCTCCTCCTCGGTCTCCTCACCTGTGTCTTCTGAGGTTGCGTATGGGGTCTCGTTCTTCTTTTTCCTTCTTTGGGTGGTTGTCTTCTTGACCTTTTTCTTTTGGAAGAGGTAGGGGCAAGCTCCCCTAAAGGCCACTTTGCCTTATGAGCAAACTGCCAGGCAGTGGGGATCATGGGGAGCTGACCCCTGTCCAGGGAAAGGCTGTTAGGCAGCTGTCCAGGGAAAGGCTGTTAGGCAGAAAAACGCTGGTATTGGTGAACTGATGCAGGTAAGTAGAGCTAACTCCTGTTTTCCAGGTAAACGTGCCCCAGAGATCTGAAGAACCAAACAGGGATTCCAAGAGGTAATGGTTCCTGCTCCGAGCAGTCACAGCAATTCAGGTTCCAGAATGCACCAGAGTTAGCCCAGTACAGTGTAAGCAAAAAGGCAGTTTGAGTATGGGAGTGCCAACGGAATGAAGGAGAGCACTCCAATCCAATGAGGGAGAAGAAGGAGCAGTACTGTAGCAACAGCAAGACACAGTCGCCCAACAAAGCAGCTACAGCCAGTATGGGTAAGCGGAGATAGGATAAGTGAAACCAAGGCAGCTGCGAGACGCTGAAGGAGAGAGACCAAGACCGCGCGTGAGCATGCAAGGAAAAGGGAGAGAAAGCAGCTTGTACCGGGGGTGCCGGCACACAAAGGGGAGAACAAGGAAGAGCAGAGCTGAAAGCAAGAGCGAACTCCGTAGCGTCTGGCCCAGGAGGAAACGAGGGTTGCAACGCACATGTGCTACGCACTCGTGCTGATAAATACATGGCGGCGGCCATATTACGGGGAACACTGGACCATTAAACCTATTCCAATTAAAGTGTGTCGAAACTTAGAGAAACTTCCAACGGTTCCATCTCGTCCATGGCAGATTCATGACACCAGTCTGTTTTATATATTTAATCCCCCATGTGCAGAATTAGTAAATATGTTAAATTATGCATGCTACTTGCTAGACGATGCATATTATTACGATGGGTGAGGCCACAAATGTTCCCATCAAGGCTCATTGGTTAAGGGATATGATGTGGGCCAACGATACGGAGGAACACTGAGAACTAATGCAACCAATTAACTCACATGCGAGAAACATCTGGGGACCACTCATGCCATACCTCTTACATGAGCCGCCAGTGGCGGACACAGGAACTCCTGAATGCACTATTTGCTACTCCCTCCTGTCGACAAGACCTGATTGGGGCTCATCCGGGATTGCCCCTGCTGAATCCTCCCTCCTGCCTCCCAGTAATGGTCCAAGTGACACTTTGCTTATGTTCCTGTAAAATCCTGCCTATAATGCTAAATATTATGTGATGTTTTTCCGTTTGTTAATAAAGAAAGATACATTATTTTTTTAAAGATGGGAGCAAGCTACAACCATCAAATCAAAAATAAGGCAGTCCTAGTGGCGTCTTGTCGAATAAAAAGGCCTATACTAACAAAAACATATTGCCAATCCTTACGCTAAATACAAAAGAGTGTGGGATAGGGTTTATAAGAAAAGAAGAAGTGCTTACAAATAATAAATCAGGATGCGGTAGTCGTGGTCTCCCTTCCCCGCGTTTTGAGCACAGGACAAGGCGGGACTCTGGAGCACAGCACACACTGGAGCTTTCCAAGCACGAGACGACAGTTCCATTTTCAGCTATCAGGATTTTCGATGGCCAATTCTCTTGCTCTGTAAAAAGTATCTTGCCTTACAACAAAAGTTCCTTTCTCTATGTATGTTGGGTGATGCTTTTTAACCCTTGGATCCTTTGACTAGACCACCGTATGACCACTTTGACCTTCTTCTCTCCTTTTCCATGGCCTTCTGGTAATAGTAGTTTCAACAATCGGGTAATCGCCCCCAGAGTTTCTCGAGTGAGCACCCACGCGGATGGGGAAACATGTTATAAGAAGGGGGATACTGTGTCTCACCCGTTGGTGTTCAACTTCCACTCCCGAGGACCCCCTATCCAGGTGATCCTCCCTCACTGGTCCACCCCAAGGAACTGGATCCAATAGCGATGTCTGTGTCCTGGCCACCTGGAGGACAGATACCCGGGGACTAGTCAGGGAAACACTGTTGGGTTTCTCACAGAGGACACAATCCATTTGAAGAACAAGTTACTTACCTGTGGCAACGTTCTTTTGACTGGATGTTGCTCCCACGTATTCCTCATCGCCCTCCCATCCATCCCCTCTTGCTTGCCTAGAATGTCCATGTTGTACACCTTCCTTTCTCGCAATGGGGCGGTGGTCTCCTCCTATGACACAGCATCAAAAGAAAAAAAAAACTGCACATCCTTCATATAGCAGTATCAATGTCACAGTGAGGGACGCTATGGAGGGCGTTGAAGATCATGACTCGACACTGCACGATGCTCGAACCTATGAAAAATAAATTCTGAAGCAAACTGCAAGCAGACTTCGATATATCAAAAATGAGGCATACGTGGGAGGAACATCCAGTCAAAAGAACGTTACCACAGGGAAGTAACTTGTTTGTCTCCATCAAAGAGATCATAACCCATAATAAGCATTGACTCCGATTCGGATAACAAAAGCCCAAACACAAATTAAGTCCACTACACAAGATCATTGGAGTAGATGTTTCTCAACAAGGCGATGTTAGAGAAGTGGGCCAAAACATGAGGTCTAGTAAGTAGAACCTCTTGACATCGTTTTCAAATGCATTCATTTTATTTATTTATTTATTTATTGTGATGTAGTTTAAATTATAAACTTTACACAAAGGATAAGAAATAAATTTCATAAAATTAGCATAACATTAAAATATACAATAAAATAAACAAAGATAAAATATCATCTTCATGAGTCCAATATTGACCATACAGTTATCTATAATACATATATTGAAATACAATTGTTCGTTCCCTACAATTATTTAGAGTGTTATGTCCAGCCTGACTTCAATCCTCAGCCAGATAGTATACAATGCTGTCAACAAACGCATACTGTTAGAATTGATACAATGGTTCCAAAAAAGATCATCCTTAATATACTCATTGTTGAAAACATATTTGTCCAACAGGGGTTTGAATGTGCTGGCCATCTCAGTGCATTCCGTTAGAAGATGCTTTGCCGTTTCCAACAAATCTAGAACTTTACATAAACGGCATGTTCGCAAAGCAGTTGCTATCTTGGCCTTTCTTCCCGTGACCGTTAGCGTAGGCAATTGATCCAGTCTGAGCAACAGGATAAACCGTCTAAGTCTAACTGATGGACATATATCAAGATATCTCTGTGGTTTCTTAAATTCGTAGAGTCTATGTTGGACGAATTTATAGCTTCTCAGCTTCCCTAGATGCTCAAAGTTTTCAATCCAGTCCCAGAGGTCAATACGTTTACACAGAGCCCTTTGAGCTCTCTCTGAGTAGCCCCCCTCCTTGTTTTGCCACCCAATGTCAGAATACAGTTTAGTCATTTGGTCAATTGTTGTGGTACTCGATTTCTCCCTGGCTATTTCTTGATGGACAGCTGTTAATAAACCATTACTGGTATCTCGAGTCATTTTTAAATAGATTGATGCTCGCTTCTTCAGTACAAGTGCCTTTAGAGAAATCAAGCCCAATTCTAGTCTTATTATAGCCATCGGTATACAAGGGGCAAGGCCAAGAATACTACGCCAGAATTTTCCTTCGATTACCTGTAGCCAGCCTAGATCCATCTCCGATAGAGATTCTAAGCCATAGATTATGGCCGGGGAGAAGGCTTGTATGTACAGCTGCCGAATACCCCATAGCGTAAATCCACACTGCTTAATGGTGAACCTGTGAAACAGGGCCGTCAATTGAGCCGCTCTAATTACCCGCCCCTGTTTACAGGCCACATAGTCGCCAGTTGTTTCAAAATCTATGCCCAAGTACCGATATTGGGGAACGTAGGTAATATCCTCCAGCCCTACCTTAAGTGATACACGTGATACTCTCTTTTTTGTGTATCTCATAACCTTTGTTTTCCCCAAATTGATACTCAGGCAAATGCATTCAAGTTCCAGGATGCCATAAAATTCATCTTGTTCCAGAGGAAAGTAGTCAAAGTGATGGTGACATAAAGATGACATTTATCATCCTTCTTTATGCTATTGTCCAATCAAGTGTGTTCAATAAGATGTTAGCTCCATTGCCAGGACATCTTATTGAGAAGGGCATCTCAACCTTCCTCAAACTCAATGACAGACTAAGTCAGGGTTTAGCATGAAAAGCTACTGCATATGGTGTATCCAATACAAGCAAATTGTTCACAAGCTATTGTTTCGTCATCAATCTGCAGAAGCCACACACAGTGCCACTGCAGATGCCGCAATTCATATGAGCCCTCTTCAACACTGTTTTTAACTAAAAAGTGTATTAAAGTGTATTAGCTTAATACAATACACCTTAACACTTACATATTATCAAAACAAACAACCACAGGAGTTTCCAAGATGGCCGTTAGTCGGCAAGGACGTACAGTCCTTAGCTCTGCTCCTAGTTGATGAAGCAAGCCTGCCTTCAAGGATTGGAGGCAGGCTGGGAGACAGCGCAAGACCCCCATGACTAAGGGTCGAAGCGGAAAGCTGCAGTGAACTTTGTCCATTTCCCTTCCCCAGCACGCGTGAAAGTTCCAGCGTGTGGGGAGAACGGAGCGTGCTGCCATTTAAACATGGGCCCTCCCGCATGGGAGGCCCGAGTGCATAAGCTGGTAGGTGGGTTTGTGTGGGACCTTCCGGGGCAGCACCGTGTAGGTGCTCGCCCTATTGGCAAGCAGGTGCTAGGGCGGGCGGCCCGAGCACCACTACAATGGTGACCCAGACAGCCGGGTGCCCGCCACGGAAGAGAGGTGGCAGGGGCAGGTGACGACAGGCAGTCCCTGCCCCTGACACCCACATCAAAGGCCCTGCTCCCACCCGGGGGGATGGGAGACATGGGCCAGTTGATGCTTCAAAGGGAAAGGGGGCTGCCTGCCCTCAAGCCAATTCTGGCCTATATCTATCTGGAGGAGGGCAGGCAGCGCCCCGTCTTCATTTCCCTGGCACAGCAGTATGGCAGGAGCACCGCCTCCGTCCTGTGACAGATGAGTGACAGTAAGAAGCTGAAAAAGGCAGACAGAAGGCCCCAGCACACCCAGCTCCGGCACCAAAGATGCAGACACTGCCCCAGCCCACCCGGCCCTCGCTCGGCGCAGCACATAGGACTGCAAGCGGACAAGAAATAAAAAGAGAATAATGGCCATATGAAAGTAGTCGGACTGACAGGGGCGAGGTCAGCATTGGCTGCAGCTGTGGACCTGCAGGGAGCAGATGCTAACGCCGGAGGAGCGCGATCCTCATCTAACCTTGACCCAGGCTTGCAAGAGCGAGCAGATAAACTACAAACAGAACAGGAGCCACGAAGGGGACCGACGCTGACTCTGTCCCAGCCCCCACATATGTCCCCTCGCACCCCTGCACAGCAGAGAACAAACCCAAGATGAAAGAAAGATCTGGCTGGGCACGGCCATCCCTGACACAAGGGCAAAACCATGAGCTTTTAGCCCCAAGACGGCGGAAACGCTGGGAGTGCACGTTCCAAGGTCTTCCTGCAACTCCTTGCAAACTGGGACGCCATACAAGGAAATGTCACGCTGGGAAGGCAGTGACTCTTTCCCAACCCTCCTGACACAAGCGGGTGAGAGCCAGAGATGTTGCATTGTGCCGGGCAACGCTGTCCCTGTGGGTCCCCCAACCATGTGCGGCAGGTTGGGGAGGCGACCCCGGCCCGGGTGCCCCCAGAGCCGCGGCCGCGGTGGTTGCCACCCGGCCATGTGCGGTGATCCGGTGATTCCGATCGGGTGGGATGACCCCCACCCTTTGTGTCCGCGGCGTGATCGCCGCCCCTGTGGATCCCGTCGGGTGCTCCCGACATGAGTATGGGGCTGCCCGGTGATCCGGAGCAGCCCCCAACAAGATAGAGGACAAGGGAATGAAGAGTCACGGAGCTGCAATGATCAAAGACGAAAACAGCAGTCTAAAGGAGGTTCCTTTACAGTGCACCAGGACGACCTGCAAGGGGGAAAGAATACAACCTACCACTCGTGCCTTTTTTGGGGAAAATAATCCCCCGGATCAGACTGCTGTTGATACTGATGTCCCCCCACCCAGCCCACCCGTCCTCCACAGGACAGCGGGCATTCCTGCTCTCTGCACCCGCAGAGTTTTTCACAGATAGGCAGCGGCGCCGGCTTCATTGGAGGCAGGTCGACACAGAGCCACAAGGATGGGGAGCAATAAAAGTGGAAAATCCAAACAGCGGTGGGGCTAACGGGAAACTAGCCCACGGTACCCCGGCCCCACTACAAAGCAAGAATAAACGCTTTGTGGATACACAACGAGGCGCTCTGCTCTCCTGAGGGCGGAGAGCGCACAGGCGGCAACAGACACCGGCCGAGAAACCCGCAACGGACAGCTTGCTGACTCGGCCCACAGCTCCCGAGGGAACTGTGAGTAAGTCTACGAAAGAACAATATGTACAGTGATACAACGCCTGCGCATAGAGTAGCATGCTATCCCACTCCCCTTGGGCCAGTTGCGAGCTGCACTGCGAGTGGCCATGGTATCTAGAGCAGGCAGACTCACCCCAGCTCTTAAATCCAGGGGGCATTTGTTTAAGCAGGCCAAGTGTCTCGGGGGATAGTATTTGAGGCAGCCAGACCAGGCACACCACTTGAATCGACTGGAACTCGGCCCACAGTGAACACCGACCCGGGACACCTTCCCCTTCTTCCCGGAACTGGTCAACTCCTTCACTGGAACCGCAGGAACGACCCGCCCTGGACCGCATCCTTCTTCGCACTGGCACACGAACACATCGGCAACGTTGGCGAGGAGCGTCAAAGAGATAAAACAAAATCCACGCTTCTTCTTGGAGCACACGTGGCGGGAGCAGGAACCGGGGGAAGTGATCGCTCGTGTGACGATCCTACCCTTTTGTAGGGTCTTCCCCCGACACCAGGACTAGGGGTTGGTTGGGTGTGCAGTGGGGGGGGGGTGAATGGCGTTAGGATGCCCCCGCTAAGTATTTGAGGCAGCCAGACCAGGCACCGCCAACATACGAAGGCAGTTTTTTATTGGCATAGGGCGTATGCGACATTGCAAGACGTCAGCAAGGATAACTCCCCTTTTTGAAAACTGCCACTCTAACAACTGCAGGCCTAGGCGGCCTACCCTCCCGGGGCCATTTGAGTGCTGCTTTGTGGTAAACTATCATACCGGGGTACTAACCTAGCGGGAGTCCTAAAAAGCCAGGGTGACACTTCCTACCCCAGCAAGTATACGGCACGCAATAAGACAAAGATGTAAAATTTTTCTTTCATTGTCGTCAGAAAGATCTCTAAGGAATGCAATTGTCAGCTGCACTGCCCAAGGGGAAGCTACGACCGAGGGTTGCGCAAAAAGACTTAGATACAGACCTTACCCGTCATGTTGGGCTGGGAGTTATGACTGAGCTGAGTTGACAAAATCAGGACCCCCCAGGGTCAAAAGGAACATGCATTTTCCTCCTGAATACGACCCTTGGGGGCAACGCACCCCCATGGGTAGCCAGAACAAGCACTCGCATTGGAAGCAAGACGACAGAGAGCAATAAAATTTACTGAGTTCCAGGATAGATTTTCTACTCTAACCCCCCCCCCCCCCAAAGTCACCTGTATACCAGCTGAATGATTCATAAGTGGGTGGGGGCCTTTGAGGAGGGCAGCAGGTCCCCGGACTGCGGAATCGGCGCCCCCAACAGAAATCATTGAGGGGCCAACATGGGGGTCAGCGAAAGCAGCCCCTATGCCTCAAAAAGAGGTTATGGCGATGGTGGCAAAACACCACAAGCAGATTGAATTAATAAAAAGAAATAAGGAGAGTAAACTGCCTCCAAAGCCTAAAAGAGACAATGGCCAAAGTGGCAAAATGCCAATAGGAAGCGAAGAAATTACAACAGGTAGCAAACAGCTTGTAAGAGGCCATGCAAAAGAGCAGAACAAGGAACACCCCACTGCCCCGAATCCTTCAGGAATAGAGGGTAGTTCTTGAACCAAGTACAGATTCCCATCTATGGGTGGGGCGAGGTAAGGCACCACGTTTGTATTTAGGAACATGGAGTTAACGCAGCTTGCCCTGCTTCCCGCGTTAAGGTAAAGTTAAGCAGCCCTGAATAACAGAGCCGGAGGTGCAAACACAGAGTAGTGTGCCACTAAAAGATGCAGGCCAATAGCATAATTACGTGTTGTCAAAATGACCATATCACGCGTACAGCGGGCTTGATTAAAGGTGAGTACGGGGAAGTCAGTAAACCAAGAATCCATAATCCAGCGTGTAAAAAGAATAGGAATAAAATAAACAAAAAGGCGCTCCTCTAAGCAGGCAGGAATAAAAGACAAAAAGTAATTGGTCAGAAAAAGAAAGCCAGTGCTTCAGACCTACCACCTACTAATGCCGCAAAAAAGGCACAGAAATAATAGTCATGGTGTAAGCCTTGCAGGAGGTCGATTTGAAAAGAAATTACATAGAAACATTGACTAGTGAGGGCTGCTAAAGGAGGCTAAAGTGCACAAAAAGACTGGCATGAGACACACGCTGTACCAAAGAGGCGGATCTGGCAGACAGGCGCAGGAGATCCCCACGTGCACAACCCACTGAAACCGTAGGAGGTATAACCATAGCCAGGCATGACAGCAGTGGTCCCTGGGGCGGGGGGTTATCTCCATCCCGCACCCCACAGCAAAGGGACCGATGGAATACAAAGGTAGTTCAGGTAGTAATAATACCCAGGGGGTTCCGACAGAAGTGCTATTTCATCCAAACAGTGGGCCCGCAAGTTTCGGACAGGGGCCAGGGGCCAGGTAAGCCGAAACAGCATTTATACACAACAAGGAGGAAATACAACTTGGCGGTCCTCTGGCAGTATAAGGAGCTACACGGGATATATTTTGTGGGGACCTGAGGGGCCGTAAACCCCCTAAGGGTGGCGGCAAGGATCAGCCTTGAGTTGGCCCTATGTGGAATTAGGGCCCCCGCTCACCTGATACCTTGTTCCCCAAAATATTTGTGTGATATTATCATTATGTTTGGTTTGTTGGTTTTCTTTCCACTACAGCTCATCATATAATAAAGCTTGTGGCCAAAGTTTTTCCACCCTACCTCTTGTTTGGCCTCATCATTTTTGGCACTGTCATTACTGTCACCTGTCACAACACCCTGCATGGCTCCCCCACCCTAAAACACTTCCAGGCTTATAAACATGGGCCCTTCCGCATGGGAGGCCCGAGGGCATAAACTGGGAGGTGGGTTTGTGTGGGACCTACCTTGTAGGTGCTCGCCCCATTAGCATGCAGGTGCTAGGGCGGGCGGCCCGGTCACCACTACAATGGTGACCCAGACAGCCGTGCGCCTGCCACGGAAGAGAGGTGGCAGGGGACGACAGGCAATCCTTGCCCCTGACACCCACATCAAAGGCCCGCTCCCGCCCGGGCGGATGGGAGACAGGGGCCAGTTGATGCTTCAAAGGAAAAGAGGGCTGCCTGCCCTCAGGCCAATTCTGGCCTATATCTGGAGGAGGGTAGGCAGCCCCCCGGCTTCGTTTCCCTGGCACAGCAGTATGGCAGAAGCACTGCCTCTGCCTCCGCCCTGCGACAGATGGGCGACAGTAAGTAAAAAACCCTCCCTTCCACCCATTGGTAGATACACTACCAACTAGTGAATAGTGGACAACAGGACAGGCACCAATGAGAAACTTAAAACTAACAGTTTAAAGAGCTGGCAACAATCCTAGGCATTAGTGCACAAGAATGCTTGAAGAACCAAGTTACCACAGTCCTTACTGTTCTAGTATAAGTGGTAAGCATCCATTAGCACTGATGCCGCTGTTGGCCACTTCAAAGAAAGTAAGTATAATAGCCCTCACGGGATATAATTAAATAACATAAACCACAGGAGCAGGTTGCCCAACCCGAGGTGAGTTGTAGATAGCCGCAGCCCAGCACTCCACCTACAGGGAGGGAAAAACACAAAATTGCCATAAAAGGCAAATGCTTGTGCGAAGCCGATTAAATGTTAAGATCAGGTAGGGACCTAGCTAAGAAACAAAGGTTCACAGGAACATGCAAAGAAAAAAGTTATCATGTACAGCAAAGGAATCAAGCAAATAGACAAACGACTTGGGCAGAGTGCCTAACTTGATGTAGAGTTGTATGTATGCTGAGCCCAGTAGATGAGTATCTGGTTTTAATCGAAATAACCAAACCACATGGGCAGGTTGACAAAGCAAAAGTGGAAGGAAGCGGAAGAGCAGTATAATGCCCCAATGGAGTCAGGTAAATATCCATACCTAAGGGGCGGGTTGCCAAACTTTAGATAAAGTCTGAGGTAAGCAGAAGCCCAGTTATCCATCAGCAAGGAGGTAAAGCATAAAATAACAAGAAGGCTAACGCCTCACAAAGCCCTCAAAATGGTCAAGCAATAATAATATACAAATTCAAAGGCCTAGAATCAAGATAAACACGTTCAAGGGAACGTGAATTCAATATTAAAACTCAGGCTCAAAGACCCCACCCCCGAGGAGAAACAGTGCAGAAACAATGCAATAACAACACATTGGGGTTTTCAAACACAAGTGGATCATGAGCTAAGTAAGTCGAAAGGCTAAAACGCCTTCAAATAAGGTCAAATTATATTTTTTTAAAAAACACAAAGGCCACAAATGGCTTTCAACCCCCAAGGGAAAGTGAGTTCATTTATGAAAACCAGGGCTCATAGAACCCACCCCCGAGGAAAAACAATCCAATAAAAGCGCTTAGGGGGTTCAAAACACAAGTGAATCATGAGCAGAGAAAAATCCAATTAGGCTCAAAGAACCCACCCCGAGGAAAAACAATCCAATAAAAGCGCTTAGGGGGTTTCTAAACACAAGTGGATCATGAGCAGGGAAAAATCCTAGTATGGCTCTAAGAACCCACCCCGTTGAAAAACAATCCAATAAAAGCGCATAGGGTGTTCAAAACACAAGTGGATCGTGAGCAGGGAAGAATCCTAGTAAGGCTCAAAGAACCCACCCCCGTTGAAAAACAATCCAATAAAAGCACTTAGAGGGTTCAAAACACAAGTGGATCGTGAGCAGGGACAAATCCTAGTAAGGCTCTAAGAACCCACCCCCGTTGAAAAACAATCCAATAAAAGCGCTTAGAGGGTTCAAAACACAAGTGGATCGTGAGCAGGGACAAATCCTAGTAAGGCTCTAAGAACCCACCCCCGTTGAAAAACAATCCAATAAAAGCACTTAGAGGGTTCAAAACACAAGTGGATCGTGAGCAGGGACAAATCCTAGTAAGGCTCTAAGAACCCACCCCCATTGAAAAACAATCCAATAAAAGAGTTTAGGGGGTTTCAAAACACAAGTGGATCATGAGCAGGGAAAAATCCTAGTAAGGCTCGAAGAACCCTCCCCCGAAGAGAATCAATTCAATAATACTGCATAGGGTTTTTTTGAAACACAAGTGGATCATGAGCAAAGTAAAACGCCAATTTAACACCAAATTGGGATACACAAAGGCAAAAACGCCTTCAAAAAATGGTCACATGATAATAATATACAAATGCAATGACTCAAAGAACCCACCGAGGAGAAACAATGCAATAACAACGGATAGGGGGTTCAAACACAAGTGGATCATGAGCTAGGTGAACGACGAAAGGCTAAAACACCTTGAAAATGGTCAGTTATTAATACACAGGCTCAAAGAACCCACCCCGAGGAGAAACAATGCAACAATAACGCATAGGGGGTTCAAACACAAGTGGTTCATGAGCTAAAAAATGCCAATTAAAACACCAAATTCGTATACATAAAGGCTAAAACGCCTGCAAACAATTGTCAAATTATAACAATTTTCAAACTCAATGGCTCAAAGAACCCACCCCTGAGGAGAAAGAATGCAATAACAACACATAGGGGATTTCAAACACAAGTGGATCATGAGCCAAGAGAATGGCACTTCACCCTGTAAGCATGGAAGGGCACCAGCCCCAAACCCAGATCAGGTTGGCTGCAAGTGGAAACACAAGAACCCACCTCTGATGAATCAGGCTGGCTGCAGGTGAAAACATAAGAACCCACTGCTAAGGAATCAGGTTGGCTGCAGGTGAAAACACAAGAACCCACCGCTGAGGAATCAGGTTGGCTGCAGGTGGAAACACAAGAACCCACCGTTGAGGAATCGGGTTGGCTGCAGGTGGAAACACAAGAACCCACCTCTGAGTAATCGGGTTGGCTGCAGGTGGAAACACAAGAACCCACCGCTGAGGAATCGGGTTGGCTGCAGGTGGAAACACAAGAACCCACCTCTGAGGAATCAGGTTGGCTGCCGGTGGAAACACAAGAACCCACCACTGAGGAATCAAGTTGGCTGCAGGTGGAAACACAAGAACCCACCAGAGTCAGAAAGTAATAGCGCCTCACCACAACGAGACCAAGGGAAGGGCACTGCCCCTAAACTGAAGACTAGTGAAGGCAACCAAATGCTCCAGAATTCACTTCAGAGGTAAAATATTGCTAAAAACCCCTGAGGAGGCCACATCACAAGTGGGACACCAGAGCGATAAGCAGGTATGCACATGCCCCAAAGCGCACATGCCCCAAAGCGCACATACCTCTCCCACAGACATGGAAAAGACAAAATGTATGAAGAGGAAAGTAAGCTGCAAAATCAAAAAGGAGACAACAGACACAGCTCACACTCTGGGTCCACCAAACGTCACAAGCTTTTGTATGAAAGGCAGCAGGGATCAGCCTCGAGTTGGCCCTACTTGGAAGTAGGGCCCCCGCTCACCTGATCCCTTGTTCCCCAAAATATTTGTGTGATATTATCATTATGTTTGGTTGGTTGGTTTTCTTTCCACTACAGCTCATCATATAATAAAGCTTGTGGCCAACGTTTTTCCACCCTACCTCTTGTTTGGCCTCATCATTGTTGGCACTGTCATTGCTGTCACCTGTCACAACACCCTACATGGCTCCACCACACTGAAGCACTTCCAGGCTTATGGTCCTGGTGAAAAAGTCGAGCGCCAGAGGTGAGAGGTGAGCCGCAAGGTGGTGAGAAGTGTCAAGAGGTGTTCCCGACTTCGGATGCTGCCGGACTGGGATAAAGCTTCTACAGCACCAGTGGGAACGTGGACAGAAGACTTCCGGTAAGGCAAGCGCTTTGGGTGCAATATGAATATTTAAGTGTCTGAGAACATTAGAGCCTATAAACCACTGGTGCACCCCCCCCAGACTGAAGATATATTGCCAATGGTGGGTGGAGGAGGGGGGTGGAGATCAGGTCCAAGCGGCAGTATTGATATCTTGATATGAGTCTTGGAAGCTGCTGGCAAATTTGGAAAAATGCAAGCATAAGTAATCATTTCTCTACAGTGGGAGTTAGTGTGGAGAGCGTGCAACCCAGAGGAAATACATAAAGGGGCGATAATTTGGGGGACGCCTATGGCAAAACATTTGGGGCCGCTTCAACAAGTGACATTGGTGGGGCTGAAAGTTGGGAGGAGGAGAGAATATGAGGCGCACAGAAAGAAAAAAGAGCCTACTAAGTAAATAATTGGGAATATAACTTGGATGAGCAAACTATAAGACACTGAGGACCCGATTCTCATCAAGGTGTTAAATACCGAAAAGGATGTTAAAAGGGTTAACGACCTTTTCGGTACTTAAGACCTATTCTGAAGGTGGCACATTCTTCCGAAGTCGGAATGAATGCGCTACTTTCGGAATACATGTGGGGGTTGCTAGGATGGGTTGGAAACCAACCTAGCAACCGCCACATTTGCAAACTGGATTTTTGGAAGCCTATTCTTGTGGCACTCCGCCAGTTTAATATGTGCGCTAAACTTACGCACATATACTGTACCCTTTTGGTGCTGTTAAACTGGAGGAGTGCCACAAGAAGCCTTGTTTGGTGTAAATGGAAGTGTCCATATACACCCGTGTTTTATATGGACACTTTCATGTACACCAAAGCAAGAAGCTTCAATGTTGCTGCAACGTTGAAGCTGCTTGCTTTGGTGTACGTGGAAGTGTTCATATACAACACACAAGTGTATATGAAACGTTTCCCCTCCAAGGTGTGGGCGTTTCCGCACTTCTCAAGGCCCGATTCTCATCATGGCGCAGTGAACGTGCTAAATAGCGTGATTCACTGTGTCATTTCTTGACGCCCAGGCATCACTGCTATTCTGAAGTGGGCCTGGGCGTCATCGCAAATAATCCGCCTGTTTCTAATGGAAACAGGCGGATTGCAGAATCTCGGCAGCATTTTCGTTAAATAACAAGGGAATCGTTATTTAACGAAAATGCTGCTGATACACCAAAGTGAGCAGCTTCAACATTGCAGGATGTTGAAGTTGCTTACTTTGGTGTGTAGGAAAGTGTTCATATACACACCCGTGTGCTGTATATGAACACTTTCATTTAAAGCGAGCAGCTTCAACGCAACGTTGAAGCTGCTGGCTTTGGTGTAAATAAAAGTGTTCATATACACCGGTGTAAATGAACACTTTCATTTAAAGCGAGAAGCTTCAACGTTGCATCCTGCAAGGTTGAAGCTGCTGGCTTTGGTGTAAATGAAAGTGTTTGTGTACACCGCACGGGTGTGTATATGAACACTTTCCTACACACCAAAGTAAGCAGCTTCAACATCCTGCAATGTTGAAGCTGCTCACTTTGGTGTATCGGCAGCATTTTCGTTAAATAACGATTCCCTCGTTATTTAACGAAAATGCTGCCGAGATTCTGCAATCCGCCTGTTTCCATTAGAAACAGGCGGATTATTTGCGATGACGTCCAGGCCCACTTCAGAATAGCAGTGGTGCCTGGGCATCAAGAAATGACGCAGTGAATCACGCTATTTAGCACGTTCACTGCGCCATGATGAGAATCGGCCCTGAGAAGTGTGGAAACGCCCACACCTTGGAGGGGAAAACGCCCCAAGGGTAAGAGAGACTGAGGAACGCATATTATATATAAAGAGGGGTAGCACCACCCTGCTGCATGTATATTCACTGATGCTCCTATGAGCCACATGCTGCATGAGCGGCTTGGACAGGTGAACATGCCCCTCTGTTCATGTAAAAGGCACTGGGGGAAACTGGGGGGTGTCGAGCAGGGTGCGTGGCCACTGGGCATCCACCCCCTATTTTGGCAATGTACACCTACATTCTTATTCCCCAGACGAATAATGGACTAATTGGCTTTTTATCAACTAACAAACCTATGCACCCATGTAATGCTTTGCATTTCGTCAATGATGTGGCCTCTTTCTGCATAGAAATAGTGTTAAATGTTGATTGGTTATCACGCCACTGGAGAATAGGGCGATGTGTCGCTGACGACGAGAAAGACCAGAAGCAAAATGGAGGATGCAGCATTTTAACTGCTGCAGGGTCATGTCCTCCTACAACCCGTTACCCTCCCCCTGGGAAAGGGGAGGACAGGGGGCGGAACGGCGCCAAGGCGCCAAAACAACCCAAAAGCCCGCGAAGGGCTAAACAAAGGAAGGGGGTGGGGCGAGCCGCCTTATAAGCAGCAGGGTCCGACTGCAGAAACATCTCGCTCCTGCAGTGGGACCCTGCTGACTCGCCGTAGCAGAGGAAGGATTTTGTTTTGACGTGAGGTTGCCGTAGTTGCTGGAGGGAACTCGCTGGACGGAGGACTGGCGACCGTGACAGAGCGCACACCAACACAGAGAAGAGGATGAGCGTGAACTGCAAGGTCTGGCGTCAGCAACGAGAGCGGCGAACCTCGTCACGAGACCGGAAGAGCGCCGGCGAGGAAAGAAGGCACTGGTACGGGGGGAAGCTGCAGCCCCGTGCAAAGGCCTGGACTGCCCGAGGGAGCAAGCGGAGCAGCGGGAGAGCCCAGAAAGGAGACGCAGGCACGGTGGGGAAGCCCCCGTTCAGAGGCCCGGACTACCTGAGAGAGCAGGCAGAGCGGCGGGAAAGCCCTGACCGCAGGTGCCGGCACACGCACTGCTGACGCGGTACCGCACAAAAGAAGGCAGACACTCCGAGCGGGCTTCTGCGATCGAGGACGTGGCCCATTGCAGCAGCGCTGCACACCGGGAAACAAGGTAGATAGCGGAAGGAGGGAGAAAGCAGGCAGGCGGGCGCTGGCACGCCGCACTGCGCGTGCCTGACGCTGTGACGCCCACAGCTCGAACTGGTGTTTAAATCAGCCGGCAGGTGGTTAGGGTAAGCAGGCAAACGGCAGAAGGACACCAAGGGGCAAAATAAAGACAGGAAACCACGGGGAACAGCAGCAGGCGTCCGGAAGGGGGAAAGGAACAGGCAGTTGGCCCAGCAGTGTTTTCATAAACAATGGACCTGGCAGCCTTTTTGGAGATGGCCAGGGTAGCAGCTGCTACTCATGGGCCAGATTGGATGACGACAATGGTGGCCCAACTAGGGCAGGAACGGCTTGGAAACAGCCAGGTGATGGATAACTCACCACTGTTGTTCCAGGACAGCGTCGGTGAGGCAATGGTGGCGGAAGTGGAGATTCACGACGCAGGAGATGACGAGGAAGAGGAAGTGCAAGTGAAAAAGAGAAAGAGGATATTGACGGCAAAGGCCAAAGCGAGCAAGGAACAGGCCAACAGCACCAAGAGACCACGACAGAAGGGGGGGGCGCAGGAGGATGTGGCCTTAATGGCTCCTACACCTGCTGAGGCTCCAGGAAACCGTGTGAGGC
This sequence comes from Ambystoma mexicanum, assembly GCF_040938575.1. Lineage (NCBI taxonomy): Eukaryota > Metazoa > Chordata > Amphibia > Caudata > Ambystomatidae > Ambystoma > Ambystoma mexicanum. The sequence goes on along the minus strand of NC_090921.1, from coordinate 1,056,273,676 downwards.
CACCCAGCATGCCTGCAACCAGAACGGTGGATGTAGCTGGGGAAGGAGCCACATCCCTGGAGATGGTAAAAGGTATGGTGATGGAATGCATGCAAACATGGGGAAAAAATGGGCAAGTGCCAAATTGCCAAATGTATTTACTAATGCCAGTGTGATGGATGGGATGGTGAATAGTGTGGGGACATTGACTCAGCAGGGGACGGCCTAGGGGTTTGGGGAGTCACTGGGTGGAAACATGGGTCAGATATGGTCTCAAGTAGGAGGGATAAGTCAATTGCCTCAGAAGAGCGGGACCCCACGCGGGGGATTTCTATCAGTCGGTCTGCTGAGCGTGGGACCACCTGGGGGGGGGCAGTCAGCAGTCACAGACGGCCATCACAGCGGGGGCACCAAGGGGATTGGAGTGGTGGAGTCAAGGGCCGGGGGCACCTAACACCATTGGGATAGCGCAACCACCGGCACCAGTGGTCCCAGCAAGTGCGCAAGCGGGCCAGAGTGGATGGGGGCTGGGGCCTGGGGCGGTCTTGCCAGGGGGTCTGAGCGCAGCGCAGCTTCCAGCAGCAGGCCCAAGCGGCGGTGGGCCAGGGGGAGTTTGGGGGCAGACAACTCAGTATGGTCGACCAATGCCGGGGTTTGCACCAATGCGGGCAACAGTGAATTCATTAGTATGGCATATCCCTTGGGCGGTCAAGGAGAGGTTGTGGAGGAAAGAATTTATAGAAATCTTCGATTTATTGGGGATTGTGCCTGTGGGAGGAGGGCTGAAGGAACTGTCCGAGAAGGAAAAGGAAAAGAGGAAGAGGGAGAGCACCAAGGTGGAGCACTCCATTAACAATTGGCTCAAAGCATATAGGATGTACATGTCAGTGATGTTGGAAAGGTTTCCTCAGGATGCGCTAGCAATGATAGCTTATGAGCAGTATGTGCATGTCTTGTACCAAAAATATGGCGGCAAGGGGTGGTTGGAATATGACCGGGGTTTCAGGCTGAAAATGCAAATATGGCCAGCAATGTCATGGCACGAATTGGATGTCGGGGGATACATCGATAAAGTGGTACCCGCCAGAGAGCCGGAAGACAAAGCTCAAGGGGAGAAGCCCCGGGCAGGGAGGGGCAGAGGGGGGTACACACAACGGGGGAGGGGGTTCTTTTGCGGGCCCTTCTCCTGGGTGTATCAGGCAGCAGCCCTCCAGGGTGAGCAAGAGAACTGCTGGAGGTTTGCAGAGGGGTACTGTTCATATGGGAAAGCATGCAGATACAAGCACCAAAGGGGAGGCGGCGCCGGTCCTGGCACAGCCACTTCAGGCGAGGCCAGACAGAAAGACAGTAGCAAACCAAAAGAGAAAGCAAGTAGTGATTGAAGTACCGGCAAAGCAATGCATGGGGGGGGAAACGGTAAATGACAAGGTTGTGATTAAATGGAATTTACCCACGCCGGTTAACCTCCTTGCCATGACTCCTTTTCTGAATATGTACAACAATAAGGCTGACGCGAAGTTGTTGTGGCAAGGGTTCAGGTGGGGTTTTCAGATCCCTGAGGCAGGTAGCCAGGGCGGGAAAGAGGTGGCCAACCTACGGTCTGCGTTAGAGAGACCAGAGGTGGTACAGAGGAAGGTGGAAAAAGAAGTGCGCTTAGAAAGAGTGGCAGGCCCATTCCATGCTCCGCCCATGGACAACTTGGTGGTATCTCCACTGCAGTTGGTACCAAAGAAGGAGGAGGGCCAGTTCTGCCTGATAGACCATCTTTCTTTTCCCGAAGGCCAGTCAGTGATTGATGTCATACCAGAAGAATTGTGCCGGGTACAGTACGCTTCCCTAGAGGATGTGGTGCAAATGGTAAAAGCAGCTGGAGAAGGGGTTCTGTTGGGGAAAGCAGACATAGAGTCAGCATTTCGGTTGTTACCTATCCACAAGGACAGTCACCATTTGTTGGGTTTCAGGGTGGGCAGCAACTACTATTACGACAGGTGTCTGCCAATGGGCTGCGCTATTTCATGCGCTTATTTTGAGGTGTTTAGCACCTTCTTGGAATTTGCAGTAAGGCTAAAAAGGAAGAAGGGGGAAATATTGCATTACCTGGATGATTTCCTCTTCATTGGTAAGAAGGGGACAGAGGAATGCAGCGCCCTGATGGAGGGGTTCCAGGGGATGATGGGACAGTTGGGGGTGCCGTTGGCACCAGGGAAGACTATGGGTCCAGCCACTACATTGACATTTCTGGGGATTGAGATTGATTCAATAAAGGGCGAGTGCAGGATCCCACAGGACAAGGTACAGAAACTGCAGGTCATGATACGAGGCCTGTTGGGGAAAAACAAAGCAACCCTGCGGGAATTGCAGTCGCTGGCAGGAAACCTCAATTTTGCGGGTAGAGTAATACCATTGGGCAGGGCATTTGCCAGAAGTGTGGAGCTGAAAACAGTAGGGTTGCAACACCCCTCTCAGCACGACCGGTTGGGAACGGAGGTGAAGGAGGATCTCAGGATGTGGGACACCTTCTTAACGGAGTCTACTGGGGTGGCAATCTGGAGAGAGGACTGGGCGAGCAGTCAGTGGCTCAAACTTTTTACCGATTCCTCTGGGTCCCTGGGTTTTGGCGCAATCCTGAGGGACAGGTGGTGTGGCAAAGCATGGCCACTGGAATGGCACAGGGGGGGATCACAAAGGGCATTACCCTGTTGGAGCTATTTCCCATAGTAGTGGCATTCAAGCTGTGGGGGGAACTCTTGGAGAACAAAAAAGTTGCCCTATGGTCGGATAATTTGGCAGTGGTCCAAATTATCAACACGGGGTCACCCAGCAATCTAAGGGTGCTAAGGCTGCTCAGGGAACTCATCAGAAGTCTGTTCAGTTTGAACATTGAAGTCAGGGCACGGCACATTCCCGGTATAAAAAATACGGCCGCTGATTCTCTGTCTCGTTTACAGTGGGACAGGTTCCGGGAAAGCTGCCCCGAAGCAAGGAAAGAAATGGCCATGTTCCAGGAGCAGTGGTGGGGGATAATTGGGGCGATTTGAGCTCCTTGGTAGAGACAGCACTGGCGCCAGGTACAGCTAAGAGGTACAGGGCATGTTGGGAACGTTTTACGCAATTCCGAGAAGAAGTGCTGCCAGGCGACCAGGGGGAAAACCCGGTACGGGCCTTTGTGGGCTGGTGCTGGCAGACAGGGAAGACCCGGGCATGGGTATGGTACCACCTAGCGGCCATAGCACATTACGCCAAGCTGAGGGGGGAGCAGGATCCTACCAAGGAACACTACATCACGCTGGCATTGAGAGGCTGGGCAAAGCAAACGGTACCAAAACCAGATGAGAGGCGGCCAATTGATATTATAAAGCTGCATGGGCTAATTAAATGTCTGGACACAGTGTGTAATGGCGAGGCTGAGAGGGTACTGTTCACGGCTGCCTTTACGGTGGCATTTTTTGTGGCTCTCAGGGTCAGCGAGCTGGTGCCGGAGAATAAAGATGGCAAAGGGAAAGGGTTTTTACGGTTAAGGGATGTTCAGGTGAACAGCGCCCAGGTGGTCATCTATGTGAGAAGGTCAAAAACTGATCAGAAAGGGAAAGGGGCAGCATTAACACTGCAAGCCATCCAAACAAGCAGAGTATGCCCAGTGGTGGCGGTGGCCAACTTCCTTCAGCAGCGGCAGCCATCGGTGGCAGAGGCACCGTGGCTCTTGCACAGGGACGGGTCCGCACTAAGCCGTTTCCAGTTTAAAAAAGTGATGGGCCGGGGCCTGGCAAAGATAGGGTTGACAGAGGAGCGCTTTGGGGCACTCTCATTTCGAATAGGGGCCGCCACCTCTGTGGCAGCCGGGGGCTTGGGGGCGGAAGACATCATGAGGTTGGGGAGATGGTCTTCAGGGTGCTACAAAAGGTATATCAGGCCGGAAAAAATGTGAGTTAACCATGCCGTTCCCTCCAATTCTCATTTCCCAGCAGTACAAGGAAGGAGGAAGCGCACCATGTGGGTGGTGGGGCACTCGTTTGTCTCAAGGGCCAAGGCGAGCTGGACTCAGCAGCAGGAGGAGCTGACAGCTGGCGAGTTCAGGATTGACTGGCACGGGGTGCCAGGGATGAAGTGGGCTCAGCTAAAGGGGCTGTTGTGGAAATTGCTGAGTAGGCAGCAGAAGCCTGAGGTGTTGGTGATACACTTGGGAGGGAACGACCTGACCAGCCTGGGGAGGGGGGTTTTGTTGAGGGACATTACGAGCTCATTGCAGGAGATCTCGGCACAGTTGGGCGAAACTGAGATCATATGGTCAGAAGTAATTCCCAGGGCGCAATGGAGGGGGGCCGAGAACCATTCAGCAGTTGAAAAATCGAGAAGGAAGCTGAATGGGGCCATTGCAAAGTTCTGCAGGGGCAGAGGCTTACATCAAATCAGGCATGGCCTGATGAACGGGAAGGCTCCCGAGTACTTTCTGAAGGATGGGGTGCACTTGTCCACAAAAGGGATGGAGCTCTTTTTCTGGAACATTTGCACCAAATTGCTGGAGTTGTGAAAGGGAGACAGGAAGAAGGGGAGCCACTTAGTGGCGTGGCGGTGTTTGGGCAACCAAGCACAAATGATAGACTCTGGATGAGTCAGAAGGAAACTGGAATGGGTCTTCGCTCTTCCGGACCAGCGCCTCTTGGGGGCCTAAACGGCGGGGGCGTCTGATGGTAACGAATAAGGCTCAGCTTCCCCCAAAAAGAAATGGCACTCTCCCCATCCACGGACACCTGCACGGGCAGGATAGGCTCAGCTACAAAGGGTCGGGGGAGTTGGGGGCCTACTATACAAAAGTATAGGGGGAAGCAAGGGAAATCCAGCACGGAGCAAGCGCCACACTTGCAGACTGAAGTTCACAAATGTGTACAATAATTCTGTTGTTATGGAAATAAAACTGCGGCCAAGTTTGCCATTTGAAACACTGTGTCATGCCAATTTATAGCTGGGAAGTAATAAAGCGCAGCCGGAAGCATGCGCAAAGGAATAATTGGCAATAAAAGCAAAATGGACAAATGCAGGGGTTCTTTCATTATTCAGAATAATCAAGGAGCCTAGCTGATGTTTATCAGTTGAGTAATGTGAACGTTCCCTTTCTTTAAAATGTGTCTCTTGTGTATGTAGTTTATTTTGACTCCATGAAGTCCGGATTTTTTCTGCATGTGCTTTCTCGTTTACATTGTGAAGATACGGAAGCTGCATTTGCACGTTATCACTTCCTGTTTGCACGAGTATTGCAGCATACGTTTAAATCACAAGTGCTTCCCCTTTGTAAGGCCAAGAGCTCCTTATCTGTAGGAAAATTACATCTTTTAAGTGATTAGTAGCTGCCATTTCACATCACATTTTCAATAACAAGTTATGTGTTCGAAGTGGAAGAAGTATCTGCTCGTGTAATACTTTAAACATTTCATTCCCCACCGATGAAGTCTAAAATAAACATTAGGATCTCGTACATTTCCCTTTGGAAAGGGCCAGCGACAAAGCATGCTCCTTTAATGTGAACATTTCCATAAAAGCGAACCCACATCCCAGGAACGCACATGTGCATTGACACATAGATCCTTTTCGCGGCGCTTGCTGGAAGAACAAATGACACTCAATGAGTGTTGTGAATTTCTTATAAACGGAGGTTTTTGCTTGTATATATTTTTTTGCGTCTGCAGTGATGTTTTGGTGGCCGTATGTGGGCACTCCACTCCCAGACTTGGCTACACTACCCTTCCCGTTGATCCTTTGACCTCCCTCCTACCTACTTTCACTGTCAGTTCAGTGATTGCGTCACTTGCCTCGAAGCGGTCTGTCAGAAATTTCGAGAAGCAGTCCCGTCTCTGGCCACTCTGCCCAATCACTGCCCTGTGGCCGGCCGCTCCAAAAGCGAGCAAGAGACACAGAAGGGGAGCAGAGACATCTTGGCACCTCCCCCCCCCCCCCCCCGAACGATACACATTCCCGGCGGAGCCAGACTTTTGACGCCATTGCTGCACGACACATTTGCTATTTTCTGTAGGTTCATTCCAGTTCTTTTGCAGCACGCAGACCATTAAAACGTGAACAATATCGCGTTCGCTGTCTGCATTCGGAAACGACGGTCACATCCCAGAACAACCACTCTAGCTCACTTCGTGTCTGCTTACGGTGATACAACTTGCAATAAAAGAATAGTGGCAAACACATGACATTGATTGAAGCGTGGCTGCTGGCAGCCTGCAAAAAGGGGCCACACAGACAGGTCGATCTGGCTAACAAAATAACGGTTACAAAAATTACCGATCTGCTCTACGAGATTCACGCTGCTGTGATGAAAACAAGGGGAATCGCTTCTCACACTGCATACTTGCCAACCCTACAGATTTGGGTGACAGATCCTACTGCTTTTTACAGTGGCAGGTAATGTATGTGACTCCATACTTGCCAACATTCTGTGACCAAAAAGATGTAGGATTTTTCAAGTTTCAAAAATAATAATTCACATAACAATGACATCACAGGAAAATACTAAATATACATTGTTGGCACCCGTGAAGCATTCTAAAATACACAACCCATCAAACAGCACAACATGGAAAGATGTTCAAATGTTAAAAATGTATAATTCTGAATGGTAAGTTAACACCAAATTCAATTACACAGAAGGTAATCACACAGAGCTGGCAAGCAACGTTTGCCGCTGCTCCGAAGCAGCAGCCTGGGCAATACATATGTATTTCTGCAGTGCAAGTTGAACACTGAATGACCTGGAGACTGATACCCCCCTCAGTCTGATGGGCAGATGTGGCGCTCTGCCACTTGCCTTCCTTCACTGGTGGTTCACCGAAGGGTTGTTCCAGCAAGAGTGCAGGACAGAGTCAGTGGATTGGTCTGAGCCCAATCAAAGTAATCACCTACCAGCCCACTGTACAGACAGACTTATTAATGTATTGCATGCTTCCTGCAGCCTGCCTTAGAGTCACATACATTACCTGCCACTGTAAAAAGCAGTAGGATCTGTCACCCAAATCTGTAGGCAGTAGGACTGCTTAAAAAGCAGTAGCCTACTGCCTAAATCTGTAGGGTTGGCAAGTATGTGACTCTAAGGCAGGCTGCAGGAAGCATGCAACACATTAATAAGTCTGTCTGTACAGTGGGCTGGTAGGTGATTACTTTGATTGGGCTCAGACCAATCCACTGACTCTGTCCTGCACTCTTGCTGGAACAACCCTTCGGTGAACCACCAGTGAAGGCAAGTGGCAGAGCGCCACATCTGCCCATCAGACTGAGGGGGGTATCAGTCTCCAGGTCATTCAGTGTTCAACTTGCACTGCAGAAATACATATGTATTGCCCAGGCTGCTGCTTCGGAGCAGCGGCAAATGTTGCTTGCCAGCTCTGTGTGATTACCTTCTGTGTAATTGAATTTGGTGTTAACTTACCATTCAGAATTATACATTTTTAACATTTGAACATCTTTCCATGTTGTGCTGTTTGATGGGTTGTGTATTTTAGAATGCTTCACGGGTGCCAACAATGTATATTTAGTATTTTCCTGTGATGTCATTGTTATGTGAATTATTATTTTTGAAACTTGAAAAATCCTACATCTTTTTGGTCACAGAATGTTGGCAAGTATGACACTGCACTCCTCTTAGCAAAACCTCCATGCAGTCTATTTAGCGGTGTGCCGGGGGTCACAAGCAACATTTCCAGGGGCACCAAGCTCAAGGACAGGGGTAGCAGCTGACACCTCGGGTGACCCTCAATTGATGTGCATCGCCACAGCTGGAAGAACACTCCAACTCCCACAGAAGGTTCAAGGTTTTTTTTAATTGAGTTTCTCTGCAAGGCACTAAGGCCACCCTCCACTTGCTCGTCTATATGTAGCTTTTTCCACCCTGCTCTGCACACTCTCTCCAGGTTGTTATATAGTGATTATTAACCCCTACTCTCTATTCTCTAGATAACTGTAAATGAGGGAACAAAGGCAACCGCCTTCACTATCTAATCACACTCTGGGAATTTCTAGGCTGGTCCTGCAATATTCATGTTGTACCTAAAGAGGTTTTTAGGATTGTGCCTTTCAGACACGCTTCCCAACTGGGTCTCCTTCCTCTTACACTCCCATGTTCCCTTACACATGTCTGCTATCCTCTGCTCGCTACTCTCCTGAGTCCAACTCCACCCACTGTCTCTTCTCTCTACCTCTTTCTCCTCTCTCTCGGTCTCGCTCTTCTACTACTATTACCTGCCTCCACCCTTCAATGTTACTACTCTTTCCCTCACACTACTGCTCCCTCCTCCACACTGCTACTCCAACCCAAGCCCAGCCAACTGACCCACCGGCTGAGGCTGCCAACAGCACATCACTGCTCTCTTGCACTTTTCCAGCTTATTCCCACTAAACTCACCCCCCCCCCCTCCTCCCTTTTCAGAGTCGCCAGGGGTACAAATAACCATTAACATTAACACCTTCTACTCAGTCACCTTCCTTTCACTATCACAAACCCCTTCCACTTACCCTCTACACGCCTTTTAACATGCCCACTCACCCACCTTACATGCACACTCACCACACAGTACCACCTGCTCTCAACCAATATTTAAACTATCTAAATGGCCTCCACACTCCAGTCCATCGTCCTTCCTCCTGCTGGACTCTTGGTCCGCCACCTACTCCTCCTCTGAAAACAACCCACACCCTCCTGTTTCCTCTCCCTGCTCTTTTTTGACCCCTTTACAAATAGTGGGCAAAGCCCCCACCCATTTCCCCATGCAGGGCTGCTGCGCTGCAGCAATGGCGGCCCCTGTTGCAGAGTGTCCCAGTTCATGTTCATGTTAGGCGGCCACAGCGGTAATCCCCAAAGTAGATGCAAAATAGTCCAGCGAAAGCCAGTCCGCATCAGTTCCATCTTGTCGTGGCTTTGTTAGGTCTGGTGCAGCAGTTAGTGCTATGCATGCGCTGGTGTTCGTGAATAGTGCGTCACAGGTCCAGTGGCTGCTCTGGCTCACCATTTCCTCCTTCGCCTACTCTCTCTTTGCCTTCTAGTTCTGAAGCTCAGCCTGTAGGCGTCTAGCAGGGGCAGTGGTGGGATGCAGCCTTGCGGGCGGACGTTCCATACTTTGGCTGCCTCATTTCTCATTTACAAAAAAGGCGAAAAACTGTCCAGCATTGCTCTCAAGATGTATGGGGTGATGTAAGTTGGTACTGTTGGTATACAAGCAGACACTTGGGAAGAGGACAGAAATTGGGTCCCTCTCATAAGCCACTGCCCTCCTCTGGGGTGAGATTGGCTCCAACTTCAACCCTGCTAAGCCTTCTCCCACCCCGCCAGGCTTAGAGGGGTTCCTATCTCCTCATGGCGAAGTTAGATACTGATTTTGTCACAACAATTACAATTCCCTGCCTAGTTACAGAATAAGATGGATAAAGGAGTGTCAAATGCAACAAATCCTCTTCTTGATGTAAGTGGCAACGCCACTTCTACTAGTTGCCAACATACCAATTAGTAGTGAGTTAAGCAGTAATTTGTTTATTCTGAGTCAATTCAATAAAGAGAGAACTATAACAGTTTCAGACAAGTGGTGCACTGTTGTTTTGACCCATGCATTACTTCCCGTGCAGGGAACACCCAACAGTTTGAGGGGCACCCATAGTCCGAATCCCAAACCCAGCACGGTTGGGTTGCACAGGCCTACGTAAATAATTCTTAGTGTAAGTCTCAGAGCATAGGTCTCCCAGGCTCAGTACTGAACATACACTTCTGCTAGGAATGCTTTGACAGCTAGCAGGGCATCCCTTGTGCAACTCCCTGCACCAGCGCAAAAGTTCACCGCTTCGTTGCTTCCTGCGGTTGTAGTTCCCAACCACTCCTGTATAGCCAGACATGAAAAGCAACAGCACAAGGTTCTCCTCTGCGCCTCTTGCTGCAGGAGACAGATACAACAACGTTTACCTTAAGATGTTTGTTGTTCTATGCAGCTTTTCACCAGTTGCAATCCTGCTGCAGTGGCTATCCCTCCAGGTTACACCAGCCACCCACTTTCTATGTTGTCGCGTCAGTGACCAAAGCTGCAGATCTTGGGTGTTTCACGGGGGGCCTAGATGTCAAAACGCTCCTCAGACCCCTCCAGACCAAACAGCCGAAACAGCAAGTGGCAACCATTGACACAGCAGGCTTCAATGCAAGGGCAACCCGCCGGATATTAAATCCTCTTCCTTAGTCTTGCTCCGAGCGAGGGGAGGGGAGGCGCGGGCCTCCAGGCGGTGCTCCAGTTTCAGGACAAACAGCACGGGGTCCATCAACATGTAGGCACATGCCGATAGTTTCATAAGATTGGTAGTTTATCTTTTCAAAGCGTAGTACTTTTTACATCTCTCCTTCACAACCCTATACAGTTTGTTATCAAGTAAATTAGGGCGTCTAGCCAATTTATTAATCCATGTTTATACCATTTTGGGGGACATCCCATTCAAGGAATTTTAAAAATAGAGCCTGAATAAGTTCAGCAGATTTTATATTTTGAGTTTCACCCTCACATGCTGAAGAAAGAAACAAGCTTGTGTGTAATAACAAACATTTTTATAAACCAAAATGGCATCAAAATAATGTGACTGGTAATTCCGCCAGAGAAACCAACCTCACGAATTAAGTTTATTAACATTTGATTAAAATTTTATTTATTGTGAAATGGTTTACCCTTGTAAACCTTACACATATGCAATTACACAAATATACAAACATTACATAAAAAGAAAAACATTATATTCAAAAAGTTAAAAAGCCATACGAAAGGAAGAAATCATTTTTAAAATCATCATAATTTGACTTATTTCATTTGATTACATATTCAACACAACATATTATGGTTATAGAAATATCAATGTAAAATGTCCTGACAATGATCCAAATCAAGTTAATAAAGTTGCTACATGCCTTAACTGGTGCATTATCATTTAAATATTAAAACGTTTTTTTACCAATTAATCTCGATCAGGGTGATGCGATGCAAACATTTCACTAGAGCTATTGTCAATACGACCTCATTTCCACTGGACAGACGCCCCCCAGAACCCATCGTCAAAGCCACAATTCATTATCTACAAATTTGCCAAACAATGACAATCTCAGATTTTGCAAAGTTGGACACATTATAGGTTTTGAACACAATCGTGTTGTTTGCAGAGGTCACAATAATTTTTACAATCTGGATTGTTGTATGACAAATATTCGATTTTGGCAGTTGGAATCACATTTAAACAGAATCTTAAAAACTGGTTTCTCCAGTATGCGTTAGGAATATATTTGATATAATTCCATCTAAAAAATATGCCAATGGGTTTGTCAATCCGTGAGAAGCTTTTATGTACGGAGTAGGAATGCGTCCCCTCAATGGTAATAGCATCAATCTTTCTGTAAGAGAGCCATTTTAATTTACATTGGGTTAGCGCTTAAGGATTCAGCAGTTAGCTGTATTAAGGATTCAGCAGTTAGCTGTATTAAGGATTCAGCAGTTAGCTGTATTAAGGATCCAGCAGTTAGCTGTATTAAGGATTCAGCAGTTAGCTGTATTAAGGACTCAGCAGTTAGCTGTATTAAGGATTCAGCAGTTAGCTGTATTAAGGACTCAGCAGTTAGCTGTATTAAGGATTCAGCAGTTAGCTGTATTAAGGACTCAGCAGTTAGCTGTATTAAGGACTCAGCAGTTAGCTGTATTAAGGATTCAGCAGTTAGCTGTATTAAGGACTCAGCAGTTAGCTGTATGGTTTCCAGTATGGTTTCACTTAGGGACATGACATTTGAAATGGACCTGCCCCCTTCCCCCCTGCAAGCTTTCTTTCAAATCAATAGAATTCTTAGCCATAGTTAAAATAGCCTTATAAAAGGTTAACATTGTCCATTTTAACAAGCCATTAATTGATATTAGTCCCAATTCATATTGAATGGCAACCATCAGTCTATAGTTGGGGAGGCGTAGTTTTTTTTCTCTAAATTATACTTTCAATCTTTTCAATGTCCAATACCCTTGCCAAATAGTTAATTTCGTGACTATACCTCAGTGCTGGAATCACTTTCGCCTGATAAAAGTGAATCACTGCAAATCTCCCACATTTTCTGTTGATTTTCCTCATTTGCAAAACCATCGCAATTGCTTTTTGCATCATTCTTTTCATGACCAAACCTCTATTTGGACACATGTCCAAGATGAACCCCAAGTAGACCATATTGGTAACCGGTGCAAGTGGCATTTACCCTACATTCCAGTTAATCCATATGATTTCTTAATATTTGTATAGAATCATATGATTTCTGTCTTCGTAGGGTTGATCACTAAGTCATTGCTTGCAGCATAGCTAAATGTGGCATTCAGCAAGTGCTGCAAACCCAATTGTGTGCAGTCCAGAAATATTACGTCATCTGCAGCAATTTAAGTTCATGTAATCATGGCGGTACAAAGGAAGCCTCGGCAAGGCATTCCCCCAAATCAGAGAGCTAAAGGTTGAACAGGCAGGGGGCCAGAACACATCCCTGCGTCAATCCTATATGTGCTGGAAGTTCTTTTGTAAGGGCTCCCTGCCTGTCCAGCCTTATCTGTAAACATGTGCCCAAATCCAGACTAGGGTTGCCAGAATCGACTTCAGGATTTTTCATGCATTCAACTTCCCCCATAGGTCATCTCTGTGTACAGCGTCAAATGTCTGTGAAAAGTCAATGCATGCAATGTATATAGAGGCACCCTCACCACTCCAAGCTTTTTTGGTGGAGCCTGTTCATAATAAAACCATTTAAGGTCATCCCCAAGCCCTTCCTGAATCCAGTTTGATAGTTCTTAAACTTCCCTGTGGATTCCACCCATTGTTCTAATTCTGTGAGAATTAGAGATGCAAAGATCGTACTCTCTGCATTGAGTAGGGCTATGGGTCGGGAGTTGGCTGGGTTTAACCGGTCACTCTTCTTATATATAGGGATATCAATTGATACATTCCCAGATTTGGGAGTGGTCTTAGTGACAATGATGTCTTGAAATAACACGTAAAGGGAAATAGCCTACAGCTTCACATAATTTTTGTGAATATAATTGCTTAGACCATTGATTGCTCTAGAGTTTGATGCATTTTTTATTAAATGCTCGACATCTTCTATGTCAAACACAATTTCCCATTTGTAAGGAATTTAGAACTGTTATTTCTGAACACTTTTAAAGATTTGAAAAGTAAGTATCCCATACCTTCTCCGAAATAGGACTGCATTGTAGTTCATACTGTGTACAGTGCATCCCATTAATTAAACTCCAGCAATTACATGCACTTTTTGTTGTAATAATTCTGAGCATCTGTTCCCATCATTCTGCAGCAACGTGTGACATTAAGCTATGTGCCAATTTGTATACTGCTGTCGCACTGTATGCGTTTTATCAACCCTATCTGCCTGTCAGATTGATGCTTTTCTTACAAGCTTCAGGCTTGCTCTTAGAGGCCGTTTTTTCCCTTGTACTTCTGGATCAAAATGATGAATTTTCTGCTTGGGCCTGTTCATTGTATTTAGTTACCTGTTTAATATTATTAATAACGAAGGTGAAAACACGTTCAGCACTTAATGCATGTGTTTTTTCTTCCCATGATATGTCAAATAGACGCCTAATTTATCTATTAAAAACACTTGAATTATGTATTTTCATTGCAATCCTGTTTCTTATTTGACAATCTACACAATTCATTAAACCCTTATTAATTTTACTCTTAAATACGAACTTGAAAATTATAGGTAAGCAATCATGATCACTCAGATGTGTCTCCAGGATCTCTAATTTTTCACATAGGTTAAACAATGATGGTGTTAAGAATACATAATCAATGCATGTTGCCTTATTATTATTACGCCATGTAGGATTGCTTGATATGTCACCTTTCGCATTGCCATTTGCATGTCCCACAATTCAAAGTAATTGATTCATTTTCACCAGATTCAAGCTGAGTTTTATGACGACACTGCGTCCCATCTGAACCCAAATGTTGTGTTTCCAGGCTGCTTTGCAGTCAGTATTAAAATCGCCAGATACAATGATATTTCTACATTTTGGCTCTTCCATATAGGTATCGATAATGTGGGCCATCACTGAAATAAAGTGATATATCTTTAAGGTCAAAGGGTTCCAATAAATGTACAATATTAGAATCAAATGGTGGGTAGATGTCTTTTCAAACATCACCTTCACAGCCAAAATGATATAAATGGGAGTTTGAAACAATTTCACATTTGTTAAGATCATATTTTTTGATGGCTGCGATTAAACCGCCCCACCCTCCAACTGTTGGCACTGCACCACTGGAAGGTGTGGCAAGATGTTGTGCTATGACGTAACCATCCAAGATCAGTGGCATCGTAAGCCACACTTCTTGTAGCAGAAGTGTATTATATACACTGAATTCCTGGGAAAGCGACTTGTTATTAAGAAAAGTGTTGAAACTCCTTGACTTCCAAGACAGCAATCTCATGTTAGACAAATAACATTCTTCATTACAGACCAGTTCCCATATCTTCTTGCCTCCTAAACTCTTTTGTAAAGGTTTGAGCATGCCATGACCAGTCCGCTTGGTTCCATCCAACATGAGAAATTGGATTTGTTAATTCAACCGAGCGTCCCAGCGAAAATTCCTCATAGCACCTGATATCAAGTGCTTCGCCCCTCCATCCATCCTTATAAATGGTTGCCTCGGTCTCAACAAATCTTCAGCGCACGTCTTATCTCCATGAAATACTGTTAAATCATAACCCATTTGCCTAAGCAATCAAGGTTTATCTAATAGCATTTTGATCACTACTTTAGACAGTATATGTAATAAAACCACATCTGTCCGTACAGAGTCAATAAAATAAACTAATTCTATATCTGTAGATGTTAAAAGGTGGAGATACAGGAATTCATGAAAGAGTCCAAGAACATTTGAGCAATTTAGTGCAATACTATTACTAGATTGCGAACCAAATTCTAACAGCAGTTGATGCGCTGGGTGCACAAGGTGTTGCTCGCAGGGTTATTCTCACAAGATGCCCTACTACTGCTATTGATTATACGCACACGAAAGTTAATACTTGGGTTTTCGCGAGGTAGTAGATCCTTTAGTTGCAGATTATTTGTCAATTGATCAGTCTGACATTCCATTGTGCAACATACCTTCTCAGAAGTACCTTGTGTGCCAGTAGAAGCATCCCACCGAGTTAGGGGGATCACTTTGGGTGAATAAGCACCTATAACATTGTGTATTGGATGATTCCTCTGAGCCTCTTCTGATGTGTTCAGCCCCCTTTGCTTGCTGCATTTCTTTTGTCCTTTATTACTGCATTGTTTCATTCCTGGGGGCAATTCACCTATTGCTCCATCAATCTGATTAGCCTCCCAGTCAGTTAACCCCTTATTCGGTTAGGTGTACATTTCAAAGTCATTTTCGTGAGCTTGGATGGTTTGATCTTGCATTGTCCAAATATTTTTACTTTTTCGTTGCGTTTTTATGTGGTGACAACACAGTGGGGATAGAGACAAACACAGAGGTTAAAGACTGAATAGTTGTGCCTTAATCATTTTTTTCTCATTAGCAACGCCACAATCTCGCTCCATAGCACGAGACAATTACGGTTCAGAAGCAGTTTATAGCTGTTTGGAGCCTAATTTCAAATCAATGCACCTAATATTAGTTTTGAGTAATTCGAGGTTTCGCTTTATTTCACTTAAGGTCAGAGTATGTGACTTCATTTCCGCACTGATGTTATCATAAAGGCTCACAAAAGAACATAAAACCATGTTAAGTGCTGAAATGGACGGTGCTGATAACTTTATCTTATCTTCCATATCTCTTAGAGTATGGTGTGATGGAGCTGGCTGTCATTAATTAATCTATTTCCTGTGAGGTGCTATGTTCAGTCATGAATGTAGGAAAGTCCGCCAAAGATGTCACTGATAGGCGATCTACCCACATTTTTGTTTAACTCAGCACATTCGATAAGAGAGGCTTTCAAGTTATCGTTATATAGCTCCAAATCTAACAAACTACCATCATTGATGAAGTTCTTTTCACCCTGAGAGGCCGGCAAAGTCTTAAGCGGTGTATGTAATTCTGTACTTGTACCTACAGTTGGATAAAAGTCAGTTATTTTCATGTGCAACAAAGCTTTTCTTTTGCCACTTTGCTAGCACTAGGCTTGTTTTCCTGCCTGTTAGGTACCACTGTGCCAGTTACTAACTTTACGACACTTAGGGGATGTCGCCAAGATGGCAGAACTGCCAGTTGCAAGCGGCAGGGCAGGCACCTCATGCAGCGATCCTCTATCTAAATTTATAGGAATGGACACAGTAACAGAGTCCTGGGTGGCCGGTTGCATATCAGGGTGATACTCGAAGACTGTTTCCGTCTCAAGTTAAGGATCTGTTAAAGATTGTGTAGGTGGAATCATAATGCAGTCCTTCAGGACAGACTTACTCCTCAAGTCATACATTGGTTGTACCCCAACCGCAAAGATACCTTTTGTGTTCAGACAGGCACGAGTGTGATATTGTTCGCACCACAGTGGAAGAAGAGACTAGTTGCCCCGACTCTAACTGCCTCCAACTGTCCACACTCAGCACGCCACTCTGTGCGGAACCGTCGGCTTTGAAGTAACTGGTGTGTCAGTCAAATCCGTCCTCCAGGAAAAGACACCGACAATCCTAAGGCTCTGTAAACAATGTGCTGCTTTCAACTGTCCACACTCAGCACGCCACTCTGTGCGGAACCGTCGGCTTTGAAGTAACTGGTGTGTCGGTCAAATCCATCCTCCAGAGCTGTGTGCTTTCAAATCTAGGTGCAATTTCCAGCTACTGTGAGTTGTTAATCTAGGCACATTTATTTATTTATTTATTTTTACATTTATAGCAGCGCTTTAAGACCAATGGCATCTAGGCGCTAGTTGCGTTACAGTAGACATTAACAGTGTGATCATTCAACAACAGACAGATGAAGTAGCAACGTGGGAGAGTCCAGAGACTGGTCATATACGCAGACCCTAGGTGAAAAGCCATGTTTTTAAATGTCTGCGGAAGGCCCAATAAGATTTTTCAGATCGCAGGCCCAGAGGAAGTGAGTTCCAATGTTTTGCTGCCAGGACAGGGAAGCTGAAGCCACCTGCTCTGGCCCATCTAAATCTTGGAATGATGAGGCGGTTGGCATAGGCAGATCTAGTCGGTCTCATTGAATGTACTTTTGTAAATTTCTGAGGGAGGTAGGTAGGGGCAGAGTTAGAGAGGCACTTGTGGATTGATAGTGTTTTAAATGTAATGCACTCTCATAATGGGAGCAAGTGAGTGGCTCTTCTCACAGCAGAGACATGATCTCACCATGGTATGTTGAGGGCGGCACAAAGCGCATTGTTCTGGATGACCTGCATTTTGTGGCTGTTCTGCTTTGAGGTGTCTACAAAGAGAATGTTGCAATAGTCTAATCTCGATCCGATGGTAGCATGGGCAATAGTGAGGCAGCTATCGGCTGAGAGGAATGGCCTGCAGGCATTGATGCTTTTAGTGGTATGGACCGAAAAAGATGCAATGGCATTCACATGGCGAGTTAGGGAGAGGGATGCATCAAGGTAGTCTCCCAATTTTTTTACTGGGACCAAGATGCCGTCAATGGTGAAAGAGATGTAACGATGGTCAAGGTTTTTAGCACGGGAGGGGATCCCACAAGGAGGATTTCTGTCTTTACGTTGTTCATGCAGAGTAGGTGGGAGGCCATCCATGCCTGAATAGTGTGGTAGATTTTGAATAGTACATCAGAGTGATTGGTGTAGCCACCTGAGAGAAGGAGAAGAATTTGTGTGTTGTTGGCGTAGTTTGTGTAGAAAATGCCACGAGCGTCCAGAAAGTCAAAGAGAGGCTTAGTAAAAATGTTATAGGGAGTGGGGGAGGTGCACAAGCCTTCTGGTACTTCACATGAGATTGGCGATGGAGGTCTATTAGCGTTATCCGCAACAACTCTGTCGGCAAGGAAGGAAGTGATACATTTGGTGGCTTGAGGCGAGAAATTGGCTGCAGTGGTGAGGTGATGGCAGAGGATCTTGTGATCAACAAGATCAAAGGCTGCTGAGAGGTCTAGGAGGAGTGGAGGTTTTCCACCATCCGTGATCTCGTCAAGCGGATTCTTATGGTCTAGCAGTGCTGATTCCGTGCCATGACCAGGACGGAATCCACATTTGTCATTCTGCTTGTTCCTCTAAATCTATGTGCATTTCCAGGGTAGGAAATGTGACACAGTTCGATGGATTTCTTGAGGGTAGGAAAGATGTTGCACGTAGATGGATTGTTGGGGGTAGGAAAAGGGACTTTGAGGTTTGGAAATTAGTTGCACTTAGATGGATTGTTGGTGGTAGGAAAGGTGACACACGGATAGATTTTTGGAAGTAGGAAAGGTGACGCACTTAGATGGATTGTTGGCAGTGGGAAAGGTGACGCACTTAGATGGATTGTTGGCGGTAGGAAGGTGCCACACTTGAATGGATTTTGATGTTTGGAAATTAGTTGCGCTTAATTGGATTTCTGGGGATAGGAAATATGTTGCAGACTGTAAATTGCACCAAAAAGATGTGCTTAAAGATCTGTCAGGATAGCTTGCAACTGCTCTGGGGGCCTTGCTACTGGACCCGACAGCTTCTTGATATTAGCATGTGTATACACTTACAATACCTGTAAGGACAGTCATTGGGTTGTACATAGTTATGTGGGTAGCCTGGCATTGCAACCAGTAGAAAGTACATGCAAGCTAACACATGTGTTACACTTAGAGCATTTACCCGTTATAATGTTTAGCCCTCTGGTGATGCCCAAACGTATAGGTCGGTAACCCTTCATTGCTCTTATAAATGCTTAGGTTAGCCATTGTAACGCACAGACGTTATATGCAGGTATCCTTGATACTGCACTTAGTAGACTCCTCTGGTTAACGTTTGTAGTTCTTGAGAGATGTGTAGTAAGAATATAAAGGTAACCTGTCTATTCCGCTCAGAGAATCCCATTTGCCTAGTTTCTAGGGTAGCCAGACTGTGTCCCACCTAGAAGATGTTCTAGGACAACCAGTCTATTGCATTTTGGTAGACTTAAGGGTAGCCTGTCCATAGTGTCTAGAAAAGTGTACGAAAGTAGCTGGCCTTTTCTTCCCTACAGAAGATAGGATGACACACCAACATCAAAGATAAGCTCAGAGCTTAAAGTATGCATAAACGCATCACTTCAGTGGACATCTGCCGCGCAGGCCCAGCTAATCCATCTAGAATGCAGCTTTGACTGGGACAAATTCAGTCCAGCTGGTCACATAACCATTTCGCACTGAAACACCATACTTGCCTCAACACCTCTGCCATTAGAATACAGCGACAACCTATGACAGATTTGGTCTAGCTAGGTACATAGCGAGTCTCCTGGTGTTAAGGGGTGGATGCCTGTCTACAGAGTTGGGGGTTCTGAAATTGAAGAAAAGGTTCCACGAACTTGCGGACCAGGCAGTGAGATACATTGCGAGGCATGCAATGGCGCGCAAATACGGGGAGGAGGTGAGGCCAGGTAGACAGCTGTCGGCGCTAGTGCGGTTTGAGCGTGGACATATGGAAATCACAGCTGTGAGGGCATCTGGAGGGGGGATAGTTGTGAAACCCTGCGAAATTGCGGAGTCTTTCTGTGGTTACTATGAAGCCTTGTATGCATTGAGGGGCACTCTTTCAGGAGTGGCTCTCGCTGAGTATGTTCGAGGGGCGGCTCTTCCTCGGCTCAGCGCAGAGGCGTCATAGCCACTGGCAGCTCCCATTGTGGTGGAGGACATTTTGCGGGCAGTGCGGGATCTCCCGTCATCCAAGGCGCCCGGATCAGACGGCATAACGGCAGAGTTCTAGAAAGAGTGGGGCCCTCGGGTGGTGCATCAGATGCTGGGAGTATGGGAGGAGGGCTTGGTAGTGGGACAGTAGCCCCCTACTATGAGGGAAGCAGTGGTCACCTTAATCATTAAGCCGGGCAAGGACCAGCTGGAGTGCTCGTCCTATCGGCCGATAGCTTTGCTAAACTTAGACACAAAAATCTTCACCAAGGTACTGGCAGATCGTCTGCTCACGTACATCACACAGATAATCCATGGAGACCAATCCGGATTCATTCCAGGGAAGTCGACTGATTTAAATTTTAGGACACTCTTTGCAATTCTCGGCCAAATTGATCCATCCAGGCAAGCGGCCGCGGCATTATTGGACATGGAGAAAGCATTTGATTTGGCCGAATGGGATTACCTATTTGAAGTCCTGTCCCAGGTGGGGGTCCCAGAATACTTCCTAAGAGCTGTAAAATTGGTATACGCGGGCTCAGGGGCCAGGATTAGCATTGGAAGCACATATTCAGGCTCGTTCAGACTTGGAAGGGGCACGGGGCAAGGGTGTCCCCTTTCCCCCTTGTTATTTGCATTAGCAATCAAAGTCGTGGCATGTAGGCTTGGGAGATATCACGGCCATAGGGGCATATCCATGGGGTGGGGGTGCAAGAACTCATTTCATTGTATGCCGATGATGCCATTCTGCTCCTGACCCAGGAGGTTAACCTGGGCCTGTTGACACGAGAAATCAGACTTTGGAGTGGCCTCCGGACTCTTGCTGAATCTGTCCAAGTCTACGCTATTCCCTCTCACTCTCGCTACCGCGCGCCCGAGCAATACCGAAGGGTTTGGATGGGAGCAAACGGCCGTTACATATCTGGGAATAAAGGTTAGCAGAGGGGCCCAATCACTACTTAGGGATAACCACATGGATTACTTGCAGACCCCACGAAGAAGGTAGACAAATGGTGTAGACTCCCGTTATCGCTTATGTGTAGGGTAGCTCTTGCTAAAATGGTGGTGGTGCCCAAGCTGCTTTACATATTTCAAAACATCCTGGTTTGGCTGGGGGTTGACTTCTTCCGCAAGGTGCGTACCCAGCTGGTCAAGCTGGCCTGGCACCCAAAACCCCTGCGGATTTGGTGGGATGGGTTGACATTGCCTTGGGAGGAGGGGGGATATGTGCGCCAGATATTGAAGCGTATTATCTGGCGGCTCAATTGTCGTTTTCCCAATACTGGATGCCGAGTGCGCCACATGTCCCCCATGTGCGTTGTATGGGAGGATAGGTCCAAGAGACCCCCCCTCACCTGCACTTGGTTGTGCCTCATACTTCTGAGGAATCTCTCGCATTTTCTTGCTCCCATCAATGTGGCTCTCCGGTATCACCATTAGCGCAGAATGTAGGGTGGCCAATGAGCAGGTGCCGCTCCATGATTGTGGGAGGTGCAGGTATGCCTGGTTGTCACATACCCAATAAGTGTCCATGAGGGCCACTGTTCCTTTTCTCATGTCCGGGATTGTGAGGGTCTTGTTGCAGTTTTTGTTTAACCCCATGATAGTTTTCCCGTCTCCCTTGAAACACAGTTCATAGTCATTTCTTTCTGTAGTTTAAATGGCTTTTCAATGGCAGTCACCCAGGTCAATTTGGAGATGTGCTCTTTCCATACTGGTGTACATGTTTTTTCTATCCACTGCAGTTTCTCTGGTGCCACACCTCACAGCGCCTCAGCTTTGCACATTATTTCTTCATCTTTCCACTTATTTTCCAAGAATAATGTCCCTTTTATTATAAAAAATGGTTCTTCCAAACATATCACTCCTTCCGCTTTCGGGTAACAGGTCTTCTCGTTTTGCAGCATTTTAAAAGTTACCTGTGCCTGGAAGGTGTTCTTAATTCTGCACAACGTGAGATGACAGAGACATTGGGCATCCACAATAGGCAACTCTTTTGGTAGCAATACTTTGGGTGTACCTGAAGCATGGGGAATAAGGGAGCAGTCATAGCAACTCTCATTTGTTGTTTGTTTTGCAGTTGCACTCATGTCGGCATACCATTTATTTGTCTGGTGGGGGTGTCGTGGGTCTTCCATTTTGTCCAGTCCCAACCCGTAATACTCGTATTTTCTCCTTCCCACCTCCCTTTTCCTCCTATTATTTCTAAGATATCTCCCGGCTTCACGGGCGAGGAACAGTCTAAACCCCCCTTTCTTCCCTCCGCCCCCCTTTCCCATTCATATAATGCTGTGTATCTTACTGCCCTCTCTTCATTCTCTTTCTTTATTCTATCAGGTAGTGTGTTCTCTGTTGTAGGGGTGGTTGCATGTGCCGGCACGCTGGTGGGAGTGTTGTACAGCCATGATTTAACAGAAGGGTTGCGACCATTTAAACTGTGAGCATTGTAATCGGAGACATTTGGCGGGGAAGTTGTGCTATCCTGCATTTTATCCTGCATTCTTTCATTTCGCGAGGTAGCTGCATTGGGCGGTTTAGTGTTATATCCCCATACAAGTTTAGATCCGTCCCACACCAAAAAATCACCTTCTTTAGTATTTGCAGTTGTAGTTTGATTTGTTACATTATTCCCGTTATTCCCTCCCCCCTCGTTCATCTCGATAGAGATGAACGCTATAAACCAATAGGTAGCCAAGCCAAACAGTATTGTAAAAAATAATGTAATGCATACAGACAATCCACACTCATACGAATATCTACACCTTTCAGCTAAAGCATCTTTACATTTAATCAATCTATTCGTTGCAGGCTGCCCTTTTGTTGCCATGGTAGTTCCTGTTTGAAATATAAAAGTGCATTAAGTACGTGCATGTAAACATTTTTGTTGCCACTGTATGTACCAGGAAGTTATAGAAAGGTCCCTTCACCTTTACAGCTGTGGGTGTACAAAACACTACTTCATATTGCCCATGGAACCTTGGGGCATTCCACCGGCGCACAAAGCTTCGGACATAAATGAACTCTCCTGGCAATAATTGTCCTTGTGTGTCCTGTTCCATAAAGGACACTGTTGTGTTCCCTTCCTCCCTGGTAAATGGTGGTGAGAGCTGCCTTGAGATTGCACGCACTGCCTTAGTTAGCTTCTTCAGGTATTCTGTGAATTCATCTCCTAATATTGTGGCACTTCTGTGTGCATCTGAGTGTTGGCGCAGTGGGGAATGTGCTGTGTGCATCCTCCTCCCTGTAACGATTTTGTGCGGGGACAGATGGTGATCCTTGCTCGGCTGATTCCTCAGCTAAAACAGTGCAAGGGGTAAGCAGTAGATCCAGTTTTTCTTTAACGAAAAACACAATTTAGACAATCTTCCTTTTAACAGGCTGTTCATCTTCTCGACAACGCCGTTGCTTTTAGGATGATAAATCGACGAGAGTTTATGTTTTATTCCTAATAATGTAGTCACTTCCTTGAAGAGTTCGTTCACAAAATGAGTGCCGTTGTCTGAACGAATTACGTCACAGATTCCCCAGCGTGGGAACACTTCCCTCACTAGGAACTTTGCAGCACTCTTAGCATCAGGGCATGCACATGGACCCGCTTTCACCCACCTGGAGAATGGACATACAACCACTATCATGTAGCCTGCCCCATTACACCTCTTCCCCATGTCTGCATAATCAATATGTAGTTCTCTGAAGGGCCCTGTTGGTTTTGGAATTATCCCCCTGAGTGTCCGTAGGGTCATCCTAGAGTTATATATTTGGCAAGTCGTGCACTCCATTGTCAACCTAGATATGTGTTCCTGTAGACATGGCACAAACCAATCTTCCTGTATCTCTGCCGCAATGTGTTGTTTAGTATTGTGCGCTGGAAAGTGTAACTGCTGGAATGCTATTTCTAACAGTTTGATGGGCATCACTACTTTTCCTGAGTTATTCTGGCGCCACAATAAATCTGTTGCTGATTGGTTGCAACCCCTCTTTTTCCACAATAGTTTTTCTTCTTTACTTGCACTTTCCTGCAGCTCTAGTATTTGCAATATGGTGTGGCATTGTATCCTTCTGGAAGTTCTTCGCTTGTCTGGTGCTGCAATAGGTACTCACCTGCTCCATGTCTTTCGAAATACGAGGCCTCCTTGGCAGCAGCGTCTGCTGCCGCGTTTCCCAAAGACACAATGTCGGTGTTAGACGTATGTGCTTGGCATTTCACTATTGCTACCATTGTTGGGCCTTTCAGGGCCTCAATCAATTCCTTCAACAGTTCGGCATGTTGCACTGGGGTCCCATCCGCCCTTCGAAACCTTCTCCGCCCCCACCGGGCTAGACCTCCGTGTACGGTGGTCGTCATGTAAGCTGAATCTGTGTATATCGTCACTGCACATCCCTTAGCTGCATGTAATGCTTCTATTAGGGTGATAAGTTCTGCTGCTCAGGCTGAGAAATGGGACGGAAGGCAATATTGTACTAATACTTCATACTCACCTTCTTCTAGCCTCACTACTGCTAGTCCCACATGTTTCTCTCCTGTGTCCATGTCAATTGACGCTGACCCATCTACAAAGTACACCTCTCCCTCGCTCAGGGCATTTTCACACACCACCCTGCCCTCCCCTGTTTCTCCTGTGTATGTTGCACAATTGTGTTCTTGCATGTCTTCTAGTGTGCACGGTTCTGTGATGAATGTTGCTGGGTTTACTGTCCTGCACCTCACTACGTGAATATTGGCGCTGGACAATATTATCTCATAGGCAGTTGCTCGCTGTGTAGTCAGTGTACTTTTTGATCTTTCCAGTATTGCGAACAATGAGTGTTCCACAAACAACGTGACAAGGCACCCCCATTACTATTGTGGCACTTTTCTCAATGGCGAACGCAGCGGCAGCGAGAGACTGCTCGCACGCGAAGTGGCCTTGCATTACTGCATCCAATGTGCCGCTATAGTAGGCCAAGGGTTTGTGTCCTAGAGACCCCCCTCCCCTGCAGTCCCCCCCCTTGTGGAGTCCATGGCTTGTCGGGGGTCCCCCTGCCACCAGGGCCCAGGTGGCGGGTGGACCACTGGCTGACACATTGACCAAACATGCTGTATTAAGCTAGGCCCTGGAAACCATTTTGTGAAACCAGAATGACATGAGCCCCTGTGCGCCACAGCATGGCCCCCACCCTTGGAGAGTTCTCACTTGTCCCTGCGGCCGCAGCTCCCTGGCAGATCCGCTGAGAGCCCGTTCCCACGAACAGACGGACATGAGCTAGTGCTAGAAACAAACACTGTAACATTCACCTTCCGCAGTGTATCACTGTCCTCAGTATGACCCGGCCAGCAGGGCCAGGGTGGAAAAGAACTGTAAAATGGTCCCCCGACAAAAGTAGAGACCCCAAATACTAATATGCAAACTGCTTGTGACGAAACTCTTCTCTACATGACCTTTTTGATAAAATATGTAAAGTCCATGAAGATGGCAGGATGTGTGTTCATGTGGCATTCTGGTTGAAATGCCCATATCCCCGTAGCTATGCGCAAATGGTAGAAGTGTCCCGGGTTTTATGTTATATGTTTCTCCCAGAAGAATGTACTCCAAGGCCCTTTGCCATAACTGAACTAATGCTGCTAGAGTGCAACGGAAAACAACTGCAACCGCATTGGGAGCTCATGTAAATTATGTAAGAAAACGCATAGAATGTATTCGAATGTTCAAGCTCACCATGTGTCACTGCCATCAGTCTCATTGGCCAGTTGTTCCTGCGTGCTCCACCAACCTTAATACTACCTCGCTTATCGTGCATGCATAGAGTGTCATGGTTGTTAAATGCTTAACATATAGTTAACAATAGCAACATTGGTATAGGTAACACATTTGAAATGGCCATGTAAAGGCACTAACGATGTAGACATGTAAGCTTTGAAGAAAAAGCTCAATGAGTATTGCACAGTATATGAATTATTATGTCTTTTTGTATAACCTGCAAACACACGAGGAAAATACCATTGTGGGCATATCCAAGGCCACTTCCCCTCCCTCCCCAGTGAAGCCTGCCAGATGAAAGAGAGAGGCCCGGGCTGCTCTGCCTCACCTCCCCCAATTCGGCTGGAGCCGCTTCAAGCATTCACGTTCCCCCGCAGCTCCCATGGTCGTGACCAGCCACCTGAATTATTTACAACCCAGCAGTAAACCCCGGCCATAAACGCAGGCCAAAAGGTGCCCTTTCTTAGGCTCCACGACCCACCAGCTCAACCCAGGTTAATGGCACCTGTAAAATTAGGACACCCAATATTATAGCAACACTGTAGGAACCCATTCATAATGACTTCCAACGAGACACCAAAAGTTGGACAGCTCACCCCTTGCCCTGAGACCCAACCTCGTGACCTATGATACCCAGCCAACAGGATGATGGTAACCATGTATTGATGTATCACCAAAGGACCCCGCTCTAGGTGCATTCCTCCTGTGTTGCATTAACCTGTAGAATAACCTATTGTAGAATTTACAGGGAAAGATAATATTGCGGTATTGAATGAATGGGGTGTGCGTGGCCATTAGGGCAGAAAGCCAAGGAAGACGTTCCTCACTGACACTGGCCACGCCTGGCACCGCAGCACCGCCCGGATGAGCCCAGCTGGCCTACCCGCCCCACGTTGGCACCCCGTGACGTCCACCAACCACGGCGTAACACTTCACAGCTGCACCTATAGTTAGTCGTCGCCACCCAATCCCCACAAACATGTGCCCCCTATAGTGTGTAGGTTCTTATGACGCATTTTGTAAATATATACGCCTGTCTTTGCTAGTGTAAGACAGAGCGCTCTCAGAGTTTGCAGAGTCCTTTGCATGCCCTATTTTTGACTTATATAAACTCCCATTAAGCTCACCCGCACTTTGTCTTCGCCTTATTCCCATCTTTGGAGAGTCCATTATTGTCTCTCATTGTGGGGAGGATCGTGCTATCTGGGGACGCTCGCCTTCAGCGTATAGAGCGGAGGTCGGTTAGGCCGTATTCCGTACAGGGGGTATTGATCTTGGGTAATGTGGCGGATAGATGCGGGATCGACCCAGTGGCATGCACGGTGCATGCATGGAAGAGAGCCCTGAAAAGGCTCTTGGTGGGGCATCCCTTTGACCCGGGTATTTCCCTGTGGCACAGAGGTCCTAAAGCCGACGTGCGATGTTGCCCTGGCTCGGCACTGGGAAGGTGCGGGGTTTGAGCGAGGATGTGTACCCTGATGGGGTGTTTATGTCACAAGAGATATTTTCCAACAGGATGGGGGGTGGCCTCCGGCGGAGACTCCAGTATCTTAGAATGAAAGCTGCGATTAGAGAATGGTAACCGAGTTTCCCTGCCATGCCGGACACTACCCTGCTCCTACATTACATTAGGAACTCCTCCGGTTGTCGTGGAGTGCTGTCCTCTATTTACAAGCTTATCCTGGCCGATACGCAGCACAAACCCCCCAGAGACAGGCGGAGGTGGGAGGAAGACGCATGGGAGTCATATAGCGCAAAGCAATAGAGGGTTCTGTGCGGGGTTACACACACGTGGGCCCTTAGCTCGAGGTTGCAACTATTGCAACTTAAAACGCTCCACAGGGCATATAGCACCCCAGCTCGGGTCCATAAATATGATAAGTCGAGGTCGGCCAGGTGCCCTAGGTGTCCCAGTGAGCCAGCAGAATTCACGCACATGCTCTAGGGGTGCGTACAACTAAGACCCTTTTGGGAGGAGGTAATGAAAACTATGTCGGATATGCTGGGTCTTGCTGTTCCATGTACACTAATGGGTGGTATGTTTGGATGGGCGCCCGGGGTGCCGAAGCGATATCGTAAGCTCCTTATGACCTGTATGATAGTGGCCAGGAGGTGTATCCTGATGAGGTGGACTAATGCAAATCCGCTTGGGGCCTCCAGGTGGCTAGCGGACTTAATCTGGTTGAATAACATGGACAGAGACTATGCAGCCCTCTGCGGGCCCAGAATAAACCCAGGGATATATGGGGGCCCTTCAAGGCTTATTTGTCGACTCTAAATACGGCTCCAACCTGAAGTGGACTTGGTGGGGGTGGGAGCACATGATCATCTGCATCTGTGGGGCCTCTGGTATGAATACAATGTCAGCTGTACTGAGTTAACATCTGCTCCCTTGTGTTCCTATGTAATTATGTGTATGTTTTGGAGCTCTGAGTACGATGTCCGAATACCAGGCGACTGTACCAATGTCATTGGATAACTTGATGATGTGAATCGATTAATAAAAACATGTTATAAAAAAAAATACATAGCAAGTCTCCTGCACTTGCGCTCTGCCGTGGCCTTCCCCAGCACCCGCCCATGTGCCTGACCTCTTGGGTTGCTTACTGGAGACTAGCCAGCCCTCCTAAATCCTAATCCTGGCCAGATGCACACACACATCTTAAACCTCCTCAGAGCCTTCCCATACCTGGGCTTCCTGACAGAAATCGCTTTGAGGCATACAAATGGGAAAAGGCGCTATATAAATTCCTACTAAAATACAATACCGTAATTGCAGCATAATGCCGGTACTTTTGCATATCAATCACCTCCACATTCCAAGGGATCTCATAATGATCTCATAATGAACATGACATGTTGGTGTTAGATACACAACTGAGGGTTCCTTTCTTCCTGCTGATGAAGTTTTCACAGCCACAGATCATATTTCTTTATCTGCTGGCCTTCCTTATGTTACAGCCATCGCTGATCCACACCCCTTAGCCCCAATTTGCCATTGGTTTCCCTCCTGTAACTCCAGGCCTGGAATGTCAGTATGGCCCCAGGTCACAGCCTATGAATGCAGGGATAGAGCAGGCCACCAGGGATCCAGATCTTCTTCACTCCGACCCTATTCTATCAAATCTATAGTTCCAGAAGCGCATACACTTCTGAAATTGTCCCTCACTTCTCAGGATGTACAGTCAATGGGCCTCATTACGAGTTTGGAGGTAGCCATGCCGTTTTTAGCGGCATCGCTACCCCCAAACTCGTATCCGGGTCCCGCAAAAGGGGATTTACCGGGCCATTCTGACCTTGGAGGGCCCGGTAATTCCCTTTCGCGGGACCCAGACCTGGTACGTTCCCATTCCCATTGAGCCCCAAAAGGGCTCAATGGGAATGGGGAGGATACTAACAACGAGCATCCTGCACTGCTAGCGGGTCCCGCTCTGCACGTCTGGTCTGGTCAGGCGTCTAGAGCGGGACCCGCTGCAGACCTCGTAATGTGGCGGCCCGGAATGAACGTGCCTGTCCCTTACTGGCACCGTTCATTCTGCGGCCGTCAGCCTCTTAATGAGGCCCAGTGGATATACATCCACCCCTCAGTACTTACAAATGACAGAGGGGGAGTTTCATATATTTCCATTAAGAGTATTGCTGCCTTCAGGATTATTTCCCTTTCATATTATACTGACATAGGATTTATTTTGAGCTGTCTCATAGAGTTGGGCGCCCTCTTAAGGACTGGTTGAATGCTCCCTTTCAGTAATAGGTGGGCATCAGTCAGCAAGATGGGGTCAACTTCCCTCCACAGTCTGTTTCCCTTCTTTCTGTTTTGAGCATGCCTTACACGGAATTAGGCCTGGATCTTTAACATCAGGTGGGAGTCACTTAAAGTGCTCTGTTAATAATTAAACATGGGTCCAAAGGAAAGCAATCTATTCCATTTTCTTTCCTGTGGTTTTCAATTCTCCTTTCTCTCCTTCTTCCCATCAATCGGTCAGTGAGTGAATGTCCCCAGAATCCATTGGGTTGAACCTTTATAGAGCAGACACCACTGCCCCTAGAGGTATGTATAATTTTTCTAATCTATTTTGTCAATTTTTGTGACTGGACAATGTTCCAAAATTGACATCACACTAAATGTGTATGTGTCTAAACATGAAATGACACACTAATGGTTGGTCCTGACAAAGGCGCCTAAATAGTGTCTGCCTAAACGTCTTTCTTTATTCATTTGTTGCTATGTTGACCAGGAATCATGTAACAATCATAGTTATCAATGCTGACTAATGGAGTCTGACCAATGTTGACTAATAAAATTTGATTATTCATATTTATTTTTTAACAAAATATTTTTCTATTAAGCGTGTGAATATATAAATGTCTATGTAAATATATTATTTTCATTTTATTTTTTGTTCTTGTCTAATACATTAACATGAAATTGAAATTGCATGTCAATAATTGACATTCACAATTTATGTTTGTAGACATGGAATTACTTACACCTTGTCTAGCCTCCACCTCACCTCTGGTAAGCATGAATGCTCAATGAACAACTCATAAATGAAACAGCATTAATTTGTACCAGAAAGATCAGCTGAAAATCGTTTTAGAATACAGTCAATTGGAACACCCTTCTCCCTTATAAATAATTACCAGAATTCCATATTGTGTACGGGGTTCTGCCTCTTAGTATATACCCTTGAGTATTTAAAGCCACTTTCTATCACTTCTGTCATACTCCCAGTCTTCTCCGGTGCGACTTTCCTTCCCCCTGAAAGATGGGTGGGCATTTGATAACTTGAGTGAGGGCCTCTACAGACCGCTTCCCAGAGCAAATTCAGTGTACATATAACACATCTGTCTATGCCCTGTGGCAGCTGGAAGCTGTAAGTGGAAGCATTTGTTTTTATTACCCAAAACCTGCATACTTAGAAGCAGCTCCAGGCAAGTCAAACTTTTAAATTTGAGTTTCAAAATCCAGTGTTCACAATTTTCTCCTCGGAAAGCATTTCCCATGTCCTGTAGCTTGTTAGAGGTTGAAGGCCATTTGGATGTCCAGCTCAAAAGCAGGTTTAATTCACAAAATGTAGCTTTAACAGTAATTTTCTTTTCCCTTGCTTTTAAACTTCCACAGAACACAGCAACATTATACAAACCCCATCAAAGGTCAACATTTTCAACATCTGTAGGTTTCGCAAAACCCATTCTTAATCATTTAGAGGAAAACAAACACAATGCAGGGCCCAAGTTGTTTTTTACCTTTCCAATACAATGCTGTGATTTTCATCCAAGATTGGACTGTTTTTCCATTTCAAAAGATTGCTGGATACTTTCGGGTAACTGGTAGAACTTATTTTCTTGGCCTTGTCGTATACTTTGGACATATACTGTTGCAGCTGGGCTGCTAACATCACACATTTTCCTTGCATGTATCATTTCAGATGCTGCATACAGGATGCAGCTCACATGTTTGTAGTGCTTTTCTTTCTTTGCATCCTTTTCCTTCACATAGATTTCCCATCAGAAATCCTGCCCCCTTGCTCGTACTCCTTGACGCAGCAAAAGAAGAAGGAAAGGGAAATGTTTCTATTTCTGGTCGACCTTGGATAAGTCTTTCTTCCATTGTGTTTTCTTTTCTAGATCTTTTCCCCTCTACAGGTTTACATTGGGAGGATCCTTCCCTATCGCTCAGGCCCTGGAAAGAATGTTCTTGTTAGTGTACTAAAGAGAGGGTGTAGGAAGGCTTGTTTAGTAACACAAAGAGAGACAGTTTTTAGGGAAAACTTACATTCTATAGTTCTAATTTTATTATTTATCCTTACACTGTTATGGACAAACTTTTTCATTCAGTCGTCCTCTTTCACTCTAATTTTGCCACCTACTTGTTAATTCTTTCGTTATTCCTTTTCTTTTTCTGTTCTCTATGTTTTATTCTTCAGGATTGTTTTATTCTTCAGGATTTTCTTCTGCCCCAACTTCTGTTGGCTCCTCAGTCATTCCCAAAGCTGGTCGAGGGTGACTGCTTTTCAGTTGATTGATGTGGACCAATTTTTCTTCAATGAGATCTCCTTTTGGGGTGCAGATCTTAGATGACAGGAGCGATCTTATCAATGATGTCAAAATCATCTCGACAAGAATGTAAAAATGCCTGCTCTTTGACTTGATTTCTTTGAAATGTATAGGAGGTCAATCGAACCACCTACCTCGTACACCCGTTTGGTTGTTCTGAGGTCCACAGGCTCAAAAGCTGCCTCTTGCTGATGAAGCTCAACCCCTCCAAGACCAAATTCCTACTCCTCACCAACAACACCGAACACCCAGACATACGGACCTGCCTATCAACCATGAACCCTGAGGGCTTCACACCCAAGCTACCCTCCTGTGCCAAGTCCCTCAGGTTCCAAATCGAAACACACCTCTTCTAAAAGATAGGCATAGCTAAGAAAAGGGACTCTGCCTCTCAAGTTCTCTTTATGGTACTTGGGGTACTTGACCCTTCCCTGGTGGTCAACAGGCTTCATTCCACCACTGCAGTGAGGAGGGGGAGAAGGTTTTTAAGGTGTCTGCCCCTTCTCCTGGACAGTTTGTGAAATCTTCCCTCGCAGAACATACTGTTGCTTGCAGGTGCATGATGTCATTGAATTAGAATTGTTACTTTATCGTGGTGCAGGGCCAATGTACAAAGCCTACTTCTCGCATTTATTCATCTTGCTACTGTGTGCTCTGTGTGCACACTAAAACCTCTTCTACCATGAGGGGATGCTGTGCGTTCATCTTGCTATAAGATCTTTGCCAATGTTACTGTGTGCACCTGCGATCAAAGCTTTGCCTGTTTTACTCTGCCATAAACAGAAATTAATTGTTGCATATCTCGGCTGAAATCCTGGGAAGGCCAATTTATGCAGTTTCAGCTCCCTATCGCGTCCTCCCTCCTTTCTCAACCTTGGCATCCTCAGCCTTCTGAACACCGTCATGAACCAACAAAATGGTTTAAGTTACTTACCTGTAACTATTGTTCTTCAGCATGGGTCTGGCATGGATTTACATGCTCATGAATATTCCCTGTCGTCAGGCTGTGAATCCTTGGTAAAAGAAAATACAGTTTCACTTTCACTTTAAAACTGTATTTCTCCTCTAAACCAATCACTGTCCTCTGGGTCATACTGTCCCCATCCAATGACAGTACTCTCCCTTAGCTCCACCCCTGGTGGCCATCTTCAGATTTGGTAAGCATGTAAAGTGACAGTATGAACCAAGAAGAGTCACAGAGGGGAAGGTGTGAGGGTTTGCATGTGAATCCATGCCAGACCCATGCTGGAGAACAATAGTTACAGGTAAGTAACTTAAACCTTCTCCAGCATGGGGATTCATATGCTCATGAATAACAATTAAACAGCAGTGCATATACACAACCACAGGAGGTGGCAAGGCGCAACAGAAGGAATCACACTCACCTCTGGAACAGACTCACCTCAAACAAAAAAGTTGCGTAGCACTGCT
The DNA here is from genome assembly GCF_040938575.1 of Ambystoma mexicanum. Taxonomy (NCBI): domain Eukaryota; kingdom Metazoa; phylum Chordata; class Amphibia; order Caudata; family Ambystomatidae; genus Ambystoma; species Ambystoma mexicanum. The sequence goes on along the minus strand of NC_090921.1, from coordinate 1,056,240,650 downwards.
TGGCCGACTCGGGACTCCTCCCTGGAATCCCTGTCAATGCAGTAGAACCTTGTGAATGTATGTGTGGACCTCCACATAGCAGTCCTGCAGATGTCGAGCAGGGGCACACTAGAGAGAAACGTTGTCGTTGCTGCAATGGCTCTGGTGGAGTGGGCTCTGGGCCGGCCTATCAGCAGCCTGCTAGCCAGTCAATGACAGTGCATGATGCAGCCGGAGAGCCAGCTGGAGATGGAAGCCTTCAACAAGGCCTTTCCTTGATTTACAGGTCCAAAGTTGACGAACAACTGAGAAGTCTTCTTAAAATTCTTTGTTTGTGCCACTTAGAACTTCAAGGCATGAGCAACGTCCAGCGAATGCAACACCCTCTCTGCTGTCGATGACGGATTCGTAAAGAAGACAGGTAACACCAAAGGTTAGTTGAGGTGGAATTCTGATGGTACCTTTGGCATAAAGGTGGGGTGTGTACTCAGTAGCACCTTTGAAGCGTGGAAAGACAAGTAAGGCTGCTTGCAAGACAGGACCTGAATCTCCCTGACCCGCCTGGCTGAGGTGATAGCCACGAGGAAAGCCGTCTTCCACAAGAGAAACTTGAGCGCGGCCTGATGCATAGGTTGGAAGGGCGCTCCAATGTGCTTAGTTTGCACAACATTGAGCCCCCAAGCCGGGGCAGGTGCCTTCACCAGAGGGAAAATCCTGAAGAGTACCTTGAGGAACTCCTTAATGAGCCTGTGAGACCACAGCAAAGGTTTGCCCGTTATCAAGAAAACCTTTCTAGCAGATTTGTCTCTAAAGAACGTGTTCTGGTTCTTTGGTCTTCCCCTAATTATCATCACTGACAGAGGGTCCCAGTTTACTTCACATTTTTGGCAGTCTCTCACTGCTTCGTTTGGCATAGACGACTGGTACTCCAGCTCCTACCATCCTCAACCCGATGGCCAAACGGAACGATTGAATTGCATGCTGGAGCAATACATGAGATGTCTCACCCTACAGTACCAGGAGTCATGGGTCTCCGTATTTAGCATGGCAGAATTTGCATACAATAACTCCCTTCATTCTTCAACCCATTCCTCCCTGTTCTTCGCCTCTATGGACGACATCCTAGATCTTTGCCATTTTATCTTACCTTGCCATCTAATAACCCGGCAGCAAAATCTTGTGTCATCAATTTGGTTGACTTGCACAAGGGCCTTAAACAGCATCTGATGGAGGAACGCACCAAATACTACGCTGACGTTCATAAGGCTCCTGCTCCAGTCTATTCAGTAGGAATGAAAGTGTCATTGTCCACCAGGAACCTGCACATCCCTGGGCGTAGGGCTCTTCGTCCGCGCTTTCTTGGCCCTTATGTGATATCAGCTCTAATCAACCCAGTGGCGGTGCGGCTTGATCTCCCTGTGAAGTGGAGGGTGCACCCAGTCTTCCATGTATCTCTCCTGAAACTCTTTCATCCCACCACCAGGCTTCTTTCTCGCCCTCCTCCGGTTCTTGTACAAGGTGAGGGTGAGTATGAGGTGAACAGGATCTTAAACACTAAAGTCTCCAGAGGAGTCTGGTTGTACTATGTGGATTGGAAGGGCTACGGCCCTGAAGACAGAACCTGGGAGCCGGATGTTAACATTCATGCTCCTCGGTTGGTTGCCGAGTTTTGGTCCTCCCGGAGGGTGTGTCCCTTTGAGGGAGGGAACTGTCATGACTAAAGGTATGAACCACATTGTGGCTAAATTGGGACCTAGAATAACATCCACTACTCGCCTAAGAAACCAGCAGCTTAATTGCAGAGCTTACCCGCACAATCCTGCTTCTAACGTGCACGCAGTTGGAAGACGCATTTCTGCGGTAGCTGGAGGCTACCATGGAAACAGTGGCGTCCTTTGTATATGGGAAGAGCAAAGTGTCCGAGTGCGTGACTTGAACGGGTCATGTGACCTACCCCTTATTAGTCCCGTCTCTGCACTAGCCCACTGCTTCTGAAAAAACAAAAGTATGTTACTTGTGTATCTATGTTTATGTTGCCGATCTCTTGCTTTGTTTCATCAACTTGCCTTTTGCCTGCTCCTTGTCTGATTTGGTCAACCTTGGGATTCTACTCGGCTTCCGGAATCGACCCTGCTGGCTTCCGGAATCGACCTTGCTATGTTGTTTGGACCTGTCTCGCCTCTGCTCTTGTCTGTATTTAAGTATCGCATTGACCCGGATTGCTCACCTTGGACCGCCACAGTTGTTCCCTTGGTACCATTTTGCCCACCTCCACGTCAACCACGGAACGTTTATGGACTGCCTTTTCTCACGTCCCCATTGCTAAACATCTACCAGACTACTGGACTTTCAAGTGAGGTTCCGGTTGCACTCACCACCACACCCGCTACGCAAACAAGCTTCCCCGAAGAAGAACGCAAACTACTAGATTGGACTCCAACTCCCAAGGCACACGGACTAGAGACTTCTGTTGTGTGCTGGGATCATTAGGCATCCGCGTTTCTTCGGCTTAGTTGTGTTTGGACATTAGGCGTCCTTGTGCCGGCGGATAAGATTTGGTACTAATCTGGATGTTTCTTTTTGATACTTTCGCTTTCTGACCTTCATAGATTCTACATGGTAAGACTTGTACTCTTATCAATCTGTGACCTAGTTTGATTTCCTGTACACTATTTGATCTTATTGACATTGTCTGTCTGCACTTCACAGGCCCACGTCTGATACCATTCAACCTGTGCACCCTGATCCCTGGTTTTTAGTAACTCTGTGATAGATTAGCACAGGTCAGTCTTGTCCTTTAACCAATTATTGCTTAGCGTTCATTTACGAAGTGTTAACCCGTGACTTGTTTTGTTTTCCCTTGCAGCTTGGTGTCTCATGGGAATCCCATCTTTTAATTAATTGGTCCCTCTGTATGTCATTTTCAACATCCAGAGAGAGACATTAGTGGGAAGAATTCTTCTTCTACACTACGGGGTCAGGCCATTGAAGGAGAATTCTGACACCCTGTACGCTTGAGTGGAGGAGCGTAAAGGTTGTCTGTACGGTGTACTATAACCCTTGGAGGATCTTCCTGGTTTTCCTCTGGAAGAGCGAAAGGATGATGGCTGTTGCTACTACAAAGTTCTCAGGGAGTGTGCCATTTCCATGTCAGTCTTTATTGCTGGCAAAGACTCGTTGACGGCCTTTCTGAAGAGGTTCCCCCATCGAACGGCATATCCAGCATCTTCATCTGCACGTTCGAGCAAAAGTTTGCTGCCTTCAACCAACCTTGGAGAAGCAGGGACACCCTGTTCCCCTTCTGGCGGAAACCCATGTCCGTGATGTCTATTGCCACCTTGATGGCGTGATCCGGGGCTACCTACCCTTCCTGATAGAGTTCTAGTGCCTCAAACTTCTTGTCTTCGGGCAGTAAGTCCAGAATAGGACCCAAATTAAACCATAGTTCCCAGTCACCTTGGGACAAAATGGCTAGGGCATTAGCTGCCTTGATGTCAGAGACCTGTATAAATTATCCTCCTGAGGTATCATGGCTGCTGAAGACGGGTTTGCCGCGTACTTCCTGGCTGAGGCCGAGACCACCGAATCAGGCAAGGGCAGAGACCTTAAGCATCTGGGGGCTGAATGTGGCACCCTGTACTACTTCTCAAACCTTTCCTATTTGGTCAGGGCCATACTTGGGTTTCTCATTAGAGCCAGTCCTTCCTCCCAAATGTCGTCCAGAAAGGGAACAGACATGATGGTCTTTCTTCTCGACTCGCACTGTTGGTACAGGAAGCCTCCTTTCTTGATCTCCTCTGGGAATTAACTGAATAAGTTCAGAGGCCATTGACATGACGAAGTGAAAAGATCCAATTTTGTTGGGTGGGGGAGGCCTTATGGGGCTCGTCTTCGTGCAGCGGTTCCTCGTCCGCTGCGATGAAGTCGTCGTCCTCGTCGGTGCCCATAGCTGTGTTAGCAGTGTCTGTGATGGGCTGGAGCTCCGGGTGGGGTCTTTTCGTGACAAGGTGGTGGTGGTGGAGTCGGATGATGGCGAGGACCAGCGCCCCCTTTCTCTTTCGTGGAGGTGAGCTTAGCTTTGGAGGCTCCTGCGGATCCCCTGGAGGCGTAGGTCCTGGAGGCATCCTCTGCTGGATTTCAGTGACCAGTATGTGCAGGGTCGTCAAAATGCCCAGTGACACGTCTCAGGGTCTAGGGGTGAACAGAGCCAGCAGTGCAGGGTCTGGGCTGACATGCCTCCTCTTGCTAGCAGGGGACCCTTCGTGATCCGTATAGCAATCATTCTGCAGATCATTGTCCTCATCGGTACTCGAGTAGATCTGCTCCAGCCTGTCCAGAGTTGCCCGCTGGTCCACAAGCCAGGGAAGGTTCACTGGGCGGACTGTCCATCCCTCCTTCTCAGGAGGTTGCTCAGTCTGTGCGGCCGCCGGGTCTGTCCTTGACCCTGGAGTGGCCACCATCTTCATCGCTGCCTCTGCAGCTGTATCTCGCTTCGGGGGTAAGGACACACGTAGAGCGGTCAACACTTCCTTCGCGAACCCACTCTCCTTCAACTATGTCGCTGTGGACGTCATTGACTTCATCGATGATGTGCTTGTCGGTGCTGTCATTTACAGTGCTGTCAGTGACCTGGCATGCTGCAAGGTCTTAGCCAGCTTCGCCGAGTCCTCTCCGGACTTCTCCCTCGTCAGCTTATCCGTAGACACACAGAGTATGGACGGGGTTAGGGACTTTCTCATCGAAGAGGCCCCTTTCGTCAGTAGGCTCATTGTGGAAGCAGACCGTGATGGAGATCGCCTTCTGCCCGACTCAGGACCCGCATTAGTGGTGATCCCGGTGGTGCTACTGTTGCAGAGCTTGGCCTTCTCTTGGATCCCCACAACCAGGGAGTCCTTAAAGTTTCTAGACCTCCTCCTTGAGGGAGTTCACTCCTCAGACCAGCTGGTCTTAGATGAGGCTTGACCCTGCCCCACAGCTGAGTCAGTGGCCTTGCTCGACTTGAGCCATGCTGACAGTCTGCTGTTGCAGTCTTTTTTGATTTTCTTTGAGAAACAACGGCACACCTTGCATCCCTCCACATTGTGGTCCAGAGGCAGGCAATATAAGCATTTCTGATGCCAATCTTCCCAAAGAGGTTTCTAAATCCATACTTCACGGAGAGTTTGAAGAGGCTTGGACTTTCCTTCTCTTCAGTCATGGCTGAAAGGCGCAAAGTAGGCCCAAGGCTGGACCTTCTTCAAACTTCAATGGCGATCCACCGGTAGATGAAGATCTTCACCAGTAGCAGATCCCCACTGCCAGCCTCTGTCCTTCACCGAAGATGATCAAGCAGAAATCAGTCAAAATTCGAACAATTTTGGGCAAAAATGTGAAAAAAACTCCCAACACTGAAGTGTGCAGTAAAAATCTGAAGATGGCCACCAGGGGAGCGAAGGGAGAGGACTGTCATTGGATGGGGGCAGTATGACCCAGAGGGCAGTGATTGGTTGAGAGGAGAAATACAGTTTTAAAGTGAAAGTGAAACCGTTTTTTTCTTTTATTGAGGCTTCCCAGCCTGACAACTGGGAATATTCATGAGCATGTGTAATCAAGCCAGACGCCATACTGGAGCAATCTATTCAGCAATGTAACTTCCAATGCTGTGTATTTTAACTACGATTCATGCAAGGCCTTGCTTAGTCAAAGTGGAAATCCTCTTGCCATTTTCAATATTCTCTTAGGTACCCTACCTAGCAATGTTTGCCGCCATTTACTACATTCCCTCTTTGTGTATTCAGCAACCAAACCTTCCCTATATTGTAACAATATTCCCTACAGTGTGGCAAAAATGAACTCCATCCTACTTGCGTTATATTTCGCTAAATAATCATGGCGGCTGCAGCTAACTATTTCTTTTTTCTTATTCTACATGTCCTTTCTCGTTTGGGGACTGCCGGGGGCGTGACCTTCTGCGCCAGTGGCCTTATCAGTTCCAGTACATCCCCTCTGGTAGATTTAGGGACCCAAAACCCTCTTTCTTTCATCCTGTCATATCCGTCATTTGGAAGCCAAGCTCTACAGACCCCCCTCAAGCTGCCGCCTCGTTTTACATATTCTTCTGGGTTGCAAGTCATAAAGCAGCAGTCACCAGCTCCTTCATAGTTCACCCAATGTTGAATCTAGTTCTTGGGATCAAAAGGGGGTGCAAACCTAGTTCCAGGAGGTCCAATGGGTATTGCTATTGGGACCATTGTAATTTTTTCTGTGCCAAGGGAAACATCTGTTTGCATTCCAGTGTGCACCGGGAGAGCAGCACCTCCTAAAGTAGCAAGTGTAAAAAGACATCATGTGTGTTTGTACTTCTTTTTTCCCCTACTACTTTACAATATCCCAATCTTATCTGTAGAACACAGAGGCCTAGCAATAATACAATAAGGAGACACTATTACTTTAAATATTTTCCTCAACCAGGTTGGCACCCATAAGAACATCCGGTGGTACCAGTCCTCATATACTACTTTGCTATTCTCCTTCTCCATATTAGTATGTAATGTGTGCAGGGCCGATATGGCACCTGTCACACTGCTGTTATCTTCATTTGCTGGTATTAGCATACAGCAACTGGCCCCTAGCTGTGCACAAACCCCTTTAGCAGTGAGGCATTCCAACACATACCTATTTTAGAGAGCAGTCAGTCTGGCTGCCCGTATTTCTCTATGGCATTTGCTAGCTGCAATAACTCCCACCTAGTAATTTGAAGCCACTTTGAATGTGCTGCATCCTGTATAACAGGGGCCAGCAGGGACATAGAAAATACAGCTGCTTTGCTGAACAGTCAGTATTTGGTTGGGATTGCTGATAATCTATCCACTGATGACTGTGAGAAGTAATTCTCCCTTTGCTCCTTTGTAACCCCAAACTTCTAAGAGCTATTTTCTTTATGGGCACATACATTACAGCCAGATGTTTGTTTATTGCCACGTTGTGGCTCTGAGGCACCAACAATGCCGGTGAGTGCAGAGTGGTAAGAAAACAAATACCATTCCAATTTGGTGGGAGATGCGTGTATGCCCATGTGCCACATAACCAATAATGGTCCATCAATACTGCGGTGCCCAGTCGCATACCTGGCAGGTCCATGATACGTTTAAACCCTGTGTTATTTCCTATTTGCACCGTTCCATTGCATCTGAATCATAAGGTAGGGCGTACACGTCTTTGTATGTGCATGGGTTCTGATTTCACATCCACCCAGGTGATTAACTTAACATATTTCTTCCAGTCAGCTCAACACGTACCATTAAGAAATGCAACTGTTTCATTGGCCAATCCAACCATCACCTCTGCACTGCATCCCGTTATTCCTTCTACCCACCCTCCTTTTGTGAACACCATTCGAAATATGTGTAGCTGTGGCCTTGTCCAGCACCACAGTATTACTGCTCCTGTGGCATTTGTGCATTTTTTGAGATCTTGTGTTCTGTATGTTACTTCATCTCTATGTGGTCCTTGCAGTGTATAATAAATGGTGATATTCTTGATCCCAATCTGTGCGCCATCCTTTTTTGCTTAACAAAATCAACTGTAAAAGGAGAATCATCTCTTTCTATTCATTTAGCACAGGTCCAATGTCCCTGAAATAGTCCTCACATTTTGCAGTGTGTGTTGGTACTTCCTGCGTTACAAACAGCCTGGGGGTACCTGTGGTGTGATGAAAGAGAGCAAACATAGCAACTCTCATTCGATCTCTCCCTACCCACTTCTTGCATATGGCCGTCCTATATGTTATCAATTTCCAAACTAAAAACATCCTACTTATTTCTTAGTATTAATTCTTTGTTTAATATTTCTCTTTTTACGCTTATACTTCTACTACTATTTTCTACTCCATATGTTTCTACTACTCCCCCCTTTATTATATTTCTTGCATATCCAATCCAAAGAAATGAAAGAGAAAACAGGAAAATTACTACACACATTACGATCTATAATAATATAGTCATTGCTAAGTGACGTCTTGTATATTGTGTAAAAACAGAAACTGAGCGTGTGGGTCACTGGGCGTACAAAGTGACAAAGGAATGTTCAACATTGATCTGTCAGGATTCATTGTTCCTCATGGACCCTCTGGAACAGATGGAAACATCTATGTTATCACATTGGACTTCCCCCAAGATGGTGCCTGAATCATCCCGTGTCAATATGGGTAGAGGAACAGTACAGCAATACCACTGCAGCCCACAGTACTCAGCGGCGCCTATCATGAGACCTACAACAAAGGAGAACAGGGAACCGACAAGGTAGGACGGCGCATTGCTACACTTCTGTACATGCTAGTTTTTCCTGTTGCTCTTTTTGCCTGCTGCCTCCTTGCTTCGCTCGCTTCCTGCCCCTTTCCTCCTTCTTTGGTCTTCCATGGCTTTCTGTTCTTACTTGTATTGGACCTGCTTGCCTGGTTCTTCTTCCCGTCCTGCCAGGCTCGGCTGGTTTCGGATCTTTGCTCATCTCCCTACCTGCCTCTTCGATTGGAATTCTTCAGCTAGGACTTGGCAACCTGTAGCGCAGCTGTCTCCTGCTTGTTGTTGGCACCCTCTTGGATCAGCAGTCCTTGGCAACCTGGAGGGCAACCTAACAGCTTTCCTCATACCAGCGCTCAGGGTTTTTTTTTCCAATGAACAGAGGTTTTCCCCTGGACCGCACAACCGCGTGTCTCATCCAGGGGTCAGATGTTTAAGGGGATTGCTTCTACTTTCTCCAATTGTGGCATGGCCTTCCGGATTTCACAGGTTAGTGCACGCGTCCTGCTAGATAGCAAAGCCTATCAACGGAGATGGATCAAATACAACAACTGGTGGCTGCTGTTCAGTTTCGAACAACTGAAGTACAAACATTGTAAAATGAAAATGCAGCATTATGACAAGTAGTGGGCCAGCCCCCTATGGCACCTGAAATGCCCCTAGATCCCCTCCTAGGGGGTAAATATGATGGGAACCCTCGAAAACTTAAGGAATACTAGGATGCCTGCACTATTCAGTTTACTTTCAAGCCAAATTATTTCCCCACGGACAGAGCTAAGGTAGGGCTTATGATTTCTAATTTATATGGGGTGCTCTAGCCTGGGCTACCCTCATTGTCACATCAAATAATGCGATGTTTAATTGCTATCCTGGGTTTGTGGCATGCTTACATGCTATGTTTGGACGCCAAGAAATCAGTCGCAGCCCAAGAACAATTGCTTGATTTGAAACAGGGTTCATTAGACACCTTAGCCTACATCACCCAGTTCAAACAATTGGCTGGGGGCACAGTCTGGCCAGACAATGCCTTGCTAACTCTGTTCTGTCGGGGCTTTGCCAAAAAATTGAAGGATGAGGTTTCCAGAGAGGCAGAGATGATCACCATGGTCATCCAAATAGATTACAGTCTTCAAGAAAGATATGCCGAACAAAGGAAAGTGTGGGTCTCAAGAAGGACAACTGAAGGAGGAAAACCCCTTCCCAAGATTTTTCCTGAGGATGAACCAATTCAAGTTGGAACGGTTAGAGGGCCACTCACTACAAAAAAGCATAATCATCTAAGACTTTTGGCTTATGTATGTACTGTGCTGCAAACACTCACTTAGTATGGGATTTTCCCATAGCTCCTCCTAGGCAATCGGTAAACACCCCCTCCCTATCATAAAGGGGACCATGATACAGGTGTAAGAGGATTCAATTCAGCACTACAGCTAAGTCAACGCCTAGTCTAGAATACTGAATGAAAACCCTTATTGATATATCTTTATGTCCAGTTCATGTGTTCTGGATGACTACCCCTATATAACACCCCTCCCTTGGAATCCCCCTGACCCCACTGAGCCAAGAAGTAGTTCTGTTTTGCAAGTTTAAAGGTTTATTTGATAATTTAAACAATATATATTATATCACGCTTTATAATAAATTAATAATTGAATAGCACACTTAATCTGATATGATAAAGATTAACAACGGAGAATCTGGCACTAGCCCACTTCTTTATAATCACTAAGGAGTTGACATGAAATGGATAAGATAGCAACAATACTTTTATGGTTTCAAATGAATGCAATGTGGAATGAAATGCAGTACAGAAAATAACTTGATAGGATTTCAGCAAAAGACAATGTAATCACTTTCTTGGACAATTCACCCCCCCTTTTTATGCAATGCAAGGAAATGGAGGGAAGCACACAGTTCTCAGAAATGCAATTAAATGTGATTCAGTTAACCCCAGCAACTTAGACTACAGACGTTGAAAACACAGGCAAAATGCTTTGATATGTGCTGGCAATGGAGTGAAAATATGTTAAAATGCTTTTAATTCCCTCTAGAAGTTCAGGGTGAGTGGTATCTAGTTAATATTAGTCCAGGCTCACACTAGCAATGATTCAGGGATAGTTTTTATGAGGCAAACGATTTTTTTTCAGAGGAAAGCAAAAGCAGCTATCTTTTTGCAAGTGGAGAAATTTTCAAATCGCAGCAAAATTCGCGGATGCGTCTGGCGCGATTACAGAGGAACTACAAGGACTATCACTATCGTTTTGGGGTCCTAGGAAAGCCTAGGATCTCAGCTTCCAAATTGAAGTTACTGCACGTCTCTAAGACAAACGGTCGCGGAGATATGAGCGATTTTGTAAAGGTTGTTTTTCAGATTTGAAATTTTAAAAGCTCAAAATGACAAGTGACAGATTTTGCAGCTAGAATGACAGGTGACAGATTTGGAGTTATCAGGCAGTTCTACTTAGGTTAAATAGATTGAATTAGATGAATTTAAACTAAGAGCTTTGGTTTGGTACAGTTTTACTATGTACTCACACTATATTCTTGAATTAAATGGGCCTCGTCACGGATCTGGTCAGGTTTTCTTCACTCGCCACGGACGGTCTCTCCGCACAGCGGTCTGGTCTCTGGAACTGCTAACATGGGTCTGGGTCAGCTCTGCTCTCTCTCTGGGTACAGCACTGCTTCTGGATTCTGGAGATTGATGGATTTGAAGTCTCTAGTTTGTCTCTCTGGAGGTTTGATGGAGGTAAATATGGATTTTCCCGGCAGAGCTTCCAGCTGCAAATGGATTTGAAAGTCCCTATCTGTCCTGTCTGTCTGCTTTTATGTGTTTAGAATGTGGGTGTGTTCTAGCATCACTGACCCTACCTCTCTCTCAGCTTCTAATTGGTCAAACTTCCATTTCTCATTTGATTGGGGGAGCTAAGTTGTGTCAGAGTGATGTCATTTTACAGCCTTGCAGAGAGGACACTCCCCAGTCAAATTGCACACATTCTATATTTGATAACAAAAGACATATTTGCACAGGTAAACATTGGTTTAAAATTACATGCACACATCACATATCACAGGAGATATACCCTGTCCAAACTTTGCTCTTCCTGGGGGCTTGCATTCAGAAATGGCACATATTTCACTTTTTAACTGATTTTGCAATTCCGGACATTGACCCAAATTTACACACATGTGCGCAAGGAGTATGGACATTAGTTGATGAAGTGTCAGATTTTTCACATGCACACATTTTGAGTAATATCCTCTTTTCCGCTAAAACCCCCCTGAACATGCCACCGGTTCGAAAAACCTCTTAAAATGTGGGCAGAAAAATCACAAGAATTATGGTGTCATTTATACAATTTTCACATGTCCGCTCTATGAGTTATTCATCTTTTTCTAAAACCATATTCTGGCTATAGAGGTGTGTCTTTTCATGTCACATGGTACAGAAACCAGTCTTTCCAGTTTCTGGCAAGCTCAGAGACCCTGCCCCTCCCAGCTTCTGCCAAGAGGAAGCTCCATTTACGACTCCTGCCAATAAAACATTTGCCTGAGTCAGGACAGGGCTTTGTTCAATTTCCTGCAGAGCCCAGGTAATTCAATCAGGGAAGTGTCATATCCCTTTTGGTGTGAGCAGCAAAAGGGCAGCTAGGCCTGGGAACACAGCTGTGACTCAAGTTTCACTCCTGATGGGGGTAGTTGCCAGGCAGAATTGGAATCTCTTTAAGCCAGTTTCAGATAAAATGTCACTTTTTGTTCCCCAGTTTCTGCATTCAAATAAAACTAAACATTTTTACATATGCAGCTAGAATGCTGATTCTAAGTTTAAAACTATGACATTTAAACAATTGCAACCTATGTGACACTCAAAGTAGGTCACTCATTTCTTTTAAACATTTAGATTTGTAGTGTCTTTCAGTGCAAATTTACTTAAATTGCTGAAATCCACAGCTCAACCAGTCTTGTTATAAACCTTCAAGTCACTTCAGAATATAACTTTACATTGTATCCACCTCTCAGTAAGTCTTTCTTTGGCTTGCTTTGGGTTCATCTATTCAGTTTTCTACAAAAAAGTAAAATCTGGTGGTTTTAAAACGCCGGCTTTTGGATAGTGGTGAGTACTGGTACTGCACCCCTTTTTGGGATTTAAGAAATTGAATTCTCCACAGTTATGGGTTTGCTTTTGGCAATCAGCATTGCCATTCCCAATGGTTTCAGACTACTGTGTGGGTAGTCCAATGGTGGTTTTAGGCAGTGTCCTTCTGTGCCCATAACATCGGCAAAAATGGGTGGCAGCCTATTCTTCATGCACTTCCCTGTGCATTTTCTGGGAAGCTCTGGCCATCATGATGTTTTCATGTCAGTACTGCACAGTTTTGAGGTAGTGCTCGGATGCATGGGTAAATACATCCCACACAGGAAGGGATTTGGATCGCCACCAGAACCATACCAAGAGCAATGACCAATCAATGGTAGTAATTGCAGTCTCCATTCAATTACAAAGGAAACCGTTTCGATCATGTACCCACTCTGGTGGACTGTGGAGCAGCAGGCAATTTTTTGGATGATCAATGGGCCCTGCAACACAAGATTCCCCGTGGAAAGAAAGGCCACTTCACTCCCGGTCGTGGGAGTTGACGGTACTCCCTTGTCTTCTGGCCTCATCACAGAGCAAACTGAACCAGTAACTATAGCCATAGTATCTCATCTTGAAACAATCTGTTCCGATCTCATCAAGGCAGCGCATTTTCCAGTTATTTTGGGATTACCCTGGTTAAGAGTCCATAATCCTTCCATAAACTGGTCTGCAGGGTCTCTATTTTTGGGTTCTGAACTATGTGTTACCTACTGTCTGAATCAGGGATCAGTTGGTCTTCTTTCTCCACATTAAACCATGAAACTGCCCTATAGTCTCTTATTGTGGACTCTCTCCATATATTACCAGACCAATATGCTGAGTTTCAGGACTTATTTGAAGAACAAGAATACAAAGAACTGCCTCCCCATAGGCGAGATGACTGCACCATTCCTCTACATCCTGGAAAACCCATCCTGTTTGGAAGAATGTATGTTTTGTCAAGACCCGAGAAGGAAGCCCTTAAAGAATACCTACAACCAAACTTCAGAATGGTCTTATTAGATCCCTTGCAGGAGTGCCATTCTTCATTCCTAAAAAAGACAACAAAGAATTAAGGCTGTGTATAGACTACAGAGGGTTAGATAATATCACAGTGCCAGATAAGTACCCCCATGCCACTCATTTTGGACATGTTAGCGGCCGTCCAAGGAACTAAATGGTGCACCAAACTAGACCTCAGAGGTGCTTACCATCTCATCCGCATTCACCAAGGCGATGAATGGAAGACAGACTTCCGTACTCCATTTGGACATTTTGAACACTGTGTAATGCCCTTTGACCTTTCTAACATCCCGGCTGTCTTCCAGCGCTTCATGGACCACGTATTCTGTGATCTACTCCTCCATTCTGTAGTCGTCTATTTGGACAACATATTGATCTTCTCCCAATCCATGTCCGAACATGTTCAACATGTACAGGAGGTGTTACCGCGTTTTAGGAACAATCATCTCTACGACAAACTTTCCAAGTGCTCGTTCCATCAGACAGAAATCCCACAGCTAGGATACCTCTCGTCAGGTAATGGAACCACGATGGACCCCTCCAAGGTACTACCCATATTTGATTGGACACCATGCATCTTTGTAAAGGGCATTCAGAGATTCTTAGGTTTCACCAACTTTTACCAAAAATTCATCCCCCATTTCTCTCGACGGATCCGTCCCCTCACAACCCTACTTAAGAAGGGAAAGAGGTATACTTGGAACTCCAAAGCTCAAGCTTCCTTTGAGGATCTGAAGAAGGACTTTCCCACCTCCCCAGGATTGCAGCTACTGGATCAACTACAACCATTTATTGTTGAAACCGATACTTCCAATCAAGCCATTGGCACGGTCCTCAAGCAAAAGAACAAGAATGGCTATGAATGCTCTGTTGGTTACCTTTCCAAAACTCTAACCGTTTCAGAATCCCATTACACAGTCCTGGAAAAAGAACTACTGGCAATTAAAAAAAAAAGCCTTTAAGGAATGGAGACATTTGCTTCTAGAATCACAATACCTCATTGAATTGAGAACAGATCATTGCAACCTCCAGATCCTTCAAACCACTGAAACCCAGAACAGCCGTCAGGCTTGCTCAGTGTATTTTTTCTCTCCCTACCGCATCCAGTTTACCTTGCTTCCTGGCAAGAACAACTTAATGGCACTCACTTTATCTCGCATCAAAGAGCATTGCCATCACCCCTTTGTACCTGAAAAGATGTTTCCCAACGCTTCCTTCCTAGGCTATGTAGCTGATTCTTTACAGTCAGTGCGGAGAGCCACTGCGTCAAGTCTTTCAAGCCTGCTTGCAGAAATTCAAACTCATCAGTTAACCCAAGAAGGAGATCTACACCACGACCAACAATTGTTTATACCCACGGGGTCCCTAAGGACTGAATGCTTCGCATGGGCCATGACTCTCCCATTGCAGGCCATCTAGGCAACCAAGCTACTCAGGAGTTTCTCTCTTGCCTCTTCTGGTGGCCCCATATGTCCCAGGATGTACATGTTTACATTGCCGCCTGCACCACTTGTCTTCAAACAAAGGTTCCACACCATCATCACTTCGGGCTATTAACCCAGCCGATTTAACCAACCAAACCCTGACAGCACATTTCAATGGATTTTATTGTGGAACTTCCATTGTCTAACACCGTTACACAACAATAATGGTGGTAGTGGGCTCCATGACCAAACTCGCCCATTTCAGCCCCTTACCACAAGTACCTTCAGCAGTCCAGATGGCAGAACACTTCCTTCAATCGGTGTTCCAGTTACATGGCCTACAAGAATCCATATTCTCAGACTGCGGTTCTCAATTCACATCTAGATACTGGAAGGAAGTATGCAAGATCCTGGGAATCAAAAGATCGCTCACTTCAGGATATCACCCTCAATCTAAAGGCCAAACCGAAGATCTGAATCAGACTCTGCAACAGTACCTCAGTTTTGTCTCTTACTCTGCCACCAATTGGAGCAACATCTTACCACTGGCTGAATTTGCTTACAGCAATGGTTTACATTCCTCCATTTCCACGAGCCCTTTCTATTGCACTTATGGTTTTCACCCAGCAAGCCTTCCCTCTGGGACCCTTTCACCCTCCAATCTTCTTTCCATGACCGCTCTAGTGGCTGACATCAACACTGCACATTTTCAGGCCTTGTCTACGCTCGCCAACACTAGATCCTACACTAAGCGATATGGGGATCTGAGAAGAACGAAATAACCAGTTTTTCAGGTTGGAGATGAAGTCTGTCTTGCCTCTAAATTTCTGCCAAGACAGTTGACTCAATCTAAACTCTCTCCAAGCTATTTCGGTCCCTTTAGGATTCTTTCTTCCATAGGACCTGTGGCTTATCGCCTTGCACTGCCAGTATCAGGTTCCAGAATCCGTCCGGTCTTCCAGGTTTCCCAACTCAAACACCACGTCAAAGACTGGTTTAGCAGAAAAGGAAGAATTACATCTCCACCAGTGGATACCGAACACAGACCGGACTATGAGGTGAAAGAGATATGTGATTCTCATTATAACAGGGGCGCTTACAGTACGTCATCGATTGGTTGGGATACAGTCCTGCTGAACGAACTTGGGAGAGTGCCTCCACTGTACATGGCCCAGTGTTGGTCAACAAGTTTCACAAGAGCCATCCCTGGAAACCAGGTCCCAACCCTCAATGAGGGGAGCATACTATCAGGATTCATCATCCCTCATGGAACCTCTGGAACAGATGGAAACATCATGTTATCACATTGGACTTCCCCCAAGATGGAACCTGAATCATCCTGGGTCAACATCGGTAGTGGAGCAGTACAGCAGTACCACTGCAGCCCAAAGTACTTAGCAGTGCCTATCACAGGACATGCAACAAAGGAGAAAGGGGAACCGGCAGGGTAGGAGGGCCCGTTGCTACAGTTCTGTACCATGCTAGTTTTCCTCTGGCTCCTTTTGCCCGCTGCCTCCTTGCTTCTCTCATTTCCTGACCCTTTCCTCCTGCCTTGTTCTTCCCTGGCTTCCTGTTCGTACTTGTCTTGAACCTGCGTGCATGGCTCTTCTTTCCGTCCTGCCAGGCTCAGCTGGTTTTGGATCTTTGCTCCTCTCCCTACCTGCCTCTTCGATTGGAATTCTTCAGCTTGTTGTCGGCTCCCATTCGGATTAGCAGTCCATGGCAACCTGGAGTGCAGCCGTCTCCTGTTTGTTGTCGGCTCCCGCTCGGAACAGCAATCCTTGGCAACCGTGAGCGCAGCCTTCTTGTGATTGTTGTCGGCTCCTGCTTTGATCAGCAGTCCTTGGCAATCTGAAGCGCAACCTAACAGCTTTCCTCATCCCAGCGCTCAGGGTTTTTTCCTCCATTGAACAGAAGTTTTCAACTGGACCATACGACTACCTGTCTCTTGCAGGGGTTGGATGGTTAAGGGGATTGCTTCTACTTTCTCCAATTGCGGCACAGCCTTCTGGATTTCACAGGTTAGTGCACACGTCCTGATAGGATCCTCTTACTCTTCTCCTTGCTATGCATCATTGGGCAAGGGGGCACTGCTGTAGCGCTTCTAGATGTCTCCTAGGTGAAGCCATCCCTTGCGGTCACGTATCTTTACAGCTGATTCAGTGGCCCACTGCACAATGTGCAGTCCTGTAAAACGCAGTGTGATCCACTTGTGCACGAAATTGTGCACAAAAACAATATTACCTGAGTATAATTGATAAGGCAGTGGTATCAATGCTGCTGTGTAAGTGAGCTCTTTTCATCTGTTATTGGTTGCGGCCGGTCCTCCCCTATCAGAGCTTTACCTGGCAGGAAATACATGTCAAGGCTACAGTTATGGGAGTCAAATATGTGTAAAATTAATCTCGTAATATAACAGCGGAACTCTGGGCATCAGACAGGGCAGGTGCAGTAACAAGGGCACATTAATTCTTTTGCCAGTAACCAACTTGTGCTTGTGAGGTGGTGATCTGAACCTGGCTGACTGTGAAAGACAAAAAGCGCCAGAGGCAAACAGTAGAGACAATTTCTGTTTAGCATGCTTCTTAATTTAGCAATATGTTCTTTTAGCAAGCCATTTAGATGCTCTACCATGCCTACAATTTCTGCTTTATGCCCAATAATGAGGTTATATCTGAACAAACTGTTGGTGAAGTGTGCCCATTATCTGATCGCAACACTTCACACACTCTCCACCTAGGGAATACCTTGAATGAGGATTTTTTTGCTGCTGATTTTGCATCTGGATGAGCACAAGGGCCTGTCCCTATCCAGCTTTCAAAGGGAAAGACAACAACGATCATATAATGATTGCCGTTACATGTTTGCATCATATCAACATAATCAATATGAAGATGCCAAAATGGCCCAGAAGGCGGGGTAATGTTACTTTCGCCATCCTCCATGTATGACTTGTAGCAAATTGCTGGTACACTACATAATTGACAACATTTTGAACATGCTCATGCAAATTGGGAATTTACCAATTCTTAATTTAATACTCTCTAGACGCATGCACGAGGTAATGTAATTGTTCTAATGCTACAGTCAATAATTCTAAGGCCAGGACAGGCTGCCTCTATAAGTCGGTGGGAGACAATGAGCTGCCCCCCCTTGTCCACAGTTCTTGCTCTTGCTATGCTGCACGTCCCTGTAACTCTTATCTGTATTAGTGGAAATGCATTATAGGGTTCAGTTATTTGTGTCTTATTTACCCTTTCATCGCTCAATAATGCTAGTAGCTCTAATGTTGTAGGCACTGACAGTGCATTAATCAATCTTAACAATTCGGCATGCTACACTGGCGTGCTGTCTGATCGCTGAAACCACCTTCTTTTCCAGCAAGATGGTCCTCAATGTACTATCGACAATACGTACGCTGAATCAGAGTAGATCATCACCTTTCTGTCAACATACATTTCTAATGCTGTTATCAATGTCACTAGTTCTGCCGCTTGCACAGAGTAATGTGGCAGTATTCTTTAACTTGCCACTACCTCAAGTTCTCCATCTTCACTGTGTACAAATGATACTCCTGTATGTCTTAATGCAGTGCTCTGATCGTTCATTGATGAACCATCCACAAACCCAATTTCTCCCCCCCTCAAGTTTATTTTCCTTAACCGGGAGCAGTCACATACATAATCGCCTTTGTCTACTGGTTTGGCAGTGAAGGTTGCCGGATTCACTGTGTGGTACCTTACAACGTTAATTGCAGGGTTGGATATTATCACTTCGTATCCAGGCGCTCACTGTGCCCTGAGTGCGGATTTTGGCTTTTGCACAATTGCGAACAGGGTCTGCTCTATATACAATGTCACGACACAACCCATCGATATCGTTGCTAATTTCTCAACAGCAAAGACTGCTGCAGCCAATGCTTGTTCACACGGGAGATGTCCCTTCATTATTGGATCCAAAACCCCAATGTAATATCTAGGGGCTTGTAGCCCAACAAAGTTTTCTGTGTGAGGACAGCTTTCATCACATACTCATTTGAATAGAAAAATAAAAATAACTTCTTCATAATTTGGCATTGCTAAAACTGGGGAGATAGTGATCGCATTTCTCAACTCATCAAATGCTTCTATCATTTCTCGTGTTGACTTAATGGTACCTTCCTCTTTCTGTGCTTCCTTTAATGCTTGCAACAGGGGGTCTGAAGTATGTGGTATACTGGAAGACCCACGATTGGCAATAATTGAACCATTCCAAAAACGGTTGCATTTCCTTTAATGTGGTTGGTTGGGGCATGTTGTGCAATGCTTATGCTTTTTCTGGTGTCACCCTTCTGATATATTTTGTCCTAACTAAATGTCTTCTTTATGGTAATATGCATTTTCTCCTTGTCCACTATGTATCCCTTTTCTGCTAGTAATTTTAGAAGGAATACTGAATATTGCCTTCTTTGCTCCTCTGTGGTAATGCGCACCTGTAGGTCGTCAACATACTGTATGATTGTGCTTTGTGTCTGTATGTTATCAAAATCTATTTGCAATACCCTGTTAAACACACAAGGTAATCTTGTGTGTTGGAATCTTTGCCCACAGTGAGCTATTGAGAGTCTGCATGCAATGGAATGGAAAATAAAGCATTTTTAAGATCAATAACTGTACAACGCATGGCAGTATGCTACACAAAACCATAGCTGGGTTAGGAACAATGGAAACTCTGCCTCCACAATATTATTCAAAAGACGTAACTCATGAATGAATCTCCACGATCCTCGCTTGGATTTTTTCACTGGGTACACAGCCATGTTACATAGGGATTCTGATGTTATTATAACACCCTGCTACAACAGCGCATCTGCTTCTCTTGACATGGGCTATTGTCTTACTCAGGCTAATATTGCCCCTTTCATCAGTGTAATTCTGACCGTTCCTATACTTTTAAGGAGTCCTACATCATGGGGATTGCTGGTCCATCCCTCTTTTGATACTTTCTAAAAATCTTCCTGAAAATGCAGTGACAATTCTTTGGCCGATAATATACTCTGGGGGACCTCTCTTCATTCTACTTTAAAAAAAAGAAATTATCTTTATTGGAATTTTGCAAACATGTAACAGTGCACATTTCCATCCCCAGGGACAGATTGTGATTCATAATTTCTTTGATTGAGGTTTGTACTTGCTACCAGAAGTGGTTTAGGTCCAGGCAGGTCCACCAAATATGGCCCCAATCGCCTCTCCCCTTGTACTCCCTCCAGCAATTTGGTGATACCTCGGGTACATCATCTGGATTTTCACCAGGGTGTAATGCCATTGTAGGAGCATTTCATACCACGCTTCCCTCAATTGTATCGACCAGGTTAGTCTGGGAATGTTACCCTATAGGAAGTCCCACTCTTCTAGGGTGATTGGCCAACCCAGTATTCCCTCCCAAATCCCCATGTAGGGCCAGACACCCTTCCCTAAACTCTCAGAGATAAGTTTATATAGAGCTGGATTGGGTCGTGATAAAGAACTCAAATTTGGTGAGCTGTCTATTTACCACTGTTTTATCGATTGGATGTGTCGCCCAGTGGTGCAGCTGATAGTACTGAAATCTATCCCCTTCTTGCAGGCCAAAATGCGGTTTGGACTGCTCGAAGGATTTGATCTCTTGTCCGTGCATCAAGTCTCCAAGTGGAAGACAGCCTGGAATAGTCGAGATCCCCGTCAGGTCACTAAAGTATCCCACACCTTCCGTACTAGAGCCGAGATCTGCAAGGCTTGCATACTGGCAGGTTAATTTGGTTTGGCCAGCCACAGAACCTCCGCTAGAGGGGCTATGATGTCCGCCTGTTCCATACACGCCCATTGCTTCTTGTACTCCCCTGAGAACTACTGCCTTTTTACCTTCAGTTGGGATGCCTGGAAGTAGTGGGGGAAATTCTGAACCACCAGCCCCCCCTCTTGGTTTTCGGGGCCATGAGTACATTCAGTGCTATCCTCGTTTTTTTTGTTCTTCCAGATAAATGCAGAGATTAATTTATTCAACGTGCGCAAGAGACTTTGGGGAAGGGAGACTGGCAAGGCCTGAAAAATGTACAGGAGCAGTGTGAGGGCAACCATCTTAATCAAGGCCATCCACCACATCCAGGTAATGTAAATGGGATTCCAGTTCTCAAAGTCTGTCTTTAAGGTACGGATCAGGTGCTGGTAATTCACCCTCATACAGCGAAGCCAAGGAGTTTGTTATGTAAACCCCTAGGCATTTTGCTTCCCCCTTTGCCCATTGAAACAGAGTGCTCCCCTGCGCCTCCTCTAGGGCATCGCCTGACAAGGAGAGGTTCTGCACCTCAGACTTGTCCACATTGACCTTAAGGCCCAGCCGCCTGCCAAAGGTCTCGATCTCTGCCTCTACTGCCATCAGAGAGGCTGCCGGGTGGCAGAGGGCTAGAAGCATGTCATCAGCGAAGGCCATGACTTTATGGTATTCTCCTCCAAATGGGATACCCCTCACTGTGGCCGATTCCCTCAGGCACTGCAAGAATGGCTCAAGATAAATTGCATAAAGCAGGAGTGAAAGTTGACAGCCCCGTTTAGTTCCCCTCTCTAGGCAAACGGGGTGCAAATGTTGCCTGTTGATTGACAATCGCAGACTAGGAGACTGGTAGTTTGCTTGGACCCTACAAAGGAATGTTCCCCTGAACCCCATGCGTGCCATAGTGTGAAAAAGGAATGACCATTCCACCCAGTCAACCACTTTCTCAGCATCTAAGGCAAGTAAGACCGCAGGCATCCCATGCCTCGAGACCTTCTCGACCAAGTGGCACACTCGCAGAGTATTGTTGAAGGTCTGTCGGGATTTGATAAATCCCAACTGGTCTGAGTGAATACGGCCCGGGAGCAAGGCTTCAACAGAGAGGTGTCAGACATCGACTTGTCGCAGAAGTAATTACTGATCTTCTCCCTCACTGTCTTCGCCTGTACAGTGTCCCTGAGAAGCCACTCCGGTAGGGACCACTGCCAGAGCCCCTGAGGGCCCTAAGGAAGATAAACCGTCACTTCCAGCAGGGCATGATCAGAAAGAGCTATGGAACGAAGGATAGCTCCTGCATTCTCCCCACTAGTTGCACGGACGCCCATACATAGTCGACGAGGGACTGCGATCTATGCATGTGGGAGTGGAACGTGAATCCTACTTCTGAGCCTCTACATGCATGCCACACGTCCACCAGTCCCAGTCCATCAAGCCTGTCCTTGAGCCTTCCTTTGAGAGGGGGTGCCATGTACGGCCTGTCTCGTTCCACTACTGTCAACCCCAGAAACCCAGGATATGTTGAAGTCCCCTGTGAGCATAATATTGCCCTCACCTATCTACTCTAGTTCGGCCAAAGTCGCTCGAAGAAACCCGTCCTGCCCAGAATTTGGCATGTATACCGTCGCCAATGTAAAAGTGTCTGCGTTGATTCTAAACTTAATGAAGACGTTCCAGCCGTGTCAGTCCTCTGTTGTGTCAAGAATCACCATATATTGTTTTACACAATCATCACCCCCGCTGTCTTATCTTTTGCATTTGCCTGATGATAGGTGTGTAGCCGGAATCTATGCCTGTCACTCTTTCTAATATGGGTTTCTTGAAGAGTGAGAAAGTCATGTTTCTCACACCTCAAGACATTATCGGCCTTAAACCATTTCACTGGGGAATTTAATCCCCTTATGTTATATGTGATGATTTTGAATGTGTCCCACCCTCCCTGCACCATCCCCTCCAATTCCCCCATGGACCCTAGCCCTTTAGCGCCCCAAGAGCCACCCCTACCTCCCCGGCGCCCCACCATTTTCGCTGTATGCCTCCCCCCATCCCTCCTCCCCATCTTTGCTGTCGAGTCGAAGTGTACTGTGGTTCTGCCTCCCTGCCCCCTTGGTTCCCCAAACTCCCCAACTCCCCCAACAACCACCATCCAGGCTGGTCCATGGCTCCTTGAAACACCCCAGGGGGCAAACCCTGGCCATGAGCTGGAAAACAACGTGGTTCTAAGAACTGATGGGAGTTACAACTGCTCTTCGCCATGGAGACCAAGAGTCGTCCTACCATCTTGAGCCCCCAAACCCTCTGTGCTCTCCTCCCTCCTCCTTCCCCCCATTTAATTCCCTAGCTATTCTACTGATCTGGTTTTCAAGGAGCTCCCAAGTAGCAGACCCCTCTTTTCCACACCCTTTACATTCCAGCGCCTCCGATGATTAAGGTCAGCTGGTCCTTGCTGCACTAGTCCTCCACATCACGCCTCTGGCTGCGTGTCCTCGACCATTCCCATTGCCGTCTCCCCTGGGAGCTTGGTCCCGTTTCCTCTGGGGTTGGCAAATCATCCGATTCCCGTGGTGCGACCGCATTTAGGCCTGCCCCGCACGTTGTCACTCAGCACTGCCTCCCCTTCCATGTAAACAACAGCCAAAACGGGAAAGTCCACTAGTATCAGATCTTTTCCTGGTTTTGAATTGTAAGTACTGGGCTCATCAATCTTGTTTTCAGCAATGTGGAATGTGCCAAGTCCTGCTGCTGATATGATATTAAAATGTCCTTTTTGTGGGCGTAGGACGCAAAGGCGGCCAGGACAGCCTTGGGCAGGCTCCCGGCTCCCTCCGCTGCGGGCCCTCGCTGCGTTTCCTATCCAGACATTCCCCATCAGAGGGGACCTCCAGAAGCGGATCAGCAAAGAATGCTTGGACCATCGCCCTTAGGTCTAGATCTTTGACTTCTTCTGGGACATTTTTTTAGGTGTATGTTTGAGCGCTGGGACCTGTTCTCAAGATCTTTGCACTGAAGATCTAAATTGTGTGATAGCCATAATAGATGTTCTAGGACCTTCCCTGCTTTCCTGAAGTCGTCCGAAAGTTCTTGGATTGCTTGTTAGTTTGTGTCCACTCTCTCCCCTAGATTTGTGAGCTCTCCTTTGAACACCTGTACCGCACACTTTAGGTCCGACCTCAGGGTAGAACATTTTTCCTGGAAAGAGCATATGATCCGTGTCTGAAGGTCACCTAGGTATTGCACTAGGTCTTCCTTATTAACTGCCACGGGGACCAGTGATGGCAAAGAGCCCTCTCCCGTCATCATGTCCAGGGGCAATGGGGGCTTATGGTACTATGGCTTGTCCAGGCGCCATCACTGGCTAAGAGTACCGTCTGTTCCCTGCTGAGCCTTTGCTGGACGTGCTGGGGTCTCGTTCCGTTTCCCTCTAGGCATGGGCGCTACAGGGGCACCCT
The DNA here is from genome assembly GCF_040938575.1 of Ambystoma mexicanum. Lineage (NCBI taxonomy): Eukaryota > Metazoa > Chordata > Amphibia > Caudata > Ambystomatidae > Ambystoma > Ambystoma mexicanum. The sequence continues at coordinate 1,056,216,598 of NC_090921.1, read as the reverse complement.
CTTTTCACCCTGTGCTCTGTTCGTTGAGTCTTTGATCGGGCCTCTGTCACCTAACCAGAGTCTGATTCATGGTCCTTGTAGGTGGCGGGTATCCCACACAGGTGACTATATTATTCATTCAGTGTCCTCAGTCCCCTACCTATACCTTCCTCGTAGTTTGTGGTGGGTGGAGGAAATGCTCTCCTCAACTTGTTACTGGGGCCAACTGTGAGAGCTGCAGTATTGCCCTGGCCGTACCCTGAACCCTTTCTCACCCGCCATCACACAGGCACTACTCTAAGTTGTGTTCGAGCCTCTGCAGCCCAACCTGTCTGCCTTGTATTCCTTACAAGCATCCTTTTTATTCCTTGTGGACGGCGGGTGCGAGTGATGGTGGTGTTTCTTCAGTATCCATAGTCCATTGATTATAGCTTCCTCTCCCTGTGTGGCTGGGGCCAAATATTAGGGTCCCAACTTTGTCCTGGCGCCCCCTGGGAACTCTCTCTTTCCCCACACCACCATCCGCATCAGGTGCTGCTTCTGTCCCTGGCCAGCCCCTCAAATCCAGGGGGCGGCTTCTCCCTCTTCACTGCAGGGGGGTTGGGTGGATTTGGAGACCCCCCACTGCTATACACTTCCAACCAGGGGTTAACTGCTTCTGACTGCAGCCCTATGGCACCAATGATACGAGGGAGGGGGTTCAGTATGCGCCGGGCCGCCTACCTGTTGTCCCACCCAGCCGGGTGCCATAAAGATAAATGCGCCAGCGATCTCCCTGCAGTTCAGGCGCCTCCTGTCGTGCAGACCTTCTAAATGGATGCTGCCTGTCAGCCGCACCCTAGTCAGGAGATGTCGGTTGACCATACCGTGGGCTACCGATAACTCAGTCGGGCCGGGGCTCTCTGCGGTCAGCTGCTCACCCCAGATCGCTGAAGGCACCCAGCTAGTGGCATGGACTGCCTCAGGTCACTTGCTAGCAGTTGGTGATGGTGGGCAGGGCCTTCCTGGTTACCCACACTGACCACCTCCTGTGTCACTCCTTCACCGCTCCCCAGCCGGGCTGAACTCTCCTTGGATGGGTGAGTCAGAGCCTCCCACCTCCACAATCACCAGGCTTCTGAAGGTAGCACCAATTCAGGGCCACAAGACCGCAGCAGCTAACCCCAGGTTTAGCTCCACAGGCTGCCCCCAGCCGGGTCCACATTGAACACTGCGGTCAGCGAGCAGTCTCACGCAGCTGCCATGAGGGGCATAAGCCACCTCCTCTGCCCTGCTACCTCTCGCACCCACGAATTAAGGTGTACACCAAAGAGTGCCCTGCCACGTGGGGGGGGGGGGTCTCAATGCTCGGGGGGAGAGGACAATATTGCTTCTTTAACACCTTTAGACCGCCTCACTCGGCACGTTCTCCCCCTGTTGGCAGCCATCTTGGAATCTGCATTCTACTTTTAATTGACATGGAATACATAACTCAAGCATTAATTCATTGTCATCCTCCTGAAATAGTTGTTAGTCAGTCAATAGCAATACTGGATCCATTGTTAAAACTACACACCAGTCAATGCCTTATTCGTCTATCCCATGCAGTATTACTCGGTCATCCCTTACCGCTGCCGCTTCTAAGAGCACTATAATCCCTGTCCCATGTTCGATGTCTGTTGGTACTTTGGGTCTGAACAAAAACTCTTTGGCCATAAAATGCCTGTATGAATGTTTTGGCATGCATATAGTGAATACATGGTGTAGAAGACACTATACCATTTTCCGTGAACTAAATGGTCATGTTCAATTTGCTCATCAAATCTATGCCTAATATGTTCACTGGTGTATGTTCGTGAATATAACAAGGGTTCTAGCATCGTGTGTGTTCCTACTTTGACCTGTAAATCTTCTGTGAAAGGAAACAACATCATAGCCCCAGACAATCACTGTGTGTTCATGATCATGTCTGGCAATGGACCACCCCCCCACACACGAGATCGAGTCACCCCTGTATCTAAGAAAGAGAATGTCCAGTTTCCCATTACCACTCCTATCCACGGTTCCTCTTCTGGATATGGAGTTACTGATAGTACGGGACATTTCAGAACCTTCTGTGGGTGACCCTATTGTGGGTACATACTTGTACCTGTAGATGGAAAGGGGGCCCCTCCTGTAACAGTAAACCCACCAAAATGCGGTAGGGCACCCACTGGTATTACATTCTTGTCCCACTGTTGTGTTTGCTGTGCTTGTATCTGCAAGGAATTTGGATGTTGTTGCTGAATTTGGGGCTGTGGTTTTACTGCTACATTTGGAAATGTGTGTTGCCGTGTATAATTAAAAGTAATGTGCCTATATACCCGTGTTTCAAGGCGTGACAAGGCAAGGGAAACAAAAGGAGGACAAAAACAACGATCTTACTAAGCCTAGTGACATCGAGATCGTGTATGTGCAAGGGAGCGAGGAGGGGAGAAGTACCAGATGAGGCGGGTGGGGAATCGACAAGGTCAGGACAAGGAATTACAAGTGGTACAGCCAACAGGTGGCAAGTGCGGGTGTTAGAAGTGCAAACAACAGGTGTCAAATAAGTGCAGGAAAGGGGTTCTGTAGGGTTACAGATACAGACCACAAGTGCAGGGGGAGAGGGTGGGGCCATGAGGCGTGCGGGTGTGCAGCTGGACGGGTAGTGACCTGGGCCCGAGTTCAGAAGGTAGTCAGGTGACCTGTGCAAGTATCAGACAGGAGATCAGCATGGGAGAGGAAGAGAGAAGGAAGGCAGAAGCAAAGAGGAAGGTATGTCTTGAGGTGCTTCCAGAACCAGTGATGGTTCTGCTCAAGTTTCAGAGAGGCAGGGAGGCTGTTCTAGAGGGAGGCACCAGCCGAAGAAAGATCTGCTGCCAACTCGTTGCTTGGAGAAGCGACTGACCCTCAAGAAGTTGGAGGTGGAGGAGCAAAGAGCTTGAATAGGAAGATATTTCTGTAGAGAAAGTTGGAGGTATTGCGGTCCGAGCCCCCAGAAAGCCCCCAGAAAGCCGTGTGGACAATGCAGTGAACTTGATACTTCCCACCACTGGGAGCCAATGGAGAGATTTCGGAGCTGGAGAGATATGATCCCTGGGCTTGCGGCCAAGGACAAGTCTTGTAGTCCTGTTCTGGATGATTTGTAGAGTACGGAGAGTAGAGGCAGCTAGATTTAGAAAGAGGATGTTGCAGTAGTGCAGCCTAGAGAGAACCAGAGCTCTAGCGACAGTGAGCTTCTTGGGGAAGTGAGGAAAGGAAGAATACATCTGAGGAGGTGCAGCTTCTTAGAGTTTGACTTCTTAGAGACGTCTGAGATGTGAGGGAAGAAGGAGAGTGTGTAGTCAAAGATGACCCTGAGGTTCTTAGCCTCACAGGAGGGAGCAGGAAGGGGGCCCAGAGTGGGCGGCCAGCGGGTGACAGGAAAGGAAGGTGCTTGTGAGTCGATGAGGAGAATCTCTGTCTCAGTGGCATTGGCGGCAGAAATCTGGAATGAGAGAGGGAGAAGAGTCGGGTGAGGGGAGCCTGAAAGCGAGCTGAGTGTCATCTGCATAGCCCTGAAAGTTAGCACAGATAGCAGCTACGTGGTGGGCAAGAGGTGCCAGGTGTTGGTTGAACAGCCAGGGAGAAAGATTAGACCCCCAGGGAACACCACAGGTAGAGAGAGAGATGGAGAGGAAGGACCCAAGTTGGATCTGGGAGGGTCCGTCAGAGAAAGGAGGTCACCGAGGCTAGGGCCTGATCAGTGATACCGAGGTTACCATGTTAAGGATTTCAATCAGGTCACTCACACTCACACACACACACACACACACACACACACACACACACACACACACACACACACACACACACACACACACACACACACACACACACACACACACACACACACACACACACACACACACACACACACACACACACACACACACACACACACACACACACACACACACACACACACACACACACACACACACACACACACACACACACACACACACACACACACACACACACACACACACACACACCCCCCACCCCCCCCACCCCCCCCCCCCCACCCCCCCCCCCCCTTGGTCTCGGCTTAGTATGCAGCGCAGGGCTGAAATGCTTATCTCTTTATATAGATTAAATATTGAGATGGTACACCACTCATATCACACCCCCTTTTCAAATACCCTGGGTCACAATGGACTATGAACCAGGCTGGTTGGTAAAATACAATATTTGTTTATTTTAAAATTCAAAAGAAATCAGACTTTCTAATATGGGGCAGCAATAACCAATGGGGTGATAATTAAAATCAGAATGTGAGCAATGCACTGGGTTTAACCTGCTAGTGGAACATAGACACAGCACAGTGAAATAGGAGCACTTTTTGGTTTAGGAAAGATAGCACCCAAATTAGAATTTCCCCCTGAAATGTCCCCTCAACCCTCAAATAATCAATTCTGAGCGGATAAACAGAAGCAGCAAGTAATCAGGAATAAGAAACGGGAAACGGAATCAAAATGTGACCTTCCCTCCCCAAATACGAAAGAAAAATGGATTTTAAACCCCTTGCAATGTTATGAAATGACACTCAGAAATGGACAAATAAATAAGGAATGTGTGTTAGAAACCTTGAAGCAAATATAATTCCTCACTAAAGCAACAATGCAAAGACACTAACAATCACAAAGAAAGGATTACCAAAAGCATACATTTCGAAAATGATTGGAAAGTTTAAAACAGATTGCAGCAAAATGACACGTTGCAAACTTTGCAATTTTGCAATTCCCGCTTGAAATTACTCAAACTGTTTTTAGTGTGGGTGTAGATGTATAACCCAAGGGTATTCTAGAAGTGAAACTAGGTCTCTAGCTGGTAAATTGGGCGAGTTATTCAAGATATAAAAAGATGCGCTTTGAGTAAAATGGAGCCGTGAAATAGGAAAGGAAATCAGTTGTGACAAAAACAGTTTTACTTTACACTAGAGTATTCAGGCTAGGCCACCAAAGATGGACACAATAAGAGCCAGGGTTGATTCGCGATTTCAACCCCGTCACCCCAGCGCCCAACCTTGGTGGAAACCAGTCCGATCACTCGAAATAGGACTAATGGTTTAGGATTACACAAGACAAAATTACTAAAGAGATGGCGCTAGCACTAGAAATCAAGGGTAATGTTGCAGGGATAATTCTGACAGCTTTAGCAAGTTATCAGTATAAGGATAGGATGGCTTAGAGAGTGGGATAAGGACAAAGACAAGATATGTTATGGGTTTCTATGGGGTGACGATTATACTCACAGTCCACTGTTTAGTTTTGGGATTTGTGGACCGTCAATGGTTCTGGTCACTACACAGCAGCACGCCTGGCAAACAGCTGGGCAGTTCTGGTTACCGGATGGCACTTCTGGACTGGCAATTCTGGTCACTGGATACTAAAGATCAGCTGGATGGCAGGAATTCAGCAGGCATGCAGTTAGTGGTATCAGGATGCTTCCCAAAAACACTGCAGCTTTCCCCTTTGGTTATTTGGGAATTTTAGTGGGATTTCAGAATTGAGGCTTTGCTGGGAATAGGATCCGCACTGCTTGGGTTTTGCAGTGGGCCCTGGAGTAGGGACAGCAATGCTTTGGTCTTGTAGTTGGGATCTGGAATCTGGATGGATGGAACAGGAACGCAGCGCAGGAACCTCAGGAATAGTGCTGTGTCCAGAGCCTTGTCAGGGACTCTTATTTATAATGCATAGTGACATCATAGACTATATTGCTGGGCCGCTTTAGCTAAACCCGCCTCTAAACAACTGGATTGGACAATCAATGTTGGTTGCCTCCTCTGGGAGTGATGTAAAAAGACTTCCCAAAGACCTTTTTGCCAAAAATCTGTCATACCAGAATGTACACATTTGTACAGTTGTGGCACCTTAATAAATGGCATAATTAGGTTACATATTTTGTGTAGAGCACATCCGTCCAATCCTGCAATCTGTGAGACATTAGTTTGTCCTTTTATACTTTTTTGGTCATTTTCAGTGTGAAATATTCGGCCTAAAATTCTGACTTTATACATGGGTGTGGATGATCATAAGGGATGCATGTACAAAACTTCGCATTTGCAACATGGATACTTTTCTTGTAATCCATAATACTTTGCCATTTCTGTCCCCAAAGTTTCAGTGAATTCTACCATGTCTTCAATGTAACCTTATAAAATCAAATTTAAACTATAAAATGTTAATATTTTTACAAATTCTTTCTGCAGAGATAAAAAGTATTTAACGTTTATTTATAAAATAGTCTTTGGAACCAAATGGCAGTCCTTTGTCAATGGCCCATTTTCTTTCTTTTTCAGCTGCCATCAACTGTCCCTTCAGCCCTGTGTGAGGTGGGGGTTGCCAGTTTGATTGAAGGTGTTATGGCCCCCTTCACTTCACAGGTTAGTGTTCCAGGACTTCTATTGTCCCAGCCTGGAGCAGAGACAAATGTCTGACGAGCGTGTGCACTTTCTCTGCCTTGGCCATTCAATGTTTTTCAAGCCAGCAATTATCACTTTTGTGTCCTGGAAGTTTATGGTGTTGCTCCCTTCCTAGGGAGAAGCTTTAACTCTGCCAACCGGAATAACCTGTTTTTGACAGCTTGCAAATCCAGCCAAGGCGGTTTAAACCTTTATTTTCTGATATTTGGTCCGAATTAAAACAAACCCGTGGAATAAAATAGCACATGTATGTATTTTCACCAGCCACAAACCCCTTCACATTGCTTGGTAATGACAGGCTTTCTTTCAACAGTTTACTTTTTAACCGTGCCTTTTTCTCCTTTAGTTTTGCAAAAGCCAATGTCTACACATGTGTTGAAAGCTGCTACATTTCCTTTCAAATTCGATTTTGCCATCTGACTTCCCAATATTGCCTCGCAGCCGTAGTTATTTTCTTCTAGGCAGTGTTTTATTTGAAGCACAGATGCCTTAGAACTGACATGGCTCATATAGCTGGAGTTTCTTTTGAACTACTGAGCGTTGATACATTTGTAAAGAAATTAACGTGTTTTCCCATGCGAGTAAAAAGTGAAGTTCCTTCTTGCTTTCTCTCAGAGTTGGTTTGACAAGGCCTTTCATTCAGAAATCATGCCTGGTTTTGCTAAGCCACAATGAGAGACTGGGCCAGGCAGGGCCTTATTAATCACAGTGATTTAATTAAGAACAGATGGAAATACCATCAGCAGTATTATTTTAAAGGTGAAAGGTTTCTTTTATAATGGAGATCTTGGATTTTTTGCAAAGCAGTGCTGTCTTTCTTTTCTACAGGTAAGAACACACTGGCACGCTTCCTTAGTGTGTCCCCTTGTTCCACCTTGCCCCTGTGTGCTTGGCAAGAAGGTGCAGCCATCTTTTTGTTGCTGCAAAAATGCAGTTTTGAGGCCATAGCGCTCATAGGAGCCAGCGCAGCGTTTTGCTGTTTCTGCGCAAATGCAGCTTGGTGATGTGGGAAAATACTGTTGAGTGGGTCAATATATCCCACATATCCCCACCCCCGACTCTTCTAACATTTCAAGTCTAGGGAGAATCGGGCAAGTGGGATTTATCCATGGGACAAAGCAGGATCAGTCAGGTATGAGTCCTTTGTCCATCACAGAGTGGAACGTCGCGCTCCTCTCGCTGTCTCTGGTTGGAATGTGGAACGACACCCCCAGCTTTCTCTTGTATCTTCCTTTATGGTGTTGAGTGACAACCCCGGACTTCCTTGGGTTTCTACTTTCCAGGTCCCCGAGGAGGTCCTCCTTGGTATGAAGTTGCAACCAGTACAAATCTATGAAAGAGGACACAAACCGGTTACTACCATTTCCCACTAACTGCCCTCCAATCGGGTTGACAGCAGTGGGATACACAGGCCTTCAATTATGACAATTGATAATGAAGAAAAATACTCCCTGTTACATAATTACACCCAGAACTCTATCTGTTCCCTTCTGGTTCTTCTTTTTCTTATTCTCATGTTTCAGATGTCTCCTCTATTTGATTCTCTCTGGGCTCCTCAATTAGTTGCATAGTGAGCCTAGGGTGACAACTCTTTAGCTGATTAATATGGACCCATTTCTCTTCTGTCAAATCGCCTTTGTGGATGTGGATTCTGTAGGCGACAGGTGACATTTTATCTACAATTTCAAAAGGTCCTTGCCAGCTGGGTAAAAATGTACGCTCTTTGGTCTGGTTCCCTTGGAAATCGTACAGGTAGACCCTGTATCCTACTTGGTATTCCTTTTTGGTCATTTATTAGATCATACTGAGTCTTCATGCCCTCTGCAGATCTTTCTAGATTCTGCTGAGCATACACAAAAGCATGTTGAAGTTGTTTTCTTGGATTCTCAACATACTCATGAGTTGTGGAGGAGTTGATCAGTGTCTGCTCTTGTGTTTTATAGAGCAGTTGCTGAGGTAGCACCATCCTTCGTCCAGTCATCAGCTCAAATGCAGATATCTTTGTTGCAGAAGAAGGCGTAGATTTGATGTCCATTAGGACAAGCAGTAATCGGATGTCCCAACTTGGCCCAGAATTCGCCACAAACATTTTTAGAATGCTCACAATGGTTTTATTGTACCTCAACTCCACCACTAGAGGACAGCGGTATGCTATGCGAAGTTTCTTTTTACCCCAAGTATCTCCCACATCTTTGTCATCACTTCGCTGGTGAAGTGACTGCTTCGGTCTGACTCAATCCTTTGGGATAGGCTAAAACGCGAGAAGACGTGATTGATCATCAGGGCAGCTGCCGTTTCTGCTTTGCAATTTGGGGCTGGGAGACATTCCACCCATTTGGTAAACAAGCATGTTACGGTTAACATGTACTTGTTCCCCCTAGAGGAATGAATCACAGGCAAGATGAAATCTACTTGTAAATCTGACCAAGGCAGTGTCATCCCCCTCTTCTGGAGGGGAGCTCGGTGTGTGAGTGCTGTTGGCTGAAATTGTGCACACACAAGACACCCCTTCAAGTATTGGTCGAGGTCCTGCCCCATGTGTGGCCAGTGTGCAACCTCTCGCAATAGTTCTAAAGTGGTCTGAAACCCCTGGTGACCGGCTGTGGCCGCATCATGGGCGTGACTTAGCATCAGGTTTCGGAATGAGGTAGGGACCACCCACTGGTCACAGCCAGATATGGATCGCCTTACCAACAAACCGTCTTGGATTCGGAACATTTTTTGACATTTCATGAGGTCCTCTTTCCCAATGTAATCAGTGTCCATCAGGGGAAAGTTCTCAGGGTCCTCAATTGTTGATAAAATTTACCAATAATCGGATCCCCTCTTTGTGCTGTGATTAAATCAGCATCTGGGGTCTCCTTACTCCACTGGGCAGTTGAGAGTTCATTGTGAGCATTTGTCTGCGACCTAGTGATAGCAGTGGGCCTCATTCCGAGTTGGGCGCAAAGGGATTACCGGCACCGGTAAGGACACTGGTGCCGGTAAACCCTTTGCACCCTATTCCGAGGTCCTTTAGCGGGTCCCTCCCTTAACGCCTGGTCTGACCAGGGGTTATGGATGGGACCCGTTAAGGGACTTCAGAGCTAATAACGGTTCTGCAAATTGCGGTACCGTTATTAGCTACTTCCCCATTCCCATCGAGCCAGGGTCGGAATGGACCAGTAAGTCCCCATTGAAGTCGGTACCGGTATGGAAGGTAGTCATGGCGCAAATAGCGCCATGACTACCTCCATACTCGGAATGAGGCCCAGTGACCTGGATTTCCCCCAACAGCGACTCGATCTCAAGGAGATACCCCTGGATGGCTCCGGTTTTGGCCAGCTGATCAGCTAGGTCAGTTCCAGTTTTGTCTGGTCCCTCTATTCTGGAATGACCCTTGATCATCTTCCAATAGATGGTCATCCCACTAGAGGTGACCAGCTCATCCATATTTTGGATGAGCTTGTCATGTTTAAGTGGTTTGTTGTTAGCACATAGCATGCCTCTGGTTTTCCAATTAACCAGGTGCTCCACGAACCCGTTCCGGATCAGTGATTATGACCAGTTTGTGGAGTTGGTGTTGGACGGCAGTGAGGATGGCTTGATGAACTGCCATCAACTCTGTCACCCGAATACTGCGGCGACCGATTTTGTACCCAGCAGAGGGTTGCGGGGCATCATCCACCCAGGCATTCCCAACGTCGGTCACCAGTTCCTTTTCCCCGTTATCAACATGGTAGGAGCACCCGTCCACAAACTGTGGGCATTCCCTCGCACTTGTCTTCTTCACAGACTTTGTGCAGGGAATTCAGGTACGCCTCCATGTTGTCCTGGGTTTTGAGATTTTCGTCCTCAAGATAGTTTTCTCTGGCACAATCATGCAAGTCAGCCAGACCTTGCGCTAGGGGACTCTTATTTTGGCCATATCGGACCTCCACAGGAAAGCCTTGCATTGACAGAATCCAGGAAGTAATTCTGGAATTCCTCACATTTCCGGCCCGGATTCTGTCAATTTGGAGGTATTGCAAAGGCTGGTGGGGAGTCTCCACTATGATGTGTTCCCCCTGGATGAACGGGTGGTATTTTTTTAAAGCCCACACCATTGCCAGGAGTGCCTTCTCACAATCGTTGAATTTTTCCTCCACAGAGAATAAAGTCTTGCTTGCATAGGAGATGACTTTATTGACTTTGTCATGCTTTTGATATAATACTGCTGTCAAGCATGAATTTGAGAACCCTGTCTCCAAGAAGAATGTCTTGTTTTTGACAGGGTAAGCTAGACAAGGTGCTTGTGAGAGGCTTCTTTTGAGTTGCTTTACGGCCTCTGCTTGTTCTGGACCCCACTCCCACTTGACCCCCCCTTCAACAGATGGATCAAGGGTCTTGTGATCTCTGCGTAAATCTCAATGAACTTCCTACTGTAATTAGTCAGTCCAAGGAGGCTCCTTAGCTCATGCAGAGTTGTGGGGTCTTTCAGTTTTAGGCGTGCTTCCACTTTCTTCTCCTGGGGACAGAGACCCTCAGGAGTTAATTTATGCCCCAAGAAGTTGACATGGGTTCTGCACTAGTGTGCCTTTTGGAAGGATAGTTTTGCTCTAGCAACCCTTAACTCTGTCAGAACATAACGGATTTCCGCTATGTGTACCTCCACAGTTGAGCTTTTTATTAGGACATCATCCACATAGACCAGGTTACCCCTTTCACCGGTTCCATGTAATAATGTCCCCTGCAAAAATATCGCCATGCAAAAAGAATCGCCGAAAAATGGCAGTTTTTTGTGGGGACATTATTACATGGAACATGCGGGGGACACCCCCGCAACTCCCAAACCTTTTTTTTTCTTCATGGGGAAAGGGGGACACCCCCGCAACCCCTGTCCCCATATATATGGTCACCCAAATAATATTGCCATGACTTTTTCCTGGCGATATTATTTACGGCGACCATATATATGGGATAATATTACCTGATACCCTTTCACCCAAGTCGTGCATGGCCTTATGTAGGTCGATGTTGAATTTGTTGCCGGAATTGATGTATCCGAAGGCTGTCCGGGTCCAGGTGTACTGCTGCCCCCGAAGGTGAAGGCCAGCTTGTATTGGTCCTCCCTACTGACAGGCACGGTCCAGTACCCATTGGTCAGGTTAATGGCAGTGTATACCTTTGACCCCTGGATCTGGGCCAGCCCCTGGTCAATGTAGGGGAGAAGCCATCGGGACATATGGACCCGTTTATTCAGCTCCCTCAGGTCAGCACAGAGTCTCCACTGGCCGTTGGGTTTTAAAATTCCCAGCACCGCATTATTAATGGTGCTGGGGATTGGACGAATTATCCCACGGGACTCAAGGTTTTTGATAATTTCTGTGAGGGACTCCATGATGCTTGAGGCAAGCGGTATTGCTTCACAAACACTGGAGTCATTCCAGGGTCTGTGGGAATTGTTGTTGCATGGATTTCAGTGCGACCACAGTCATACGAGTCCACCGCAAAGAGATCTTGAAAATCTAAGAACACCTGTTTCAACTTTTGCTCTTGCTCCGGATTCTCACAGGCATCACCTAGGTTGACCCGCTCTTCAACCATTTGTCTGAAGCCTGGAAAGACTTCCGGTTTTGCTATCTCAGCTGCCTCCTCCAGCTTGGCGGCGAAGTCCCAGGTTACTGTATTTACCCGGACAGCGGGTTTCAAGTAGGAGAGGCTGTCATCGTGGACCTGGAAGATCACCTCATCCTGCTTGATGTCACAGGACACCTCTTCCGCACCGTAAGGGCAGGAAGAGTACACCAGGAAATTTCCCCCTTGCCGGGTGAAGATCCTCTCTGGTGCTAAGTCATTGTCACTATCACTGTCAAAGCAGTCATTGGGGATTGGGCCTATCAGTTCATTACCTAGATCCATGGAAAAATGTTGGTCATCAACCGCCATTTCAATAATGGTGCCTGCGCCCAAAGTGATACTCCTAAGGTCGCTGTTATCCATCAATATTGGAATGGTGTTGTGTTCTACCTTGACTAATGGTGTTGGGTTTAACCCCAACCCCTGCTGTTGGAGATGGGTGTTGAGGTGTACATATGCGTCAGGATTTTGCAGGTTCTGTCCTCTTAATTTTTAATTCAAGTGGGAATAGTCATGTCCGTCCTGAGATGGTGACCTCCTCTCCAATTTGAACTTCAACTGCATACGGCAGCAATCGAAATGCTTTTTCAGAATCATCAAAGTCCATGGGATTTCCCCCTAGTCGGGACAAGGCTTTGTAATTTATCAGGTCTACACTAATGGCAAAACGATTGAGAATGTCACTGCCTAAATAAAATGCATCAGGGACATCTCACACGACCCAACAATTATGTACTATGCTTTTGTTTCCAATATACATTTTGAGTATACACCAGCTAGGCAGGAGTTGTTTGGAATTGGGAGTTTCCAGGCCCATTTCCTACTTATTGATCAATTTAAATGTGGTAATGGCAGGATCTTTTGGGAGCTGTTGGAACATGGCTTTGCTGAGGAAGCTTTTACCATTGTTGACGCATACTCGAGCGAGAACAGACTCCTTCCCCTCATTTAACTGAATAGGGATGATCAACTGTTCTCTAATTTTCTGAGTGTCAGCTAAACTTTGAGCTGGTTTGTCATCACTCTTGGCTATGGGAATGGGATTTTCAGATTGTGAATTGGTATATAATTTCAAATTATTTCCTTCGAGTGTGGAATGCCACTAAAGACTGGAAGGAAGGTTGATTTTCAGGAATGGAGAGGAGTTCCCATCACCAGTTTGTTGCCCTACAGCAATTACTGTCACATCAGGTATTTGATTGTTCTGGAAATGGAACTCAATATGATCAGGTGTTTGTTCAACCATGTGGGATCTGCTGTTTAAACTAACATGGTTGAGACTCTGTTTCAATTTTATTGGCCTGTTAGTCTAAATCCAGAGGACCTTGTTCACAGTCTATTCGGGGGGACAGCCTGCATAGGATGCCATTCCCCAGTAGACAGGGTGTGCCCTCTGGAGTCACGATTATGACCGGGTGTTTCACCTTATGGCGCCCAATTTTTATTTCCAAATCCGCAGTACCCTTGACAGGAATTTCATTCCCATCGAAGTTCTGGAGTTGTTCAGGAAGAGGGATGAAAGGGATCTGGTATCTCTCCGCCTTCGTGAATTTAGTTGATCAAAGGCCCTTTTTGACAGAAGAGTGGTTTGGGATCCAGTGTCCACTGTACACTGCCCTTGCACCTGGGCCGGGGCATAAAATCTACCTTCTTTCTCCTCCAATGGGCACATGTAATGTGCATTTTGGGCAAGCTTGGTGGTCAATTTCCTTATTTTTGGCTCCGACACAGGGGTAGTTTGGGCATAATTGTGGGAGTTTGGGGATCTGAAAGAACATTTTTACAGTTGGATATTTGGGGAGTTTGGGGCTTCCGTTTTTCTGATTCTGAGCTGCCCCACACCCCCTTTTGGAGGCAGTCAACAGAATTGGTTTGTGAGGTTTGAGATCCCTCTGTTACTATTGGGTTTCCTGGACGCTCATTCTGGGGTTCAAGGATAGGCGATTCCGACTCAGTTCCCACACCCACCCAGTCTTCATTAAGATCTCTTGGGACCCATTTTTCTTTTGGAGGAGTTCTCCCCCGTACCTGAAGGAGATCTTTTTCCCAGAATTCTCGAAGGATTCTTCCCATGGGCCTTCCCATGGGCCTTTTTGAGTTCTTTATTTCTCTGGGAGTACCGGGAGAGTACCGCTTGTCCGCTACACACTCTGCTGCTGTTGCTGGAATCGTCCTGCTGTTTACACTGCCAGTGCCTGTTGCAAGGATTTTGGAGGGGACTGTGACTGTGGACTATTGTGATTGGGCCCCTATTGCCCCCTCTTGCCCACCAAGCTCTTTACTGATTACGATCTTTGTGCTTTTCCTCAGGACTGCAAAGCCCACTCCCAACGTCATCTCTAAACTCCCATATTACGAGCAAGCATGCGCGCACACTCGTGGGAGTACCGGGAGAGTACTGCTTGTCCACTTGGTGGTGGGCCAAACGAGTGTGTGTTTTGCAATTAGCACCTAGTTTGAGCTGCTCTCCTGTGAGTTGATATTGTCAGAAAGTAAGACGCATTTAGTGTATTCTTAATTACCTATTGTGTGTGCATTTAGTGCACATTTTGCTCAAACTGTTTTACTGGATAACTTGTAAACACTTAATGTTGTGGCCTGTTTAGTGCAACTTGTATTAATAACGACAAATATGCCGTTTAACATCCCACATCTATCATCACTGTCCAAACAACTCAGTCAGGCTGAATCTGAAGTTCCCCCGCAAAAATTCTATTCTGCAATTTCCATGGCCCCAACTTGTGTGTCTGCCTGCCCCAAATCCAAATTCACTTTTGACGAGCATGTGAATGAATCCATCGTTTCTATATCATCTATGTCATCTTCCCACATTGTTAGCAATAATATATCTTGTATTCCTGAGGCTAACAATGCGTCAGTAAAGAGTGCAAGAGTAAATCCCCAACCACTCTCTGATAATACGATATTAGCATCTACTAAACATTGCCAGCGCCTATTTCATCTTCATGTATTGCCATATCCCCAATCAACTTCCCGCCTCTATCTCATGAGCAATCTGGTTTGTCTATTCATGCAAGCCAATGTGATTCATCAATATTATGTAGGGAAAACGACTGACATGCCGAGGCTTTTCACGTTGGTGAGGATGATGCAACTCACCTCCAGTCTCAGGCAGACCTTTGTAATTCGATGTTACATTCTTTTGTCTTACCTACACCAATACCAACAAAAGCAGTACCATCTGATACTTTTTTCCAACACTCAACTATGACTAAACCTGCCCTAACAGCTATTAGTATGACTATCATGAGTTTGTGTAAGCTTTTTGAGTCACTTGACACAAATATTTTGCACCAGTCAAAACAATTTGATGAATTGTTGAAGTGGTTATCAGTGCATTACTCTTCACAATTTAGGAATGCTCTTCTGTCTAATGAATCTCATGCTTTGGGTAATTTGGGGGAAGTCATTGAGGTACAGGATTCTCTCAAGACTATCAGACAAGTATCTACCTCCAATCAGGAGATAGCTACAAGCTCTTGTGCTCTACCCCTGATTTCTGGTATTATACGTCCAATTACCAGCATGTGTTCTACCACTATTCCTGAGCTAAAGAATGCATCCACTGCTTATCCGCCCCAGGTCATTTCGAATGAGACAGAACAAGTAAAATTGATACCAATACCTGAGGGACCATCGGGCCAAGGTTTAAGTCACTTAGATGTGCTTAAAGGCAGAAATCCTAAAGTTGCACAAAAGAAGTCACTTTCTCAGTTGAAAAAAACAAAAAATATGGCAAATGTAAAACACTAAAAAAACAACTCCTTTTTTAAAGCACTGAGCAAAACGGCTGAGTCGCATACCAAAGTGACAGCTATAATTGAGCAGGCACCTGTCTCAATACCAGTACCTTCGCCTCCTACAACATTACCAATGGTGCCCCCAGCCACCCTAAACTCATTTAGTAAAGAGCTAGTAGGTGACTCTCTTTCGCTTTTATCACAATTATTATTATCCATACAACGAAATAAGGATGTAGAGAACCGCAAAGCCCTACTAAATAACCAAAAGGCTGCTCTGCACTGCCCCATTCCTGCCGTGCCAACTGAACTAATAGCAGCTCCCACTGCTCAGAGTTCGTTAACCATGCCAACCCAGCCTTTAATTGCACAGTTTCCTTTGACTATTACTGAGCCTGCCACCAAGCAATCTGCTGCTTTTTGTCTGCAAGCTCATGCAAATACAATAGATGCTATTTTACCGCCAAAGACGTGTTTGAGAACTTTAAACAGAGAGTGGATGAATATCTAGCCACAAACATGGCTAAAGTTCTCTCAACCTCTTCTGATTTACAAAAAAGACTGCAACCTAATCTTCCAACCCCTGTGGCTGGCTTCAGCAGTAATATTCCTTATACTCCTTTATATACGGAGCACCATGCGCAGGAGGAATTGAATCGTGCATATCACAGCACAAGTCCAAATCCTTCAAAATTAAAATGGCAGCCACGGACACATAACTTGCAATCAGCCTCACATCATCTGCATCCACGCCGAGCAAACTTTCATAGATTCATCTTGAAATGCAAAGATGGGAATTTCCCTGTCTACGAGCTGAATCGCCAGAACGTGTTGAATCTCTTTGGAGTTGCGTAATTTGACGACACAGGACATCAACCAAATAGAATTTGTCTCTGATCTCACATGCTCAGTAGTGCGATTATGGATCCCTTCTGGACTAGTTTGGGACTCCATTTGGCGATGCAGGATGCAGTTGTTTGAGAGGACCCGGAATGCGCCCCACCCAAAACCAAAAATCCCATTCTGAAACCGAATATTTACCAAGGAGTGTCTAGAACCAGTCATGATACCCAATGTGTTTCCAATCAACAGCATTAACCATTAACGTTGGATGCCCCTCCCAGCTTGAAAATTGCCAGCTGGAACACTAGAGGCCATTCTCATTTACAATCATCCATCATGTGATAGCACTACAAGAAACCTGGCTTTTCACTCCCCCTCTATGGGATGGATATGACATCACTTTGCTTCCAGCTATCCCTAGTGGAGGCAGACCATCTTCAGGTCTTCTTGTAGCTGTGAACATCTTGAGTGGCTTTAATGTCAAGTCATGGTCATCTGTTGGTGCTCAGATACAACTAGTCCAAATTATTAGTAATACCCAGGTGATAGCATTAGTTAACATCTTTCGAAACACTGCTACAATGTCCAATGACATTTATTATGATGGCTTAATCATAATTTTGGACATGATATTGTTGAATCACACAATCCCCCACACAATCATTGTGGGCGATCTTAATTTGGACTGCTGGAATCTGACTGGTAATATCCATGATGCACAGAGCTGGATCAATGTCATCAAAGATTGTAACTTCTATATGCTTAATGGTTCTGTCGATGGGGATGTACCCTCTAACTACACGTGGCATCATGGGATGAGTACAAGTACTATTGATTATATATATATATGTATATATATATATATATGATTCCCCAACTGTTTCAAAATGTTAAAATATTTACTATTGTGACCAATCCCATAGTGATCACAGACTCTTGGTTGCACATATTTCATGGGATTGTTCAAAAACTAGAGAAAAACCAGCTTTTCAGGCAGAGGCAACAGGGAACACAGTAAAACCATTCATGGAGACTATTACCATCCCACATCATAATCTTATTCGACATCTGCATACTTTTGATGCAGAAACTCACCGAGTTAAACTAGAGTTTAAAAAACGAAAGGAAAAACTAGCACTATCACAAGACCCCCTGTGTTGACAGCACCTGAAAACGGCTAAATGCCATTACAAAAATTGGTTAAGGAGTCGGAAAGCATTACAACTTCAACAAGACAGTGAAGTAATGTGGCAATTGTTGAACGACCGAAGGTGCAACCTCCAGGGAGATGCACAAATTAACGGTGTTCATGAATCAGACTGGATCACTCATTTTTCTTCTTTGTATGCTGATCCAGCTTTTGCAAAAATAGTCTATACATATTCATCTTGTTCTTCATGGCATCTATAGATGTCTGAAGAGACTATTCATACTATTATCAGGCAGGCTAGCTCTTCTAAGGGGATGGGTCCAGATGGACTATCAAATTTCATGTTTAAAACTCATCCTGATGAATGGGCAAGCATCTTATATAAAATCGTTTATGATATATTGAAGACACGGTCCATCCCATCATCATGGAAAACCTCTATAATTATTCCCATTTTTCAGAAGGGTGACCGTAGTGTGCGCTAATTATCGACCCATCGCCTTATTGAATGCGCCAGGCAAAGTTTTTTCTAAATTGATCCTCTCTGAATTTAATGCATGGACTCTACAATGCCAACTACAGGATCCGCATCAGACAGGATTCGTTGCGGGCATGGGCACAGCCATAAATCTCTTTGCACTTAATTCCATCAAAATGCAATGTCATATGCATAAACAGCAGGTTTTTTTTGCATTTGTCAATCTAAATGCTGCCTTCGACTCGGTGAGTCAATTAATCCTGTTGTCAAACTTTCGTAAAGATCATCATCTTGCAACATTATATGATGTCATCCATTCGTTGCATTCACAAACTTCTATTCGAGTTTGTCTCTCTCTGGATGGTTTATTGACAGATCGGATCAGCACCTGACAGGGCTTAAAACAAGGATGCTTACTAGCCTCTGCAATTTTCAATTATTTCATTCAGGATGTCAGATTTGATTTGAGCAACGTTGTGTCGGATTCCCCAAAACTTAACAATCAATCTATCCAAACACTTATGTATGCAGATGACTTGGTGCTCATTTCTAAAACACAACTAGGTCTGCAGAGTCTTCTAGATGCTTTTCATAAATACACCCAAAAAAATTAGTTAAAAATTAACATAAGTAAAACACAAATTGTTGCCTATTCACCGAGGTGTGTTGGACCACTATCCTATGTTTGGACCTTCAACCAGTCTCCCATAAAAATGGTGCCTCAATACACATATCTTGGCATACTGTTTGAGGGTTCCTATCAAGCAATAGGCCATATAGCTCGATTAGAAATAAGGCTCACCTCATTTATTTCACAAGCCAGAATACATATGTAGAAATACGGGAAATTCTCAATCATGCCAGCATGGTATTTCTGGAATATGAAAACAATACCGGCTCTCGTATATGGCCTAGAAACACTAAATGTCAATTCGCCTTTTCAAATTTCAAAATGGGAAGCAAAATACTGGCGGCACATTTTGCACCTACCCAATTGTATACCCGCCGCCTGGATAAGGTATGAATTGGGCTTGGTTTCCTTTTAGGCTGTGTATAACTGGCGCATATGTTCGCTTTTCAGGAAATCTTTGGTTTTGACTAGTTTAAATGTTCTGTTAAGTACTTTGTCTAAATATATGTTTGCGACCAGCCATTCAGTTATTAAATTATGACTCTCGAAGGTCTATCATGTGTTAAATGCGGCAGACATCTCACTAGAATTACTATTATATAATCCAGACAAAGCCAAATCAAAATTGTTTGAGTCAGATTCGATAACCACTAGGTTATTATGCCTTTTGTACCATGATATAGAGGGATGTCGTTTTCCACATAAACTACGTATTCTGCCCCCCTTTTTGGTACAATGTCCTTCACTCAAAGTTCGTATTGGTATCCTAAGATTACGTTTTAATTTATGGAATAACAGACATACAAGCTAAACAAAAACTTTTGGCCTCAGCTAAGAACTTCTGCCGTTTTTGCCTAGTGATGGACACTCGTGAAACATTAAAACATCTTATTACAGAATGAAGTGCATTACGTTCTGCACGAGAAATACATTACTCAAGATATTGCAAATATTTGTGCTTAACAGATTCATATTCTAGTTGGTCATTAATTTTGGGATCATGCTATCTACCATTACAAATTGCAACCGTAAACTTCTTGTCTTCTCTAAACTTGGATCCCACATGAATCTGATACTTTTGATGCCCAAACCAGGATTAATTACGTACCTAGTTATCTTTTGTGTAATGATGAAAGGTCAATTGAAAAAAAGTATACATTTGTTTGTTTTAGTATGTATTGTCATATGATGAAGTTTAGTCTTGTGATTTTATCTTTAGTTATGTTAAAAGTAAATAATCATAATTTTGTATATTTTTATGCATTTTGTATTTGAAAAGTTGATTTGATTCGGCTTTCCCCTACCCAGCCTCTCTGTTCCTTGGGTTGCAGATTTTCGGGGGCAGGAGATTTTGGTTCCGGTTCCTGGGTGTCCAGGGGCTTTTCACGAGTGAGGAAGGAAGCTTCCTCTAGGGCACAGGTCTTCAAACTGTGGGGCACGCCCCTCCAGGGGAACGCGACCACCTCCCAGGGGGAGCGCCAGAGGCCAGCAGGAAATGTTTAAAAAAAAAAAAAACACATTTTTTTTTAGATTGGAGGAAATGGGAAGGGGCAGCTCACATGGTCAGACTGGGCCCTACAACGGTCTTAGGCACCAATGAAAAAATGGCCAGCATTTGCAAATGGATATTCAGTGTTTAGTCACAGACTGTTTGAATAGTACCCAAAGGGTTGTTTTTTGTTCAAATGTAAACAAATGGTGATATTTAAAGAATATTTATTCAGCAACAATTGTCAAAAAAGTGGCCCATTTTTACTGGCCTACACTAGCATTTTGCATTTTTGGTACGATCATCGCCCTATTGCCCTATAGGCCAGTCCAAGCCTGCCGGCTCATCCATAATGGGTGAGGGGGCGTCCACCCACTGGCCACCTTACCCATTATGGAGGAGCCGAGGAGCCAGCCCAGTGAAGGGAGTGCTCCTGGGCTGGCTGAACTGTCAAAGGGGAAACTCTGTTTGCCTTTGACAGTTCATTTCCCCAGGCGCACATGATCATTGAGCCATGCAACGGTGGGGGTGTTTTGCTTCGCCAGCCTTGCATACCTCATTGGAAATGTTAGCTGGGGCACTGCATGTATGTATGTGCGAGGGGGTGCTACTGTACCTCCTCGCACATACGGGCAGAGCAACCTGGAGCGGGGCATTTTAGCAACCACGCGAGGTAAGTTTATGGCGATTTATTTTTTATTTAAATGTGTATGGATGTGTGTATGCTTGTGTTATGGGACTGTGTTGGTAGCAGAATGGGCGGCAGCACTGGGATAGTGGTGGTAGTAGGGTGGGGAGAGCCCAGGGTCTGTACTGGGAGTAGGGTGCAGTGACGGCACGCAAAAGTTCATAGCGATTTCTACATACTGTCCATCTGGCACTTTTGGGGGGGCCCGGCCAAAAAAGTTTGAAGACACCTGCTCTAGGGCTTTACACCTCCCTTCCCCCCGTGCCTCCTCCTCTGGAACCGGTGAGTTGTCAGGGTTCTCGCCCCATCATTGTTCTGGGGTACCAGACCGTTGGTTTGTGGGATTCTGAGCCGTCATGTTCATCTGAGGGTTCTGTTGAGCCCTCAACATGCGGCCCAGATCCTGGGTAAGGTTTTGGACCTGGCTTGGGACACCCATTCCGGCTGGTACGGGGGTCTCTGTTCAACCCTAGGTGGATCACGGGAAGGGTGACTATCCCTTCTCCCGAAGTACCCTGGATATTGTGAATTTTGGTAACCCTCCACCCTTGGCCTCCCCTGTCCCGGATTGGGTTGTCTGGGTTCCTGAAATCAGGGAATGAAAGGAGGGTTGTCCTGCAGGTTGGGGTTTTGTGAGTATTGGGGGAAGAAACTTAACCCATCATTCGGGGAATTCCTGCCCTCCTGGGGAAGTTAGGAGGGAAGTTTCCCAAGGCAGTACTTACCTGATTGGCTCCCCCCCCTGGGGCTGGGAGAGTCCATACTTACCCCAAGATTGGTCGGTTGCCCTTGTATCGGGGGCTGATATAACCAGGGGAGTTAGGGGCCCATTTGTGAGATTACCTCCCTGACTGCCATCTGTTTGTGATTGGCCTGAAGGCCTTCTGGGTCTTCGATTTTGCTGATTTTGTGCAGGTATATTTTAGGCCCCCCCATCTCTAGGTCTAACATGGGGGCAACCTTCACCTCCGCCACCTTAGCAGCAGCACAGGAGTTGGCTGGTTTGGTGTTTTTGTTAAGATTTTTATTTTCTGCAGGTTTTTAGACCTCATAAATGTGGGTCGCCTGCTCTATGACCCAGTCCAGAGATCTTTTGTCATGGAAATCCGTCACCAGCTGGGTCATAATATACTTTGGGAGTGCATGAAAAAAGGTTGTTACAAACTCCCTACTATCCGTGCACGCCTTCCTAGTGGTTTATGCAAAGGTGCTTTTGAGCTCCTGCACAAATTCTTGTGGGGCCTGAACTTCCCCGCACTGCAGATTGAAGGTCGCTTTGCGAGCCTCTTGGGGGTTTCTGTTGGCGGAAAAGTGTTTCAAGATGGCCGCCCTGTAGGTGGACCATTTTGAATGGTTCTGGTCCTCCAGTCTAGCAAAGAAGCTGGAGTGTTCAGGGGAGAGGGTCAATTTTACATACTCTATGCAGCTCTGGTTGGCTTTCAGATGAAAAGTGTCCATCATCTGCTCATAGAGCTCCAAGAGTTCCCAGACAGAATTTTTTGCGTTTTTATGGTATGGGGTTATGAAACTCCTAATGGCCTTAATCTGCCTAATGGGGTCTTTTGTCATAACTATCTTGAGTTTGTTTGCCTTCTTTGGCTTAGTCACCCAAGTCCACTCGCCCTTAGACTCAGAGGCGCTACTACTTGAGGTCCCCTCATGATCATCTAGGCACTCCCTGATTCTGTGAGCTTGAGAGGGGCTCACAGAATGAGGGGCCTAGTTTCTCTATCCATGTGGTGCTCAGGAGAGTAGTCTTCTGACTCTTACCTCCTCCAAGGGTTGGCAGAGTATCCCCCCCACCCACTACCCTAATTGGGTAGAGGTCTTCAGGATGCTCTTTTTGGGCCTCATTTAATTCGGTTTTTCATCAAATTGAACCAACTGGTCTCTTGGAAGGTAGTATTTCTGTGGATCTAATACCCTGACCCTCCCCTCATAGGGGACTTCCTTGTCAGAGACATCACCCTTAATATTTGATATCTATAATGTATATCTATACAGGGACGCCCGTCCATACATTTCTGGGGGGCGCTGATCTGTCAGTTCCATCATGCTAAACCTATTGAATTCTGCCGGCCTCATGGATTCCGGCTCATGTGAACCGGTAGACATGAAGTTGGCAGTGTTCACAGTATTAAATGGGTTTGAGTCCCTTAGTACAGAGATCCTTATACTATGATCAGGGGTTACCCTGTCCCTCTCTACTTGTTTGGGGTCCTTCCAGTTAGGATTAAATTTAGCACCCTCTTTCTCTAACCTCGCAAGTTTCTCCTTCTCAGCCCCTACTTCTTTATAATAAGCAAAGATTTTAGCCTTTTGCTCAGCTATCAAGGCTTTACTGGCCTCTATGACCTGCTCTTGCGCTGCCACTTGTTTGTGGAGCCCATCATTCTTTTCACAGAGGGCCTCATTGTCTCTCTGCGCTTCCTGCAGGGTTTGGGAATAATGAGAATTTCTGTTGCAGGAGACTCACCTCCTGAGTTTTTGCATCTTTGGTCTGTGTGTTCTCTTCCAGAGCACCTTCAACCCGTCTAGCATGCTCCAGTAGATTCCCATACTCTGTTTTGAGGTCATTTCGTTTCTGGAGGGCTAACTCACTTCCCTGTAACTCTATTTTTAATTTGCTTACTTCCTGGCCTAGGGCGTCTTTCTCCTGATTTAGAGTGTCCCCTGTTCAGCCAGTTCATCCCTTTGTTTCTTGATGGTATTGGATTTCTGGCACTCTTGATCAAATTCTGCTTGAGAGTGGAGGTCTCTCATAATTTATTATTTTCCTCTTCCAATTTCTCCATCTGATCTTGTAGGGTAACTATCTGCTCTGCGCAGGCTCTATTATAATTTATTTGTTGATTTAACTTCTGTTGACTCTCTTAAAGAGAGTCAACCTTTTCCCTCCACTCCTCTTTCAATGCCTCTAATCAGGTCTCTTGATCTGCATTATTTCGCTGTTGGAGAGACAAATCTTCTTTTAATTGTATGATGCAGTTTGCAGATTCTACCTCCAACTTGTGGCTCTTTTGTAATGTTTGTTCTGCTAAATTTAAACCAATCTGGATTTTATTTAATAGTTCATATTTATTCTGCGCTAGAGTTTCAATTTCCTCATGCCTTTCCCGCATCACTCGCATGTGGAGATACATGTAGGCCATGATTCTGGTAATTTTAATTTGCTCCTCTTTAATTTTTGGAGTCATATAATTCAGTCAAATCTTGGTTTAATAGGCCACCGTCCTGCCATGTATCCAGGTTCATGGCGATGACTTGTGTTGTTTCTTGTAGCCAGAACCTTTCATCCTGTTCTGGCCATTCACCAAATAGCTTGTGCTGAAGGTGCTCCCTAGCCATATTGATTTATACTACGGTCATTTTGGACATGTTCTTTCTTTATTAATTTATTTATATAAGCGTAACCTGTATTCTATTGCCTGTCTATTTTGGGGTTGATTTTAGTTTTACTTTTAGACACAGGCCTGATACTTCGAGTATTTGTTTTGGGGAGGCGATTGTACAGTGTAACCCATTACTCCCACCACAAAAAGTATTACTACCTTGCAGGTTATTCTGCTATGTTAGACTGCCATGGGTAGTAACCAAACTCAATCCCGGATGAGCCCCCAAATATGTTAAGGATTTCAATCAGGCGACACACACCATGGTCTTGGCCTAGTATGCAGCGCACGGCTGAAATGCTTATCTCTTTATATAGATTCAATATTGAGATGGTACACCACTCATATCACACACCCTTTTCAAATACCCCGGGTCACAATGGACCATGAACCAGGCTGGTTGGTAAAATACAATATTTGTTTATTTTAAAATTCAAAAGAAATCATACACTTTTCAATATGGGGCAGCAATCACCAATGGGGTGATAATTACAATGAGAATGTGAGCAATGCACTGGGTTTAACCTGCTAGTGGAACATAGACACAGCAGAGCAGAATAGGAGCACTTTTTGGTTTAGGAAAGATAGCACCCAAATTAGAATTTCCCCATGCAATGTTCCCTCAACCCACAAATAATCAATTCTGAGTGGATAAACAGAAGCAGCAGGTAACCAGGAATGGGAAAAACTAAATGGAATCCAGATCTGACCTGCACTCCCCAAATAAGAGAAAAACTGATTTTAAACCCCTTGCAATGTTATGAAATGACAATCGGAAATGGACCAATTAAATATAAAATGTGTGTTAAAAACCTTGAAGCAAATATAATTCCTCACTAAAGCAACAATGCAAAGACACTAACAATCACAAAGAATGGATTACCAAAAGCATACATTTCGAAAATGAGTGGAAAGTTTAAAACAGATTGCAGCAAAATGACACGTTGGAAACTTTGCAATTTTGCAATTCCTGCCTGAAATTACCCAAACTGTTTTTAATAAAAACGAGTGAAACACACTGATTTGGAGTGCAGTTGTTTGGTTGGCATTGTAGTTGGGATCTGGAATCTGGATGGATGAACAGGAACGCAGCAACGTCAGGAAGAGTGCCTGTGTCCAGAGTCTTGTCAGGGACTGTTATTTATAATACACAGTGACATCATAGACTATATTGCTGGGTTAGCTAAACCCGCCTCTAAACAACTGGATTGGACAATCAATGTTGGTTGCCTCGCCTGGGATGCGACTCAGTTCAGGCGGTTGCATTTTATGATGTAAAAAGACTTCCCACAGACCTTTTTGCCAAAAATCTGTCATACTAGAATGTACACATTTGTACAGGTGTGACACCTTAATAAATGACATAATCAGGTTACATATATTGTGTAGAGCTCAACCGTCCAATCCTGCAATCTGTGAGACATTGTTTTGTCCTTTTATACTTTTTTGGTCATTTTCAGTGTGAAATATTCAGCCTAAAATTCCCTGACTTTATACATGGGTGTGGATGACCATAAGGGATGTATGTACAAAACCTTGCATTTTCAACATGGATACTTTTCTTATAATCCATAATACTTTGGCATTTCTGCCCCCAAAGTGTCAGTGAATTCTACCAGGTCTTCAATGAAAGCTCAAAAAAATCAAATTTAAACTATAACATTTTCATATGTTTACAAATTCTTGCTGCAGAGATAAAAAGTCTTTAAAGTTTATTTATAAAATAGTCTTTGGAAGCAAATGGCAGTCCTTTGTCTCTGGCCCATTTTTTATTTCAGCTGCCATCAATTGTTACTTCATCCCTGTGTGGGGTGGGGGTTCCCAGTTTGATTGAAGATTTTGTGGCCCCCTTCACTTCACAGGTTAGTGTCCAAGGACTTCTATTGTCCCAGCCAGGAGCACAGACTAATGTCTGACGAGCGTGTGAACTTTCTTTGTCCTGGTCGATTCAAAGTCTTTCAAGCCAGCAACGATCCCTTTCGTGTCCTGGAAGTTTATGATGTGGCTCCCTCCCTAGGGGGAAGCTTTAACTCTGCCAACCGGAATAACCTGTTTTTGACAGCTTGCACATCCAGCCAAGGCATTTTAAACCTTTATTTTCTGATATTTGGTCCTGAATTAAAACAAACCTGTGGAATAAAATAGCCCATGTATGTATTGTCATCAGCCACAAACCCCTTCACATTGCTAGGTAATGGCAGGCTTTCCTTCAACAGTTTACTTTTTAACCGGGCCCTTTTCTCCTTTAGTTTTGCAAAAGCCCATTTTTACACATGTGTTGAAAACTGCTAGTCTTTCCTTTCAAATTCGATTTTGTCATCTGACTTCCCAATATTGCCTCGCAGCCATAGTTATTTTCTTGTAGGCAGTGTTTTATTTGAAGCACAGATGCCTTGAAACTAACATGGCTCATATAGCTGGAGTCTCTTTTGAACTACTGAGCTTTGATATATTTGTAAAGAAATTAACGCGTTTTCCTGTGCGAGTAAAAAGTGAAGTTCCTTGTTGATTTATCTTAGAGTTGGTTCGCCAGGGCCTTTCATTCAGAAATCATGCTTGATTGTGCTAAGGCACAATGAGAGACTGGGCAAGGCAGGGCCTTATTAATCCCAGTGATTTAAGGAGGAACAGATGGAAATAGCATCAGCAGTATTTTTTAAAGGTGAAAAGTTTCCTTTATAATGGAGATCTTGGGCTATCAGCAAAGCAGTGCTGCCTTTTCACTCCATTTCTTTTGTACAGGTAAGAACACACTGGCACGCTCCCTTAGTGTGTCCCCTTGTTCCATCTTGCCCCTGTGTGCTTGGCAAGAAGGTGCAGCCATCTTTTTGTTGCTGCAAAAACGCAGTTTTGAGGCCATAGTGCTCACAGGAGCCAGCGCAACCGTTTTGCTGTTTCTGCGCAAATGCAGCTTGGTGATGTGGGGAAATACTGTTGAGTGGGTCAATATATCCCATAATCACGGAGCCGGTTGAGCAGGTTGGCATGGATGACAGTATCAAAAGCAGAAGAGAGGTCGAGTAGGAGGAGGACAGAAGGGTGGTTAGTATCAATGTTTGAGAGCAGGTCTTCACGATGTTCAGGAGAACCGTTTCTGTGCTTCTGGCCGCTCTGACACCAGACTGATGGCCATGGAGACAACCAACAGATTCAGTGTGAAAGTGAAGCTGGGAGATCGCCAGCTTTTCCAGGAGTTTTCCCAGAATGATATGATATGTTATTTATAACGTGCTTAATACCCAGTGATTTCTAATCACTGACCCGGGGATCGAACCTGGGTTGCGCCATGTCGTCTTGCTTCCAAGGCGTGCATGTTAACCCTGAGCTATCCTCCCAAGAAAAAAAAGAAAAGGAGTAATGGAGATTGAGCGATAGTTAGCCAGACGGATGGGGTCGGCTGAGGGTTTCTTAAGAAGAGGGTACACAAGAGAGTGCTTCAGGGCAAAGGGAAGGTTCCAGTGGCTCAAGGGTGGTTGCAGAAATCGTCCAAGGCTGGAGCGAGGGAGTACATCAAGAGTATCAGAGATAGAAGAATGGAGGTTGGAAAGGGCTGTGTCAGGATGTGTCAGGATTTGAGCCAGCCAGAGGTGCAGGAGGGGGAGAGAAAATGGCGGTGAAAGCCTAAGCTGACACATGCTGCATGGGTCGGATGATTGAGAAGGTGCGTAGCATTGCAGGGATGGGCTCGGCCTGAGGGGTAGAGAGAGAGAGAGAGAGAGAGATGAGAGGAGAAAGTGGTCACTCCAGGAGAGAGGAGTGGTGAGAGAGTTGGAGAGGGCGAGGTCTGAGGAGATCAGAACATCCAAGGTGTGCCCTGCAGAGTGAGTCGGACCAGAGGGAAGAATAGAGAGAGAAAGAGAATCACAGAGGTTGCGAACGAGTCCAGAGGAGGGACAGGAAGCATCCAGGTGGATGTTGAGGTCTTCAAGGAGGAGGAGTTGAGTGGTCAAGGCCAGGAGGGACCCTACCTCTGTGGCCATGAGGTGCTAATCCATATGGTGTCATTCCTCTATTCCTACACCTTCTTGTAAAATGTCCCGTCATTCCACATGTCCAGCATTGTCCTCCAAAATTCTTAAAGCCCCCAAAACTAGCTCTGAATCCATCAAATTTTCCTCTGAATGCATGGCCAAATCCATTTCCCCTACCCCTTTGTGAGTTCCCACTTCCTCTTTGGTAATACATCTGTTCTGCCCTCCCTACTGTCATGATGCCTGCCCCCGGAAGACCAGACCAGGCTCAGCAGCCCCGGCAGCAGGCATCATGCCACTTGGAGCATGCCCAAAAGCCCCAGTTAGGGGCTGTTTGGGTACAGCCCTGGCGCCTATGGCGCCAGGCTCAAAGATAAAGTCAGTCCTGGCGCCATGGGCGCCAGGCTCATTATTGATAACTTACCTGAAGCAGACCATGCTGCATACTCACCTGAGGCAGACCATGCTGCATGAAGACTCAAGCCAAATGAGGCTTAGGAGGGACTATTTTACTGAAGGGACTATTTTTTTTACTTGGGTGGGGCTGTGGAAGAATACTTACCTGGATCTTCTTCCAAGGCTATTTAAACCACGCCCGGACAGCCATACGTGCTTCGCGTTATTCTGCTTGCTGCAGCGCAACGCTCACTGTGTTTTCAGCAGCTCCAGCCTTCAGCCACGCCCGCTTCAGTCCTGGGACTCCTGAAACAAGAAGAAAAGAAGGATAAAGGTTAGAACAGGAGTTTTAACCTTAATCCTTACCTGAATCCTGATCCATTTCGCCACGGAACTGAAAGACAGAAGTCTTTGAAGCATCGCTTCGCATTCCTACGGCGCCGCGCTAACTCACCTGCTTGGCGGTACTTCAGCATTCCATCACACTCTCTCCCTCTCGCGGCCGCCCTGCGACACCTAAGGAGACAAAGACAGCAAGGTGAGCAAGGGGACTCTCTAAGGCTATACAAGCTACCCCCAAAGACTTACCTGATTTACCACGGAAGGTACTCACCTCATCTCGGGTAGGCGCAGTCAACTCTGCTTCATCGCCGTACCCCGGCCCCTAAGGGGAAAACCACAATAGACTTACCTGAATCTTACCGAGTGCCATTTGGAAATCTTCGAGTGGATTAATCGGCAACCTGCAAGGAATCAGACAGAGTGAAGAGCAGACATTTGAACTCTTATGAACAATTGGACTTTAGAGCCAATACTGGAACTCACCAATTCCTCTATGCCAGTGAAGTAACTGGTCAATCACGCGCCCCTGCAGTCGATGCAGGATGGAGAGCTCATCCTTCCAAACCATCAGGTGAGACTAAGGAGGGAACATCAAGAGTGATCTGTGGGAAGACAACGGGAGTGGGGAAGGTGGGTTGACACTCAATTCCACGGGTGGTTAATTCCTCTTCTCCTTTGCAGAAGAATATTCTTGCGAGCCAGACAAACTAGGCTGAGCGGGCCATCTCGGCGCTACACGTCACGCTAGTGGAAATAACAGCGGCCCAGTTCCAGTCGACACCCCCATGGGAACCAGGTGAGCGTAACACCTACATTATATCCCATTGGTCCTGCTTGCTGGTAACTGCTCATATTGTTCTTCCCCCACATTTGTAATCACGGCCCCCTCTACCACAACGTTTGCCAATTTCTTTTGCACCAACTTAGCTTCTCCTCTTTCCCTCTCTTCTACTTTCTTCCTTTCCTTCTCATTTCAACCTAAAAATATGGACAATCTGCAATTGTATTTCAGGCCACTGTTTCCTCTCAATCCACACCACTTTTTGTAATTGCACCTCCACGTCTTTGGGAAGACCCTGGCATATAATATGGTAAAACACAGGAACATTCTTGTCCCATGCTTCTCTTGTTTCTAAGTGCCACTTTTCCTTCATCTCCTGAATGTATTGTGTAGGGTCCTCATCTATTTGTATTTTCTGCGTCATAATGGCACTTGTGTCTGGGTACATCACCCTTAATGCGTTCCACATATTCACCCTACAGTTATTAAATGGCGATACGTCATGATGGTTACCATTTGCTGTTACTCCTGCATATCCTGCTCTCCTCCAAAGATCATCTGCCTGATCTCCCAATATTGAAGCAAATAAACTTTTCATGTCACCTACAGCTAAAGTAATCTCTGCAGTTTTTTTCCTAATTCATGAATCCACTTACCTGCACCTGCTGTGAGGGACAGTAACTTATTTAATAAATTATCCTCATCTGTCTAGGGCCACAAGACTAAGCCATTCCTGTGCCCTTCTGTAATAAGGGAAATTGTGTACCCTGCTTTCTGCGTGTGGATATGTTCCCTGCTCGTTTTCCCGTTACCACAGCCATGTGGCCTAGTAGTTGTTGAAGTCTGTCTCTATTATAATGATTCTCTCCTCGCATTTACTGGGGGGCGCTGGGAAGGAGGGCCCTGGTAACTCCTTCTCGTCCATTTGCTGTTCACCTTCCTCGGGATAGTCAAATTCTTCTTCCCCATTTTCTTCCTCCCCATGTACTGAATCCTAAGAAATGCTGGTAGGCCATCCCACGCTCGGGGCAACCTCCCTCCACTCCGATTGCTGACCCGCTCTGTCTGGCATACCCGGTGAAGTCTTCCTCCTCCTCTGTGCATTTGTTGCCTCTGGTAATCTAACTTGGGGCTCGGCTGTCTATTTTGAAAGTAATGTGTTCTGCTCTCCACTTATCTGGAGCTACATTTGTTACTTGTCCATTTCCCCTCCCCATTCCTGCTCGCTCTAAATCTTCTTGCGTCCCTCGCAATCGCGCATCTAAACTTTGCCGTGCCTCGCTCTCTTGCTGTATTGCCAGCGCACTTCTTGCGCCTTCCTTTACTTGTCCTGTCACTCTGTCATTGTCTTCATCAGGGGCTATAAACTGCAAATTGGTATATCCTGAAGCTGGCAATAAAGGGTACTGTCCAGGTACGGTTGATACTGGAGAGCATTATGGAGGAGGAGCCGTAGGCATCACGCGCCTTTCATTGTGCTTCTTTTCACTGCTATTGCACTTTTTTCCCACCTCTTCCTCAAACATTTTCCAGAGTTCGAGAATGCTGAACCCATTTTTTCCCCTTTTACGTGGCAGTCAAATGCGTATACATGTGCACCTCCTTCGTGTGTGTTCCCTCTATGGGCCATGGACTAAACATTTTACCCCCTGTCTCACCCACCCAATCTGTGTTGTATTTTACTACTTTGTCCTGATATTGGGGGAGTGACTTACACATGTGGCCAAGTCCATCAGATTACATTTTTTACTTACCAATTATAATGGACACCGTTCCAGCAGTGTCTTCCAACTTATGCCCTTTTCACCTTAAAACAAATTGCGCCTCCCATTTTTATTCTATACCCAAAGCGCTTATCCAACAAATTCAACTCACACTTCCATACTCATCATCACACCCTCACAAAACATCCATCTCCTTTTTATTCACAACACAAAATCCTACACCACCATACTCCAAAATATTTTTCTAAAACTACTACATTTCACCACTCAACTACCGAACCCCTCCTCCTTGGGTTATCACAACATTTTAAAAAGCACTAAGCACTATTATTTACAGCAATAACCATGCAACATCCCTTTCACCGGACCAACACGATATCAACACAATCAATAAAAGAAATACCTTTGAAAACCAAAAACCAGGTCCTCATCTGACCCCTATTCTACACAGCATGCACTTCCCCCTCTGGGATGTATCCACTTTATATACAAATTCTAAACTACGCAATGCTGTATTCCCTCATTATATGAGGAGTATCCTCTTCTTCAGTATTTCTTTATAAAACTTCTACTCTGCAGCCATATGGCGTCGTTAGATCACCGAGATATTACTCCCTAGTTCACCAAAAATATATTTCCTCTTCTTCTAAAAATGTAAATAAACAACTAATATATATATATATATATATATATATATATATATATATATATGATACATTACTCACCGTAATCGTATTTCTGATGCTTGTATCTGCTTAGATTCACATGCTGTGCATAGGCCGACATCTAGTGGAAGCTGCGGAGTATTACAGTTTGTTTTTCGAAACTCGAAAATGGGCGTCGACACAGGCGTGCCAGTAATACTATCCCTAGTGTGACGTCCACTGTACCCAAGATCCCTCACGCGTCTAGGATCCTCAGATTGTATTTTTTTTCTGACATGAGGAAGCATGAGGAGTAGCGTGAGTACAGATAATCCAAGCAGATAGACAGAAAGGTAAGACTACAAGCAATCATGCGCCTTCTCTCGGAGGGGAGGAAGGGTGGGTCGCATGTGAATCTAAGCAGATACAAGCATCAGAAATACGATTACGGTGAGTAATGTATCCCTTCTGAGGCATGTGGAATCTGCTTAGATCACATGCTGTGCATAGATTAGCGAGCAGTACCAGAAGAAGGAGGTGGGATGTGAGAAGGGTCATGAGCAAACAGGTGTCTTAGAACCGCTTGTCCCACTTGTGTATCTGCCTTGGAATGAGTGTCAATGCAGTAATGCTGAGTAAAAGTGTGAATAGAGCTCCAAGTAGCTGCTTTGCAAATGGTGTCGAGGGGAACATTTGCAATGAAAGCCAGAGTGGCCCCAATGCCTCTAGTAGAATGGGCCCTTGGCGTAAAAGGCAGAGTTTTTTCCGAAAGAGAGTAACACAGCTGTATACAGTTGATAATCCACTTCGAGATTGCGCCTTTAGAGACGCGATCCCCCTCTCTGCCTGTAGCTACGGAGACAAACAGTTGATCTGTTTTCCTTAGCGGTTTGGTTTTATTTACATAGTAGAGGACCGCCCTACGCACATCAAGGGTGTGTAGTTTCACCTCAGCTGAGCTTTGCGGGTTCTGGAAGAAAGCCGGAAGCTCGATGGACTGGTTTACATGGAACTTAGATATAAATTTAGGTGAGAACCTAGGGTGTGTGCGTAAAACCAGTTTGTCTTTGTGGATAGTAAAGAAAGGATCCTGCACTGACAGAGCCTGAATTTCACTGACCCTTCTTATAGAGGTAATGGCTACTAAGAAGGCCGTTTTATAAGTCAGGTGTTTGAGACTACTTTTATGCATGGGTTCGAAAGGGGGGCCCATGAGCTTAGCTAGCACCACATTGAGGTCCCATCCTGGCGGTGGGTTCGAAATAGGAGGGTGAAGTCTCTTTACTCCTTCCATGAAGGCTTTAACTACTGGTACTTTCCACCACAATACTTTGTTATGGGATGTGGTGTAAGCCGAGAGGGCTGCCAGGTGTACCTTCAGAGAGTTAAAAACCAACCCTGCGTCCAGCAGGTGGAGCATGTATGTTATAACGTTGGAAGGAGTGCAATCAACTGGGTTGATTTGTTTATTCTGGCACCAAATAACGAATCTCTTCCACTTGTCAAAGTAACAGTGCCTTGTGTTTGGTTTCCTGGATTCTTTTAGGATGTCCATACACCTCTGTGGTAAATTGAGATGCCCAAACTCTATGACCTCAGGAGCCATGCTGCCAGGTTCATTGAGTTGGGTTTCTGGTGCACTGTTTGACCTTGTTGCTGGGACAGTAGGTTGTACCAGGCTGGGAGTTTGATGGGCTCGCACACCGCCATCCTGCGTAGGTGTGGAAACCATGGTTGTCTCGCCCACATGGGAGCAACTAGGATGAGCGTCATCGATTCCTTGTTCATCTTGTACACCACCTTCCTGATGAGAGGAGTTGGTGGAAAAGCGTACGCAAACATCCCTGACCAGTTCATCCACAGGGCGTTCCCTTGGGAGTCTGGCTGGGGGAACCTGGATGCAAATCCTGGGCATTGTTTGTTTTCGCTTGTGGCGAATAGGTCTATAGTGGGGAAACCCCACTGAGAGAAGAGATCTTCTACGATATCTCTGTGAAGGACCCATTCGTGTTCTTCTGGGAGGGAGTCTCTGCTTAGGGCATCCGCTAGGGAATTGAGCTCCCCTGGAACATGTTGTGATGACAGGAAGATGTTCCGTCTGAGTGCCCATATCCAGATTTTCTGGGCAAGCTTGGACAGATTTGGCGAACGAGTCCCTCCTTGTTTGTTCAGATAGAACATGGCTGTCGTGCTGTCCGTCCGGATTTGCACCGACAAGTTTAGCAGATGGGGCTCGAACGCCCGAAGCGCTCGGAATACTGCCAGAAGCTCTAGCAGGTTGATGTGGTTCTTGGCTACTGAGTGAGACCAGAGACCCTGAGCTGTGTGGTGGAGATGGTGAGCTCCCCACCCAGTCAGGCATGCATCTGTAGTCACCACTGCCTGTACTTCGGGATCGTAAAAGGGTTTTCCCCTTGCGAGATTCTCTCTTGTCCACCAGTGTAAGCTCTGTACGAGTGTTGGCGAAACGACCACTAGATCGTCCCACTGACCACTTGCCTGAGACCACTGTTTCGCCAACCATTCCTGCATGGGACGCATGCGCAGACGCGCGTGGGGGACCAGGTAAATGCATGACGCCATCATGCCCAGTAACCGCATTGCTTTGCGTACCGTTATTTGTTGACCTGACTGATAATGTGGAATTTGCAGTAGTATATTTCGAATTCTCTCTTCCGAAGGGAAGGTCAATCCTTTCTGAGTATCTAGGACTGCTCCTAGGAACTGTTTTGAGGTGCTTGGCACCAGACTTGACTTCTTCTCGTTGATAGAGAAGCCTAATTCGTGGAGGAGGTCGATAGTCCTCTGAATGTTTGACCTGCAAATTCCTGGGGTTTCCCCCGTTATGAGCCAGTCGTCCAGATAAGGGTACACTGGGATTGCCTCCCTGCGTAGGTGTGCAGCTGCCACCGCCAGTACCTTGGTGAATACCCTTGGTGCTGAAGCTATTCCGAAGGGCAGTACCTTGAATTGGTAGTGGCGACTGTCTACCTTGAAGCGCAAGTATTTTCTGTGCGCTGGGAGCATGGAAATATGAAAATAAGCATCTTTCATATCCAAGGTTGCCATGTAATCCCCCTTTTTTAGGAGGGGGATTACCTCTTGTAGCGTGGTCATACGGAATTTTTGGGGCTTGACATACTTGTTGGCAGGCCGTAAGTCCAATACTGGGCGCATTGTCAAATCTTTCTTTGGCACAAGGAAGTAAGTTGAATAGATACCCTTGTTTACCTGGTGTCCTGGGACGAGTTCTATCGCGTCCTTTTCTAGCAGAATGGCGATCTCCTCGAGAAGGATCTTCTGATGTTCTAAGGAGTGTATTCTTTGTCGTGGAGGGTGGTTCTGGGGACGCTGCAGTAATTCTATACAATATCCTGTGGACACTGTTGACAGCACCCATCTGTCTGAGGTGATCCCTTCCCAAGCCTGGGTGAAGTTGGAAATGCGTCCCCCTACTGGGGTTGCGTGAGAAGGGACCCTGAACTGAGCGTCACTGCTTTGGTGGAGGCGTGCCACCTCCCTTGTTGGGGCTGCCTCTGCCTCTTCCACGACCTCTCTTGTTACCCCTGCCGTAACTTTGGGTAGACTGCTGGTTGTTGTTCCATTGTGTACCGTGTCCTTGGGCATAGTTGCCTCTTTGTGAATTTTGGCCGCGTGGGCGACGAAAATTACTGTTCCCCCTCTGGTTAGGGGGTTTGTTGGTAAGCTGGCCAAGGGATTTGAGAGTCTCGTATTCGTCCTTGGCATTCTTAAGTGCGTCTTCGACCGCTTTCCCAAACAATAGATCGGGTTCCACCGGCTTTGTCTATTAATGAAGCCTGGGTTTCTGTTTTGAACCCCGACTGCCGTAACCACGCATGTCTCTTGATAACAGTACCTTCCGCTATCAATCTTCCTGCGTTGTCCGCGGTGTCGAAAGTTGCTTTTAATATGCAACCAGACACGGCTCTCCCTTCTGCCGAGATCCGAGCCAACTGGCCCTTTAACGGTTCAGGAGCAGAGGCTATGAGCGCCGCGACCTCTTCCCATTGATGGCAGTTGTAACTTGCCAACAGGGTGGTGGAGTTTGCAATCCTTGCTTGGTAGGCGGACGTTGAGGCTACCTTCCTGCCAAACCCATACAGTTTTTTGCTCTCCTTGTCGGGAGGAGCTTCTGACGACGATAAGGGTGTCCCAGCCCTCTTCCGAGTGTTGGTAACCACTAGGGAGTCTGGTTTCAGATGTTCTCTTATATAAAGAGAGTCAGACTGGGCTGCCCGAAAAAGTTTTTCGACTCTGGGGTTGACGGCTCTGGTGAGGTTAGGATTCACCAGGGATGGATCTATTCTACGTTGGATGGATTTAAGGATAGGGATGGTCTGAGCGACCGGCCTCCTCTCTCCCACCAACTCTTCTGCGAAGTCCCTTTCCTCCTGTACACCGTGGGTGTCGATGTGAAAATGTTCTGCTGCGCGAGCGAGAACTTCATTAAGGAGGGGCTGGTTATCAACTGGCGAGTCGGTAACTGGGGCTTCGCTCTCTACCGGGGAATCTACTCTGTAAATTTCCTGCTCATCTTCTACCTCCTCCAGGTCCTCATCATCCGCATAGTATTCAGTCCCGGTTTGTTCCTCCATAATGTTAAACTCCTGGTCCCCTTCAGGGAAAGGCTGTCCTTGGTATCTGGGGTGTGGAGTCGAGTATGGAGTAGAGTAAGGCTGTACCTCGAAGGGTTCAGGTCTTTCGAACCGGGCCTTTTTACTTAGGGGGATAGGATCAGAGGAGCCTGAGGGTGTGGCCCCTTGAGGGTCATACGAAAGGAAATGTTCTGGGTTTTTGTCATAAAAATCAGCTAAGG
This sequence comes from Ambystoma mexicanum, assembly GCF_040938575.1. Lineage (NCBI taxonomy): Eukaryota > Metazoa > Chordata > Amphibia > Caudata > Ambystomatidae > Ambystoma > Ambystoma mexicanum. Next base: position 1,056,179,428 of record NC_090921.1, on the reverse strand, counting down.
AAGACATCCTTGACATGACCCTGTCTATGTCTTCACTGGACCATTCTTTGGAACAGGGTATGACTTTAGTAGGCAACTTAGAGGACTTATCAAGGGTACCCATGCTGGATGTTGATGTCCCAGTAGATTTGTGTTTGTCTGTCTGCTTAGGGTGGAAGGATGGTCTTACAGGAGTGGAAGGCTGTGCTTTCCGCTGTTTCCCCCCCTCCCCGTGCGTGGAAAAATGTTTTCCCTGCCCCTTGGAGGCCCCAGAGACTTTCGACGGCTGGCGTCGAGGTTCGGGAGAGGTATCTGTGTGTTTCCAGCGTGGGGCCTCGCTGGTGTTAACTGCGGCCTCGGTCTCCTGGAGCGCGGCCTGGGGGTGGAAGTCGTCTTCGTCTTCCGACGATCGAACTTCCGTTAATCTAGGGAGCGAGGCACTCTTGGCAAGAGTGGATGATTGCCTTGCGTCATGAGGCGATCTCGATCGAGAGCGCCCAGAGGACACCGAGTTGGACCGTTCTATCTGTGCCTCTTTCCGAGAAGTCGACGTCGTCGAGGTTCGGTTGGACTTAGTGTGCTTAGTGTGTGTAGGGTGTGTAGCGCTTGCGTCGCCGGGGGTCTTCCCCATAGCCGCCCTGCCGGACAACCTTCCGAGGTCGGGGACCTGCGCTCGGCAGTCTTTCGACGCCGTAATGCCCTCGCCGTCCGAAAGTACGGCGTCGCTGCCATCGCTGAAGGCGCCCTCCGCTGCCATGGCCGCCTGTCTGGCGTGGTGGGCCCAACGCTTTGTCGAACGGTCCTTAAGTGTCTTAGGCTTAAACCTACTACACGCTCTGCAGTTCGCTTCGGGGTGGTCCCTCGGCAAGCAGAGATTGCACGTGGCGTGCCTGTCGACCCAAGGGTATTTGCGGTTGCACTTGGGGCAGAATTGGAAAGGGGTACCCTCCATACGCACCTTGAGGCAGCGGGCTGGTAAGTGTTGGAAATATATAAGGTGTACCTATATACCAAGAGTGAAGAGTATGTACCACCCCCCACTCTCCCTACTTGCAGGGCCGAGGCCAGCGGCCTACTAGGCCCGGGCCGAGGCCAGCGGCCTTCCGAGGCCCAGATCCGTCGTGCAGCAGCCGACGGTCGATGTCTTCTCCAGCCGTCGTCGAGTGTCGAGGGTCGACGTTTGGGTGGGGAAGGATGTCAGTAAATAATTTTAAACTTCAATAATTAGCAAAAGTAAGGCTAAGGCCAGGGGACTCCGCAAGATGCTTCCGACCAGTATGGCGGAAAAAAACAATCTGAGGATCCTAGACGCGTGAGGGATCTTGGGTACAGTGGACGTCACACTAGGGATAGTATTACTGGCACGCCTGTGTCGACGCCCATTTTCGAGTTTCGAAAAACAAACTAATACTCCGCAGCTTCCACTAGATGTCGGCCTATGCACAGCATGTGATCTAAGCAGATTCCACAAGCCTCAGAAATATATATACACACACACAATGCGGTTATTCTTTGTGCATGGGTAGACATGTTCTGTAATTTTCTGAGGTCCCCCAATGTCGTACCTCCCTCAACTGCCTGCCCTCCCCTCGCAGAACCCAGCACCTGGCAACCTCCATGTTTGTGCACACAGACTCCGGTCTCAACGGGCCAACACCACTGTCCAACGGGTGCAGCTAGGAGCCTTCGACCCTCCGAGGACTCTGGAAATCTTGCTGGGGTCTCCAAGTGAATTCACGTTCCCAAACACGAATTTATCTAAAAATAATACAGCAGACCAAAGTGCACGAAGAATCAGCTTTAATTACTTTATTCATAAAGTAATTTGGACGGTAGAAGGTACAAGACATTCTCAAAAAAACTTCAGTTACATCAGGGGTTATAAACCAAACAATACATTGTGTGATGAATCCATAGGTGGACCCCCTTCCAATGTGCTCACGGAGGTGAGGCTCTTACCCGATAGTCCCTCTGGGGGTGGTTTTCAGTGGGTGGATCTAATGGGAGATGAAACCCCCTCTGGGACCAGTAATGACCGTATTGGGAGAATGCGGTATCCCTGCCAATCACCTGACCCTAGACCCCCTTCCTACAACCTTTACAAAAACAACAAAAACCCATTCCTTAATAGGGTCATGAGTGGTCACCCTACCATTTCCCTAGAAAGTACTGGGACTATGAAGAGCACAAACAAACCAAGGGAGTTCAAGGGTAGAAGTACTGAGACGAATAAGACCTACCTCCATTGACTCTTAGGGGAAAATGCAGATTAAAAGTACTGAGATGAGGAGGAGGTGCAGAGCCATAAAGAGTACTCCTAGGGACCATAATGAGAGGTCTAGTTGTTGGCAGCTGCTCATTGGTCAATGTAGAGTACAAAAGGAAGTGAGACTCAGGAAACAGTTGTCTAATCCTGTCACGATGCCTACCCCCGGGCATCCGGATCGAGTCCATCAGCCCCGGGAGCAGGCATCCAGATACTCATTAAAACCCCTACAGCCCCGGCTGTGGGCTGTTTGGATTCAGTCCTGGCGCCTTAGGTGCCAGGCTCATCATAGCAATCAGTCCTGGCGCCATAGGCGCCAGGCTCATAGACTTTACTTACCTTATGCAGACCATGCTGCAAATGAGTCCAAGCCAACGTGAGGCCTGGATGGGACTATTTTATTACAAGGACTATTTTTGACTCGGGTGTGGTTCTGGGGAACTTCTTACCTGGAACTACTTTGCAGGCTATTTAAACCACGCCCAAACAGAAGCCCATGCTTTGCGTTATTCTGCATCCAGCAGCGTGACGCTCACCGTGTCTCCAAGTCAGCATCCAGTCTTCTGCCACGCCCGCCTCGAATCCGGAGCTCCTAGACAAAAGGCAAAGAGAGGAGAAGAGGCTAGATCACAGACATTATTTGATTCCTTACCTGATTCTGGACCCAGCACATCTCCAAGCCTGGAAAGGACATTATTTCAGCACGCGTCGCTTCGCCAGCAGCAGCACCGCGTTATACTCACCAGTCCACCGCATCTTTCGACTCGGCGCTGCCTCCATAATTTTCTTCGTCGAAACCCAGCACCTGGGGGGAAAACAAAAGGAATAACAAGGTGAGCCGAGAAAACCAACAAGGACAATCCCTTTGCCACCATAGGCTTACCTGCTTTACCACCAGAGGTATTATTCTTTAATTCGCCGCATCTTCCTATGCCGCACCTATAAAGGGAGAGAAAACAGCAAGTTAAACTCATGCAACTTTTACCGGACAGTGTTTGGTAATACAGACTCTTACCTGAACGCCATCAGCTGCCTCCAGGCAAAATTATTTTGGACCCAGCTGCAACCTAACGAGGGAATGGAACAAGAGTGAACATCGGACATATTGAACTCTTTGAACTTTATAGACACTGGAGTCAATATTCCTCTGGAACTCCTCCAGTACCTTCAACCCAGTGAAGTAACTGGTATCTACTCGCCCCTGCATGCCATGCAGATGGAGAGCTCATCATTTAAAAACATAAGGTGAGGTTACCAAAAGGGAATATAGGAGGTGATTAGTGGGGAGAAAGATGAACTATTGGGGGGCCATCACTAAAGTCCACGGGTGGCTCAATCCCTTTCTCCACTTGCAGGAGAATACTTCTACGAGTCCAGCAGACAAGATTAGGCGGGCCAGTCCAGACTGTCATCTCTTCACTACGCATCACATTGGTGGAGACTGCAGCTGTCCGTTCTGATCGACGCCCCTGGGGGAACCAGGTGAGCATAACAAATCCTCCCTGGAGGAGCTACAAGAGCCAGCACAGTGCAGGAAGGTAGAAGGAAGCAGACCAGGATGCCAAGAGGGAAGCTGGAAGGACAAGGAACAGTCCAGAGTGGAAGGACCAGAAGGGGAGCTGGCAGAGACCCACCAAACGACCACCAAAAAACCCACCAAACGAAAGCAACACAAGTCATCTTCCTTGTTGCGGTACTTGGGAGGAAAGGGCTCCAAGTATCCAAAGGCAAATAAGAGGGTGTCTGGGACCCACCACTATGTGAGAACAACATGAGTCATCTTCTTCGTGGTGGTACTTGGGAGAAGAGGGCTTCAAGTACCTGCATGCAAAGAAGAGGGGTCTGGGACCCAGCACTATGTTAGAACCACACAAGGCATCTTCCTTGTGGTGGTACTTGGTAGAAGAGGGCTCCAAGTACCAGAGCATAGAGGAGGGGTCTGGGACCCACTCATGAGAAGATGAGAAACCACAGAGCAATTTACTAAGGACCATACTTGGCAGGGAAGTTAACCAATTTTGCCCCAGCAGAAAGAGAGAGAAGCAGAGGTCTGGGACCCAGGAGAAGAGAAGTATCCCCCCTGGTGTGATATTAAGGACACTGTGAAGAGGCCAAGAGAAGAGAGGCATCCTCTTGGCTTTGTAAAGGCGTAGAGAGGCCAGGGGAAGAGTGATTCCCCTGGCATTGGGAAATATGTTAAGAAGACTGGCGTTGTGAAGGATAAGAAGACTGGCGTTGTGAAGGATAAGAAGACTGGCGTTGTGAAATATGTTAAGAAGACTGGCGTTGAGAACTTTGTGTTGCACCTTTTTTAGAGACTGAGAAAGGCCAAGCGAAGGGAGGCATTCCCCCTGGCGTAGAGAATTTTGTTTTGTAAAGCATACACTCCTATAGAAAGGATTAGAAACCATCTTTAGTGTTAGTTGGAAAAGTGAACAGTGTATTCTGGGATTTAGAGTACCTCCAGATAGAAAAGTCTATGCCTGCTGTAGGGTAAATTTGTGCTTGCCGAAGAGACCCAACCCGCCCCCTCAAGACATCCAGAAGAAGGGAGTCATTATTTGGACCGATCACCCCCCCCTTTTCTGTTAGTTTCCCTGCTAATGTCCCACTCTACCTCTTTTGGACTGGCTGACTGGTTCCTTTAGATCCATACATGGCACCAGGCCCTCCACGACCAGTCTAGCTCTGCACTTAGTCTCCCCTGACCTCCTCCTCCCCCCTTTACTTGCACTTGCCCTACCGAGCTCCCTCTCCCTGCCCTTGCCTGGCTGGACCTGCACCCATTGAGCCCATCCAACCCGTTCCTTGCACTTAACCCATGGACCTTCTTTTCCCCTGCACTCTCTGCAGTCCACTGGCACTTGTCCACCTGGCCTCCCCCTAGCACTTGCTTAACCCATGCCCCCCCGCTATTGCGCGCTGGCTACTCCTACTTGCACTTCCTTTCCCTTTTTAGCATTAGTGCATTCTGCTCTGATCAGCACTCCCTCCCTCCCATCTCCCCGCGCACTTCTTGTTACTGCACTTGCATGATCTGAATGACAAGGCCTAGGAGCACCATTTTTTGCTGTTTGTTTTCTTCATCCACCCCTACCCTTTGCTCTATAGCCGCATTATAAATAGCCAATAAATAAATTAAATAAAAAATGTGCTGACACTATTACAAAAATGGCACACCATTGGCCAGTTGTTACTCGTACAGCCTTGGGTGTTGCACTTCTACACAACAACCCAATTATATTTGAATGTGCAGAGGACAAGATTGAAACCTTGCAGTGGGCAGAAATGACAAATGTACTCACATCTCTCTGTCTCATGCCGGGCCCCAATCTCTCAGTTTGCTAACCTTGGACAGTTTATCATGTCGTCCCTTGCGGCACACACTGTTGCTTGCAGGTGCATGATATAATATTGTGGTGCAGGGTCAATGTGCAAGGCCTACTTCTCTCATTTATTTGTCTTACTACTGTGCTCTCTGTGTGCACACTAAACCTCTTGTACCATGGGGGGCGCTGTGTGTTCATCTTGCTATAATATCTTTGTCAATGCCTGGCGATCAAAGCTTTGTGTGTTTTTCTCTGCCATCAACAGAAACTAATTGTTGCATATCCAGTTTGAAACGCTGGGAAAGCCAATTTAAGCATGTTTCAGCTCCCGATCCTGTCCTCCCTCCTTTCTCAACCTTGGTATCCTCAACCTTTTCGAACAGCATTGTGAAGCAACACAATCTCTATTCAGCAATTTAGCCTCCAGTGCTGTGTATTTTAACTACGAATCCTGAAGGGCCTTGCTTACTCAAAATGACAATCCTCTTGTCATGTTCAATATTTACATATGTACCCTACCTAGCTATGCATGCCGCCATTTACTACATTACCTCTGTGTATTCAGCAACCTAACCTTCCCTATATTGTAACACTACTTCCCTACAGTGTGGCAAAAACCAACTCTATCCTACTTGTGTAATATTTCACAAACAAATCATGGCGCTGCAGCAAACTATTACAGTTTCCTTATTCTATGTGTCCTTTCTCGTTTGTGTACTGCCGAGGGCATGACCTTGTGTGTCACTCGTCTTATCTGTACTATTGCACATGTTTGAATCTCCCGCGTTCGATGCATAGCACACCTGCAGTCTTCCGTGGCTTTCCGAGACCAAGTGTGTAGTCCATTGCCGATCTTTATACAATGTTGCCAGCAGTGTCTGGTCCCATTATATAAGTCCTTCATCTCTTTCCCAGGTTCCATTTTTATTGCTCCGCAGGGCCATCTCGTCCCAGTACTTGGATTACCTAGGTTTCTTCTGTTCTTCCTCTCAGTCCTTTCAAGAACCTTTTGTATTCTGCATTTTAACAGTACATAGGACTACTGTCTACAAAGAGATGAGTAGAAGAAGAAGGGGCTAGAGTATGTGGGGGGGGGGGTGATGTTCTCATAAGGGCTGTGCACTAGATGGTCATCCTTATCCCCAGATGGGAGTCTCTCTCCATATCCCCATGAGATTCTCCTGAATTATACCATCCCCCAAGGGGCCTAGCAGCCAGACCGCCGTAGCCTCATGAGAGCAGGTTCGCCTCGGGAGAAGTGATGACATCTAGTGGATCGTCACACAATATATTCCCAAGTTGTTCATGAGGGGACAAATAACCTGTAGTGCCTCAGAAGCCAGTATATTTTGGTCAAGTTCACCTAAATTCACGTACTCACTGCTTTTATGCAGCCCAGCCAGCAGGCATCTAGGTTAAAAAATAAAAATCAATCAAGTACGTGTGATTTTTATCTTTATTCTCATTTAAAATCAAAATTTTACAATACTCTTAATTACATTATATACCATTATAGAAATGGATATGCTCCATTTCTCTTTTTTTTTAAGCAACAACTGGTGAATAAAAATAATAATACCAAAGCGCCCACATCACATGTTTTTGTGATAATGTGGTTTTAAAAACATTTTAAAAACGCAGTGTAAAAACAGGCATATAAAATTATACAATTATTAAACATGTAACAGTTGTGTGCTCCCCAAATGGGAGTGAGGATATGCAGGGCAGAGTGGCCATGGGTGGTCAACGTAGGCACTTGGAAGCTTCCGCACAAGCTGTACCCACAAAACAACAACAACAACAACAACAACACAGAAGCAGGTGGAACATCTTTCAAAATAGAGAACTTTGTTGGCTCTTCCCTGAACTGCAGAACAGAATGTGAAAAGGGGTGGGGCTGATGGGTCTGGAGGTGAGGACGTGTCTCCAGGGTGCGTAGGACGTCAAATCAAAATTCGGTTACTGTTCACCTACCAGTGAAAGTAAAACATAACACCAATAGTTTGTTTTTTAACTTGAAACAAGTAAACGTCAACTAGATATGGAGAACCATGTCTAATGGCCCCTTGATGCCTGGATTACAGAAATTCACATACATTTTAGAATGAATAAATTGACACTGGCTATAGTATGTGCAAAGTGGCCTGAGAATGAGTCATACAATTGTAAATGTACCTATTATAGTGCCAATGCGGAATCTGAATTGCTTTTCATGGCAGTTTTCCCTCTCTCTAAAAAGCTGATATTTAATCCACTTTAAAAAATAACTGTTTTTTAAGCAGAGACTCCTAACCTTTCTTTAGGGTAGTACGATACCGGATATGCAAGTGGCTACTGCTGAGAAGAATTAAGAACGCTTGATGTGTGAAACAGACTAGAGGCCACTATAAGCTGTATTTTAATGTTGCCAAATTTGTTGCCATCTTTTTATATATATTTTCATTTTTCTTTTGGTGTTTCAGGAGTGTTTTACACGGTTCGATAAACAATTTAGCTGCATTGGTTGAAATGAGTAACTGTCAACCCCATGGCCATCAGGAGCCGCCCGCAGTGACACGTGTACACAGTTTTATACCAGAATATATGATGGTCCACCAAGTACAATCAGCTACTACATCACCACCATGGGCACATGTCAAGGATGAAATACCTTCCAAATGCATCCGCACCAGCAGCCAACTTGTCTTTTTTCTTTCGGCAGATGCAAATACCTAAATATGGCACCATGGGCAACGTGACACGTGAAATAGTTGCTTGGATAATGAGAGGCCACTAAAGGTCAGAAATTCACTATGGGTAATTAGTCGCTTGGATTTTTTCAGTGGAAAACATGTATAACATGGCACTTTACAGGTCAGGATCACGTTATGCTCCTGAAGGGATCGGCTACCCGAATTTTACCCGCTCAGGCAAAATTACAACCATGCAGTATGATGTCACTGTGTGCAACGTCACGAGAGGTCAGCGCGTCGAGTGACCCTCCAGAGCCCGTTTCTAGCCCGATGCAAAAAAAGGGCTCAAGCTGCCTATGCCTGCTGAATTCAGCTAAATGTTTCATTGCGGCCAGCTCCAATGCCTGCGCGCGAATGCCTCGAAGCATAAAATGTACTGCATGCTAGCCTACCTCGTTGACAACAGGACACAATACAACTATCCTGAACGGAAACCAAATCAGCATTTCAAGTATAAGGGTGGTGGAAAAGAGGCATCCTTGACATCATAGATTATCACTAATAGACCTAAGAGTCAGTCGTTGACATTTTATCACAGCACTCAAATTCTCAGTCAGAGGGGTGCCACTGAGTGAATCTCCCTTTCGAAGAGAAGACAGCAGACTTTCTTTAAAAGGCACACATCAGCCATTAAAAAAAATGGAAAAACTTTTTTTTTTTTAATACAAATAAAACTGCACCACCAAATCCTCACACCTGAAATTCACAATTGCACTATCATGATTGCATTCGTTTTTGCAGTGGTTTCAAGGCTTGTGTATCAATAGCTGTGCACACAAGTTACTCTTAAATAATGCCCAGTAGGTCATACTCCCCAGAGATGTACAAAGTAGGGTAATCCTGGAAGCGAGAACCGTGCTCCCCAAGCCACAGTGCCAACGTTCCTGGCTTCACCATCCACCAGTCAGACATCTATGCAGGAATTAGTGACTCAGTCATAGGGAAGCCGGTGGAAAATGATTTGGAAATGCACTCGCATATTTCTCACTCTGCTTCACTTTCTCAGTGCAATACTATAACCCGATATCAACAACAGGCCTCCAAGTGTGTTCTGCTTTGAATACCTGAGATTTCCACGCAGAGACAACATATTGTTTTTTCAAAGATAAGAACCAGAACTACATGGGGACACGGGTACTGAAACCAAATAAGGGCCAGAGAGTACACTTTTTAAAGTAGAGAGATACAGCCGCAAAACGTTATTATGCGGCTTGGTGGGTATTTGCAGATATTCCTGCTACTTTAAGCAGTTTGAAGGCCCCTATTAAATACATTACTTTTACTTTTCTGGCTAGGGGTTGTATACTGAAACAGGTAAAGGTTTCTACGCTTCTAGGCAGTAGGGCACATAAAATGGCGTCTGCACATTTAAGAAAGGATTTCTTGGCTAACGTTACTAGACTTTTTTTGAATGCAAGAGAAGTGATACATTATTGCACTGTGGTGTGACATAGGGATTACATTAAAAAATAATCATTGACAACATTATGGTGCAAACACAAATGCATTATCTGAACACGGATTTTGCTATTAAACATAAAGAAAGGTGCAACAAGTAAGCATATAACAATCAACAAATAGAGTACATGGAATCATATGCTGACCACTGGCCTACAACTAAAGACTTTTCATTTTGATGCTTTTGCAACCAATTGTGTTCCAATTAACCACTGGCTGAAACAACGTATGGAATGGATCTGGCTGGTTGGCTGACCTTTTGTATTGGTACTTGCTGTATGGATGTATATGTTTTACTAGGACAGAGGTCTGCAACCTTTGGCTCCCCAGATGTTTTGGAGTAGAACTCACAATATAGGAGTTTTAGTCTAAAACATGTGGGGAGTCAAAGGTTACAGACATCTTTATAAGACTGCGACCCCTGCCAACAGCTCCTCCTTGTATGAACAGGTGAAAGATAATAGGGTTGCGGCAGGTGCAGAGGAAGCTATCGCCAATAGTCATAGCAGAACAAAGTTTTTCTTATTTATTTGGTGAACTATTTGGGAAACATGGATGTTAAAGATGGCCATTTTTCTTTTTACATGTGTAACTTTGCCATATAAAAACATAATTAAATAATACTAAAATAATTTTTAAAAAGTGATCCAAAAACTGTAGGAATAAAATCTTTTTTCCAGAGGTTAAATAAAGATAGTTGGAAATGTATTCACTGGGATTTATTTCTCCAATACTGAACGTCTCTGTGAGGATCATACCTCACTGCCCCCTCCACCCCTCAAGAGATCCCTTCTGGTTGGGGCAAGCAGGGTTATTGACACATTGAAGATAAACAGAACACTTTAGAGCTAAGAGTATCGCAAAGTGAAGCAGTGGAATATATAAAGTGTTGATTGCACAGCTCAGTGACTTCCATTCCCACTGACAGCATGATTTTCAGCCCAAATGAAAAGAGTGCCTGTAAAGGTTTAGTGTGCACCTTATGCATCTAGTCACCATTCAGCTGGGAGCATGAGTAAATGGGGCCAGTTTATTTGGTCCATTCAGGTATTGACTAGTACTCTTAATATTTTATCCTGTAGTCCGCCTTCTGAGGTGAAGCTGCTGAGGGTAGGAATAGTGCCAGGGGGAAAACTATGAGGGCCGTGCAAAGTCCTCTTCATCAATCAGTAGATAGGTGAGCCTCACAATCTAAGCAACGCGTGTCAATATCCTATTGAGCCTCACAGTCTAGGCGAAGTGTGTCAATATCCTCTTTGGATCCGCCTCTTACTTCCTGGCACTGGAAGGAGAGCATTAGTCATTGCTTATACACAACAGGAAGAAGGAATGCAACAACACTGTAGTGTGTTTTTGAGGGAATTCATGCCATGTTCGGCGGACCAACATCAGTGACTTCAACAAGTGAACCACTTCAACAGAACAGTGGCAAAGCTGCAAATAAAAAGGAATTAAAGCTTTGTATGCCCCTAAGGGGACAGGTGGCTGTGCTTTTTGGTTGGAGGTTTCAAAGTGGTGAGTGGGTATGGGAGACCCAGATTAAAATGGCCCCCGCTCACATCAAGGAAACCTGCCATCCTCTTCCTCCCAGAGAGACTTAACGGTTCTGTACAGACGCCACCAACAGATGGAAGGGAGATTAATACTGTAGCATGATTCAGTAACAGTTTAGTGTTGGCTTTCTAAACTCATGGCATGAGCACACATCTTCTTGAACCAGTTGAACTTCAGAATGCTGTGCTCGCCATGGCACCAGGAGCAAAAATCCGAGGCAAGCTGTCCATAGAATCTTCCAGGTGCCGGTATGCCACTTTGCCATCCTCTCCTGCAACAGAGAGACTGGGTCAGTGAGGGAGAAGTACCACATGCTCTCTATGACAAACAATGAGAAATTAGAAGTTACTTAACCATAATATTGTTTTAGCACCATAGATTAATATGCTTGCATTCTTCCGCTATCCTGAGACTCGTTCAAGAAAATCTTGTAAAAACACAAACACAGACTTTAGGGATCATCTGTCACACTATCTCCTATAATCCATGGATCATGTACTAAATTTGGCATTAACACATGTTAAGACGGATTTCTAGATCTTACCCGGTGTAAAGACCACCCTAGTTATAGTGAACAGAGTTTAGCCAAAACCCAATCAAGGTTGCAATGGAGAGAAGTCGAGGCTTAGTCTCAGGCGAGTGCAAGTGTGGTAAGGGGCCCGCAATGAATCCACACAGAATGGCACACAATAATTCAGCTTAGTCAATTATAAAAATACTGTTATTTATTTAGGCCCTTTGAACACATTGAAAAATGAAACTAGCACGTATTATTATCACACAACACTCTATAATACAAATATATACAATCACTATTAGGTTCACTTAATACAGGTCCTGAAATAACGTAATCAATTAATGCAGACAAGTAATTTAGTTTCAATAGAATGATGGGAACCAGTCGCAAGTACAATAACATTTTCTTTACCAGTCCAGCCCTAAGAGGTATGGTGCCTAGTTCGTTTACAGGTTTCTCACAGGTATGCGTTCTCTTTAACTTCTCCCAATGAACCGGGCAAGGTTTTCATGCCTATAATTCCTACAATGCTTTAGAACAAGTTTTTGCATTTCTGAAAACCAAATGGTGCGCCCACAATATTGTGAGTGATCGTTAGCTCGATTTAAGAGTCAACCATTTTCACTGAAACAGATGGTACCCCACAGTTTACAGACAGACAATACTCAGAGTACGTGCAAAGAAGGAAGTCCCCGTTCTAAACACAGGGCTTCAACTGGTACAGATTTAGGAAGGCAAAGCAATGATGTAAGAAGCTTGGTCTCCAAATTCTTAAACCAGGTTACTGATCCTAGTGGCAATGTTTCAAAGCATACAGGATGCCAGGGTCTGTAGATAGCCTGTATGCAGACATATTTTCCTCCAAAGCTCGCCCTCCCTGTCTATCACATTTTTCAGAGTTAACCATTTGGTCCATGCCATGGAAGAAACCGTTGCTTCATAGCAGGAACAATTCAAATTGTGTGAAATGTGCATACCAAGATATTTATAGGTCTCAACTTGTTCCAAGCTACAACCTCCCAAATGCCAAGTAAACCTCTTCCCCAGATAGGCACCATTGCCAATGGTCAGGATTTTAGTTTTGCCTGTATTGACACAGAGACCGCTAGGTTTGGCGTATTCCGCCAGCGCGTTCAATGAACGCTGAAGGCCCAATGGAGTGCAGTCAAATATAACGGTATCATCTACATACGTCAAACAGCGTAACTTCTCGCATCCATAACTAGGTGGAATACTTTGTACAGCCTCTAGGGCTGAAGCAAAGTCAGCCACATAAAGATTGTATAGTGATGTCGGCAAGACCACAACCCTGTTTGAGGCCAACAGTTGTGGAAATGGATCTTGTAAACTCGCCATCCTGTGTCAGCCTCACCCTCACAGTAGTATCCTCATGCAACAGCCTAATAAAATATAGCAGCGAAGAACCTATGCCCCATGCAGAGAATTTTTCCCACAATCTAACCCCATCTACTGTATCAAACGTGGAGCTGTAATCCACAAACCACAAATAAAGATTGGTGTCTGAAATTAGCAAGTACCCATATGGCGTGGCTTGTGCCGCGCCCTTTCCTAAAACCCATCTGCGTGTAGTTTAATATGGACTTTGTTTGAGACCACGTGGAGAGAAGCTCAAACAGGATTCTAGAGAATATCTCTGAACTACTGTCCAACATGGCCAGTTACCGGTAATTACAGGGGTCTGTTTGGGGCCCTTTCTTATAAACAGGAATCAATATTGATTCGAGTCCCATTGAAGGATATACACCAGTCTCACATACCTGTAAAAACAAGGTCCGTAACAGACCAGCCCAATAGCAGGGATCATTCTTAAGGACAGCGTTACATAGGCCATCGGGACCCAGGGCCCTTGATGATTTTAACTTCACAATTATTGTAACTATGTCTGCCTCTTTAACATCATGCCAGACCTTTTTTTTTAAAAACGTTTTTATTGATTTATAAACACAACCAAACAATACAAACCAAACAAGCAGTGCATATTTCAACAGTTTCATTATACTTTAACTGCTAGCTACTGCTTCCCTTATTCCACCCCCCTTTACAAGCCTATTACGTTACTCATTCTGTTCCCGCATCCTGTGGTACGGTCTCCCTATCTAAAGGTTCTGCTGGGTCACCTATTGACCCAAACAGCTCGGCTATCAATGATTTCCAGGCCATCGGGGACTCAGTCTCCTCCTCCCCCACCCTGTGCTGCTCGCTTCTTGCCATACAAAAATGGGCGGAAGCGGAAACCATGGTAAGGCTCTCCACAAAGCCTCCATATTTGCATGTGGCATGTCTTCCATCCCATGGCAATTCTCCTTTTTGCAAGCACATATGCCAGATCCTTCAGTTTACTCACATGCTTGAGTTTCTGTGAACTTGGGAACCCCCCCACAGACAAGCCCACACTGTCCACTACAATCTTGACCCCCTTTTTTTCCAGTTTCCCTTTCACTTCCCTCCAGAAGCGTTCTATGACCGGGCAGGACCAGAACATATGCACCATGCCCGCGTTCTCCTCATCACACTTGGGGCATGCTTGCCTTCCTGCGTTCTCAAACCTCGATATCCTCCAAGGTGTCATATATGCCCTATGCGTTATATACAGTTGAATCTGTTTCAGTCTCGCATTTCTAGATACCTTCTTATGATACCCCTGCGCCCGCTCCCACATCCCATCCTCCATCGGAGCTCCAACTTCCGTTTCCCAATCTAGTCTCAACTGCGTGACCTCCTTCCCCCACTTTAAACATCAGCATTTCATATATTCTGGAGATCTCATGGCCCCCTTCAGCTATGTTGTATATCATATCTATGGTGGCATCTGATTCCTCCTCTAGCAGAGTTTCTGGCCATATTCTTTTAATTCTCTGTACCATTCTATAATATGTAATATACTGGCCCTCATGCAACCCAGTTTCTTCCCGCAGCCCCTCAAAAGTAACACTAGAGCCCTCCCGCCAAATGTCACCCATTGTTGCCACCCTAACCGGTTCCCAGTGGTTCCTAAGTATCATTCGTAGCTGCACATCTGTCCCTGTTAATACAACCAATGCTATCTGCGGAGACCATGGGGACGGATTCTCCATCATCTGGCATGCCCTACGCCACATCATCCACCCTAGTAGCATCATTTTAGGGCGCCCCATCATTTCCGCCCTGGGTACCCACATCATTTCTTTCAGATAAAATGGTGCACAATCGCGCCCTAACAGCCTAAATTCCGAGGTCTCCTCATCAGAGAGCCATTTGGCAACATATTGTAACTGGCCTGCCACGTAATACACCTCATAATTGGGCAATTTTATCCCTCCTTTGTCATGGAAGTTCTGTAGCTTCCATAACGCCACTATTTCGCGTGCCATGCCACAAAAAATCCTTAACCATGCTATTCAGTTTGGTGAAGAATTTCCTAGGAATCGGGTACGGTATATTCCCAAAGTAGTGTAGAAGCCTTGGCAGAACCACCATCATTAGCATTGCTCCCCGCCCCATCATTGCTAAAGGTAGCTTCGCCCAGAATTGCATGCACTTCTCAATTTTTTTAATGGCTACTTCCGTATTGCACCTATGCTCCTCTTCCACAGTGTGGTATATATTTATCCCCAGGTACCGAAATGTGCTGACTGCCCATGGTACTTGCAATACAGGCAATCGCTCCAATGGGATCCCTATGTACCCCACTAATGGGAACATGCCGGATTTCCGGGGGTTCACCGCTATACCGGACAACGCAACAAATCTCTGCATGACTTCTAGAATGTACTGGAGATTTTCTTCTGGGTATCGCAAGTACACTAGCATGTCATCCGTGTATAGGGAGATCAGATGTCACTCCTCTTTAACCTCGATGCCTATGATGTCATATTGCTGTCGCAAATATATTGCTAGAGGTTCCAGGGCCAGTATGTAGAGCATTGGAGACCATGGACATCCTTGCCTGGTTCCCCTGCTAAGCTGCCACTTTCCCGATATCACAGATTCTGTCTTGACTCTAGCCAGGGGTTCGCTGTACAATATTTTTACCCACCTTAGATATCCAGGCCCTAACCCGTAGTGCTCCAGGACCGCAAGCAGCCGTGGCCATTTAACTGAGTCAAAGGCCTTAATTGCGTCCAAGGACACAATTGCCATTTCATCATCACTTTCGCTGCCGCACTCAATCATTCTTTGAAGTGTTCTATGGTTATTGGTAATATTTCTATTTGGGACATAGCCCGTTTGATCCGGGTGAATTAGTTTGCCAATGACCTTCTTCAGTCTATTTGCTAAGACAGCCGTCAATATCTTGCAGTCTTGATTTAGCATCGAAAAGGGTCTATAGGAAATGAAGCTGCTCCCAGGCTTGTTAGGTTTGGGGAGCGGTATTATGATGGCCTCTCTTAGTGACTCTGGTAAGCTTCCTGTCTCAAAAACTTCATTTAATATTCCTAACAGTGGCGGAAGGACCTCCTCCATGTATACTTTATAAGACTAACTTGGAAGTCCGTCTGTCCCTGGGGTTTTGCAAGTAGGCAACTGCCTCACCACCTCCCCTAATTCTTCTAAGGTAATCGGGGCATCTAGTTCCTCTCTTTCCTCCTCACTTATCTTGGGCAGCCCTATGTCCTCCAGCATTTCTCCCATCTTAGCGCGACTACTCTCGCCATCGTCCCCATATAATACCTTATAATAGTCCACAAATGCTTGATTAACTTCCTCCTGGGTGTCTACTACGCTACCATCTTCTCTCTCTATAGTCCTGATTGTAACTTTGGGGGTATCGCTCTTATATAACCACGCCAGAAGTCTCCCCGGTTTATCACCTTCCGCATGCTGTCTCTATACATATTTTTTATAATTGAGGTTACACAAGCTGTCCCAATATTCTGCACATTTTTGCTGTAATCTGAGTGTCAATTCTACCTGCTCTGCTGTATCATCTTCGCCCCTCGAGGCCTCTTCTAGTTTCCCCTCCGTCTCCTGTAGTTCGGCTAAAATCCCACCTTGTAGACCTTTCAATTTTGCTGTGGCTACTCCTTTCATCACAACTTTAAAGGCCTCCCATAGTGTTCCCGCCGAGTCTACACTACCAGTATTTATTTCAAAATAATGTACAATCTCCTCCCTGAAGTCCTCCCTAAAGAAGGGGTCTCTCAATGCTTCAGCTTGTAGGCACCATGTCGGGATCCTTGCTCTCGGGGGGCAGTATTGCCATTCAAGAATCAGGGGTGAGTGGTCCGAAAGGACTCTAGCTTTGTACTCTATTTGTGTAATCTCCGCTATCATTTCAGGTGAAGTAAAGACATAATCCAACCTCGTGGATAACTGCTGTGGGGCAGAATAATGTGAGTATTGCCTTTCCTGGGGGTGTCTCACTCTCCATGCATCCTCCAAACAGAGGTCA
The DNA here is from genome assembly GCF_040938575.1 of Ambystoma mexicanum. Classification (NCBI taxonomy): domain Eukaryota; kingdom Metazoa; phylum Chordata; class Amphibia; order Caudata; family Ambystomatidae; genus Ambystoma; species Ambystoma mexicanum. The sequence goes on along the minus strand of NC_090921.1, from coordinate 1,056,162,201 downwards.
TTCAGCAATGTCTGTAATGCCTTGGCAGCAGGGGCTGGGCTATCTATCTTCCCATCCGATCTATCTACCCTCAGGTTCAGTACGCAGTTGAAGTTCCTCCCTAGATCACCGCGCTTCCTTCACATGCGCTCAGATTAGTACACAGTGTTCTAATGTATGCCGCTGTGTTCTGGTTTGGGGCGTACGTATTGACTATACTTATTTCCCTATTTTCCACCAGTCCCCTCAGTATAACCTTCCTCCCGTCTGTCTCAGCTATCACCGGTAATCGCTGAAAGGGGACATGTGGTGCCACCCAAATAAGCACTCCCCTCGCATAAGCACAGTATGATGAGCCCACCAGCACTCCCTTCCATTTCCCAGCAATCGTGTCCATTCTCTCCCGAGTGAGGTGGGTTTCCCGCAGCAATGCAATATCTATTTTTTGCCTGCGCAGGTACAACATAACTTTGTTCCTCTTCAAATAACTGTTAAGCCCCCGCACGTTCCATGTAACTATTTTAAGGTCTCCCATGGCCTATACGAGTTCCATTCCTCCTCCCACAGGTGCAGTCTAACTCTAAGTTCCAATCCAATCTGTATAGGCTTGTTTCCCATTTTAAACTCCCATTAACCAAAAACACCCCAAACTCCCCATTCCCCCCCCAACTCCCGTCCCCAACATCACTCCCCCAACTGCACCCCCCCAAACTGTTGCCCAGCTCCATCCCTGGATCTCAGGCACCCCCGCATCTAGCTCTTTCTGGCAATAGCCTATACTCGAAGCTCAGTAGGGTGAGGTTGCCCTAATGGCTATCCCACCGCTTCTATTATTTCTTGGGGTGTAAGGTGCCAGCGTCCTGCCGCTTCCGTTTGTTGCGGATCAACCATGGCATACTATGCATTTTGCTCATGCGCTCAGTATTCTATATCCCAGTCTGCCACACAACAACAAATCAGTGTACTCTTAGTCCAGTTGACCCTACCTATCCTCATCTGTTTATCAATGCCTTAAACAAATCTCCAATGGAGTACCCCGCAATGCCAGATATCAATATGCAAACAACACTCCAATCACTTATCGTGCTCCTTCTGGGCCTGTGCAGCCTCTTATTCCGGGCAGCCCTGCAAATCCAACCATGCAGCCGCTTCCCCCGGGGTGTAAAAAAAGAACATTCCACTTTTGTACAACACTTTCAATCTAGCAGGGTACAGTAGCATGTATTTGATGTTGGCCATCCGCAGCCTTCTTTTCACCGCCACGTAGCTGAATCGTTGCCTCTGGACCAGCATTGTGTAGTCTGGATATGCTGTTCTGCTAGCCGCGGCTCTGTCAATTGTTCCACCTTTACGAAAATATTCCAAAATCTTCTTGCGGTCTTTATAGTTTAATATTTTAGCGATTATTGCACGGGGGGGGGCTCCGGGCTTCGGTTTTCTTATGAGGGCTCTGTGCGCTCTCTCCACCGTGAAGCCTTGCGACAGTTTATCAGCCCCTATTTCCTGTAGGATCATATTTTCTACATAGTCCGTAGGGTCCTGGCCTTCCTCCCCCTTCGGCAAACCGACCACGCGAATATTGTTCCGTCTCGCTCTCCCTTCGGCCTCCTCCGCACGGTTCTCCAAGTTGGCCACTTGCCATTACAGTGTGTGGATCTCTTTTGCATTTGCAGTGCTGGTGTCAGTGTTGGTTTTGACCGCGCTCTCCAAGCTGCTTGTTCTGTCTGCTAGCACCCTGAAGTCCTGGCGCAGCAAATTGACTTCTATTCCCACTGCATCTATCTTTGCCTCTAGGGAGGTCCGCAGATCTGCCATTGCAATCCCCCATGAGTCTCTTAGCTCCGTTATGGCTGTTAGTATTTGGTGATTCTCGGCCCCCGGGGGACTTTCAGTGGGCGCAGTTGCGCCAGTATGCGTTGAAGCCGCTGGCGACTGCTGTATCTTGGCAAACGCATCCATCGTGGACTGCTTGCTTTTACCCTTGACCACTCTCCCCGTCCTCTTGTGCGTTTGGTCACTTGTCCAGGCTCACCTCGGCTACGATTTTGCAAGTCTGTTCCTAAACACGCTGTGGCATTGGTGTGTCACTCCAGGCCTGGGCTGTTCCTCTCGGCGTAATCTGCATAGGTCCTTGTGTGTTGTGCCATGTTTTCAAGTGGGTTATGTCCTCCCACGTTTTGGATGGCTCTGCTGTTTACTATGGCTCCTTGTCGAACTCCTTGGGGCAATCAGACTTGTCGCCTCTTTATATTATGTGCCCCCTATACCTGGTCACTGAGGCAGCACACCTGCCAGCTGCCATCCAGCCCAGCTTTATGCCTCGTTCTTTAAAATGTGAGCAATGTCACAGGCACGGCTGGGGGCCTCCACCTTTCGCCCTGTCTCAGCCCCTGTGTTTATTCGCAGCAGCAACACAGTGTTCAGTAGGGCACTGGGCGCTTCGTCTGGTGTGGACTGATTTTTAAGTGGAAAGTGCTTCCGGTCCCTTGTTTGAGGTTATTTTCGTTTCAAATGTCATTTATAATGTTATATTATTCCCCTCCTCACATCGTGGGAGGAATTCTCATTGGGCCTCTCTGTTCTCCCTTCCATTCTTGTTAGCCTCCTGGTGTCCTTGTCAGTGTGAGCCCCCATTCAGCAATTCTGCTCACACAGGCGCTTCTGCGCACAGCGGAACGCTCAGGGCCCAGTCCCCGGGCCCCTGTCCTACGTTCTCATGGGCCTGGCCACCGCTGTACACACGGGCTGCCCGCACGCTCTCTCCGTCTCCCGTCTTGCCGCTCCCCATCTCCACAGCTCGTTTCACTCGGGCAGCTCACTCAATGGTCTCGTGTGGAAAGAGGGGGGCCGCGCAACCTCCCGATGCCGGTCCTCTTCAATCCGTCTCCGTCCGGCACCTCGGGCTCCACATTTCAGCTCTGCATCCCGTCGGCAAACCAAGCTCCCCACTTCAGGCTCCAGGGTCCTCATGGCTACCAGGAACAACGCTAGTACATCCGCCGTACGCTCAGGTCCGCACATCTGTTTTCAACGCCGCGACCGCATCTCCTTTGTTGTCCGCAATCTTGAACACATTGTAGCAAGGCCGCCAAACTCTTCAATGTTAATTTTACCTATATTGTGTAGTCCGATTCCTTAGATCCTGTGGCTGCAGCAGGGGCCAACATTCATGCTCCAATACTTCCAAATCTGTGGCGGCTGTTCAATCTTTTGTGCATGTTGCAAGGATCATCGTCGGATCTCCGGAGCACCTCTCCCCTGGCCCGTCCTACTCCATGGCAAGTTAGCCACGCACCCTAATGCCAGACTTCTGTGCCAATCTTGGTAGTTCTTACCACAGGATGTTTAAGCTCAGAGGTCAAGCAGCAGGTTTTGGTAATATGCGAGGCCCAAGTCTTTTCGGAGATGCCACACACCAAACGGTCAGAGTTGAAAGTGCTAAGGTTTCTTAAGAGGAACCAAAGGTTTTTGGTGTCGTGAGTCTTAAGTATTCGATCAATGGTTCTCCAGTTGCAAGCATTTTCTTTATGCTTATATGCACGCAAACCAGTTTTTATAGGCGGCTCTAGCTGTCCCTTTAAGGCATTTATTCTTGCTAATGGGAATTAAGTCATTTTTTACTATATCACGAAGAATAGACTACAATAGTTATTCCCTTTTATCTATTGCCACATCAAAAGGATATCCAGCCCCTCTTACTTTTGTATACCTAGTGACAAGTTTCCTAGCATGTACATTATATCTGTCGAACAAGCATTTCAGGTCCCAGTCATAACTAAGGACATCTACTTGAGTCTTCATGCAGGATCTGAGATGAACATTTAAATAACTGATGTTAATGGTAGACCAGCAAAGTCTGTTACCCCTAGAATTAACTTGCCTGACATTCAATGCTAAGAGCTGCATTATCACTTAGGTCAATGGAACCCACTAACAGAATTTGCAAAAATAAAGTTGATGCAACTTTTATATGTCTCATTTGACCAGGTCACCACTGGAACCCCAGAACCAACAACAACCATTTCCAGGTCGAATTCCAGAAGAGTAGAATGCCAAGCCAAGCACCTTGACCGGGCCTCCAGACCACAACTCCCCCTTGCTTGCACCATTGATGCTTCCGTACAATCTACATTAAAATTCTCAGTAAGTATTACACCCCAACAAGGATGACTTTCACACCATGTCCTCAAAGTTTCAACAACTGCACAAATAAGCGTCTTGGTTGAATGACCTCCCGGTGGGTCGTACATAGTTATCAGCAAAAGTTGCTCTGGGCCCCATGGGGATTTGGACAGCGTTACGGGCTAAGTTTTTTGTGCATCGGCTTATCACAAAATCATAACCAACTTTTGCTCCAATGCAAAGACCCCCTTTTGGGGAACCCTTTGTAACTGGAGCAGCCAGATTATGGACCATACTGTACCCCTCTAAATCAAATGAGAACGTCATCCAGGTTTCCTGCAAAGTAAAAACCTCAGCCCCTGTCAAACAAGCTAAGCCTCACTGGTTACTAACAAAAGTGTTGAACCTTCTAGTGTTCTAGGACACAATCCTTAATAGGGCAGTGGAAGGCGACGCAAGAATTCAGTGTGTGGGATGCACATATGACCAGTGACCCTCCAGTCTTGTAGCCGTTGCTCTGTAACCAGAAGTCACATACTCTAAAGTTTGTGGAGCATGAACGCCCATAGCCCCCTGTCTCCATAATTGCTGACTCAAGGCCGATGGGCAGAAAACCGATAGCTTGTAGCCCAGGTCCGCAAAAGCAAGAGCACATTTTCACATCTGTTCGATATCAATTGATGAATACAAGGAAACAACCACCCAGTTTGACACACTTGAGTAATGAGGCAGCTCTAAAGATGCTTTGCTCGTAATGATGGCAAGGTCTGGAATACTGTGCATTAGTCTTAAGAGCCTTTTTCTGTTTAAAAAAGGGCCACTGCAGGTCAGCGATGTTTCAACCAATTTAACGTGTTGAATGCCTACGTAACATGAAAAGTCTGTAGTAGTGGCATTATTTATATTTGAGTCTTTAGACGTCTCTGAGACCAGGTTATACCGGGGAACAGAGGGAGTGCACAGGTCAGCACAACCTTGTGCTCTGTCCCTCTCAGCCAAAGAAATCGGCCTGGAATGGTCTGTCACAGGTGCATGCAGTGCGGGCAAAGGATTTTAAGAGTCACTGGGGATATGTGTTGTATTTACCTGGTGAACTGGGGCTGTCAATGGAGCAGATTGAGCGACTCTAGAAGTCGCCCAATTATCCAAAAGCCCTTGTAGCATGACCCCTCCTTACTTCACCATTTGGTAACTCATTAATGACAAAGTGGGAACCAGAAGGAGCAGAAGCCGGAGGATTTGAGTTCGATATAGGTTCAGTCGATGTCAAGCCCTCTGTCACAAGCCTTTTTAGCTTCGAGGCACTAGATTTATTTTTCCCCAACTTCGCCTTAGCTTCTAGCTGATCGATAAACTCCTGAGAGGGCGCTGAATTCATCATTGACTGCACATACTCTAAGGAAGTCTGTCTGCGCTGGAACCTAGTCCCCAATATTCGATGACCTTGCACTTGAAACCAATTTTCCCGATATTGGACTAGTGGAACCCACCTCTTCTGATGCAATGGTGATGACTTCAGCCATTGAAGTTACAGGTTTTTAATTAAGTTGATGAGATTTGATCGTATTCACTGGGTGTATTCACTGGGTGATTTGACTCTTGCCAACTTTGGCTGCTACCTCCCCCCCCCCACCTCTCACGGTGCTTGCAGTGCCTCAAGGATTTTTCCCAACAGAGATCTAACAATCCTTTGATCTTCAGCTATTCTGGCACAAAGTTGGAATAAGGCCTCTGTTTTAGACTCCAGGTTGTCAAGTTTACTGGTCTTTACCAAAGTAGCATCTTTTGCTGTAGTGGGATTCCCCCGCGTTTCGAGGTCAACTTAAGGGGCTTCATCACACGAGTCCTCTTCACTGGAAGAAAATTTGGAAGTGGAAAGCAAAGCTTCCAAGTCCAGTGTATTAGAAAGTGGCGAACCAATCACGTTGTTATAGTCCGGTTTTTCATGGCCCAAAGAGTTGCGGCGCATATTCAGACAATGACTCAATTAGGACCCGTTGTTGTCTATATTTGAAAAATCGGGTGAAAGATCCATCGCTGTAGTAACGGGATCCAGTGTATCCACTACCACTTGATAGTTGGTGGCTGGCATCTGTGATAGGCCTTCACTAGTATCAGTACGTGGCGCTCCCATGAAAATGGTAATTATATGTTGCGTTGTGCCCTGCGTCCCCGTAGAGTCCTTTTTGTCTTTCTTGGGGCAGGGAGGACTACCCAACTCACGCTTACCCCCCCAGCTGGGTTTCTGGGACGTTTCCCCCCTTACACTGAACTGCGCTACGTAGACCATAGGTGTGTGGATCGGGTTTAGGCATAATGTCATAGTAGAGGAAACAATTGTGACACAGTAAAATGAATCGGCGAGTTGTAATACTCACGGGTGTGCACACCACCTTAGCCGCAGAACTGCAAAACTGGTCCACCAACACTTGCTGCCTTCGCGCGTGCATTCGCGCTGGCAGTGGCATTTTCAAGGCAGAGGCAGTTCTAGTTTCAAGACTTTAATGATGTTTTCTACTGCAGGGTACTGTTGTGTACTCACTGCACTTCACAGCCAGGCCGGGTCAGTAAGAGAAAGAGGGAGGGACGTAGGGTGGCAAGGAGTGCAGAACGCAGTGTTACCTGACCACTACCAGGACCGGCTTCCACTCCTCCTCGGATTCGAGGCTCCAAACTCCCCGCCCCTAACACCTGCAGACTCTCAAAATCCCCCGAACTCCTCCCCTCACAATACAGCACTCAAAGCACACATTACTGCAGCCATGACCAGCTCTCTCTGCCGCTTCTGCTCGCCACTGCAAAGAGCTAGAGGAAAGCAACTAGAAACGCCTGGGACCGTCAAGCCGCACCACAGAGCTGCAACAGAACACAGCAAGAGCAGAGTGGCCGCTTCCGACAGTTCTGTCCCAGTTTTTCCATTTGTGTGATAGTATTGGTGTTCATTTTTTAGCAAATATTTGTGTTGGATGTGTGTGTAATTAAATGTGGTCTGTTTGAAAGTGTCACAATTTGTAATAGAAATGTGAATTAACCTTTCTTTGATTTGGAGATGTCCATTTCTATGTGTTTGCTATTTGTTTTAAGCAAAAGAAATCAGGCTGTATTAAAGAGGAAAATGGAATTTGCCTTGATGTTCAGTAGCCCAGCTCTGTTTGCGACACATAGCAAGCACTCTGCCAATTTGTTATTTTAATAAATGTTGAAAAATAGTATTTACAATGCAATTATTTTATAGAGCAAAAACAATGCATATGAATTCAGATAGAATGACAAGAAAATAAACATGTATAAATATAGATCGAAATGTAGAAAAAATAAATACCATAAAAGCAGCACTTTTATTTAAATTTAATCTCTTTGAAAGGCAGATGGATGTTTTAACCTCATAACAACTTTCTTTGTTCTAAAGAAAACCTCATTTGTTTATTTTAAGCACCTTCCTTTGTTTTGAAAATGCATCTTTTAGCAATGTATTTATATAATCTCTTCTTTATATATAAATAAAACCACGCCCTTGTTTCAGGCTTCTCCCTATGCAAGCGCCACGTTGCTTAGTCACATGATTGAATCGCGTGTGCAGTCTCCAAGGCCAACAAAAATAATCCTTTGACAGTCATCAAGTATGCACTGGAGTGATTAAAACTAGTTAGTATTGTTAATGCTCCTTTTGTGAGCCTTCAGAAATTGAAAACAATTTCTCTCAAAGAGAAAACAAATCTAGCAGGAAGGCTTCAGAGCCTTCTGTTCTAAGCCAGCATCATGAATGGATGAATGCACGCTTCAATACGCTATAGATCTGTATAGTGCAAAGTGCTAAAATGTACAGTACAATATAGATACAACATAAGATACAGCGTTAACTCTTATGGTCGCCAAGTGTGCAACATGTACAAATGTATGTATATATTTTCATATTCAGCTCCTGATGACAAAAATTGTATCAGGATGTAGCGCCAGGGGTTTAAAAAATAGATTAATCTATGACCCAAGATTAAACCTTACCAAAAATGTTTGCTAGTAGACTTTTTCTGTTGCAACATATAGGTGGTGTTTCAGCGCAACCTATTGAGAACCAGAAGAAGTGCAATGGCGTGGAGAGAGAGGGGAATATGGCTTTTGTGGATACACATCCATAGCAATTTGGACATAGTCCTCCAGTCCTCCTTTTCAACATTCATGAAGTCACTTTTCACCTCAGTCAAGTGGTGTCACTGAGGTCTGTTCCCCTAATAAAGGTTAATTGAAGGAAAGCACTCCAGTACTTGCTTGATGCAAACTGGCTCAGAGGCCAAAGGAATGAGCAGCAATCCAAGCTGCCCGTTTACTTGGATTGCATGGAGAGCAGTGGCGCATCGCTGCTCTATCCTTTGGCCTCATAAAGCACCTCCACAATCATAAGTCAACCACCAAAAATGTTAGTATTGCCAATCTTCTTTTCAGGATGTTGGGTGCGGTCGGGATGATAACATAGGTGACAGTGATAGGCTTGCAGCTTCTGATGCACCCACTTAAGTACCAGGCACACTTTCTTTAAGGTGGCATAAACCCCATCTCTCTTTTGCACTCTTTCTGAAGAAATACTTTTTTTCTGAGGTACACTAGAGCATTATTGCTTACAGGGCCTGCTAACTGCATATGATTTTGATTCTCTTAAATGAAGAGTACTAGTCTTTAATCTGTACACTGAGGTCAGGATAAGTTTAGTTAGAACAAAATATTTTGGGACAGCAAAATAGGATGGACACACTCTGTAGACAACACAAACACAGGCTTGGATTTGCACTTCTTCAGGAGTTTTGATACAACAGCTTCAACAGTACGCTCCATATTGTGACCCCCCCAGCACCTAGCTTTCTCCTCTAAATGTGCTCACAGGAAGGACCTCTGGTTTTGCTAAGCAGGGCAGTAGAGGGTGAGGTTTAGTAGGTACTCACCGAAGAGCATGAGGCTGTGTTTGGCAGCGCAGCGCACCTCTTCCTTATCCGTTTGGCACAGGTAGAGCAGTTGCTCAATGCTTTCCTTAGCCTAAAAGGAAAAAATGAACAAAAAAACATGATATCGGAGTACCCCCACACCTAAATACCTACCAACTTACACACAATACAAAAGATTAGCTAAAGGTTGCATATATAAAGAGTCATACATCTAGTTAGCCTTTGCCACCTTGTTAGTCTTTACCACACAGATCCTCCTTCACCCTTATGAGTCCATAGGTTGCAAATCATTTCCCTCTTCATATTTACATCTCCCCTGCATTATTATCAATCTGCTCCTTATCTTTTCCTCTTCACCACATACCATAACGTTATCGCCTCTTGCACATATCCTTTAAATCTTCTGTCACTATTGTCACTCCTTTCACCAAATGCCATAATTGTATCTACTCACCGTCTCAAACTTCTGGCACTTCTGTTGCTGCATGTCCCATATTCCCTAGCGCCTGTGCCCCCTCTCTTTTTTTGCACATTTTACAACACTCGTCCAACCCTCAACCACTCTCACCTCTTCCAAAATGTGCTTTGCAAATGGCTCCTCTCAAACCCCTTAACACGCTGTCTGTTAAGAGATTTTTACACAACCCTCTGGTGAGAGCCAGGAAGCTATCTGCCATAAAGGATAGTCCAAACTCCCACTGTTGTTCGGAGTAGCAGAAAAGTCTTGGCTTCACTAAGGGGAGGGCATAACGATGGTGGACAGGAACAGTTTGTTCCAATAGGTAACCTGAGAAACTAGTCTACACATGTATACTTAAAAATATATACTGTTTATTAGAGAATGACATATTAAGCAACTCGAAGTTGAAAAAAGTACTCCAAGTGACACAGTGGTCTATATGTATAAATGGGTACTGTAAGGAAGGCATGGTATCAAACAGTGAACACAGACACAAGTAATCACAGTTCAAGAGTGTTTATTGAACTTCAAATGGGTTGGTTGAACGCCTATCTAAACCTAAATCTAAGGTTGGGAGCAAGCTACGACCATCAAATAACAATAACGCAGTCCTATTCAAGTCTCTGTCAAATAAAAGGGCCTATACTAACAAACCTATTGCCAATCCTTACTTCTAAATACAAAAAAGGGTGTGGGACAATGGTGTATGCAAAAAAAAAAGTGTTCAAGAAATAATATGTCAGGACGGTTGAGCAGTTGGCTCCTCTTCCCCATGTTTTCAGCATGGGGCAAGGTGGCACGTTCGAACTTTGCACACACTCTGGCTTCTCGGCCACAAGGATTCAGTTCAAAGCACAGACCTTCGAGCATTCTGCCAAAGCATTGTTTGCAATAACAGTGTCTTAACGCACAGGGACTGTCGTAACAAACAAAGTCTCAAAGTTCCATTCCTATCAGGATGTTACATGCACAAGTCCTCGTTTAATGTTCATTGTGGGTTTCCCTCTTCAGGCCTAGACCTTTTATCACAATGTTCACACTTTCTCTCCCTCGTTCGGGCTCAGACCACAGACCTCCCTCGTTCCGGCTCGGATCTTCTTGATATCTCAATGTTGTTATGAATCACTACAGGCGTTGGTCTATTTGGCATCAGAATAGATCCTGTTATGCTACCTTTTTTAGCCTTCCTAAAATGGCCGCCAAACGAGCCTGTTCCAGTTTGCTTCGACAGACTCAGCCTGCTCTGGGCTTCCGCGTTCAAGTGTTCATGTGACTGTATTTTAAAGCCGGAACGTGAGAACACAATACGTCGCTACTCTTCAGAGAGACGCTCCGTAAGTTTGACTCTAGGTTCTTACTGTACCTAACTACACGTATTCTTCTGAATACCTACCTGCTGTAGATTTCTTTTTTCTTACCTGTTGTGCGTATTGTTAGATCCTTTCCTACAGATCCACCCTTTGCCTTTGCTTCGCCAGATCAGATTCAGACCTGTTTTGGGAAACTCCTCCCCTCATCAGCCGCGGTTCTTCCTACGCGAGTTACCGGTTGGATCTCCTGCCTTTCCTCGCCCTTCGGATCATTCTCTGTAGTTGCCGGGTTGTCCCATCTTAATAGCAGATCAGGTAGGGAGTACAGGACGTACTGATACACAATCTTTTCTCTTCTGTTACGAGTAAAAGTTACTTAAGAGAAGTCATTCACTTTGTTCACCGTTCCTTATAGAAAGTTGCACATCCGGAGTTGCATCCTCGCCTACAAAATGTCCAAGACCTTTCAATGCCATTTCACGTAGGTACTTGTATTACTGTCATCTCTGATTCTCTCCCTTTTGGTTGTATCTCTTACTCACTATTCTTTCTATTACGCACTACAGAACTTTACAGGACTTCTTTGATCCAGCACCAGAAACAGTAACTCTTCTATGAGAAGTATGAAACATTTCTTTCTCTGGATTAAAAGTAGCATTACGTTTCTATATACTTATCCATCAATTTATTTCTCTTTGGTAAACTGTTAGGGAGTATTAATTCACTGCTTCTACCAAGACTCATCTGACAAGATTCGAGGGATAGAAGTTCCAAAGAAACATCGCACCCCATTCCTGTACTAGGGTTTTCTTTCCCAGAGGGTTTCCCTGGGAGTTGTGCTTTCCTCCGCTCTTTATAACATCAGGTGGCGGGCTTTCAGGGGGATTTCTCATTGTCATAAACTTGCTGTCATCTGATCAGGTTAGTGGTGTTCTGTTATTATTGGTATTTATATTTGAACAATGATAATAAATGTTTACATTTGGTCTCGCTCGGACCATGTACCTTCCTCGTTCGGGCTCGGATCCGCTTGATATCTCAATGTTTACATTTGGTCTCCCTCGTTCGGGCACGGATCCTCTTTTTACCAAAATCAAAGACTTTTGGATGTGTGATGGGTTTTGCTTAAACTGTCGCAGGACCACTTTGATTCATTTGAAACAATTGTTTTCACCCATCTTCTACTTTCATTTCATTGGCGGGATACCTTACAATGATCTTCGATTGAGCACATTCACGGTGCTGGACCACTCTGTCAATGGTATCGTATCTTGCCTTCTTAATTTCAAACATTCATCAGCAGTTTAGCTTTACTTGCGTCTTTCATCACACGCTTTCAACCATGTTCATTCCAGCGCTCATTATACATTGTTGCTGCTTGCAACCTTGACTTCAACACAGAGCGGTTTTGCAACAGTCTCCCCAACTCACCGGCTGTGTTGATCTCTCTGGCACTTTTGTTCTTGGAGCCAATGACGATACCACAGCGGCTGCTGCTGCTGCTTCTCCCCCTGCCTTGGTTAGTTACGCGAGAGGGCCCTCTGTATCTTCGACACACAATGCAGGATTCTTTAGTCTGGATTTCCTGGCCTTATGCTTTCTGTCTTGAAGGTTTCCTGAAAGTTATGGCGTCTGGCTGAAAAAGTCAAGGATATTTCCCTTCTTACGAACCCTTCTGGGTTTGCCGTCTTTCTCCCCTCATTCAGTTGCCAACTCGAAAACTGCTGTTCCTTCGTGTGCTTTGCCTCGCTCAGAGTGTGCTCTCGAGGTGCGCCTTTCATCCATGTGGGGAAGTTTAATAGAAGTCAGGTGTGAGTGATTGTCAGTAATTGCTGGACTTCACCTGACCATAGTAGCGGGACATGCCAGGTACAATGCTCGGGTGCAAGTCTGTTTTCTCCCAGAGCAGGCTGTATGTGTGAATGTGCTCAATCGAAGGTCATTGTAAGGTATCCCGCCAATGAAATGAAAGTAGAAGATGGATGAAAACAATTGTGTCAAGTGAATTGAAGTGGTCCTGGGACAGTTTAAGCAAAACCCATCGAAAAATCAAAAGTCTTCGATTTTGGTAAAAAGAGGATCCAAGTCCGAACGAGGGAGGTCCATGGTCCGAGCCAGAACGAGGGAGACCAAATGTAAACATTGAGATATCAAGAGGATCCGAGCCTGAACGAGGAAGATCCGTAGTCTGAGGGGTCACAGGGTGCAGCGCCTCAGTATGTACTAGCCACAACGTCATGTCCGGCGCAGGGCACATAGGCGTTGGATGGAGATGATGCAGAGCAGCCCTATGCCTCCTGGTGGGGAAAATGTCCCTGAAGAAGATGAGGAATCTGTGGGAGAAAGGAATCCATTAACAATACCAATGTTCCTTATTGTTTTGTGTGCTGTGACGAATTGAGGAAATTCATCTTTTCCCCCAAGGGGGAGACCCTCACCCATCTGTGAGGCTAGGAAGGTGAGCCCGCTCCGGGACACCCTCCTTAGGAGTCGAGGCTAGTGGGACCTTACGGGAGAGACTCCCCATTAGTGTCAAAGACTCCCATTCCTGTGAGGAACTTCCTGGAACAAGAAACATGATGGCAATATATGTGACTGTCAAACCTATCAAATAATAAGTACCAAGATTGGGCTGAAGAAGAAGCTAACATGCTATTATCCAGTGGTCGAAGTGAATGAAAAGAAGTAGTGGAACTATGTTCCCTGCTGGCCTGCCCTAGCTCCCCGCAAACACCATGACCACACCCCCTCCCACACACAATACACACACCCAGACACTTGCACCTGCTGTTTAAGGGAATGTTCAGTGCAGTGCACTGAAGTGCAAGTTTCAACTTCTTCCTACACTTTTATTTTAAAACTAAACCATTCCGTAACGGTTTCATTTTAAAATAAAAGTATAGGAGCTGTAAAAGGTAATTTAAAAAGTAGATGAGCGCCGCTCCTGACCGCTCCTGCTCACTTCGACCACTGCTATTAACCAGAAGAGAAACTGTCTCTTTAGACAAAATAAACCAATTCACTGTGACGCGTGGATTAAAAGACGAGCACTTGTCAGGTAGAGAGAGAAAAGAGGGACGCGAGGAAAAAGAGGAACATCTGTCAAAGCAGAGGAGGTCCCCTGCGAACGTGAACCAGGGAGGCGGAGCCGCAGCAGAATGCTGTCAAGTTGCGCCGCCCGGTAATCCCTCGTACCTGTGGTCCTTCATCTCCTACGGTCCAGGTCAGGCCCGGCTCCGGTACCCCATCCGGTCATGATGCCAAGGAAAATCACCCTCGGTCCCCAGTCTGTGGATTAAACACAGCCGGAGACAGGGAATTCTCATCCAACACCACAGTGTAAAGAGGTCATCCACAGGTTAACGTGTTGTTGGAACATTGCAAGCACTGACATGGATGCCCAGGTGAAAATGGTGAAATCAGAGTTGCAGGCAGCAGCAAGAGAATGGAGAGAACACCAGAGTAGTAGGAGGGTCCAGAAGGAAGGACAAAGGAAGGATCAAGAAACAGGATCCAAGGAAAGAAACAGGCAAAGAGTACGAGGATCCAACAGCGTCAACTTCCCACAGGGCAGGGAAGAAATTGTGACTTGCGGTCAAGGGCGTCATGCTGCCTGAAAAAGCCCTGCCATGAATGGGGATCGAGAGCCAGGTTTGTGTCGTGATGGGCCCGGGAGGAGCCAGTCCTGGAAGCCCCAGCAGGCCCTCCATGGAAGGTAAGCACGATGCTGCAGAACGAGCGGTGTTGTGACAGATGCACAGCCCGCGAAATCCGAAGTTGCTGGGACACAGCACATGGAACGCGGAGAGACCAGCTTAGCTGTTTGGACTGATTTTCTATACTCTGGCCTGGTCGACAGATGTATAGAAGGCCAACCTAGTATTGTGACAGGCACAACTCTGGGAGCTGTAAACAAACCAGTTCAAGGTAGCAAGGCGAGTGGTCTAGGCTAAGTCTCAAGAGGCGGTCAGCTTGTAAGGGGTCCACAATGAGCACACACAGTGAAATAGTCAAGGAACACACTTTGACAAACAGGTATAAAAATACTTCTTTACCTATGGCCAAATAACACAGTGATACATGACTACTAACAGGTAATATTACTCAATACTACAAATTAGATACATATCTACAACTACTGGAGTAGGGCAAAATGCATATCAAACCCCTGAAAAGGAAAGTAGGGATTCGTATTAGCACTGCTAGTCCACAGAGATTCAATCCTAACTTCAGAGGTCCATCCCTAAGATGCATGTGGCTTTGTACCCAAAAGTTCAGCAAAGTTCCATACAGTTTTGTGAAGCTGGAAAAAAATTAAGGTAGGGTCTCTGGGGTTCAGTGAACAGTTCCAAGTGTCAGGGGATGAGTTAAAACAGCTAACGTGTTCCCAATTTTCGGAGTTGTGTGAACAAGCAGTGGCAAAGCCAAAGAAATCTAAAAGTTTCTAAAAGTTACCAAACATTTAAAAGTGAGTAAAGTGGTTCTGCTAAGTATTGCTACAACTCACCCCCTATACTCTGATTTTTCACAGGACTTGGCAGATCGATCGAAGAAGGTCCAAGGTCACTTTTCCCACCATCAGCCTCAACCCTTGATTCTCAGGGGTTGCAGGTTCAAGCAGCTCTCTGGTCGGTGTCTATTGCTGGTGCAAGATCTCCCAGTTGAAGAATGCAGCAGAACTATTTGCAAGGCCCCTCTCAGGACAGGAATAGAGACAGGGAAGCAGTTTTGGGCGAACGGCACCGATGCACGGCAAAGCAAAGGGATTCACTTGCTGGGGCCAGACTTTACCTCCTATCTCAGGACCTCTTGATGCGAGGACCACAAAATTTCGCAGAGGTAAGTCTTGTTGCACAAGCTGAAGATCCGCCGAGTTCCAGGCCTCAACTCAGAATGGCGACGTCTGCAGCACGGTAGCCCAAACTCAGAGCTGGCTAGCAACAAGGGTGGTCCTTGGGTACTTCCAAAGACTCTTCTTTGTTGGACTCCAAGCTGACGTCAAGAATGGATGTTCCGTCCACTCCAAGGGTTGCAGCTCCACTGCTGGAGATCTTCCACGGGACAGGTCTCTACCAGTGCAGTAGCAGATGTTGGTCGCCAAGACGCCTTCCGATGTGTCCACTGTCTCCTCCCAAGTCTTGTAGATGGACAGGAGTCTTGGCTCCTTTAGTTTCTTCCAGGATCTCTCTAGAGTGGGTGCAAGGGTCCTCTTATTATCATAAAAGCCAGGTAAGAGCAGCAGCTCCCACTAGCCAATGACATATCTGACCCCCACACACCACAGCAGTGGTTCAATCAGGCCCATTGGTGGCAAAACTCATGCATACCACTCAGTCACACTGGCACCAGTTTGTGGATTGGGACCAGACAGTCCCAGCCCACTTCCTGATGGCAAACACACATAGCCCTCCAGTAGCTGCCAAAAGCCTCTGCTTTCCCGGGCACTGAAAGTCCATATAAGGATTTTCTTGGCCCCACAGGCCAGGAAGAAGGCTAAAAGACAAGATGGCCAAAGGACTAGCGAATCTTTTTGGGGGAATGGTCAGGGTTCACCACTAGCCACAGTTAGTAACCAAACGCAGTAAGCCTACAACAAAATGCACGAAAAAATTCTAAAAAGTCACTGCTGCCACCAGCTAGTCCATTTAACACACCTAGGGTAACCAAACATCCTGTAAGTGTTAGTCTAGGGCAAAACAAATAGTGTACCACATTGTACTGCATTGTAAGATGCATTGTAGAATGATAACTACCACAAGTGGTAACAAGTTGCTAAAAGTAGTAACAAAGTAACTAGACTATGGGAAACAATGTTTTCCAGTACTGAAGCATATGTCAGTTTCCCCATAACAGATAAGCAAAAGCCAAATCAGTGAAGCCTAATGCTTCACTGCACTGTAAAAAAAACAGGTCTGATACAAAAATAAAAGCAAAAAGTTTGCAGGTCCATGGAAATGGAAGAAAAGGTGCAATAAAGAGGAATCATGCCTAACAATAGCCAAGAGCCTGAGATAAGCCAAGCCAAGTGGGGCTTGAGATTTGGTGGTGGAGCGACCCCAAGAGAGTCGTGGTGGGCAGCCTGCTCTCATAACAGTGCTGATACTGCCATGGGAAGCTGCTTCAAGCAACGAAGCTCCCCAATGAAATACAGAGAAGCCGAGAGGAAAAGTGAGGACTGCCTAACAAGAACACCAAGGAGAATGGCTCGACAGGGCGTTGGAGGCACATAACAGGGGCAAGATCAGTGATAACCCCAGAGACGTTCCCTGATAAGGAAGGTAAAAGGACATAGTAGGCCCGAGAAGCCAACCAACAATCATATGAACCAGAAAGCTTGTCTCAGTACGAATGAGAGAAACGTGAAAGCAAACTTGATGAATCTGAACTGTGATAACTTGAGCAAGAGAATAATAACATTCTCTGTAAGGGCCAAATCTAACTGTGATAACGTGAGAAAAAGAATAATAACATTCCCTAGAAGGGAAGTGAATGAAAGTGAAATATTAATCAAGAATGATCTCAATGAAAGCGAGAAGAGATTAGAACCAACATTAACAAATCTGAATAATTTCAATGACAGAAGGTGAATAAGAGATAACCAAACGAGTGAATAATAAAGCAGGTATATCTCTACACTGGGAAAAGAGGAAATCAAATCCTTTGTCAAAAGCAGAAGACTGGGAGGAAAGAGAGAAAGAGAGAGAAAGAGAGAGAAATAGAGAAATAAAGAAAGAAACAAAGAAAGAAATCGTCAGTTTGAGAAGTCAGGAGCATATGGCCTCACCAATGTATAAACTCTTGAACAGTGGTCAGGCCGTCTTCAGGAAGAAATGAAAGTGGCATGATGGAAGACAATCTCTAGAAATATATATATGTGGTCGGTCGACTGGAACACTTGAGCATGTGTTATGGGATTGACAGAAGGTCAAAACGTATTGGAACAATGTAACAAGTGTTATGAATAAGGTCCTAATTGTGGACAGAGAATATAACTTTGGACCAATGATTTTAGTCGAGGACACTGATCTGGAAAGGTTGTCATACCATAAGGTGATGTGGATTCTTTAGAGCTTCGATGATCGCAAAAAAGATAATTCTATGAAATTGGAGATCTACAACTTTTCCAAATAAGGCTATGTGGTTGCAGGAAATTTACTGTAAATACAATATTGAGAAAGTTGTTATGCAGCAGCAAAGGAGGAGCAAAATGTTTGAGAATATATGGAGTGGTTACTGGAAAGTGATTTATAGTAATTTGCAGTATGGAGTAATGTGGTAGGGACCGGGAAGATAAGATAAGCTATTGTTTTCATTCATATTGACTAACAACGTTTGTTTGTGCCTTTTTTTCCCTCGGTTTCTACTTCTTGATTATCTTGCTTTTTCAAGGTCTATGATTGGGGGTGAGGGGTTAATTGATGTTTCATGTATTTTGATTGTTTATTATATCATTAGTGTACTGGTTCTCTGTTATTTGTTTTTGCAAAGACCATTTTAAATTAAAAAAAGAAAGAAAGAGTATGATGAACTGAAGGCCAATGTAGCCTTTATGATAAATCAATCTAAGTCAATCTGAGGCAGTGTAAAGTAAATATACCAAGCTGAGGAAAGATTTACATGAACTGATAAGAAGAGTTGTCAACAACCATTTAAAAAGTGTATATTAATAAGAAGTTCTTTGCAAATAAGAAGACACGTGCGGAAAGCACCCAGCAGGAGAAGGGAGTCATTCTCCTGCCCTTATTTTTGTTTCTATAAGTGACAGTTTCAGATAGTATTCGTTTTTGGATGATTAACTTATTCTTTTTGGCAGTGGTCGAAGTGGGCGGGAGCAGTGCTCCTCTACTTTTTTTAATGAAGTTTTACTGTTCCAATACTTTTATTTTAAAAAGAAACTGCCCCGGAATGGTTTTGTTTTAAAATAAAAGCGTGGGAAAAAGTTGAAACTTGCCATTCACTGCACTGTATTGAATGTTCCCTTAAACAGCAGGAGCATTTGTTTAGGGGTTTGTATGGTGCGTGGGAGGGGGTGTGGCGATGAGGTGTGTGGGCAGCAAGAACAGGCCTGTAGGGAACATAGTTCCACTACTTCCTTTTGTACACTTCGGCCACTGCTTTTTAGAAACTTAAGACAGGCATGATATCAAGAGAGACACAGACTCAAAAGTAAAGTTCCGGGGTTGGTGTAATAACTAACTGGCCCCAACTCTAAAGGGAGTGTTCCCTTAACTGATGCTTCTAAGAGCGTCGATGTCCGTAAAACCAAAGATTGTCTGTGTCCAAACCTATGCTTGCCCTCACTCTTAAATCAAATGTGACCGGCAGTCTTCTTAAAGGAAAATAGTGGTTAAAAATGAAAAATAAACTACAGCTGGTTTCAGGTAATCTTACCAATGGGTGTAGTTCTGCCAGTTCAAAAATAGTTCAACTCAAAAGGGGTTGCCCTTGCAACCTTCCACAGAGGGCTCTTGTAGCACGTCAATAAAGTTCACAATGGCTTTGGGTCTCCTGGGGTTGGTTCCAAACAATAATTACGCAGTTCTGGTCAGGTATCTCAGGGTTCCCTTTGCCAAGTCTAGGCCTCTCTTTACAAAGCTCTTGTCTCTTGCACAGCTCTTGTTAGGCCTCTCAGAGTTCCCTTCCCCAAGTCTAGGCCTTTCATCTCAAAGTTCAGCAATGTCACTTGTGGGCCTCTTCGGGTTTCCTTCCCCAAGCGTAGGCCCCTCTAGTTTCGGACAAAAGTTCACTTTGTCTGGATGCACCTTTTCAACACACAGTTCTCTTCATGGGGTAGTGTCAGAGACTTCCCCTCCCTTTGTACTCTGCATCTCTCTTCTGGAACCTTTCTCTCCTATGCCCTTTCCACTCTGGTTGATTTTCTTCTCTTTCACCTTTCTTTCCTTTTGATGTGCACACTTGCATACTCTTTTCTCTTTGTCGTGCCTCTTGCACTTTCCTTTTTTCTTGCACCTCTTTTTACTTCATCTGTACTTCTTTTACACTCTTCCTGTTTTACTGTGCACACTTGCACCTTCTTCTTGCTTTGCTTTCTTTTGGTTGTGCTCTTTACAGACTTCTCACTTTGTTGTGCACACTTGCATCTTTCTGTTGCTTTCGGGTCACTTGCACCCCTCTCTTGCTTTCGGGTTGCTCGCACCCTCTCTCTATTTAGGGTCGCTCGCACCCGTTCCTTGCTTTTGGGTGGCTTGCACCCTTTTTCTCTGTTTCCTTTTACTTCTATTTTTTAAAGTTCACTTTCCTCATCTGTCTTTATTTCCGCGCCGTTAGCGTATCTTCCTTTATGCCTTCTCTCTTGCTTTCTGCTTTCTCTACTTTTGTGCTGCTTGTAAATTTTGTCAGTTTCCACTCTCGCTCCAGCCTCCCACATGTTCCAGAGTTTCTCTCTTCACTTTCACGAAACTCACTGGGTAGCGCAGCGCTGGCAAGCGTTCTCCTTAGGATACATTGGGTCGAGGTCAGGGTCTCGCCACCTGCCCCTCAGGCACCCTTGGGCCGGCACACGTCCCAAGGGAACAAGCATCTTTCCGGACACTGCCAGCAGGTCGCAGTCTGCCTCACTCCGGCTTACGGGAGACATGGCTTGCCAGACACGCCGCAGCCCCTGAAACCCGCCGGGCCAGCGTCTCGATACGCCCTCCCCTCGGACTCTCCAGGCTTCTCCTACTGCAGCTCCCTGCTCCTTGGCTCTCCTGGTCCCATCCGCAATTCCTGCTAGCTCCATGCTTCTGGCAGAACCACCCTTCTTACTCTATTAGTGGGACAATTCAATGGTAGTTGGTAGTAGTCTTTCCCCTGTTTCTCAATGGTTTTTCCATAGGTAACCCTCACTACTCTCTGTTGCCTCTTCTTCATCCAAGTATTAGTTGGAAATGGGGGGGGGGAGATAGAATGAGATTGGAAATACCCCAGACAGACTGAGGAAGCCTGAACTTGTCTCATCCTCTTTTCAGTACTAGATGTGGGGACTTGTTGGGGCCCATTAAGGTGAGGGAGTGATGATAAATCCCCTTGTTTATTAGAGCAGGATATCTGGGAGGAAAAATGTGAGTTCCTAGTATTTCTTCTGGGTTTTGAGGAAGGAGAGACAAGGTTAGTGTTAAGAGCTGGACAAGGTTTGGTATCTCTAGATAGCCACAAGCTTTTATCTTCCCTTTTGGTGAGGGAAGGTTAAGGGGCAGGATGGGGCTTGGGTGACAATATCCCAGGAACAAAGAGGGTGGGTAGGATGGATTAGGGCAAGGAATGGGTGAATACCATGCAGATGAATGCCTCTTCTTTAGTCCCCACCCCCTCACAACCGTCCTATTGGAGTAGCAGACTACAATTGGGAACCCATGCTCAGGTTCATGCGACATGTCCATACCGCCTTGATTGTATGACAGACGATATGCACTCCGACAGCCATTCAGAAGACACCCTCACATTGAGGCAATGGAAGGGAGTTACCAAGAAGGATGTACAGTGCCGAAGTGCCAGGATGCGGCTATGGGAATCATGGATGAACGCTGAAGAATAGGCTCTAAAAAACCAGACCTCCAATTTTATTCAGTTCTCAGAGGAGGACGCACTTGTCACGCCGTCAACACATGGGGATTGGACCCCTTTAATACAGACAGTACAGGTAATTTCAGACTTCATGTTTTTCCTATGAGTGCATACTCTTGCCCCCTATTACCTAATTGATTTACAACAAGCTGAGCCTGCACTTTATTTAAATTAAACTCTCAGCATATTTTGCCCAATGGCAGACTGACTAAACCTAAACAGATTAATCTTTTCTTTTTTGTTGGCTATTTTAGCACAAAGACTGACAACTTGCCTAGCATTTATGCTGCACTTCAACTTTTCTGTGATTCAACACATAGGGTAAGTAGACTATTTCCTGTCCCTTAGATACTAACACATGGCAATTATTTTCACATACAGCGTCAAATTCAGTGCATTTCAACCCCATGCTATTCAATTCTCTAGGTGACGCTGTCATTTCTTCAGTCAACTATTCTTCTCCCAGCTCTGCATCAGCAGCATCTCATCACATGGCATGCTATACATGCCTTTTCACTTCATAATTACCCGGTTTTGTTCTTCATTCTTTCACTCAAAGTATCTTTCTAGCATGGGTGACCCAACTACTTCTCCTTCTGACCAGTATGGGAATCTGGGGTCTCAATCGTGCCAATACATTTACTTAAAATTGGTCAATTTTATACATCTCTGTGACCATTAAGTCAATGCAACAAAGTATTCACTTTACTCTCTATGTTTCCATCTGGTGGTTTACTTTCATCATGAACCTGCTCGTTTCATCTACACTAGTGAATCATGGTACGACAATGTTTCCGACATCATTTTTCTTGATTTTATGTAACAACGCTTTTGCTTTCCCATTTTGGAATATTTTTTCTTACCAACCATGTCTATGTATTCACTTTAATTTTGAGTTTATGTATTGCTAATCATACAGCCTTGACAACGACCGTGAGGGTCGAAACACGTGTCGGCTGATTTCCAAGATTCTTTCATTTGATTTCATGATAAAGACTTACATCGTTTCAAGATTTGAAGTCCAAGAAGCATTCTTTCTTTTTACCAGCATTATTGATTTATGTCAAACCTGATTACTCAGGATCAGCGCATCTGATTCACCTTCAATCCTAATACAATTTACCTGTCCTGGTTCCTTCTAGGGGGTCCAGTGGAAGTGTGTGGATGCTGCAGATCCAATCCTCACTAATTTCCTTTAACAATAACCAATAGCGGTATCAAATAGCGCATGGTCATCTCACTACCCCTAGTCTTCTCTTTACAATGCTGGAGGTAGTTTGTTAATGCTTCCCCGAACATCAACTTTCAGCTTCAGGAACAACATTTACAGGTTGCTCTTGGTGGCTATTATGATCTGCAGCGGCGGGTTTAATTGTTCCCCCTTTCCCTTCGCTCCAGCATCGGAGGACGTGCTTTTTCGGTTGCCTCATCTCGCCTACTTTGAAAATTGTTTGAACATTAAAAACCTACCTGTTCTAGTAATTCTGACGCAGCTGTCCCTCCGCTCTTGCTCCGTCTCTCTCCTCCAGCACCATTATACCTTCAGGTGACCGAGCGCTTAACACATTCCAATAACATAACATCCCCTGTTTTAAAAGATCATGGAGCCTCATGAACCGGTCTAGTATTGTGCTTCACATTTTTTTCCTTCGCCATGAAACATGAATATGATATTGTTGCCATCTCCAAGTGATGACAGGAGGAGAGTGAAGCATGCCAGCAGTAATAATTCAGTTAAGACCCTGACCAATTCTACTTGCGTCTATTGACTTAGATGTGACCTCTAATGGTGGCGAGGGACAGATTCCTTGCCCCAACGACCAGACAGCCAGGGCCAGCAGCGGTTCACTTTATCCACTTATAGCTCATTTGGGAAAGCCTCCAAGGAAGGGCAGCCTTGGCAGGATAGGTCTCACCACAGGTTATCTGATCTATCTGTCACAGGGTGATGACCTCTTGTACCTCTGCCACTGCACGAGTCCCTTCATGCCTGATCAGCAGAATCGGATGCCCCAGCTTATAGCAAACAAAACTGGCGCTGTGGGTAGAGTGGTGCTCTGTTCCCAGATATCCCACTCAGTACTGATCCAGCACCAGGGTCTGGTGACTCCAATGATCCTCCAATCAGGTAAGCAGAAGATGGGGTGCCAAAGCTCTACATGCCACATCCACCAATGACTGTGGTCCACAACACGCTGCGCCCTCCTATGATTTAGGATTGTGTACAGCTGTGGGCACCATCTTGGAGGGCCTGTACCGCTTCACTTCCAGAACAGTGGTCAATCGAACAGGGCAACTCTCTGCTCCTCAAAACCTCTTTGAGTCAGTATTAGTGTGAGTTCCCTTTCAGTGGCCACTGGGGCCCTGTTCAGGCGAGGTCAGGGTCTAGGGGCAGAGACAAAGAGGGAAAATGGGCTGCTGATCTCCAGAGTTAAAAGGAAGTGCTTCTACATGGGTCTCGCACTTACCCCTTCCCCAATGTGTACAGCTTTTTGCTTTCAGGAATATAAATGGCCTCTTTTCATTGAGTAGAACGATTCTGCTGTCACTCACCATCCAACCTAGGCTATTCAAAGCTTCCTCTGCACCCCCATGGTATTTTCATAGCTGATTAATCTGTGAGACGATGTTGAGAATTCAGACATACTGTTAGGACTAGATTTCTATACTGTGGCCAGGTGGACAGTTATATAGGAGACCAACCTAGTTAGTGACAAACAACTCTGGGAGCTGTAGCCAAATCTGTTCAAAGTAGCAATGGTGAGTGGTCAAGGCTAAGTCTCAAGAAGGGGTGAGCCTGGTCAAGGGTACACAATGTGTCCACAAGGTAAGTAATCAAAGACTACAATTAAACCAGTAGTTCTAAAAACACTATATTTATGGCCAAGCAAACACTATAAAAATGACCATAAGCAGGTAGCACTAGCACACAAACTAATGGTAAAATACATATCTACAATCCCAGTAGCCAGTGCAATAAAACCACAATACCCCCACCCCACAATACTGAAAGGCAAGGTATGGTAAGATTTTTAATGGCAATCCACAAGAGTAACAACCCTAACCTTAACCAACACTAAGTTGACTGGGGCCTTGTGCCCTGAAAGTCCACACATTTCCAGGTAGTTTTGTAAGGCTGGAAAAAGTTAGGAGCAGAGTCTTGTGGATGGGAAAACAGTTCCAGAAGTCAGTTAAGTGTCTATTCTAGTGAATGAAACTATCTCCAACTTTCAGAGTGCTTGCACAAACAAGCAACGGCAAAGCCAGACTACAATACAAGTTTTAAAAGTGAGGACAACTTTTCAATGGGGAGCGAGGGGGGGGGGTTCAGGTAAGTATAACTAACTCACCCCATACTCTGGTTTCTCTTGGGATTTAGCAGGTCTTTAGAGGGTCGACAAAGCCGCGTTTCCTGCTGTTTTTTCTGGACCAGGTTTGATGCTGGTGCAATTTGTTCCAGTTGAAGAATGCAGCCCAGTCGGGTGCAGGCCTCCTCTCGGCATATGACTCGAAGGGGGAAGCAGTTTCTAGCGACTGTCTCCGTTATAGGGTGGAAGGAGAGGACACAGTTGTTGCGGTCAAAGTCAGCATTGCATCTCGGGTCCCTTGGATGTTGAACCACCAACATTTCGCAGAGGTGACCTCTCTTGGATGAGCTGTGGATCCCCAAAGTTCCAGGCCAAAACGCATAACTGCAACGTCTGCAGCACGGTAGCCCAAACCTTGAGCTGGTCAGCTACAGATTGGCTCAGATGCACTTCCGAAGGCTCTAGTTCACACGACACCAAGCAGATGTCTGGAATGAATGTTCTCTCCGCTCCCAGGATTGGAACTCCAATAAAGGACTTCTAAAGATGTCTTGTCAGACAAGGCTCTTCCAGGACAGCTGCAGAAGTTGGTCACCAGGCCTACTTTGGAGGCGTCCATGGTCTCTTCACTCGTCGTCAGCAATGCAGGATAGAGGGCTCCTTCCAGGATCTCGGAGGCATGGCTGCAGGACTCCTTCTTATTGAAAGTCAGGTGAATGTCCAAACTAGGCCCTCCAATGGCAAGGCCTGCCCCAGTCATGCACACCAGCAGTGTTCCAATCAAGGACCACTGTGGATCTCATGCAAGCATGCACACCAGACATGCAGGCACCAGTATGTGGATTGGGAGCAGACAGTCCCAGCCCAGACCACCTCCTGAGAACAAACACACATGGCCTAACGAAAAGTATTACAAAATATGTCTTTAGGCACATCCAAAAGTAACCAAAAACCCCTTTGAGTGTAGTCTACGGTCATAAAAAAATAACCCCATTGCACAGCATTGTTCAATGCACTGTGCAATGATAAAAAGTTACCAAAATAATAGATAACATGCATCTAAAAAAGGGAATCC
The DNA here is from genome assembly GCF_040938575.1 of Ambystoma mexicanum. NCBI lineage: Eukaryota > Metazoa > Chordata > Amphibia > Caudata > Ambystomatidae > Ambystoma > Ambystoma mexicanum. The sequence continues at coordinate 1,056,136,447 of NC_090921.1, read as the reverse complement.
GTTTCCCAGTACTAACAGCCTTAAGGACTAGTCAGCTTCCCCATAGAAATGAGCACAAGTGCGCTTAACTTCACTGTAAAAAGTCAGGAGTTAAAAAAAAAGCACAAAAAAAACATACCTCATGCAATTTTGCCCCCTTCTCTCTAACACTAGTTGTATGTCAATGTTACTACCAACATAGTTCTCTTTCGCAGGACTGATGTAAATAAAAGATTTTAGATAGAGCGTTGGTGTTCGGCATGTGCAAGAGATGGGCTGTTTTCCAATTCATGCATCAGGACAACGCCCTGCAAGGTGCTGGAACTGGAGAGGGTGCGCGTCATCCACATGCTGCGCTCAATGTGCTACTGCCTCAGTCCGTCACAACTCACACGCTTCTATGGACAGACCTCAGTCTAGTAGGTGCTTACCTTGACACATCCCAGGGCCGCACAGCCAGCAACACGTGTCGGCACCTCCTCATCCTCGAGCTGTTCCAAGAAGCATACCAAAGCCTGCACGATTTAATGCAAAGGAAATGCAAACAAGATCAATCCAACTGTATTGGCCCAAAAGCATTTTCATATAACTGCACTTGTTGAGATCACGAACATGCACAATGCCAGTGATCGGCTGTGCACACTGAAAGAGCGACATATACTGTTATCTTCAGCTGCAGCGCGCACACACACACACACACACACACACAAGGAAATAACTGTTATGCATCTGCATCCTCTGTATCCCCGGAAGATCGATGGGACACTTCGATGATTGGGAGGACCCAAAAGTCTTATATTCAGAGTTGTGCAACTGTGGAGGGAAATTATTGGCTCGACCTGCATCTAGCTAAATGCACGAGCTAACACTACGACAGCCATAACACTGCCATCTGATGGGACGGTTTGATAGCTCGAGTACGTCTTTTATTTTATATTCTGATATTTTTCTCTTTTCTTTCTTGCTTTTTGGAACAGAAATTAATTTGGATGAATGAATGAAAAGTTTGTAAAAAACGAAATCATTTAATAAAAATAACAAAAATTACCCTTTATGTGACAAGTGACCTGTTCATGGGATTGTTTAACAGAGACCTGGGGCGCTAACTTACAATGACATTGTGGAAGAGGTGGGCTCAAAGGTGAAAGCGTACAAGATATCTGGTGAACCGAGGTCCTGGCTGGTCGGCAAAAGGGAAAGTACTGCTTGGTTGGGCATGGAGGACACGGTTAGCAATGGTATAAAACAAAAGTGAATCAAGTCAAAGGTATTTTGTTCCAACATAATGGTGAAAAAAATGCTTGAATGCGTTATTGAGGAAACCAGCATTGATTACTGGCAGATTATTAATGCGCACAAGAGAGCCCAACAGTATGCCCAGACCAATCCGATATCTGAATTAGAGTGGGTGTCCCATTTTACAGCACTATTCAGCTGCATTTCTAATAAAACGCGTGTGCACCTTGTGCCGGTCCCTTGGACCCTCTCTTTTGATGAAGAGGATGTCCAGATGATAATTTAAAAAAGGACTCCCGGCCCCTGGTCCGGGTGGGCTATGTGAGAAGATTTTCAAAATCTGACCCGGCGAGGTGGGCATCCTACCTGTGTATATTATTCAAGAATATTCTTGCAGTACAGAAATTCCCCTCAACCTGGCATTGCGCGCACGTACTTTTTTTTTTTTTTTTTACAAAACAGAATAAATTGGACACCTGCAATTACCGCCCATTTGCCCTGTTAGATGCCAATCAAAAAACATTAGCATCATTGGTTCCAAGGGATCCAATGTTATGGGTAGAAGAAAATGATATCCTAGAACCATTTCAGGTAGACTTCAGGATGGGGGTTGGAACTGTTGCCCATCGGGCACTCATAGGTATGTTCCATCTGTTGGTTATTAAGGACCAGCCTGATATTTACATCGCTAGTATTGACCTATCTTTGACCTTGAACACAGTTAAGCACGAGCGCCTCTGGTGGAAGTTGAAACAGTGGAACATCCTCCCCCTCCCCCCCACTGCATCTAGAGTATTCTCATCAGAATGCCACATTAAGAGTTAAACATGTTGGATCACCTTTCTAAACCAATTAGCACTGCACACAAGGGAAAGTAACATGGGCCCCGGGCAGTTACCCTCCGGCGATGCCCGTGGAACGGGGTACATAAGGCCATTATAGCACCCGCCCCATGGCCTGGGACAGGGCTAATTTACAATTATTTTTGCTCTGTGAACTGGGCGCATCGCGGTGTTCCATTCACAGCACGAAAATACTGTTCCAAGATGGCCACAATGGAGAGGGAATAAAGGCCGTCGGGGGCAGAGGGGAAGGTGTGGCTAAGTAAGGTAAGTTGGGGGGGACAGAGGGAAGATGGCAACTGGGGAAGCTAGCCGTCAGGCAGCATGGAATGCGGGCTTTCACATAACCACCTGATTGGCTGGCTCCGCCAGCTAGAGTGCTAATGAAAGAAAGATGAAACTCTACCGTTTTCAGACCGTAGGAGGCGGCAAGAAAGAAGCTGGTATTTAGCGAACCAGAAATTGCAAAGTGTTGAGAAATTACCATAATTGGGTTTTAAACTTATGTCTCATCCTAATAAGCAAACACTATTTGATATGATAAAAACCAAAGCCAGTGCTCTGTGTTTTCAAATGAGGCACTTTTTAAATAAATGTGGAAAGTTCACAATTTTAACAGTTCGGAAATACTATGCTGGCAAAGTACTTCCCGCTCTTCTTTATGGCCTGGAGACGTGTACACTCTTCCTTGTTCCAGTTTAACTTTCACCCATGGAGAGGCAGTTTTGGTTTCCCCTCCATTAACGTTGTTTGCAGTTTTTGGAGAGCAGGCGTGTGGCACTAGTAATCCTTTTGTAGAAGTTTCGGCTACAGGACTGGCTTTGTGGGGACGAAACTTGATTTAAGAAATGGCGGCTTTACGCACCCTTAATTTTAATAAAATGAAACACTATTGGTGTGATACCCGGACTCCTCTCTAAATATAAGCGAACTGCTGTTTTGTCATAAGCAACGGGGGGCAATGCTGTTATATCTTCAACGCTTTCCTTACACGACTGCTAGAGCGACTTATACGCGCTTTCGCTTGAACTTTAAACTCAGGATAATCTATTTATGGAATAAAGCGGGCACTGACTCTCTTAGTTGCAGATGTTGCTCCTTTGAAGCCGAAACATTTAAATATCTGGTATTGAAATGTGTGTATTTTAATGTGAAGCGTGTATACCATTTTGGACGATCTGTTCACTCCACGGATGTTGTATTGAGTGGCGCGCTTTGCAACAGTGTTACAACACTAGCTCCATGTCTCTAATTTTAGCTCCGCTGTGTTTCTTAAAGGACACTGGGTTGTCCGAGCGATTTTAGGTTCGTTTAGATTGTATTGAATTAATGAATTGTTGTAATGATAGGATTGCATTGTTATTAACTTTGTATTGATTTTATTGCCATGTGTCGTATAGATTGAAATGTATTGGCGATTGGTTTTTGTTGTTCTTTGTGTAATGTTTATTTTGTAAACCAATCGCGCAATACAACATTTTTTTTAAAAAGGAGGTCACAGAGCCCCTATAATGCCATGCAGACAAATAGGCAGGTCCAAGTTTAACTACTATCCAGAAAGTTCAACATGCAGATCTGATGTCAGCAATTCACAAGAAATGTGAACATGGCTCAAAGGACAACCACTGTTCAGACATCAACTATCCTAGGAGTGCGGGATACCTGTTTTGGGAGGGAGGCAGATGAGAATTAAGTTCAAGGAAGCCTTTCTCAATGGCAAATGCCATTACAATTGCCACTCGGCCTGCAATTAAATGTTCACCTTTCTTTTTTTAAAGGTTTGGACAGTATCGCTGCCCAGCAAGACACATTTCTTGTTAAAAGGCAAATGTAACTTGCAGGGAGGACAGACACATGGTTGCTCATATATACTTTCCATTATCAGCACAGCGGTTTGGGTCCTATCATAAATATCATGCATTAATAACCCAAAACGAAATACATCTCCGAGGGCCGATGCTTCCCCACTCCTGCACTAAGGACATGTATGCACCAAATATCTTCATCGTACAAGAAGTCCATCAACAAGCACAAGAAAAGTGGCAACAGATTGCTTGGGTGAACTTTATGGACTGTGAACCCAAGCCCGACTTTACCCCACACCTACATGAATAATGACCAGTCAAACAGATTTCCAAGACCAACATTTGACACTAAATGGAGCACAGACTTTAGCCTTGATGCACCCCATTAGTGTGGGGCAGAGGAAGAACGACACAGTTTATGCCTGTCACAACAGGCATTGCGGGAGCAGACAGCAACCAAGCTGCCACAAAAGAACACAAGCAGTATTCTGTAAAAATCAACAGCATTCGGACTGCCAAGTCCACCAATGGCAAGCAATGTAATTACGATGAACCGCTGAGAACAGTAGGAAGATACCATGCTTTGATATTCCCTGCAATGTCAATATGAGAAGAAAAAAAGACTGGCAGATTGTTGCCCATCAAAAGAGGTGCAAACTAACTGAAAATGCTCAAGTGGCATAAAAAGTAGCCCCTACCCTCTCTAAGATGAAAGCCCTTTCTTCACAGTTATGAGGGGTAAATGATACAATCATTCTGTACTGTTGTTTTGGCATGCAATATGAAACCAATCCAAATGTGAGAACCTCACTCAGACAACCCTAAGTACACGAATTTCCATGCCGACCATCCATGTATATGATTGGGAGGGAAAAATTAGTTAATTTAGGCTGGAAAAAGGGAAACGATACCAAAAAGGTGGGGCAGGGAACGATGGGGGATGGGTGAGAGCAAATGAAATAATGGGGTTGAGCTGCATTATGGAAATTCAAGTTAAACAATCAGGTTTGCTCATTTTCAGGGACTTACAAATGGGTCACTGATCCGGTTTAATAATAAAACAATCTCATCTTTCTGCCTTGACTCCTGCAACAGTTTATATCTGGGTGTCGTCTGTAACATGTACATAATTCTAGATGCTTATAGTCTGCCACATAGGTGGACAAACACAATGAAATTACTTGCTAATTGACTACACTGCAAAAGCTGTGTGATGAATTGCGGGATTCAGTCACTTCTCCCCAGGGGGGAGCCTTTCCTTGTGAGGTTAGGGAGGTGAGCCAACTACGCAATATTCCTCCTGGAGGTGGCAGCAAGCAGGAGCTCACATGGAGTGACTTCCCCCATGGTGACAAGGACTCCCGATTCGAGGAGGATCTCCCTTTTCATTTCACTTGAAAACCCATCACGAGCATATCAGTTGGCAGAACGAAATACAATTACCTGTCTGATACTGTGACAAGGAGAAATCAAGGAGTTATAAAGAACAAGTATCTTAAGTACTGGCACACAGAAAATCAAAGAAGTCATAATGAGTATAAATCAAAAACAAAGAAAGGACTCCCCACGAGAAGCTGGGGAAGCCCCAGAACAGCATAATAAAAGTGGGAGGAGCAAGAGCCATAGAGATAGAGACCCGGGAGTTTTGAACCAGCTGGCAGAGGGAAGCTGGTAACTCGGGAAGAACTCTGCTATGCAAGCCAGCAAGCAGTTGGAGAAAGGAGGTAGGTGAGGTGCACAGACCAAGAGACAGGCTGGAGAGAGTCAGTGAGCTTGGTGATAGACCCAGGAGGGACACTCGAGAAGGGCAAGAGAGGAGCTCCAACACCGCCCTGCCTGAGATGAAGCACAAAGGACAGACCCCTGAGAGTCTGTCAAATAAAGGAAAAGCACAGAAGATAACTGAAAGAGAGAAGTGAAGGCATAAAAGGGAGGAAAAAATAAATACCTTCATCGCCGATACCACACAGAGACGCCGAAGTGTGTTGGAGGAGGTGAGCAGAGGTGAAGTACTGACCAACCATGGAGGACAGAGGGAGAACGGCGACTTGGTGATGCAGCCTCACTACAATAACGGGGAGAGCGGGAGACCCGGGGAACAGAGTTTATGCAACAAATAGAACAATTGGAGTAATCGTACTCCTCTCAGTGAGAGACCATATACTAGTAAGAGTGAGTCTTTCCTGGGCCCAGCCTCCACGTCCCAGTGAAAGAACAAATACTAAACAGAAAAACTAATATAAAGACTGGAGTAATCGTAGTTGTCTCAGTGAGAGACTACAAACTAAGAACAGTGAGACTCTTTGCTGGGCCAAGCCTTCTCATCCCAGTGAAAGAACAAATAATACGTAGAAAAACGAATATAACAAGTGGAGTAATCATACTCGTCTCAGTGAGAGACCACATACCGAGAAGAGAGACGATCCATCATGGGCTCAGCTTACTCCCAGTGAGGAATCCAGTATTAGATAGGGAATACTTATTCAGGGACTCCTCCTTCTCATCCCAGTGAATGGCCAAATGTCAAGAAGAGTGAGGATCTTGCCTGGATACAGTATAACTATCCTAAAGAGGGGTTACACGACAAGAAGCGTGAGACTGGTCACTGGGTACATCATGGGGATCTTAGTGAAGAAACAATCAGAAGAGTACAAGTGATATAAAGAAGAGATATACTATTGATGAAACCGGTATCAGAGAAAGACTGTCAACTCCAATGGAGAGGAACAGAGTAAAGGGACATTCAGGTGTCAGAACACCTAGCGAGAGGAATTTGAGAACCAGATAAAGGGGCACGAAGAAGTCTCCTAAGAGAACTAAAAGACCTGGTACAAGAGATAGCTAGAAGCTATATGACGATCCTGTATTGACAGAAACTTGCTAGAAAGCAACCCTTGTCTTTAGTTGTTTATTATAAGTGGTAGGGTCAGCGCAGACTAGTATTGGTCGGAGGACAGACATTTGCTTTGGACTGACAACGAGCACCAAAGTTTTAGTTGTATTAGGTAGGTAAACCCTTAGATTAGGGAAAGTCAGGCATTTTCTCATTATTACCCTAGCCTGCCTCCTCCTTCTTACCCTCCAAAGCTGCCAATAGCAAAATGGAGTCAAAGTTCAATTTACAGCGTTCTGCTTCTCATGTAGAGCTTCTAGTTCCAAACACCACTCTTCCTCCGGAAATGATTTAACAGGTATCTTCCCTCACAATCAGCAAATTATTACACACAATTCCTCCTAACGGTGGCTTCCTGCTTTCATGATCAAGAAAAATGAATGTCTTCCCATTGTTGGGCGTTACCCAAATGAAACACTACCTGTGCACTGAGGAACAAAACACTGCCCCTATCAATTTAGGGGGACAATACAAAACGATAGATCTTCTCTCAACATGAGATGATTTTGTTCACCTGGTTAAATGATAGGCATCTGGCACTGTGATGCCAATGTTGGGCAGGCCAGATGCCTTACAGTGACTCATAATATGACATGGCACTACATAGGAGCATGAGCCCTGACGAGAGATTTCAAGCGGAAGTGAAATATATGCACTATTCCGCCTAACAATCGAGACAGTCTATGGACCTAACAAAAACGACCCTGATCTAAGCAGGTGAGTTCAGTGCTCAACTTCACTCAATACGCTGTAGAGGAGCGGGTGGACAGATTATCCCTAACTCCCGCCCCTCACCGCCATCATACTGGAACAGAAGGAGAAGAGCTTTATATGGGACTCTGTGTGTTCTGCCTATACCGCATCGAGTGTAGAAGAGACGATGTGCACTCAGACAACCGTTTCAAATGTACCCTCGCACAGAGAGTGGAAGGATATTGTGTGGAAGAATGTCAGCACGCACCATTGGAAATCATGTAGTGATGAGAGAAATCTGATCAGGGCAGAGTGATGTCTTGAACAAGATATATACGAGGACATACTGAAACGATATGAAAATACTTAAGAGTGACAATGTAACTGAAGTGACAAGATAAATATGTACAAAATGATAAATTAATCATGTATTCAAACGAAGATAAAGTAAATTGCTGAGCAATAAGTGTAAATACGCAGCAACGCAAGATAGAGGAGACATATAGGCTTGCTATAGAGGAAAAAGCAATGTGGCAAGGACGGCCATGACAAGAAAATGGACGACAGCTCGTGTAAGAATTCATTCCAGCTACCTCGGAAACAGACCAGGGTTGCAGAGTCAGGAGATGTTGGAGAATTAACTTTGTGTGCAAAACGAAGAGTCTGTGTAGGCCTGGGATCAAGGATGCTATTTGAGGAATAGCTGCGAAGCACAAAGGGAGGCAGACGGATAAGTCATGGGCGTGAGACATATTTCTCTTAGATTAAAGAAGAAGAAAACATGTGCAAGTACTTGTACATCGTGACAGTACTTGGTGAGAAAGGTAGCCAAGTTGGTCAGAACGAAATGAAGAGAAAGCAGTGTCTGGGACTCACAGACACAGGGTATATTCCTTGTGATTAGATTGGCAAGAGAGTGAGCCAGGTTGAGATGTCTTCCTCATGGCAATGCTTAGCAGGAGAGTGTACCAGGAGAGGGCCAAGCCAAAGAGGAGGAAAGGAGGATCTGAGATCCCTTTAGCATTGTGAACTACAAACCAAACCTGATAAAAGACCAGGGGAAGGGCGTCAGGCCCCCTGACATTGTGAACTGCAAACCAATCATGCGAAAAGGCCAGGGGAAGGGCGACATCCCCCTTGGCATAGTGAATTGCAAAGTAAGTCTGGAAAAAGGGCAGGGGAAGAGAGTCATTCCCCTGGTATTGTGAACTATAAAGTCTGCCTGAGAGGAGGCCAGGGGAAGGGAGTAATTCCCCCTCGTATTGTGAAAATACTGAGAGCAAGGTACCTGGAGAAGGGAGGCATTCCCCAGGAATCTAAAAGTGAAGAAAACTATGGGCAATAAGGAATGTTGATATTTGAGTTGAAACGTTAATCTGGAACATTGTTGTGTGTCTCAGAAAGGGATCGAGACCTGGGGAAGGGAGGCATTCCCTCAGATAAAGATCCAACTTAAGAATTAGAACTTTACCCTTTTCTTTCTTTTTTGTAAATGTGGTTTTATAAACATTTTTAAATTGAAAGTCACATTACAGAACACAATTACATAGCGAAAACAGGAATTCCAATAATGCTACAGAATAATTTTTACATGTTTCTTCCATCCAGCTATTGTAGTCTTACATGACTTTTTCCCCACTCCCATTTTCCCTCCCCCCTCTCCCCTACAGGTCGAACAACAAAGCTCTTGGTCGTCTTGGCGTGTTCTTTTAAAGGGTCACAGTCTTTTTAAATGTTTTCAAAATGTATGGATTTGTTTCAGGACAATTGTCCGTGAGGCTGTTGCATTTCTTCGCTTTGATCACCTAGCCGCCTCGTGTACATTGTAGTTGTAGATTTTGGCTGGCTGGTCAACGGAACAGCCCGTTAGGGAGGTGTTCATTCTTGTAGTCCATCCATATGGCCTCACACTGTGATGACTTCCCATGCAATGATGCAGTAATCAGTTCCATTATACATATATTGGTGGCAACATTAATCCATTCATTCTTGGTGGGGGTGGATTTGGATTTCCATTTCATTACAAGTGTTGCTCGGGCAGCTAATAACAGCTGAGGCGCTAGGCCTCTAATCTTATTCCAGTCTTCCTCGTCCCTCTCGAGACTAAACAGTATAAGGTAGAGGTTAGCCACCCGGGATATGCCATCTATGTCCTTGATCCATCCCAGGACTTCATCCCAAAAAATCTTTATCTGGGCGCATCCCCACCACACGTGCCAATAATCTGTGTTTTCCCCACACCCTCGCCAACATTTTGGGTTAGCTGTTTGAAACATTTTGGAAAGCCGGACAGGGTCATACTGCCATCTGTGTAAGAGCTTGATAGCGTGTAGCTTGTACTGATTTGAAATAGATGTGTGGGTGGCTGCGTCACATATTGTTTCCCACGTGTCTATGCTAATCTGTTCGCCTAGGTCTCTTTCCCATCGGCCTTTGAGCGTTTCTGTGGACCCTCCACCCACAATAATCAACTCTTTATACAGTGCCAATATCTTCTCAAGGGTAGTGAGGTCTCATTAGTTTGGGCTTCCATATTGGTTTCGTTAGGATACCTTTTATTTGTATATATTGGAATGTGGACAGAGGGCCTATTCCCAGAGCTTCCGTCAAGTCTGGTAATGTTATAAATGAGTCTTTTCTTTGTAATTGCCCCACTCTCTCCAAGCCTGCCTTGTACCATGATTGAAATCGTTCTACATTAGGGATGTGGTTATTGATACCACGAGACCATAAGTGGCTTAGGGGGGATGGCCATGTGGTGATTTTATGCATGTTTGTGCCCTTTTTTCAGATGTCCCATATGACACTCAAAATTGGGTGGCCTTTGGTTCTAATATGAAGCCTTTTCCTGGGAGACCACAGCCATTCAGATATTGTGGCAGGTGACAGGTAATGGTTGTCCATTTGAACCCACTGGATGGCTTTGCGGTTACGTAAATGAGGGATCAGTACCCAGAGTTGGGATGCTTCATAGTATTTTCGTAGATCTGGGAGTCCTACCCCACCTTTATCTTTTGGGAGTGTTAGGGTATCATACGGGATTCTCACTTTCTTCCCTTGCCAGAGGAATTTAACAATGGTTTTCTTGGTTTCTGTAAAAAAGCTTCTCGGCATCTTAATGGGTAACATTTGGAAATGATATAGAAATCGGGGGAGGCATACCATTTTGATGGCGCTAAGTCGTCCCAGCCAATATATCGTCAGTTTGTTCCATCTAGTTAGGTCTGCACGAAACATTTGAAGGAGAGGGGGAAAGTTTGCTTCGTAAAGATCGTCTATACATCTGGTAATCTGTATACCCAGGTATTGTAATCTAGTATGTTCAATCTTAAGACCTAGTGTGGAGAATTTTACCTCATTTTCTTCTTTTTGTCCTTATAAGGGAAAGAGTACCTATTTATTTTTATTTCTTTTGAACCCTGAGAGCCGACCATATTCCTCTAGCATTGATAGTGCTCGGGGGATGGATGTCATGGGGTTAGTGATATGCAGGAGTATGTCATCAGCGTAGAGAGCTGCTTTATATTTTCCGCCGTTCCTAGAAGAATACCTTCTAGCATGGGGTCTGTTCGCATGGCTTGTGCAAGGGGCTCTAGGGAGAGTGCAAAAAGTATAGTAGAGAGGGGGTATCCCTGACAGGTTCCACGTCCCAGGTTAAACAATCTGGAGTATTCTCCATTCACAAAAATAGATGCTTTGGGAGCCGTGTCCATTGAGTGTATTGTTCTTCTAAATATTGGGCCTATACCTATTTTACGTAGCACTGCTTTCAGAAATCCCCATTCTACCCTGTCAAAGGATTTTTCTGCGTCAATCGAAAAGAGGACTGGGTCATTACTTAATGTCTGTGATGTGTGGAGAAGATGAAGGGTCTTACGCATTGTATCTGCTCCCTGTCTCCCTAATATAAACCCAACCTGGTCAGAATGTATTAGCTGTGGCATTAATGTTTCCAACCTCGCAGCTAGGACCCTCGTGTATATTTTTGCGTCTAGGTTGAGCAGGGAACTTGGGCGATATGATCCACATTTTTTGGGGTCCCTCCCTTCCTTAGGAATCACTGTAATCAGTGCACCGGTGAAGGAATCAGGGGCGTTCCCAGTTTTTTATTACTTCATTAAAGAGTTCGGTCATAAATTGCGTGAGTTTTGTGCTTAACTTTTTATAGAATCCCGCCATATAGCCATCCTCCCCCGGGGATTTGCCCAAGGTTAATCTCTTTATTGCATCTTGGACTTCTTGTTCAGATATAGGGGATTCCAGCTGTTCTGAATATAGTCTCAGTATTTTGGGCATATTGATCAGGGACAGGTATGAGTGTTTCTGATTGGTTGTGGTTTGTTTCTGAGGAATATAGGCTCTCATAAAAGTTAGCAAAGCATTCGGGAATGGTGGGGTGAGTGTGCGTTATTTTAGGGTCATCTTCGACGATCTCCACCACTTTCCGCTCTGCCTTCGGAGCCTAGCAGCCATTAGTGCATCGCCTTATCCCCCTTTTCATAGAAGGTTTGTTTCAACATTCTGAGTTTGCGGACTATTTGTTCATGTTCCAGTGATTTCAATTCTTCCCTCTTACCCTTTGCCTCTTTGATTTTTAGATGGTCAATTCCCCCGCCCTTTTTGATGTCACCTTCTAGTTGACAAATTTCGGATCTTAATCTGTGCTCAATTATATTTTGTTCCCTTTTTTTGTTGACCCTTCCCTTATTAAGATCCCTCTCCAAGTGGCTTTCCGCGCTTCCCACACTGTCTGCCTGGGGACTTCACTAGTGTCGTTTGTCTTGAGGAATTCAGTGATTTCAGTCTCCATTTCAGCCTTGAAGGCTGCGTCCTTCCAAAGACTCTCTTTGCAGCGCCATTTTCCCCCCTTAGTTGGTAAGTTTTCCCATTGGATTTCAGCCAGCACCAGATCATGGTCAGACCATGTGATCGGGGTTATTTCTGTATGTATTGTGGTGTTGGCGAGTTCTCTGGACAGGTATATGTAATCAATACGAGTGTATGTATTGTGGGGGGCGGGAAAGAATGTATAATCTTGTGCATTGGGGTGCATGTTCCTCCATACATCTATCATATTATATATTTCCATCATCTTTGCCATCTCAGTTGGATCATCTCTACTCCGACATCGAACGTCCGGATTCCCCGGCTTTCTATCTTTGAGTGGGTCCGCCCACTGGTTGAAATCGCCCCCAAGGATAATGTGGCCTGTGGCTTCTAAAAGTATTTTGGGCATTACTTTGCGAAGGAATCTATTTTGTCCTGCATTCGGGGAGTATAATGTTGCGATCGTTATATTCACCTTGCCTAAATTGCCAGTAACCACTAATGCTCGACCTTCTGCATCTGACCATGTTTTCATCTCGACAAACTGTAATCCTTTTCTGACCAGAATACCTACACCTCCCTTTTTAAGTGGGCCCGAGCCCCAGAATACTGTTCCAACACGCTTTCCTAGGACTCTCCGTTCTTCACCCTTCACGTATTTTGTCTCCTGTAACAGTAGGATGTCCATCTTAGACCTCTGAAATACTCTGGTCACGAGTGATCGTTTCGTTGGAGAATTGAGCCCCTTCACATTAAGTGTCCCTACCCGCAGAGAGTCCCTCCCTCTTGAGTTAGTCTTTAACGCTATTAAACATTTTACTGAGAGGATGGCTCCTACTGCATGACCGGCAGTATAGTTTCATTATAAATTGTACGCTGCTGTGACTGCTTCGAGTTTCCATGAACGTTGCTTCAACCCTCCTTTTCCCCCGCCTCCCTCTATCTCCCCCCCTCCTTCCTCCTATCTCCTGTCGATGGTGTTCGATCGAGCCCGGTTAACTGCACCAGATCTACGTCGAACCACCTGTGGGGACCGTTACGTCACACCCCTTAATCTGTTGTGATATTACAGTTTCAATTGAGCCCTCTTAGTGTCCCCCCAAAGTCTCATGTTGCAACTTGCGGGATGTCCATGATTTGACAACTTTTCCTGTCGCATCTTCCACAAAAAGTTTACATTTGAGTTCTATTTTACCAGGGCTGCAGCTGATCAGTTGTCTGCCTCTGAGGAGAGGTTACCTCTCCTGTATTTCCTTGATCCCTTCACCTGCTTCCTTCTGGGGCCCTGGGTTCGCCATTCTCAATCTTCTCTTTTGGGTTCGTCATGGTTACTTCCTTCACCTTCACCTGATGTCTTTTCCGGTTCATAGTCTGAATTTGGTTCCATCGTATTCAAATGAGAGAGAGAAGGGGTATCCCCATCTATATCGAATGTTTTTCCCTTTTAGATGTTTCGTGAGAGGCCCGCACATCCGCCTGAGGGCAAGTGTCAGCGCAGAGAGGTCTTGGTATATTGTAATATGGGCACTATCCAACGTAATAGTGTCGCTTTTCCTGGCCTTCTCGAGTACTCGGGCCTCGTCTTGAAAGCGATGGAATCGGGTAAGGACCGACCTCGTTCCGCCTGGGGCGCCAACCAGCCCTATGAATTTGTTCCGTTAGGGGCTCATCAATGGCATCATCTGCGAGCAAAAGTTTGATGATATCATGGAGTATTTCCTTCAGATCTGCTTCAGTCTCTCCCGCTTTCTCCGGAATTCCAAAGATATGCATGTTGTTCCGTCTCTCTGTTTTCAAAATCGTCCAACTTGAGCTTAAAATCTTCTTCCCATTGTTCCAATTCCGTCATCCTGTGATCAAGTTGTGCTTCTAAGGTATCTATAGATGCCTGGTTGTTCTCCACTCGTTCAAGTCTATCCTCCATTTTGTCCAGTCTTTGCGTGAGTTTATCTATCTTGCTTCCTATATTGGCGCTCATGTTTTTAATTTCTCCCAGTAGGGCCGCAATGTCTCCTTTTGTGGCGGCGAGTTCATTCTCTGTGGTTTCACTGGTTGCCATGTTAGTTTCGGAAGCTGCGGGAATAGAGGTGTAGGCAAACGGGGCCAATTTATGTTTCACGTCCACAGGAGGTTTATGGCAAAGCTCGGTAATGGAGTGGAGCGGGGCTTTACTATGTCCAAAGAGGGAGCATTCTATTTGTCGGGTACTCCACTGTGTACTTTTTCGTTCCCTTCGATTCGTCGTGAGGTTACTCCGATATGGGACTCTGGGCGTTGTCGGGGTTGCCACCCGTTTTCACAGTGTCAGTGCGCGTTTAATCTCCCTGTTTCGCGGCCTACATCGTTCGATGGAGGTGCAAGTTCCAGTCAAGTACAAGCAAAAATATTTAGTGTTCGCTTTCCTACCAGCGGAGAGGGGCCTGTGGGGTGTCCGGCCCGCCGCGTTATCCAAAGGCTCTACTTCTGAGTCGCTGCCTCAAAGGAGATGCACCCAGAAAGAGCTGGGCTTCCTTTGGTTTTCTGGTACGTTCGAGGCAGGTTGCTGTAACGCTCACCTGATTCCCACGGAGGCGCCGGTCTTGGCAGGATGGTGTCTGTGACTCGAAAAGTGAAGTGCAGGACTCGATTGGCTTCCGGGGCTGAGCCTCTTCGTACTGTGTGTCTAACTCGAAGAGTGAGATATCTGCAGGTGAAAGAATATGGGGTTAATGATCTGGGGTTGTCGGGTATCTCTCTCCCTTTCCCTTCCTCGCTTTTCCGTGGAGCCCCAACGTCAACGTGCTCACCTTAGATAGGTGAATGCTGGACTCTCCATCTGCGTCTGGTGCAGGGTGCCGTTGCCAGTTCCTTCACTGGATGAAACGTAGGCCTCTTGACATCAGAGGATTGCTACCGTCGTTAACTGCACGAGCGGTGAGTTTCCGGACACCTTTTAAGTCCTTACAGTCTTTAGGTGCGTGGGCACGTTAATGTGGAACAGGGCTCTGTATAATGCTTTTTCTATTTGTCTTGCAGGGCTCTTGAGGTAGAAGATGGTGTGAAGAAAGCCGAAGTTCGAGCCAGAGTCTTGAATTGACGCGCTTGGAAATGCGTAAGTAAAGGCCGGAGTATTTGCAGGCGCCCTATGGTGGCGGGCGCGATGGCGCGTAAGTAAAATACCTGTCTAATGTCTCTTCTTTTGTCTTTCAGGTGCAGGATTGCAGCGTTGAAGAAAACCGGAATTCCCGGAGTGCAGGCGGAGGAGCAGCGTGAAGAGATGGTAGCTGCCGATGGATCCAGGTAAGGAAAGCGCTGCGCGTGAAGGTTGCCTTGCTAACCTGTTGTTTCTCGTCTTTGCAGGTGCTACTGAAGGCTGGATACAGGAATGGTAAGCGTTTGTTCTTGCAGGTTCAGGATCGGAAAGAAGAAAACTGGAACAGACACGGTGAGCGTTCTGCTGCAGATGCAGAATAACGCGAAGCACGTTTCATCAATCGGGTGTGGTTTAAATAGCCTTGGAGTGATGAGGCGTCTTCCTCCACGGCCTCGCCCTAGTAAGAAAAGAGTTCCTGTTCCAGAAGAGTTCCAGTGTTGTATCCAGGGAGTGGAGCTTGCCCCACCCAGGTAAGAAAGTAGTCCCGGCTCACAGAGGATTTCTATGTGGCTGGTAAGTAAGCAGCATGGTCTGCTGCAGGTAAGTCCACCCAAGTATCTTTATACAAATTATGAGCCCGGCGCTTCCAGTGCCGGGACCAGTGACTTTGATGAGCCTGGTGCCACCGGCGCCAGGGCAAGGTCCAGAAGGTCCCAGTGGGGACCGGCTGGTGCCTAGGATGAAGGTTAGGGGCCTGCTTCCAAGGACGTTGGGCTGGTCCTAGCTCCTTGGAAGCAGTGATCATGACAGCACCCCCCCCTCAAGGCCCCTCCTAAGCGTGTCTTCTCCGGGGGTTTTGGCTTGTCGGGGTGATTCAGATGGAATTTCTTGACCAGACGAGGTGCGTGGACATGTTCTGAGGGTTCCCAAGACCTTTCCTGGGGGCCGTATCCTTTCCAATCAAGCAGGTAATATAATTTAGATTTGGAGATTTTGGAGTCTAGGATGTTCTTTACTTCGAACTCAAGTTCTCCATCCACTAGAACAGGTTCTGGGAGTTCGGTCAATCGGGTTTCTGGTTGTACTGCTTTTAGTAAGGAGACATGGAATACTGGATGTATTTTCATATGCGAAGGCAATTCCAATTTGACAGCCACCGGATTAATTATGGCAGAGATGAGAAAGGGTCCTAAGTATCTCGGGATGAAGGTGCGGGGTCCTTTTAGAGGCAGGTGCTTAGTGGATAACCAGACCTGATCTCCCACTGCGTAGTGAGGGGCCTCTTTACGGTGTTGATCCGCTCCTTTCTTGTATAGAGCTTTAGCTCTTTGCAGATGGGCAGTGGCTTCTTTAAAAGTACGAGTGATCACCGAGTGCAAGTGATCCACAGCAGGTGTTTCGAATTCTTGGGGAGGATCCAGGTTAGAGGTCCTAGGATGGTTTCCGTATAATAGGAAGAAGGGAGTCTTCCCGGTTCCAGAATGGGTCGAATTGTTATAAGCGTATTCAGCGATCCAAAGGATATCCTTCCAAGGGTTTTCAGTCTGTTGGAGCATGCAACGTAAATATTGCTCTAGAGTTTGATTTGTCCTCTCGGTTTGTCCGTCAGTTTGGGGATGGTGACTGGTTGAAAGTCTCACATCAATTTGGGCTAAGCGACAGCAACTTCGCCAAAAGTGGGAGATGAATTGACTTCCCCTATCGGAAACCAAAACCGAGGGAAAACCGTGTAACCAAACGATGTTTTCTAAGAATTCTCGGGCTAATACTGAAGCTGAAGGTAGGCCCTTCAGGGGAATGAAGTGAGCCATCTTGGAGAATAGATCCACGACTACTAAAATGGTATTATACCCTGAGCATGGAGGTAAATCCGTGATGAAATCCATGGACAGGGTATGCCATGGACAGGGAGGGATGTCCAGTGGGTGTAAGAGGCCGGCTGGTTTCTCCTTCTGACTTTTATTCTGAGCACACACACCGCAGGAGATTACAAAGTCTCTAATATCCTTCTTCCATGATGGCCACCAGAAATGTCTTTTGACCTTTTCCATGGTTTTGGTAATGCCAGGGTGATCCTCCATTAATGAGTCGTGATAACAGGAGATTACCTGTTTTTGTATTTTCTCACAGGGCAAGTACAATCGTCCTCGGAAATAAGGTAGGTCTTGGTCCACTGAGAAATCCTTCCCCTTGAATTGCCAGTCCTGTAATTCTGCCGGAGTTAGGAGTGATTTGACTGTTATCTTGATGTCTTCAAAGGATTGAGTGCTGACCAAGCCCAAAATCCTTTGGTCCGGGATTATGGGTATTGGTTCAGGATTGGTCAAGTGTTCATCTATTCCCATCCGGGAGAGGGCATCTGCTTTTCCGTTTTTACTGCCTGGTCGATAAGTAATTATAAAGTCAAACTCAGCCAAAAACAGAGCCCAGCGGAGCTGCCTGGAAGACTGAGCTTTGGCCGTCTTCAGATATTGAGATATTGTAAGTTGCGGTGATCTGTCATTACGGTGACTGTGTGTCTGGCTCCCAAAAGATAATGCCGCCAGGCTTTAAAGGCTGATCTGATAGCTAAAAGTTCCTCGTCTGTAATTGAATAGTTGATCTCGGGAGCCGAGAATTTGCGGGACCAAAAGGCTACAGGATGTTATTGGTGTGTGACCGGATCTCTTTGTGATAAAACTGCCCCCATAGCAAGGCTAGAAGCATCTGTTTCTACGATGTAGGGGAGTTCTGGGCGAGGGTGTTTTAGAACAGGTGCAGAGATGAATCTAGCTTTTAAGTCCTGAAAAGCTTGTTCCGCCTCAGTAGACCACTCAAAACGTTTGTTTTTCTTTAATAGAGCGGTGATGGGCTGAACTATTTGAGAGAATTCAGGAATGAACCTGCGGTAAAAGTTAGCGAAGCCTAACATGCTTTGAACTCCTTTTACAGAGGTTGGTGAAGGCCACTTGATGATTGCATCGACTTTCTTTGAATCCATATGGACTCTGTTTGGTGACAATATGAATCCCAGGAACTCAACTTCAGTTACGTTGAAAACGCATTTTTCAAGCTTAGCAAAAAGGTTATGTTGACGTAATCTCTCGAGGACCTCTTTAACGTGCTTCTGATGTTCCTCTTCAGATGATGAATAGACGAGGATGTCATCAATGTAGACAACAACACACACATCTATGAGTTCTCTAAGGACATCATTCATAAAATACTGGAAGGCGGCAGGAGCGTTGCATAGTCCAAAGGGCATAACTTGATATTCAAACAGCCCATACTTGGTGCGGAAGGCCGTCTTCCATTCATCGCCCTCTTTTATTCGTACCAAGTGGTAGGCTCCTCTGAGATCCAACTTTGTATATATACATGCGTCTTTGACTTGGTCCAGGAGTTCAGGGATCAAAGGTAACGGGTATCTGTTTTTAACAGTGATTTGATTCAGGGAGCGGTAATCTATACAAGTCCTAAGGTCTCCTTCCTTTTTCGGAACGAAGAACAAAGCCGAGGAAGCTGGAGATTTTGAAGGACGGATAAATCCGTTAGCTAGGTATTGGTCCAGATATTGTCTGAGGTGAAGATTCTCTGGCTCGGTGAGGGCATAAATCCTACTGCAAGGAGGAGTTGTTCCGGGTATCAGATCTATTTGACAGTCGTACGACCTATGAGGAGGCAGGGTGTTAGCTTGGTCCTTCCGAAAGACGTCTTGGAATTTCTGGTATTCGGGAGGTAGTTTGGGAACCTCAGAAGAGATTGCCGCCAGTGAAACATCAGGCCGAGGATAACAAGTGGAGATACATTCTGGAAACTGAACCGTCTTTGCTCGCCAATCGATCTGAGGATTGTGCTTCTCTAACCAAGGAATTCCCAGAATGATCTGGAACTGAGGGGCCTTGATCACATCGAACACGATTTTCTCCCGGTGTCCCTCTTGGCTCACTAACGTCACTTCTTGGGTGGCGTGAGTTACTGGTCCGGAGGCTATCTCCGTGCCATCCACTGTAGTAATGACGTCTTTTACTGCCTTAGGGACAAGAGGTAGATTCATCCTTGATACCATTTCACGGTCCACATAATTACCGATTGCTCCGCTGTCGATGTAAGCTTCAATTGCATGCAAACGATCCGGACGTTCAGGGCTAATGAGGACCATAGGCACCACGAAATGCGAGGTCATGGAACAGATTTTAACGCTCGGCAAGAGGACCTCTACACTTGTCGGGCTAGGTCGTTTCCCTGCTCAGAATTTGTGGTACAGGTATCTGCGGCTCCTACAGCCTTCTTAGCTGGTTTCACTGGACAGTCTCGAAGAAAGTGCCCCGAGTTTCCGCAATAGAGGCATAATTGCAGCTGTCTTCTCCTTTCTCGCTCTTTTTGGGTTAAAGGTCCTTTCATGCCCCCTATTTGCATGGGTTCCACGGTGTCAGCTCCCCTAGTAGAGGTCTGCGGTTTAGAAAAAACTTGGGTATCAAATTTGGAACGATCAGCCTTTCTGTTCTGTAATCTGTGGTCCAATTGAACAACTAAGTCAATATAGTCTGAGCATTCTTGTGGAGGATTCACAACTTGAGCTAACACATCCTTGAGCTCTCCACGCAGGCCTCTGTAGAAAAGCGTTATTCTTTTATCCTCAGGCCATTGAGTTTCCACTATAAGTCTGTTGAATGAGGCAATGTAAGTCAAGAGGTCTTGATTACCCTGTCGTAACGAAAGGAGTTCATTGTCCAAGGCCAGCCCTTGTGCATGTCTTGCGAACAGTTTCTCCATGCTGGACTGGAAGGCCTGGAAATCATGAAGAACCGGATCATCCTGAGTGACTAAAGGGATCGACCAATCTGCGGCACTGCCACTGAGATAAGAAAGCACAAAAGCCACCTTGGCCTGATCTGTTGGGAAGGCAGCTGGTCTACATAAGAAGTGTAGGCGGCACTGGTTAATGAACACTGCAAATCTCTTTGGGTCACCAGAAAAGCGTTCGGGCGGAGCCAAGGGCACATTACCGGGTAGATTGATTTGCACTGGATTTGAGGAAGATGCTGAAGGATAATTTCCTCCTGGAGCGGGCAAAGGTGTTTGTCCTGCCTGTGTTCGTAGCAATTGTCTAGTGAGGTCCTCTGTTCGCTCCTTGGATATTATCAGCTCTCTTTTTAGAGCGTTTGTTTCCTGACGAGCTGCATGTACTTCTGCTCTTAGTTCCCCAAGCAACTGGGCCAATTGATCAGTATCCGAGGTTTCCATTGCGCCTGGGTAGGAGTTTTGCGGTGGGCTTCGCGTTCTGTAACGCTCACCTGATTCCCACGGAGGCGCCGGTCTTGGCAGGATGGTGTCTGTGACTCGAAAAGTGAAGTGCAGGACTCGATTGGCTTCCGGGGCTGAGCCTCTTCGTACTGTGTGTCTTACTCTAAGAGTGAGATATCTGCAGGTGAAAGAATATGAGGTTAATGATCTGGGGTTGTCGGGTATCTCTCTCCCTTTCCCTTCCTCGCTTTTCCGTGGAGCCCCAAGGTCAACGTGCTCACCTTAGATAGGTGAATGCTGGACTCTCCATCTGCGTCTGGTGCAGGGTGCCGTTGCCAGTTCCTTCACTGGATGAAACGTAGGCCTCTTGACATCAGAGGATTGCTACCGTCGTTAACTGCAGGAGCGGTGAGTTTCCGGACACCTTTTAAGTCCTTACAGTCTTTAGGTGCGTGGGCACGTTAATGTGGAACAGGGCTCTGTATAATGCTTTTTCTATTTGTCTTGCAGGGCTCTTGAGGTAGAAGATGGTGTGAAGAAAGCCGAAGTTCGAGCCAGAGTCTTGAAATGACGCGCTTGGAAATGCGTAAGTAAAGGCCGGAGTATTTGCAGGCGCCCTATGGTGGCGGGGGCGATGGCGCGTAAGTAAAATACCTGTCTAATGTCTCTTCTTTTGTCTTTCAGGTGCAGGATTGCAGCGTTGAAGAAAACCGGAATTCCCAGAGTGCAGGCGGAGGAGCAGCGTGAAGAGATGGTAGCTGCCGATGGATCCAGGTAAGGAAAGCGCTGCGCGTGAAGGTTGCCGTGCTAACCTGTTATTTCTTGTCTTTGCAGGTGCTACTGAAGGCTGGATACAGGAATGGTAAGCATTTGTTCTTGCAGGTTCAGGATCGGAAAGAAGAAAACTGGAACAGACACGGTGAGCGTTCTGCTGCAGATGCAGAATAACGCGAAGCACGTTTCATCAATCGGGTGTGGTTTAAATAGCCTTGGAGTGATGAGGCGTCTTCCTCCACGGCCTCGCCCTAGTAAGAAAAGAGTTCCTGTTCCAGAAGAGTTCCAGTGTTGTATCCAGGGAGTGGAGCTTGCCCCACCCAGGTAAGAAAGTAGTCCCGGCTCACAGAGGATTTCTATGTGGCTGGTAAGTAAGCAGCATGGTCTGCTGCAGGTAAGTCCACCCAAGCATCTTTATACAAATTATGAGCCCGGCGCTTCAAGTGCCGGGACCAGTGACTTTGATGAGCCTGGTGCCACCGGCGCCAGGACAAGGTCCAAAAGGTCCCAGTGGGGACCGGCTGGTGCCTAGGATGAAGGTTAGGGGCCTGCTTCCAAGGACGTTGGGCTGGTCCTAGCTCCTTGGAAGCAGTGATCATGACAGTTGCGGTCTTCAAAACGCTGGGCACCGTGCGTATGAGAAAGAATCCTTCCTCTGCTTGCTCTCTCTTTGGAAGATCTTGTGTTATTTGTGCTGCGAGGGCCACTTCAGGGCCTGTTTTCCGGTTCGGCAGTCGCTCTGTGTAGCACCGCATGTGAAAGTTTCCTGAAGCTTTGCTGGGCCGAGGGGGGCTCGTATTTCAGGGGTGGTTTCAGGACGAATTCTGATCCGATTTTCTTCGGGATTTCAGTCAGAGGACGAGGGGGACCTTCCTGTGTCTGTCACTCGATTGCATCCAAGGCGGGGGGGAGGGAGCTTCAAGTGGGGGCTCAATCAACTTAACGGGGCCGTGGTGGCGGAGCTCACGCAGGGACCATGTTCGTCTCTGCCCCACCCCTAGTGGCCAGTACCCTTTTGAGTTGAACTAAGAGTTTTGCTGCTTTTTGTCCTATAAACTTGGAACTTTGTTTTATATCTTGGAAAAGGATTGAGACCTTGGGAAGGGAGTCAATCCCTCAGGTAAAGATATCAACTACAATTGAACTACAATCCATTGTCCAGAAGAAGGGAGTCACAACAGGAGCTGTATCTCTCGAATCTCTCGAATTCGTTGAAGAGCAAAGAAAACACTGATGCATCTGGTCTCTATGCACAGTGACACCCAATAGTCATAGTCTACCGCAACCCTCTCTCTCGCAGCCCATAGCAGCTTGGACAACGAAATTGGGCAAAAAGGTGCTTTGAAGTGCAAGGTAGGACTCCCTACCTTTTCGAGGTAAAAGTCGATGCAGCGATGCTCCTGCCCGGGCGCCAAGAATTGAGCTGACAGTCCGCTGGATGGCCCAGGGACACTTCCTAACAAGTACTATTGCAGGGCAGCCAGGAGGCGTCGAGAGTGATTATTCTCACCACTCCAAAGGTTCGAAAAAACCTTTGCAGGTCTTCTGAGATTGAGGGCAAAGCAGGGCTCTACTGGGACAACACCAGGCTCAGGGTGCCAACCTTCTTCAGAACGTCTCTGAATAGTCCTTTGTTCTGCTCAGCTCTTCAGGATACTTGGCTTCGTTCACAGGTTCATTTGGACCTGTTGCTGATCTGCTGGTCCGCATTCAGGACCCCTCCTCATACCCACAAGTTTGGCGAGTGCTCACACCCAACAGGCCAATGACAAGATCTGCCCTACTCATGCACGCCAGAAGGGGTCCAATCAGGCACCACTGGGGCTCTTAAGTTCTCGTGCAGACCAGACATCCTGGCACGAGTAGTGTGGATTGCGACCAGACAGTCCCAATTCTCTTCCTGGGTACAGACACAGGTGACCTGCAGTAGCCCACAAAAGAAGCAGCTTTCACAGGCAAATGCATGCCCAAATAAGGAAGTCCCGGGTCACGAAGACCAGGGAGAAGGCCAACGGACAAAATGGCCAAAGGAATAGACAAAAGACCTCGTGGCACAGCCATGATGGACAGTAGCCACAGTCATGAGCCAAACGCAGTAAGCGCAGTATGGCTTGGTAAGAAGTTATCAAAACACACAAAAAGCTTCTGCTGCCACCAATTCATTCCTATGTACATTGTCCAGTCACCAAAAAAACCTTATTCGATGAATAGGGCTCCAAAAAGCAAGGGCTCCATTTACGAGGTACAGTAATGTACTTTGTGCAATGATAAAATGTTACCAAAGTGGCAACAAAGTCGAAAGACTAAGAGAAAAAAGGTTCTCGGTGCTGACGGCCTGAATGAAGCAGTGTCATTTTCCCCCGTAACAATGAGCCAAAGCCCAGGGGAGCGCAGCTCAGGGCTGTGTTCCACTGGCAAAAGTCAGGTCAGGATACTTTAACAAAAGCAAAACGTTTGGGGGGGTCCACAAGTATAGAGGGAAAGTTGCTTTTACAGACATTTTCCCCTAACACTCACCCCTCCCAGACTAAGGAGAGGGGGAACTAATGCACCCCTGGATGAGTCTCATGTTCAGGTCGGTTAAACACTCTGGACAACCCATCAGCATTACTATGTTGGTCACCTGGCCTGTGCTTAATAGTGAAGTCAAAGCCTTGGAGGCTACTGGACCATCTGAGCAATTTAGGATTCTTATCCTTCATGTACAACAGCCACTTTAAGGACATATCTTCATTCTGCACAGTGAAATGGGTCGCAAAGAGGTAGGGCCTCAGCTTCCGAAGGGCCCACACTATGGAAAAACATTCCCTTTCTACTGCGGACCACCTTAGCTCTGTTCTTATGCTGGTGACTGATGAAATCAATAGGGTGTTCCCTGCCTTTCTCATCTAGCTGTGAAAGAAATGCACCCATCCCAGTGTGAGAGGCCTCTATCTGCACAATAGAATATTTACAGTAGTCAGGGGCCCCGAGGACAGGGGCCAGGCACAGTGAGTCCTTCTCATAATCCTCAGTCCAAGAGATCTTATAGGGTTTCTTTGGAGTGGTGAGGGCAGTCAGGGGGAAGCTATGGCACCATAGTCTGCCATGAAGTTCCTTTAATACCCAGTGATGCCCAGGAAGGCCCTCACTTTGGTTTGGATTGTGGGAGTAGACCAGTCTTGTACTGCGTGTACCTTACGGAAAAGAGGCAAAATTCTACCTCTACATGCCCAAGGTAGACCTGACCAATTTGACACTTGCTGGCATTTATGATCAGGTGGGCCTGCTGAAGAGCCTGCAACACTATCCCTGGGTGTCTCATGTTCTCCCCAAGTAGGGCTGAAGACTGCTATATCATCCAGATATGAAATTCGGAATTAATCCAACCAATTCAGAAACATGGTTGAATGTGGCAGGTGCATTCTTTAGTCCAAATGACAATACCCTGAACTGGTAAAGCCATTCTGGGGTGGAGAATGCAGTCTTCTCCTTGGCAACTTCTGCAAGGGAAATTTGCCAATACCCAGCAGTGAGATGATGAGATCAAAAGTGCGAAGATACTTGGAAGCACCCAGCTTGTCTACTAATTTGTCTGTTCTTGAGGTGAGTCTATTCCAGGGGTAAGTGTTAATTGCTTCTGTTGAGCCTTACCACCTCCCGTGGTTGTGCAATGAGTACTGCTGTGTATTTGTTATTCATGAGTATGTGAATCCATGCCAGATGCCATGCTGGAGAATGTTTAAGTTACTTACCTGTAACTATTGTTCCCTAGCATGGATTCACATGTGAACCCTCTCTCTGGCCCCTTTGTGGCTGGTCATACTGCCACTTTACGTGCTTACCAAATCTGAAGATGGCTGCCAGAGGCAGGGCTTTGGGAGAGGACTGCCATTGGGTGGGGGCAGTATGACCCAGAGGACAATGATTGGTTTAGAGGAGAAATGCATTTTTAAAGTGAAAGTTTTTTCTTTTACAGAGGATTCAGAGTCTGACGACAGGGAATATTCATGAGCATTTGAATCCATGCCAGACCCATGCGGGAGAACAATAGTTACAGGTAATTTAAACCTTTTATAACTGACTGTCTAAGCTGAATTATTGTGTGTTGCTATATGGGGACTGATTGGGGCCCCTGACAATGCTCACATGCTTGTCAATATGACCCATTCCAATTTGTTGGTGCTAATCCAGTCCTGGGTTTTTCTTTGCATTCTGGGACTTGTAGTCTGAGTATCATAATGGGAAAGATGGAACTAAAAGTCCCAGAATGCAAAGGTAAAAACCAGGACTGGATAAGCACCTACAGATTGGAATGGGTCATGTTGGCAAGGTTCCATGTGTTAAAATCGTGGCAAAAATGGCTGTGGACACAAAATATCGCGGCAAAAAGGCAGTGGTTTTGCCACCGCAATCCATCTAAAGGATACAGGGGACACCCCGGACCCACTATACCATTTGTCCCATTTAAGGTGAGCGGGGGACACCCCCGCAACCCCCACTCCCCTTAAATGGTTTAATGGGGTACTTTGGAAAGTACGGCTCACACACTCTGAGGCTAAGCCATGACTGTTCTACACATTAACTTGATTGGGTAAACTGTCAGTCTCGCGGTTCACCATAACTAGGGTGGACTCCTAAAATCTAAGGCATAGAGTGTGAAGGGCTTTGCCAGAGATTTTGGGAACTCATAGTAGCTTTGCAAGTATTCATTTACATCTCTGAAAGAAGGATTATAGTGGGGGATAGGGGAATTTCACATATAGGTCAACAAATAGCACAACTTTGAGAGGATTGCCATTTTTGCTAATGCTATCCTTCCACCCAGAGCAACTGACAGGAAAGAACATGGTTTCTGGGGACTGGAACAGTGCTAGAAAACAATGCCAGATATGAGGAGGATCTTAAAGGTAGAGAGGCATTTCTGCAGCAGAGCACTTACCCTTTCTCTGAACTTGAGGTTCTCTGCAGAGCTCCTCAGGAGTGTAGACACGGCCGCAATAACCTTGCTGTTTCCATTGGTCAGCAAGAGACTCAGGGCCTTGAGCCCCTCTCTCTGAATCCGGCTTTCGGGCACTCGCTTCAGAGCCTTCAGCACCACATCCTGGTCATCAGAGTTTAGGTTCTGCACAAACAGGACTGCAGCGAGAAAGATAAGTAGATACATTAGTCTTCTTAAGAAATGTTATACACAGATACCAGTGGCATGTATAAACCATCACTCCAATCTAGTCTGGCCATTCATTGGCTCCAGTAACTTCATTTTTGAAATCACACTATGACATTTTGTCTGTCCTAAGCATTTTACAATTTTATTTCTAAATGTTCCTCCACAACCCCTGCTGGGAAGTTTTTCCAGGCTTTTAGTACCGTTTGTGTAGAAAGGAACATCCTTGTACATAACAAGATTTTTTTTTTTAAGAGCTTTTAATTTAATTTAATATATAGACATGGGTACATAGTTTGCATTCAGCACAAGCCCCCAAAGAGAGGTACATAAAAGCAAGAGGAAACATAGGTCATCAAATAATGAACATAAGTCTTCACTTAATCTACACCTATGTGACACATTCATAACACACAATACTGCATATATGAACATTTTACTTCTATCTGGGTGACATGGATAATGCAGAAAAGGTAGACATGCGAGTAAGGACGGGGAGACTAAAACCATATAATACCACACAACTAATAACACATTTTAGATGAACAATTCATTAAATCGATACCAGCTGTCCTCAAAGTTCCTGCATATTTCTCCTAAACTTTCGGTATAAATCTGAATACCTCCCCAAGGCATGTTTCACGACAGGTTGTTTCGAGACAATAGGGCAGCTAAAATATCACCTTATTGTCTGCCATATGTATATGCCAGTCCTTTAAATATCGCTGGCATGTCTGTTTTCTCCCTCTACTATATTCATAACCCACAGATATTTTACTATCTGCCACATCTTTACTCTTCTCAACATCTGAATTTCTCAAACCTGGGTTTCAAGACCCCTGTGGGGTCAACAAAAGGCTCTAAATGTTCATGATAACAACGATGAATCGGATGGAGCCTTATACAGATTATTTTGGCACCCCAGTATTCAACTTCTGTGTGCTCAGAGTGAACTTCATTCATGTTCAAATCAGATGAGAATGAGTTAAATAATTAACCTTTTTGTTTTTCCTCCCCATACAACTTGCTTCGTTGTTCAAGTATTTGGTCTTCTATTTTGTCATTCCGGTCTTCCAAAAATGAGCTTTCATGAAGTCTAGGACAGGTGACGTTGGCTGGCTTACCTGTGTCTCGATATTTATACATTATGGTAGTGACCAGACCACAGGTATCGGAAGCAGAGGTCTCATGTAGGAAGACGGCAATATTTCACTGTTAAATCACTGTCCAAGCGCACGTTTGTGTAGGTGACTATTAAGGCAGTTATTGTACCACCCTATGTTGAGGACGCTACAACAACCAACCCCACGTAGGAGGCTAAAACACCTGATAAGAAAGGGAAGTTAAACCTCTCAAACGTGTGTAGCGTGTTCAGAGCGACAAAACTCAACTCAGTTAGGGGTAGTAGTTGCACTGATGCACAATTAGTCCACACAATCTAATCTAGAAAATACACCACACTGGTATACTGAAAAAGAAACCCTTCATTACAGTTACTCATGTAAAATCTATCAAATAATAGTACTTTGAGTAGTAATACACAGTATTAAAAGCAGATAAACCTGTAAGCAAATGTGCCTGCTGTTTAAGGCAACATTCTGTGCAGTGCAATGAAATACAAGTTTCAACTTCTTTCTACACTTTTATTTTAAAATAAAAGTATAGCAACAGTAAAACAATTTTAGAAAGTAGAGGAGCACCGCTCCCGCCCACTTCGACCACTGCTCTACTAACCCCAGTGCCAATATGTGGTCCCTCTTATCATAGGTGACCACCCAACATAAAACCACAGGAGCAGGAAACCATAAACCCTAGCAAGTAGGTAAGTGTTAGAGAATTGGTGCAGTCACACTGTGTGAGACTACACAACACGTATCTGCTTGGTGTTAGGTAACCCACCTTTTGGTATAGGTCTGTACTAAACAAGGTGGTAGCTTGACTGAGCAGCCAGGCCGATCTCAAAAGGGGTAAATGTGAGCTGTACAATTGAAATTCGTAAATACAAGTAACCAAGTAACACTTACACTCAAGGTTACAGTTATAAATAGTTATTTATTTAACTTCAGTTTTAAATAAGCATTCTTTAAAAAGACAATTCAAATATACTTCAAAATTACTTTCCAGAATCAAAAACAAGTTAGTGGATAATCTTTACAGCTACACCCTGAGGTGACTTCAACTACAAGGACAGTAATGGCATTTATATGACACTAGTATACTTTGTGGATTCTGAGTTTGCAGAAAGGAAAGGTTAGGTAAATAAAAAGGTCGAAACAGTTTATCTGTAAATGTGAGGACAACTAAACTCCTTCAATGAAGTCTAGATAATCCTTTCCCAGCAGTACCAGTATACTGCCAACCCAATAATCAACTAACCCCCGATGCCTTTGACTCATGGCTCAACACCTCACTAATGCGGCTCACACCCTCGTGCAAACCATCAGCACGCCGGGGCCTGTTCCCTAGATGGTTCACACCTGAACTGAAGACCACTAAACAACTGTGTAAATACCTAGAACACAAATGGCGGAAAGACGAAACCCCCCTGAGCAGATCCATCTTGGCCCGGCACCTTCATCAGTACAAGGCCGAAATCCGGAAAGCAAAAAAAGCCCATTACAACTCCCGAATCCTAAACTGTAAAAACCCCAGCAAAGAACTTCACAAAATCATCACCGAATTCACCAAACCATCATGCACTACCACCGTCTCGTCCCCCTCACAATCACTGTGCGACTCACTCTCTCTCCACTTTTACACCACAGCACTCGAAAGAACAAATGCTCTAACCAACAAACTAACACTCCTACACCCACCAGGCAATCCATCCCCCATACTGCCAAACCCACCACCTCTGACCAATACCCAACCAACATTCGACTCCTTTAGTCCAATATCCCCCAATGAATTTCTCAAACTTCTCTCTGCCCGCAAACCAGCCGGCTCTCCGCTAGACCCTTGCCTGGCCACAACCCTCAAAGACATTTTTTCGCTTAAACCTGCGCAGGAGAACACGCAAGATACATCATATATGACTCCCTTTCCTCTGGAATTTTTCCTGACGCATTAAAAACGTTTCATGTCAAACCTCTAATAAAATAACCTTCCCTCGATCCTCTCGAGCCCAAAAACTACCGCCCCATCTCAAACACCAGGTTCCTTGCCAAACTCATCGACCGAACCGCCTACTCCCAATTAAATGCCTTTGTCTAAGCCAACAATCTCCTAGACCCCGCACAATCAGGTTTCAGAGCCCGACACGGAACTGAAACCACCCTAACCTCAATCTGGGATGACCTTAAAAACACGGCTGACTCCGCGGGATGCGCCGAGTTAATCCTTCTTGACCTATCCGCCGCCTTCGACACAATCAATCACTCAATCCTCCTTGACCGCCTCCACTCCCTAGGAATTCGTGGAACCGCTCTCAAATGGATAGCTTTGTTCCTCAAAGATAGGTACCAAATAACGCTGCTCTCCACCTACTCCTCCCAAGCCCTCCTGTTCAATCTCTACATGGCCACCCTGCCACGAATAATTCATACACACAACATCCTGTGTTACAACTACGCTGATGACACTCAACTAATTCTAAAAATCCTGAACTCAAAGCCCAACTGCCGACCTGACCTCGCTGCCTGCCTCCTCGACAGAGCTCTGGATGACCACAAACCACCTCCTGTTAAACCCCACCAAAACCAAAATCATGGTATGTGGCAACTCCGAACTTCTTCCACATCCAATACCCTGGCCATCTGCCACAGGCAACTCACCTACTCCCTCTATTTCAGTAAAAAACCTTGGATGCACCCTAGACTCTGACCTAACACTCTCGCGCCAAGTCAACAACGTCTCAAAGTCCTGCCACTACCACCTTAAACCTCTTAGGCGCATCTTTCCATACCTCTCATTTCCCAACAGACTCTTTGCGGTCCAATCAATTGTTATATCAAGACTGGACTACGCTCACCCCCTCTACCTCGGAGTTCACGCATACCAACTGAATGAACTACAAAGAGCACAAAACGCGGCAGCCAAACTGCTAATAGCGCTCGGCCCGAGAGACCACATCTCCTCAGCCCTCAAAACTCGGCACTGGCTTCCAGTCGCCCGAAGGGTGACCTTCAAAATCTTATGCATTTCTCACTGAGCACTGCATAAAACTGGACCTCAATATATTCAAGACAAACTAAAACCCTATCACCCTCCACATACTCTAAGATCAAGCTCAGTAGGCCTCCTAGTCATACCTAATGATATGATATGGCATTTGTAACGCGCCTATACACAAGTGTTTCGAGGCGGGGGCAAGGGGGAACAAGGGGAGACAGACAACGATCCTACTAGGCCAGGTGTCATTCAGATCGCGCAAGTGCAAGGGTAGAGGGAAAGGGAAAAGTGCAGGGGGGGGAAGGTAGAGGGAAAAGTGCAGTACAGGGTTATAGCATACAGGATAAATAACAAGGGCCAGCTGGTGGCAAGTGCGAGGTAAGTGTAGACAAGTGCTGGGAAGGGGGGCTGTAGGGATACAGACACAGTCCCGCAGTGCAGGGGTTGCCAGGGAGGCACTACAGGGGAGAGTGGCTGGGCCAAGGACCGAGAACGGTGAGTGGCCCAGTTGCAGATTCAGTAAAGTTTCAGTAATTTTAGCAGGGGAGAGGGGGAGAGAAAGCAGAGGCAAAGAGGAAGGTTTTGAGGTGCTTCCGGAACCGGAGATGGTTCTCCTCAAGTGACTCTAAAACAAACTCAGTCAGGCTAGGCGGATCATCATTCTCAGCCTTGGCCCCCACGCTGTGGAACACACTCCCACCCCACATCCGCCTCACTGAAGACCTCAGGTCTTTCCGCAAATTACTGAAAACTTGGCTCTTCCCCTAAAAACCGACCCCGTACTCAAACCAACTCAATCTGAATAACAGCATCTCAATGAAAGCATCTCACAAAAAAGAATAAATAAATGAATGAAAAAACTGATAGATCTTAATACTAACAAGACAAATAACATTACAACATCAAGATCCAAGCAAATAATTGACAAAATGACCTCTAACGTAAACTAAAAGGACAAACAGAATAGAATGAGTAAATTAGAGCAA
This sequence comes from Ambystoma mexicanum, assembly GCF_040938575.1. Lineage (NCBI taxonomy): Eukaryota > Metazoa > Chordata > Amphibia > Caudata > Ambystomatidae > Ambystoma > Ambystoma mexicanum. Next base: position 1,056,104,857 of record NC_090921.1, on the reverse strand, counting down.
AGCAGTGAAGTGGATAAAAAGAATAAAGCGTACGAAAACAGTAATGCAGTTCAAATTAATGAAATGGATGTAATGATTACAAATGGACGAAATGAATAATAAGAGGATAAAAGATGAATACAGGAGACTGATGAGTACACTGACAGATGGCATGGAATGTATGAGTGCATGGCATAAATGGAAAGTACAGAATATACGATTTGAGTACATGTGATGGGTGTAGTGCATGAGACAGATGGAGAGCACAGAACCGATGGAGTGCGTATGACAAATGACATGGGCTGAACCGATAATGCAGGATAAATGAATGAAGTGAGTTGAGCGGATAAAGTCGGCAGACTGGATGAAGCGCGTAGAGCAGATGAGTGCGCTGAGCGGATGAATGCGTTGAGCAGATGAGTGTGTAGAGCGGATAAGTGGCAGAACATATGAGTGTGTAGAGTGGATGAGTGTGTAGAGCGGATGGATGCATTCAGCGGATGAGTACGTAGAGCGGATGAGTGCGCAGTGTGGACGAGTGCGTAGAACGGACGTGTATGTGGAGCCGATGAGTGTATAGAGCGGATCAGTGCGTAGAACAGATGTGTGCGTGGAGCGGAAGGGTGCGTGGAGCGGAAGGGTGCGTGGAGCGGAAGGGTGCGTGGAGCGGAAGGGTGCGCAAAATGAATGAGGGCATCGAGTGGATGAGAGCCTGGAACAGATAAGAACGTAGTGCAGATGTAGGTTGTGGTGCGAAGGTATGTTGTATGAGTGGTTAATAGAGAGGAGCGGATGTATGCTGTCAAATAGATTTAAGGTGTTGAGAGGATGTAGGGCGTGATGGTCTCGAACAAACGTAGGATGTTGAGCGGATGTAGTGTGCGGTGGTGTTCAGCCATTGTAGGGTGTTGAGCAGATAGAGTATAGTGTGGGTGCGGAGCATATGTAGAGTGTGCAGCGGGTATTGAGCGCGGAACGGGTGTAGAGGGCGGAGCTGGTGTAGGGGGCGGAGCTGGTTTAGGGGGCGGAGCAGGGAGCGAATGCTGAGTGCGGAGCGGGCAGAGAGCATGGAGTAGGTGTAGAGCGTGGAGCAAACGGGTGATGTATGTGGATGAACGGATGAAGTGGTTGGAAGGAATGGATATAGTTAAGGGAGGAAACGGGTAGTGGGTGGCAGAAACGGAGAATGGATCTAGAAGAACGGGCAATGTATATAGATGAGACGAGTAAAGTATGAGGAAGGAACGGGTGAAGTGTGTGGACAAAATGGGTCAAATATTTTGAATAGAACGATTGAAGTATGTGGATGGAATGGGTGAAGTGGTGTTACGTTCACCTGGTATCCACGGGGACGCCACCCAGCCAGTTGGTTGTTGGTGCCCTTCCCAATGATTCCCTGGAGTGGTCTCGGTGTCGATGGGATTTCGCCTGGAAATGAAGACTATATTAGGACTGGGCTACCAAGGTAAGTTTTCTCCCACCTCCCTTGTGTTTCCAGCCCCTCCAGGTTCTCTTCTAACCTGGTTGTCGGAATCAGTGGGCTCTCCGTCCTGCTCTCTGGGCAGGGGCGCGTTGTCTTTTGTGGGCGCGGGGGGTCCAGTTACTTCACTGACTGCTGCCCTTGTAGTGTCTTTCAGGTAGGTCTTATTGCAATTGATGGCGTCGTAATTCTTGCATGCCTTTTCTCTGTTCTAAATGTCTCTTTTTTTTATCTCCCTACGAGCGTGGAGTGTCCGCTTGGAGAACTGGATATGCAGGTTCTCACCGGAAGATGATAGCGCGCAATAGCGCTATGATGCGGTAAGGAGGTGCTTTGCGTAGCGCAGCAATGTCTTGTCCTCACTGACCTGTGCTTTTCTCTTTTCGTAGGTCGCGGTGAGTTCCCAGCGCAGATGGAGTTCCGGAGCTATGCCGGCCGAAAAGCAACCAACCAGGTAAGTCTTTAAGCGCTTTGTGGTTGTAATGTCTCCACTACCTCCTTTAATGATGTCTTTCTCCTTTTCTCAGGTCCTTCGATCCGGGCGGTGAACTCCACCAACAGAGCTGCCCAGGAGCTGCGAGCAGCGAAGGATGATGAATGCAGGTAAGATTCTGCTGCTAACTATGTTCTTGGTTTTTCTGCAGGTCCGGAATTCACCAGGCTCGTGAGAAAGCTGGACACGGTAAGCGTCACGTTGCTAGAAGCAAAGTAACGCGAAGCATGTTGTCTTGTTCGGGTGTGGTTTAAATGGCCACTGTAAAGTAGTCCAGGTAAAGTAGTCCCTAGGCCACCACACCCAAAACACTAGACCGCATAGCTTGGTTCTAGGAATCAAGCTATGTGGATGCCTCCATGTTGGCTGAAAGCCTAAATAAAGTAGTTCCTCTTTCCTTACTGATGAGCCTGGTGCCAAAGGCGCCAGGACTGGCCCCAAGAGGGCCTGAGAAGTGGATGTCAGGCCTTATTGGTGATCCGAGCCCTGATTCCACCTGGCCAATGGGCTTGCCAGTGGGGATCAGGGCTGAGGGTCGTGACAAGTGGATCGATTAAATGAAAAATGTAATTAGAACGAAGGAAGTATGGAAGTATGGGGTTGGAACAAGTGTAGTATGTGAGTGGAACGAATAAACTGGGTGGAATCGGTGAACCAGGTGAAATGGATGACCCAGGAGAAACGAGAACGAATGGAGTACATGGAACTATCGGAGGGGCCCGATCTCAAACACAAAATCTAAACCACCATATCACACCTCCACGCTTACTCTCTTCTTTACACCACCACTCAACTAGAACACAGCGATACTATGACACCATTCGGTATAGCTGTTCTCATACCATCATCTGCCTCATACTCCACATCACTCTAAACACTGCTGGTTACACACCCTCCAGCCTAGGGGTTCCCCTCAGGCTTAACGCAGCCAGAATCGGTCTGGATAAAAACCTGCCAGAACGAACACATACTCCTGATCTCTCAACCACCACACCTACCGCTAAGAAGCAGCTAATACACAAATGCCACACCAGCTGCACACCTATCCGGTGCTCACATGCACCTTTGACTCTCTCTACTGACTTGAACTTCGGTTCCCGAGGGCGTTCAACCTACCAGTACCTCGAGACCATACCAATGGTACATAAGGCGCTATATAAATACAAAGTAACATAACATACAACAAGCTACCACCTATGAGGGAGAAACAACATCAAAGTCAATGGAGTAGAAGCATGGCTTCAGGGAGCCAGGACAGGCAAAGTCATTTGGGACACAGTATATGGATCTGAAGCACTTATTAGATAAAAGTCTTGCACAAAGTTAGAGAGTTTCATAAAAATCACTGTAGGGACACAAGCTGTAAAGCCTGTGGGAAGAGAGTTGAAGTCAACTCGATAAAGGTAAGCCAATGCAATTCTCAAGTGAGAAAAGCGTGGCTACAGTCAATAAGGTAAGTTCCTCAAGCCTTAACAGTACCTCTGGTTAGAAGAAGAGTGGTTCAGCTGGATTCCGTCTTGCTACAGCGGTGCAGACCCTGGTTCCTGAGCCTCAGTCGTGGGGACAAGGAGGATGGCTCGAGGGCTTCTGCGGCCGTACCGGGAAGTCACCGGCAACTACATTCTCTTTTCGGTTCAGCAGCACTTTGCGGTTTCAGCGCTTAGCAAACAGCACTGATGCGGATCTCGGACACCGGTTGGACTATCTTTGCTCCCTCTGTCCTGCACTCTGGTGAGGGGACTATGGATCTGGAGGTCCTGCTTCTGTAGGGTCCTTAGGAGGCTCCTGGAGCTTTTAGCCGGATTCGTTCCGCGGCAGACGTTGCACTCGACACTTGGCATTGGGCTCCCGCAGCAATGGAATGGCACATTAAGTCGGGGATGGTAGTCCAGTGAGTTTGTCTCGGGGTTAGTTGGTCCCACTAACCCAAGGGGAGAAGCTGTTCCACCCGGAGCTTCTCTGTCGAGGTAAAAAAGGAGGTCAGCACAGTAGCACCGGGCAATTCAAAGGTCCAGGAGGTTGCAGCAAGCTTCGTTCACGGTTTCTTCGTCAGGTTTTCTCCAGTGGTCGACTGCCTGTAGTCCAAAAACCCTCGCCTTATAAGCAGGTTTTTCCCATTCATGCACAGCCTAGGCTGTCAATCACACAACAGGGTGGCTGTCCTAAAAGGACATACATCCAGCCAATCAGGACTAGTTTCATTCAGGAATTCCTAGAGACAAAGGACAGGGGAGTTTCGGGACCCCCCCTCACATCCTGTCCTTAAAGACACACTGGAGCCAGGGGCGGGCTTCAGTGCTAAAACCCGCCAGAGGCAAGACAAACAAAGGGCTCAAACCTGTCTCAACGAACAGAGTAAAAGCCAGGAAAGACTTCACAGACAATGGTGAAAAAAGAAGACTGGGGCCATTTTTGACAAAATGGTCACGCATGGGTGCTGTACTGCAGCTGAGGGTTCAGCCTGCGGTAGAAAAGCCCAATGGTAGGAAAAATTAAACCAGCCATTTAAAGTAATGAGGGTAACAGAAAAATGTTACACCGTAAAGTAGGATAAGAGGCCAATAGGTAACCCCCAGTACTCCATATAAGATGATGTGCGCTGAATCTACAAAGAGAAAAGGTAAGTGAAGTAAATTTCACTTTACTATTCTTGGGAACTGTAGTTCACACAAGAAAAGGTATTTAAACCTTATGAGAAGTCTAAAGGATTTGTCCGTGACACTGCACTGAAGGTGCTGTGCATCACCATACAAAAAGCTGATGCCTTTGGAGTTTATCAAGACTCCAAAACAGTGAAAACACAAAGATCCCAATCAGGTAAAAACACATGAGAGTGAGAAAAAGGTCCCACTCACTGAGGAGTTAAAATTAAAAAAGTCCTAAATCCAGCAAAAGAGTTGGGGGGTCTCTAAGGTGGGTGGAATTTAGCACTTAAATGAAAATTCTCCCTTACACTAAGCACCCAGTAGTCTGCACACCCAAGTGCAGTGTCCTAAAGACACATCCCAAGCCTACTACATGTGGAAAGTCTGTGGCGTGATGGAGCAAGGAGGCTGGCAAGGTGTTATCATTTAGGCTATAGACTTTCGTTCAAATAAAGAAAATAACCAGCCTCTCCCTAGTTCTAGAGAGGATTTCCCTACCTTAATACAGAACACCGGTGCTCATCCGGATGCAAGTAAAAAAACAATAAACCGTCCTCTGGTCCAAGCCAACTACGTTATCCCTGCCAGTAAGAATTAAACCAAATAGGATCTAATGAATTTCTTATCAAAGCCACCATGAGAATGGCTCCCTTCTCTTGATGAAACCATCCAGTATTAAGCTGACTTAACAGCAGTCTGATTTACCAAATTCACCTGGACCAGGAGAATAACTCCCTTCTCCTGGTCTATCTGGAAGAGTTTTGGAGACTGTTCCTTAATAGTCCTTTGTACAAGTCTTTAGAAGTCTCTTTATGTCCTCCCAAGGATTTGCGAACAACAGAATTCAGGCTTTATGAACTCTTCATCTTGTTGGCACTTTGTCAGGACTCTTTGTATATTGACTATTCGGGAGATTACTCCGACAGTTCTTGGCCCTTTTGATATCTTTCACAGGTGTTGGGTTTTCCACTGTGACGAGGGAGTTCAATGTCAAGGCACTCTTAAGATGTATGGTTTTTTGTGTCACCACTGTGATGAGAGCTCTCACACCAAGGAATAATTGACTCTGTCTCTGGGTATGACTACTATGATGAGGGAAATCACTCCAGATGAATACTTGACTCTTGGGCTCCCTGGACCCCACCCAGCTTTCCTGCGACTCCCGTTACGTGTATCTTCACTGGTTCTACCCGGATCTCAGGTCGCCGTAGGTTCTGCATGGATTCTGAGTGTATACCCGTTTTCCTCTTCGGTCTGTGCGGTTCTATGAAGTCGCTGTTGCGGCAGTCTCTGCATGTTTTATGGACCACACGGTCCACGTCAGAGAGGCCATGTCACCGCTGGATTCTCCTTGCTTCTGCAGCATGACGGGTTTGCTCTGGCTTGTGAGGCTCCTTGCTTCTTCCTCCTCAGAGACAGACAGTCTCTGGATGTTTTGGGAAGTGACGGTTTGAATTGCCCAGGCCTTGCAGGACAGAGGCCAGCTTCCCTTGCTGCTCCTGAACACAGCTAGTCCTTCGTCAGTCTTTACTTTATATTGCCGGAACCGCTTCAGCGTACGTCAATGTTTGTCGTCAATGCCTCTGAAGTTATCTTCATGCCTCCTGGTGGCCACCTAGTCACAGTACTTTGGATATCCCTTCTACTGTTGTTCTGTATGTTTCTTTGGTTCTTCTTCATCTCAGTCTTACAGGTGAGATAGTAGAGACTTCACAATAACACACAGTAGTAGTTTCAGGTTGGGAGGAAAAAGGAGTCAACAGGGCCATGGCTTCTGAACACCAGGCTTTAGGGATGTCTTTAGCAGGATGGGAGTCTGTATCCCCACGAGGGGAGTCTCTCTCTCCATGAGGTCCGCCCACTTTTTACCAACCCCAGGCAGACTAATGGGTAGCAGCCTCACCCCCGCTCTAGGAGGCAATGGCTCCCCTCTGGGGAGAAGTGATGAGATCCTATGAATTGTCACAGGTCCTAGACCTCATAGTCAGCACCTACCACATGCGGTAGGGTGTAGGATAGAAAGAGAAAATACAACTTTATCCTCAGACAAAATAGATTTACTATCTAAGGCCCAAACCAAAATTCACCATAAGGTTATACTTCCTAGAGCCCGGTTTCCCACCACTAATGCACATTAGCCACAGAGAGGATGAAACCCTAGTAAACTATAGCAAAAGCTTCCAAGAATCAAACATTTTAGTAACAGTTACCTTCCTACTAAGCTTCATGGAAAAATACACACATTTACCATTGCATAAATAAAATTACCATTGCATAAATAAAAGGGATGACTTTAAAAACAGACAGAAAATCACAAGTAAGTACTGAAATGATGAAACTTGGTCCAGAGATCACTGAGCCAAAAGGGGATTCAGGAAAAATGCCCAAGGGCAGGTTAGTAACCCAGAGTCACTCCAGTGCCAATTCACAGTTCCATGGGAAGAAATGGGAAAAGTTAAAGGCCCATCCACACTACTGGAGGCAAGTCTTCTCTACCTCACAGGTGCAGAGGCTGCGATGATCAACCCCAGGGAAGGCAACAGGAGACCCCAAAGAAGGGTTGCATAGGTTGGAAGATGGACCCCAGAAGAAGTTGCAGAACAGGACTCCCCCCAATGGAAGTCTATGTGAAAATGCGGTTAGGACACTGCTCCCAGGAATCTCAACCACAGACCAGGGGTACACCTAGGGGGGAGTATCCTGAATAATCATCCTTATCAGGTCCCCAAGGTAGGTACTCACATTGGTAGTGTGAGGTGAGAATCAGGAGATCAACAAGGAGGCATGATTTCCGTGACTTATTGTTTCCTCAAAATAAAAAGGACAATTCTTTGCCTACACCTATACATCCATGCCTGTTGCTAAATTGGAATGAGCAAGATGTTGGGATGTCTAAAGATAAATGAAGGATACCACAGCCTGTGGTGGGCGCTTGCCATACACCTGAGCATGAGGCTAGCCATGGAACCTGCCTACCACCCTTGGATGGGGCATGAAAATAATGACTGCAGCATCAAACTCCACCACAGACAAAGGCAAAGAAATCTACTATCATCTGGACGCAATCTACAAAGTCCAGGAGGGACAGCTTCTGCGACAGACCACAACAGAATGGCCCCGGTTCCTAAACCATTCAAGGTGATAATACATGGAACCTGAACTTTTTAAACTAGGGAACTTGGACTCAGGGCAACATCCATAAAAGAGATTAGTATATGACTACCCCTCATGTGATTGTGTTTTCCTTCAACCTCTGCACTGTTGTATTGAGATGTATCCCAGTTTTGGAAGCACATCTCCCTACTAGATCTGCCCCACTTTCTATATGTGATAATAAATCATAGTTGTGGGCAACCTATTTGTCCCCCAGTCCTCTACATTTCTCAGCCTTTGACAGTGATCACTCACAGCCAATACAAATTCTACACAAGCCATGAATATTTTTACAAAGGTAGCGGGCGCCCCTCTCTCGCAAGAACAGACATGATAACCTGTTCAGTGGTTATTAACCACTTGAGAGTTCGCAGCCACTGCTTTTACTCACTGTGCCTTTCACAGATGGGAAATATCCATTTGCATATCAGTCTTTGTCCTGCCCAGGGGCAGTCCAGCACCGAAATACAATGGCAATTCCAATCTGAAAGGCTGAAACACGTGTATGGGGTTGCTGATGGTACTCTTGTTCAGAGAGGAATTGCCATAGCATTTCGGTGCTGGACTGCCCTTGTGGGCGGGACAAAGACTGATGTGCAAATGGATATTTCCCATCTGTGAAGGTACAGTGAGCAAAAAGCAATGGCTGTGAACTCTCAATGTGGTTAATAACCACTGAACAGGTTATCATGCCTTGTTCTTTCGAGAGAGGGGCGCCTGCTACCTTTTTTGTATTTTTGAAAGGAACTTGGGGTTGGTCACCCTAGGTTAAATGGGGGCAACCAGACGTGGACTCCCTGCTCACTGTGCTTAGAGAGGCTCAGCTTCACCTCACTGATGATGCCCAACAAGGCTGAAACACGTGTATGGGGTTGCTGATGGTACTCTTGTTCAGAGAGGAATTGCCATAGCATTTTGGTGCTGGACTGCCCTTGTGGGCGGGACAAAGACTGATGTGCAAATGGATATTTCCCATCTGTGAAGGTACAGTGAGCAAAAAGCAATGGCTGCGAACTCTCAATGTGGTTAATAACCACTGAACAGGTTATCATGCCTTGTTCTTTCGAGAGAGGGGCGCCTGCTACCTTTTTTGTACAAGCCATGAATATGTCCACATCATCCCTATCAATAAACTTACTCTGTGTGCCATGGTCATGGATGCACAGCGAATTTCTCTCTGTGGCACGCACTAGTGAGATCAGAAAAAAACACATGCCAGTTACCTTCCTCTGCCATTTCTTGGATGTAGGAGTCCAACACTGTGACGTCAAGTGACTCAAAGTGGCTCCAGTACTGAAACAGGGTCATGTGACCAGAATGTCCACTGCGTGCTCTCCTGGGCAGCCGTCTGTCAAGGACATCTTCTGCCAGATTCACAAACACTGTGAAGAAGAAGTAAAACGGCATGTTAACAGTTGAACCACAATACCAGTCCCACTCAAAGACAATCAGCATATCTATATGAAAAGCTACAAGGCAGCTGAAGCCAGTCCATCTAACAGGCAAAATGTTGTCAACATGAAAGAAACTTGCCAGAGTGACACTCCCTCATAGAAAGGCGACACATGAATCGCACTCCATAAAGAGCCAGGCTCCTACAAATACAAATTGCAAGTCAACATGCCAGCCATACACCAGTCAGGTTAACATACCAGTACAAGGCCCTAACCATGCCAGTTACACTCAATCCCGGGTCAGGCCATCAATAGGAAAACTGAACAGAAACAGCCATACCAGAGGCAAAATAGATCTGGGCCCTTCAATGAGCAAGTGATATTTAAACAAACAAGTTAAACACAAGCTAGAAAAAAGGCGTCAAAAGTAAAACAGCAAGTTGGCATGTGAGTCACAAGCTATGCAGACCTGGCTAATTCAATAAGCCAAGAAAACAGGCAACAGGCCCCACATTATCATGCATGATTTGCTCGAAACTATGCCGCCAGTACTGTAAGGAGTTACACCCCTACTAGTCTGCCCCCTAGGCCTTTTGCCTACAACCAATACTGGCTTGCGTTACACTCCCCCCGCCCCCCTATCCCTGCACAAAGTGCACCCATGGCTATACTCCAGTCCCCAGTAATGAACCCTGCCCTTCCCCTCTCTTAGAATAGCAACCTGACAACCCCTTTACTGTCCTTACTAGACTTTATTTGCAGCCAGCATAAGCCCTGAAAAGACAATACTTGTGCTGGTGTAAATGAAACGTGCTGCACCAAGCTCACCTCGTCTGTTCATTAGATATCACATACCTGGCTCTGCCAGCCCTTGGTGGCGCTCATTCACCTGTGTGGCATAGTGTGCCATGAACGCGGACAGGAACCTCTCGACAGTGGTAGTGTAGATGTTAGGGGACTCTATGCAGCGGCTCCAGAATGACAGGAAGCCCTCTTTGTTGGTTGAAAACTGGACAACTAGGTACAGGAGGGAGAAATAAAATGGTCTCACTGCACCCGTACATTCTTCTTACAAGATCCCATATGGCAAGGAACGCTTCTGCAGGACTGATGTATTCACATATCCTCATCCCCCACAACCCCAAATGTAACATGCGCCACACCATCATGCAGGACAATTACCACCGGAACAAGCCATTAAAGTCAGGAAATGGCCTATACTACCCATAGTGAGCAGAGAATACCTCCAAGGTGGACACTGTCATGGGGAGGCATTACAAAGCACCACTGGCTCCAAAGTGCTTCAGCGACAGTCACTGAACAGAGTTTGCGAGTGGACAGAAAACAACATTTTGCCTGGCCCAAGCGGTCCTGCATGGATGAGAAGGCTGAATACATCGAGTGATTGCCCAATACAACCACTTAACTCTGCCCAGGGTGATGCTTCCTGTCTTGACTCGGAATACGTTCTGTGACACTACCGATTATGATTTCAGGCATTTGCAATGAGTAGTTTATGACTGTGTTGTGAACATATGCAAAGAGACCAAACTTCCATCCATAAAAGACCCGATTCAGGATACTAGGAAACGATACATATGTAAATGTGCATGCACTTGTGTGAATGTGTTGCACCAATGGATCCAAGTCAACAGTAATAATAGCCCCATAAAATAAACACTTGATTGGCATAATCGTTTTTTGGCGTGCATGAAACGGTTGGTTGGCAAAACCCCTCCACCCCCACAGACCTCCAGCAAGGCTGTATTAAACCAAGCCTTGGGTGAACACCAGGGAAAATATACCAGAAAGCCTCAGCCTTGTAGTAAAGGGTTTGTGACAGAATACAAAGGACCTGGGTCTCTCTAATGGTATCCCTGTCTCCGGAATTCCTTCAGATCTGGGAATCTAATACCTCCCACCATGTTAAGAATACAGGTTGGTGGGGAAGATTGGAGACACACAATTTACTAACTATGGAATAGTGCCTTGAAACCAATAGCGCTTCACTTCAACAAGCACTTGAACGTGGGTCTCACTTGGGAATGCGCACCCATCACCTGCTAAATGTGGCATCCTAGTTGCCGTGGCACAATTGAACACCTGTTTCCACAACACAACAAATTATTTTCCTTCTGCATCAGAGTACTGGTGTGGCACTCTATAGCAAACTAAAACTGCCTGAGGGAAACACTTTACCCCCATCCTCCTCTTCCTTGAGTACCGGTGAGATGCACCAGACGGGCAGACAAAACAAGCAGTCACTGGGTATTTAACCCCCAGTAACACTAAAGCAAACGCTCAATCTGGAATTCACAAGTTTCAAACAAGCGACTCCTTGATACTCTATTAGCCATGTCGCTAGACACTCGGCTCTATTATTTTGTGGGAAGAATATGCACTTGGATAGTGGAGTTTGCTAAAACTCTGAATCCTCTAGGTGACAAACCATTGCCCCCACCCCTGCCCTCCTTCCTCCAGATAACACCAGTTGTCGACCTGGTCAGTGATAAGAAGTCAGCCAATCTCCCTGATCATCATTGCCCAAAGCTTGCCAGGGGCCTTGCATTGTCTAGCACAGAGACCTTCCCCCTCTTGAGGGGCACTCAGATACCGAAAGTTATGCAAATGCAGTTTTGGAACCCCTGCAGGTGCATGCTGTGGGGGCCTTCTCATAGCTAGGGGCAGGGATCCCATGGAGTTTAGAATACTCTAGGGACATAATTGAGTGAACCCCCACCAAATTCACTAGCCCCTTGAACCTGTTTCACTTTCTCCTCAGAACATAATCCTGCCAGACCAACTGCCTTACTCTGACAGGTTTAATGATGATAATGTTTCGTCTGACTGGCGCAAAAAATATATGGTATACTTCGATCCAAAAAAATCAACAAAATCAGGGCTAAATGACCCTCCAAACAGTCATCGAAGGTTCCATCTAACCCCTCAGGGCTCTCTTCTCTGCGTTTGAGAGCCACTGAAAACTATATTCCAGTTTACTTTCCCCCCCAAACCCGTGTCCACTGAAGAAGTCTCTAAAGTTATCCAAGAGCTTAAAGCTAGTAATTGTGCCAATTATGTATGTCATGGTAAAGTCATTAAAGAATGTGCCCCATTTTTGGTGCAAGCCATCACCGCAATAGTCAATGAGACTTTTTCTACTGATTAGTAGAAAAGAACAAGTTACTTTCTTACCTGGTAACGTTCTTTCGATGGGATGGTCCGACGACGTATTCCATATCTATGACAGTAATCACCACAGCTGTGCTGCTTCGGAAACTTTTTCGGCGTCTGCGTCCTGCGTCGATGACGTCGATGCGCCGCCGTCGAGGACCTCCTCCGACGTCCGACGTCATCCGATGTGATAAGTAGGACGCACGACGCCAGTAGCCTCAGTTGTAGTTTTTTCCCCCAGAACGTGTGACAATAGTCAACTGCCAGTCCGACACAAAGCCTTGCGGAACGTAAGCTGCAAACGCAACAGAAATTCTGCAGCGGGGAAGGCAGGGCGGGAGCGATATGGAATACGTCGTCGGACCATCCCATCGAAAGAACGTTACCAGGTAAGAAAGTAACTTGTTCTTCGAGGGGATTGGGTCCTCCGACGTATTCCATATCTATGACAGACTCCCAAAGCAGTACCAAATCAAGGAGGAGGGAAAGAATTTAGAAACAAAATTTAGAATAGCCAATCAAATAGCAGAGCAAAGGACCGCCTTGCCAAAGGCCAGATCCTGCCCTCTGATGGAATCGAGGGAATAATGCCGCACAAATGTATGCACTGAAGCCCAGGTGGCAGCATCACAGATGTTGCGAATAGGAACACCCCTCTGCAGGGCAGTAGATGCAGCCAAGCCCCTGGTAGAATGGGCCCGCAAGCCAGCCGGAGGGTCCTTGCCCGCCAAGCGGTAACACTCCGAGATGGCCAAAATAATCCAGCGGGACAAAGTCTGTTTCGTCACAGCTTGCCCCAAGCGCTTACCAGCGTAACCAATAAAGAGTTGATCGTCCACTCTGACCCGGGACATGCGAGAAACATAAAAGCTCAAAGCTCTCCTAGGATCAAGCCTATGGAGCCTCTCCTCTTCCTTACCAGGATGCGGAGGAGGATAGAATGCCGGAAGAACAATCTTCTGGGCCAAATGAAATTCCGACACTACCTTCGGAAGAAAAGAAGGACGAACTCGAAGGACAACCCTGTCCTTGTGAAATACAGTGAAGGGTGGCTTAACAGAAAGTGCCTGTAACTCACTCACTCTGCGAGCGGAAGTAACCGCAACTAAAAACACAGTTTTCAAAGTCAACAGCCTCAAAGGGCAAGAATGTAACGGCTCAAACGGAGCACCCATAAGAAACCTAAGAACAAGGTTCAAATCCCAACCGGGCACCAGGAAAGGCGACGGAGGGAACACATTAGTGAGCCCTTTCAGAAACTGTGAAATTAAAGGGATTTTAAAGTAAGAACATTCTTCAGATGAGCGCTTAAAGATGGACAGCGCCGCCAGGTAACCCTTAACGGTACCCACTTGCAAGCCCCTGTGGGCCAAAGAAAGCAAAAAGGACAGAACCATGGGGATGTCACATGCAAAAGGATCCACATTCAGAACTCTGCACCAGTCGCAGAACTTACGCCAACGGCAACGGTACAGAGACTTAGTTGCGGGCCTTCGGGCCGAAAGCAACACCTCCATCACGTCTTCAGGGAGGTCCCAATCCTTATACCTCAACCTTTCAGAAGCCAAGCGTGAAGGTTGAGGGATCCGACCTCTGGATGGAGAACCTGACCCCCCTCCCGTGAGAGCAGATCGTCTCGGTAGGGAAGACGACGCGGAGGGCAGATGGACAAGTCGAGAAGGTCCGGGTACCACGTCCTCCGAGCCCACGCCGGAGCAATGAGGATCATCCGGGAACCGAACTTCCGTAACCTCCGCAGCACTTGCGGGATGACGGGGACCGGAGGAAACGCGTACAGCAGCGGGAACGACCACTCCACCACAAACGCGTCTCCTAAGGCTCCTTTTGGAGGAAATTCCCGCGAGCAAAACCTTTCGCACTTCCGGTTGACACTGGAGGCAAAGAGATCCACTTGAGGGGTCCCCCAAAGGGCGAAGATCTCCAGGAGAATCTCCTGAGCCAACTCCCACTCGTGAGAGATCGTGCACTGCCTGCTCAGAGCGTCCGCCGTCACGTTCTCGACTCCGGCCAGATGAACTGCCGAGATCGAAACTTCCTGCTGGATGGCCCAGAACTCGAGCTGCATCGCCTCCCTGCACAGAGGAAGTGACCCTGCCCCCCCCTTTTTGTTGAGGTAGTGCATGGCCACTGTGTTGTCCGTCAGGATCAGGACATTCTTCCCTCGCACAGTCGGCAGAAAAGCCCTCAGGGCTAGCCTGACGGCCCTCAGCTCCAACAGATTGATATGGAGTCTGGACTCCGACGGAGACCAACGACCGCTGACTGTCAGCCCGTTGGCATGAGCTCCCCATCCCGTGAGGGATGCATCCGACACGATCGTCACCTCCGGCCAGGGAAGCCAAAACGGAGCCCCCTTCATCAAGTTGCCTTCGACGGCCCACCACAGAAGGTCCCGGGCGACCGAGGGCGGCACCTGAATCGGGTCCGACATCCTGCCGGAGGACTGCGACCATTGCATCTTGAGTGCCCACTGCAAAGATCTCATTCGCAGGCGAGCCTCTGGCACCAGAAGAATGCAGGACGCCATGAGGCCGAGCAACCTCAAGAACTCGAACGCTGGGAGCGTCTGGGCATGCTGAAACTTGCGCACCATCTGCTGAATGTGAAGAGCCCTCACCTGGGGAGGAAAACACTGCCCCAGGGAAGTGTCGAGCACTGCTCCGATGTACTGGAGCCTCTGCGTTGGCGTCAAATGGGACTTCTTTAAATTGAGGGAGAAGCCCAGCCTGTGAAGGGAGTGGCAGGCGACGGACAGATGATCCAGGACCTGCTCGGGAGAGCTCCCCCTGATCAACCAATCGTCCAGGTAGGGGTAGACGTGAATCCCCCCTTGCCTGAGATGCGCTGCCACCACCACCATGAGCTTGGTGAAAACCCTCGGGGCGGAGGTCAAACCGAACGGCAGGACCCGAAACTGAAAGTGCGAGTCGCCAACCGCGAACCTCAGGTACTTCTTGTGCTTGGGATGGATCGGCACATGGAAGTAAGCATCCTTGAGGTCGAGTGACACCAACCAGTCCTGAAGCTGAAGGGCCTGGAGGACTTGAGAGAGAGTAACCATCTTGAACTTGTCCTTCCTGAGGAGTTTGTTCAAACCGCGCAAGTCCATGATGGGTCTCAATCCCCCGTCTTTCTTGGAAATCAAAAAATAAGGGGAATACCATCCCTTGTTCCTCTCCGCTACAGGCACCAGTTCTATGGCGCCTTTCTCCAGCAGGGCTTGAATTTCCTGCGCAAGGAGCGGATCCGGACACTTCAAAGAGAGGTTCCCCGGTGGATTGTCGCGAGGCCTGTGCCGAAAGGGAAGACAGTAGCCGTGGGTTATGATCTCCAGAACCCACACATCCGAAGTAATGGCACGCCACTCTACAAGATGCTGCGCCAGCCTTCCCCCAACCGGCGAACCATGGGACAAGGCCTCATGACTGAGTAGGAGCGGCTGCGGCGTTACCCGAGGGCAAAGAGGCAACTGCCCGAGCGGCCTTGGCACCACGGGTACCCTGTCGTCCACCTCTGGTACCCCTGCGTTGGCCCCTTTGACTGCCAGCTCCTCTCGCTCTACCAAAGGACGAGTAATAGCGAAAGGAGCCACCCCTCCACTGCTGTCCCCTAGGACGAAAAGGCGGAGGTTGGCGAACTGCAGCGCCCAACGACTTCGCTGCAGCTTTTGAGGTCTGCAACCTCTCAAGGCTCTCGTCAGCCTTGCTGCCAAAAAGATGTTCACCATCAAAGGGCATGTTGAGGAGCCGGGACTGCACATCAGGAGCAAACCCCGACTTCCGCAACCACGCAAACCTGCGTATCACGGTGCTCGCCGCCATGGACCTACTGACGCATTCAGCTAAGTCCAAACCCGACTGAACGGACTCACACATGGCATCCTTACCATCCTGGACCAAAGCAAGGAAACCATCCCGTTCGTCCCCTTCGGGAATATGTTCAGCCGCTAACGCAACACAGTTCCACAGAGTGTGCGTGAAACGTGACAAGGCACAAATGGAGTTGGCCGCCTGAAGCGCCATACCACCAGAAGAAAACACCTTCTTCGCCCAGCCATCAAAACGTTTGTCGTCCCTATCAGGAGGGATGGTAGGGTACGACGCCTGCTTTGCCGGGGCCGTGGCCGCCTGCACCACCAAACTTTCCGGAGTGGGGTGCCTGGTCAAGTAGCAGGGGTCGCCACTGGCTGGACGGTATTTCCGCGACAAGGATCTGCCCACTGCCGGGAGACTCTCCGGAGCAGTCCAAGCCGCCGCCACCCTACGCTGTAAAGCCATATGGAATGGCAGAACCGGGTCAGATGGGGGACCAACATCAAGGATGTCCGTCAGATCATCCTGCACAAACTCCCCTGGGGGAGCAGACCATCCCAGATACTCAGACACCCTAGCCATAAGGCGCCGGTATGAGGAATCGGCATGGGAGCCAGGCTCAGGCCGACCAAATTCCACCTCCGGAGAGGTGTCCAGACCACTAGCATCATGCAGCGACTGCCTCAATTCGTCAAATTGACTATGGCCCGAGACAATGTCATCCGGCACCTGACCAGGAACCAGGCCAACCGAATCCTCATCCGCCTCCGAAATATAATCCAAGTGGTGGAAAGGCACCTGAGAGTGCCTGCTCTTAGCCAGAGCCTTCCTAGGGGGTACACCCGAGACACGGGGCACCTCCGACACGAAAGGCGTCGATGGCGTCGAGCGAATCGGCGCCGCCGTCGAGAAAACCGGCAACGGCGCCGAGAGGATCGGCGTCGAGGAAATCGGCGTCGACGTCAGATGCAGCGCCTCCAATATCGGCGCCGTCGACACAGCCCTCGAAGCCGGAGCCCCGAGCGTGTCCCTCGACGACCTGAACGTCGACGGCTTCGACGACTTCCTCGGAGCCGGAGCCTCGAGAAAGCCTGTCGACGCCCTCGACGCCTCAGACGTCGATGTCTTCCTCGAAGACATCACAGGTGCACACGGTCTCGATCGCGTCGAGGACCGGGACCTGGAACGGGTACGGCGAGAACGAGCCTCCTTGTCCGAACGGGACCTCTCCCGTGACTCGTGCCGACCACTCTTGCGAGCGGCGTCTCTCGACCTCACACGGCCGACCCCACTCGGGGGCGCGGACGGTTGAGTACCCTTCGACTCAAGAATCGCCAACATTTTCTTCCCGAAGGAAGCCCATTCCTCCGGCGTCGCACGGCTGGTGGGATAACCGACGTGCCGGGCAGAGTCCTCGGAAGAGGACCTGGAAGGCGACCGGTGACGGCGCTTCCGAGAACGCCTCGAAGAGGCAGAGGAGTGGCGAGACCGACTCCTAGAAGAAGACCGACGAGACCTCCGACGATGACGCGGAGAGTCACCCCTCGAATCATCCGTCGAAAGCCCCGCCGACTTCGACTTCCGGGGCTTGGACACCCGACCTACCGACAATTTCTTCTTACGTTCGCGTAAGGCCTTGGAAGTGAGCGACAGGCAGTCGACACAGTCATCCGTGTCGTGGGCCTCCCCGAGGCACCAGAGGCAGGCGTCGTGCGAGTCAGTCACCG
Source organism: Ambystoma mexicanum (assembly GCF_040938575.1). Lineage (NCBI taxonomy): Eukaryota > Metazoa > Chordata > Amphibia > Caudata > Ambystomatidae > Ambystoma > Ambystoma mexicanum. The sequence continues at coordinate 1,056,086,979 of NC_090921.1, read as the reverse complement.
ACATCTTGGACCCACACACCCCGCACTTCTTGAAGCCCGGACGCAGGGTTGAAGACGAAGTGGAAGACATCGCTGCGAAGGAATATTCACAAACGAACAGGCTCGAAGAACCAGAAAGAACAGAACTCCAAAGAGTCGAGGCTAGAACCGAGAAACACGAAGCAACACGTTCGCGGAAAAAACGGAACTGAGGCTACTGGCGTCGTGCGTCCTACTTATCACATCGGATGACGTCGGACGTCGGAGGAGGTCCTCGACGGCGGCGCATCGACGTCATCGACGCAGGACGCAGACGCCGAAAAAGTTTCCGAAGCAGCACAGCTGTGGTGATTACTGTCATAGATATGGAATACGTCGGAGGACCCAATCCCCTCGAAAGACCTGTTACTCCCCATCCTAAAAAAGGTTTCTTTGGAGCCTTCCGATCAGTTTCCTTCTAGAAATCTTGGACAAAATGGATTACTTAGCACTGCCGCTCATTGTCACCATTCATAACCTACTGGTTTATGTTTATTATGTTTATTTTATTTATAAAGCGCTTTACGCCAAAGCGCTGATTACTCACCAGTCAGGTTTTCAACCAGCACATAGTTAAGAAACTTCTATGTTGGACATCCAGTTCGGCATATTTGATATTCTAGATGAGGGCAAAGCTGGTTTGTTGAGGTTTCCTGGACCTTTCAGTGGCAATTGATGTGCTCGATCATGATATTTTATTGTCACGGCTTGGCTTACACAGGACTTCCCCTGACCACCTTGCCATCAGCTGGATCAGTTCCTTATTATGGGGAAGGTCTGCCTCAGTGGTGTTGGACCAGTACTCATCTCATTCCCACAAGATTACGCAGGGAGTCCCCCAGGTGCGTGCATGTCTCCTCTTCTTTTCGATTTATACATAAAACCCCTTCATAATCTTCTGCATAACAGTGAGGTCCAGTTTCAAAATTATGCTTGTGATACCCAGTTGTTGTTAATGCTATCAGGCGATATTGTCAGAGACACGAGTCACATTAACACCACCTTTAATGTCATCAGCTTATGGGTGAGAGGCAACTGATTGTGCTTGGTCGATCATAAAACAGAACTACTTTTGCTGGCGGCCACTGATACCATCGAGAAACCTTGCAATTCCTGCGACTATGTCTATAAACACTCACACCATCCCTGAGGAAAGCTAAATCCCTGGGTATCTATCTCAATAGTCAGATGAATATGGATGCCTCCGACACTGTTCATTTCAGTCATTATTATCTTTGTTTGCTTGGTCAGATACAACCATTTATTTCTGACTCCAATGTTGGAGCAAACTTGATTATGGCAATGCTTTGCTTGCTGGAGGACCGACATATGAGACTGCTAGGCTCCACGTGTTACAGAATGCGGCCCCTTGGATTGTGGCCAATATCCCCAGAAGATCTTGTATCACTCCTACGTTGAAAAGCCTGCACTGGTTGCCAGTTGCTCAAAGAATAAAGTTCAAAACCATGATCATTATTCATAAATGGTGCATGGTGATGTCCCTTCATACCATAAGGCTCTATTACGACCCTATAAACCATCTAGCTGCATCCGCTTAAGCAGACAAGTACTAAATAATAAACCAACTACTAACTAATAAACGCTACAAGTGCAGTTGCGCTGGTGGCAGATCTTTCCAAACTTCAGCCTCAGTTTTGTGGAACATGCTACCAAAGTGCTTGGGTCTTCACCCTCATTTTTTGACTTTTAAAAAAAACATCTGAAAACATCTCTTTAGAGAACATCTCTATATATACATCAAAAGGAAATGTGTGGCTATGTGTGTGCCCGTTCAAAATGTTCAGCATACTTCCCAACATTCTACAAACCTGACATTTGGCATGTGGGTAGGTTCCATGGTGTAGACAATGTCAAAAAGCTGTCTGCAATTCTTACCCCGGACATATGGTTCTTCGCACCGTACTTCTGTCGTAGTTCTACGTAAACCTCAGCAGTTCATTGTTCCTAAACTTTCCACACTATCCGAATTCTAGCTGCCATATTTCTGAAGTCATGCAGGTGACACAAAACTGTGCTTATGAAGTGATGCGGGTGACAGGAAACGGTGCATGTCTCTTCAACAGTGTCCGCAATGACGCTGTCCGTCACATCATGACAAATCTCTCATGATAATTACAGGAACTTCCTTTCCATGGAAGTTGACGAATGTATGCCATCTCAACAGTATGAAGCGTACATGCTTTTACCGCACACGTATGTGGGTACGGCACTTCAAGCTTACACGCTTCAGCCCTATACGTAAACCACTTATGTTGAGGTTGCTGCTGCCTCGGCTGTAGATAGCGACACCAATAATGTTGCTGCGCAGTCTCAATGCTCCAACTTAAAGCAGCTGGAACCGATTGTGTTGTTATTCGGGTAACAAAAAACCATGCAACATCATCATTTACATTTGCTCATTGAATGAACTTCAAACAAGGACTGAAGTGGCAATTACCGCGCGAAGCACGGGTACACCTGCTAGTTTAACATAATTTTCATGTCCCCTTCCAGGTCTGACTCCGGAGGACTGGCTCCTTGTTCTGCTGTTCTTTTTTGTGTCTTGTTGGTCCTTTTACTGTCTTATATGTGGAAGCGCTTCGACACCTGCAGACTTAAGCGCTCTCCAACTAAATGAACAACAAAAAGGAGTCACCCTACATTCTCCCAAGTTTTCTGCTGCTCCCTACAGGAAAGCATGCCATACAGTTATCTTAGCTACCCAATGAAACTGACCACAGGAAGTGTTGTCACTGTCAGGACAGGACAAAGGAAGAGAATAATTTGCTCAATGCCTGGAACCTGCAGCCCCAAAGGAAATCACATTAATGAAACAGACGTTCACATGTTGCCCTTGGAAGCAATTCAAACGGGGGGAGAAAGGGAGTACTTATTTGTGGTTTATGAGGGCCATTTACAATTGGTCTTGATTGGCAGCTTACAAATGTTAGCAGCATGAAACTGAACATGGGCCACAACCCTAACCTAAGCTGTCTAACATTAACCATAATGTAATGTAATAAGACAGATTAAATTGATAAATGTAATCAATCCAATCATAAATGGCCATCAAAAAGCTTTAGGTAACATGTGTAACATGTCCTGGCCTTCTCTTTTATACCTTATCTATAACGATACCTACAAAAAGCCCTGGCTTTGCTAGCCGGATTTATTTTGAAACAAACGTGGGTAACACTGGTTGGGCATGGCAGAAGCTTTACCTGTGCAGAAAAAGCTCACCTGCCACAACCAAAACACTAATGGCCTGACTCACAAAGCTTTGTAATGAGGAAACCGGGAGATGCCAGGAGCATCTCTCTTGCTGGTGTATATATCTGATACAGAAGGCATAAAAATAGAGCAAACCGGGGCTGCCTGCAATATTTCAGCCATGCGCTTGAGTAAATCTTTATTAATCACATTTTCACATGTTCATCTCAAAGCAGTTCCAGGTTTGCTCCAGTTTTAGGCTTTGTGAATCAGGTATAAAGTAGCAGGAGCAAGCCTGAGCTGCACATGAAATCTCACTATTTTCTCCAGTGCAAATCCTTGCGAATCAGGCACTATATTCAACACCACATGCACCCTTCCTCAGCAGAAGCTTGATAACCCCTAGTGTGACACTAAGAGGTTAATAACTCAGGTTCTAGGCTTTAGGTCACATAGCACCCCAAAGAGACACTGTGCTTTATTACAAGTATGCTGGTCTGGAAAAAGGTGCCGGTAACAACGTGTACTGGCACCTGTTCCAGACCGGCATATGAGTCTGCCGGTAGGGGCAGTGAATTACCAGCAGACCTGACCTGCTAGTAGTTCAGGCCCCTACCAGCAGATAATTCACTGAAGCACCGGCACCGTTAACAATGGTGCCAGTGCTTCAGTGGTTCGGATCCCATGGAGTCCTACTGCACTCCACGTGAATGGAAACTTACCGTTAGCCAGCCACCCGTAATATCCTGGTAATACCGGGATATCGGGTGGCAGAAACAGTAAGCCGAGATTGCCGGTAAGCCACAAGTTCTACCGGCGGTTTATTGGCAATCTCTCAATGGCCCCCACTAGCTGTGCTAATGATATTGCCATCCCAACACACCTACTCAAAAAGTCCACAGCTGGAATGAACTGTTCGGCGTTGTGCTACAAGATTTCAATTCCCACAGTTGTACTCCTAAGATCCAACTTTACCTCCGAGTTAATTGTGTGATTTGGTTCTCTGATCGGAGGCGCTCTTCTGTGGCTTATTGTTACTGTTACAATCCAAATCACTCCGAGAATTAACATTGTAAACTGATAACTTGTGTACTAGTAGGAATCAAATGACCAATGTGAGACAATTATGCACAGTTCTTTAATCATAGATATATCCCCCCCGGTAAATGAAAACCATCAACCCGCACAGCAGATGGTCAAGTAACTAGAAGAAGGTGGAAGGAAATTAGGGGTCATAATAAGACTGCTTAGTAAAACACACCCACCTCCTACCATCATATTCTCATGATGAAAGGTTCCTTGCTTACCTTCCTCTGCGGAGACTGCTGTTCCAGATTTCTCCTTTGTCAATCGACAGATAATCTCCATGATCTGAGCTTCCCTCATCAGCTTGTCCAGTGCATACATCTCGCGGCAGCGCAGCGGTCCGAAAGTGCCCAGTCGCTGAAACAGGAGAGACTCTGTCAGCTCACAGGTAATAGAATGAATGGTACTGCTACGATACAGGCATCCCACTTTCACAGCCACAGCCACATGCGTTTACTGACAGCTCCCTGGGAACGATATGCCACAGGTTTTTTACCAAACCGCCAAAAACCTTGGCTTTTTATTAAACTTACAAGGAGCAGCCTGTTGCAGTTGTTTAAGTGAAGGACCAGAGCGCCATCCAGAAATTCATTCCCAGAGGTCCACGGGTCAGAGCTACCTTCTGAGCCACTGCCAACACCAGCATCTTCCACTGTCACTCGGCTAGTGTCCGCTGAAGCCGTCTCTCCCGTGTCAGGCCGCAGGGTGCTCACCTTTCTGTCATTAAACAAAAAGTGATATGTCCAAATGTTATTAAAATAATGCATGGTCTCTGGCATGCATCCATTTCTTATTTTCATTTCCATCCATTTTCCAAATCTATAATACCTAAGAGTCCCTTCTCTGAACGTAAAGCACCTTATAGAATAGGTCTTAGGACAAAAGCAACCCACAGACTTTCCAGCTCCTAAAGAGACTGTACTAACTTGTTTTAGTGCTGGGGGCTTTTTACCCAGAAGACACCTCAGAGTTCAACAATGGTAAAACATTACTCAATCTCCATCTGTCATGTTTATACCAAACTAGCAGTCCCTTTGCTAAAGGACGAGTCTTTGATAAACAACACCTAATGGCAGAAATATCACTTTTGTCACTATTCGGGAGATGACCAACAAACAATATAGAGATTTAAGCGCTCCTAAAAGGAGCTGAACTGGCACATTTTAAACAAGTTGTTTCCAAATTATATGATCTGTGCTACCACTCAGTAGTGTTTTACAATAGCTCTGCTTGAGGAAAGAAAGTGTAGCTGAGCTGGACTACTGCGGTTTATTAAGTAAACCCTTCTACAGAAAGCACCCCAAAACTACAAAGGAAAACATACAGTAAAAAAGGTGAGCACTTTGTTCATTTGAATTGGAAAAGTGAGGTGTTCATTTAAGTGGGGGCATATGCTTTTTACATCTTTGGTTTGAAGATTCTTTGTGTATTTCATGGCCAAATGTGTCGAGGACCATCACTGTGCTTAAAGATTTGGACTTAGACATGGTATCCCAGTCTTGTAGCCCCCTAAAGAGAACTGCATGGTCAAACAATTGCTCAGGAGAGGACAGAGATGATCTTTGCAGGTTCGATCCCTGGGTCCGCGCTTAGAAACCTCTGGGTATTAAGCGCATTATAAATAACCTATCATATCATACCGCAATCCCACTGACTCCTGGGATTCAGCAATTGGCCACTGAAATAATTATAGGCCCTGTCCCTTGAAAGGCATAAAAACAAGAATGTATTCCTAACCAGCTTACACCAAACAGAATCTAGAATGTACAAATGAGAAGGAATCCCTTAATGTAATGTTTTCACAAATAGTAGATTGGTATGAAGTGACAATGTGATGATAGAAGTGGGCCTGCAGAATGTTTGTAAAGCAAAAGGGCAGCCAAGCCTCGGATAAATGTTATTTATATATGAGAGGGGAACCCTTACATCAACCAAGTGTGGAAATGGCAGCCTCTATGTGTGGACCCCTGACAGCCTTCACTTGGGTTTCACATGTATGTCACTTGCTGTTTACTGTAGACTTTCTGGATTTTTCATTTTCCCAAATGTATTTTTCATCTTGCACTGTATGCGACTGGACTGTATGTGACTGTATATTGTGGGGTGTGTGGAACTCCAGCCATGCGCCTGCCCAGAAAAAGTGACTCCATTCCCTCCCTAGCCCAGCCAACCTCCACATAAAACTAAACCTGTTGCCAGCCCAGGAAACAGTTGCCAGCTTTTACAACCAGCGTAATCTGCAGCCGGGGGGGGCGTGATCTTTCATCTCTTCCTGGGAACTTCATCTCCTCCCCGGTAACATTGTGCTGCCCCTGCCTGTGTTTGCCCACCACCCTTCCTGTCACAAAGCCTCCTTGGACCCTGGGAACAGCTGTGTTCATCATGGGGGTGGGTGGGGGGTTATACCTTTGTAGAGAGGACCTGGCCAGGCCTATATTTGCCCACCTGTACTACACCATGGGAATTCCCTTCCGCTTGCTGTCACCAAGCATCCTTGAGCACTGGGAAGAAACCAGTTCCACCTGTTGTGTCCATCATGGGTGTGGGACGTGTTTGCCCACTTGGCCTGCACCCTGTGATTTCCCTCTCCCTTTCTGCCATTAAGCCTCCTTGAGCATTGGGAACAGCCAGAAACCAATTCCATCTGTTGTGTTCATCATGGGGGTAGTTGTGGGTGGGCTCAGAAGGGGGAGCAAAAGTCTAAGCATGTGGGGAAGAGGACCTGGGGCTCTTTCTTGGTTGCCTGCAGTGCTGTGCTGAACGTGTGGGTGGTGGCAGAGAAGCTGAGGAGGCCCATTAGCAGGTGTCCTTTTCCCTGTCTACCCTCACCCTCTTTCCCTCCTCTTGTTCCTCTTTCTCCCCTACCTGCCCTATTTTTCCACTGGTCGTCTTTGCCCCTGTTCTTCTCTGTCTCTTCCTCTCTCTCTCGCTCTCTTTATCTTTCTCTCTCTCTCTCTCCACCTCCTCTCGCTTTCCTCATCTCTGTATTTCTTGCTCCTCTTTCTCCCTCTTTCTTTCCCCCTTCTCTCAGCCCTCACCCTTTCTACAAGCCCCTTCTCTCACATCACCCACTACCATCCACTGGCTATTTTTCCTCCTTGCTCCACACTCCATCTCTCCCATCACTCCCCATTCTTTCTTTTCTCTCCCACACAGCCCCCAGCAGCCTTACCCACTCAGCTTTTCCTGCTCAACCCTTCTCTTCTCCTCTCAGGGTCCCATCTCTCCTCCCCGCCCCTTCATCCAAGGGTACTCCGCAGGCCCCGGGACCCATGACAGTGGGTGGCCCTAGTCTGTATTCCTGCCATTGATGCGGAGCCTTGTGGCTGCAGCCTAGTCCAGACAACCATCCATGCTCAGTGTGTCTAACGTATCTTGCCAGGAATAAGTTTGCTTCTTTGCCAATAATAAATACCTGAACAAAGAATTTGGTGCATTTACTGCCCGTTATTGCCAGAGGGGGGACCCAGTCCGCCTGCATACACAACACATCCTCACTGGATCTGTTAATCCCTGGCCCAAAGCTGTGGCTCTGCCTGGGCTTTCCCACATGGCCTCTCTCATTCCCATTTTAGCCTGCCAGCCAAGTCCACCGTTTTCTGGTGCCGTGACTTGGATCTAGAACCTGTCCTAGGTCCCTGATTATGTGAAGAGCACCTCAACGTCTGCACCTTCTCTGACTGAACCAAACCCTGTTTTTGCACCCCGCATTGCCTGCATTCAGCAACATCCATTTATATCCACGTGAATTCTAACTTTCCCCTTTTTCAGAAGCTACGGACCACAGCCTACCAGTCTAAGATAAGAGGTGTACTTGCCCTCCAAGATGCCTGACTGCCGTATCAAGTAGTAAGGTAAGAACTCAAGCACCAGTCACACACACACACAGACATTCCCAGCGTGTAGCTTGTGTGGGGGGGGGGCTCCTAGTGTCTGAGGGTCATGGTAACATTGAGGGTAGGTCAGTGTACCCATCCAGTCAAACCAGGTCCCACTCCCACGTGGTGATGTGCTAGTGAGAGGAGGACCTGCACACCCACACAACCTCACACAATTTTACTGTCAAATTGAAGGGTGTACCTTTACGGATAATCTACCCAACTAGCCATAGCCTCCAGATCTCAACCCCAACACTATAACAAACTCACCTTCTAGGCCCATACTGGAGGGTGAACAAGGATAACTGTAGCTCATTGCTCAATTAAGGGACCGGTATGTATGGAGCCTCGTTTTAGAGTACTCCAACTTTCACTTAATTCAGTTTACTAGTACCGGGGGTCACCTAGTCTATACCAAACTAATCTCCTAGACACTCAATAGGAGTGAACAAGGCTAGTAGAGGGCCCAACCTCACCCTCTTTGATTGTGCCCATATACTGGTTGTGTGAGCCGTGTATTTCTTTAGGACCATGAGAGTGGGCCTCTAGAGATCGTCTTTGCCTGGAACTCTCTTGTGCTAGAGTGCCTGACCTGCTTGAATCCAAGTAGTTTTCCAGTGACGCCTGGGAATGGTACCCAACACTCTTTTTGGAAGTGGACCAGTAGCTTGGCATTACTGTGCCCCCTGTCCTGGAACAGTTTAGCACCCAACCCCTTCCCTAGTTGAGCGCTTGTGAGTGAGCATCTGTAAGTGCCTGTGAGCGATTGTGAGTGCGCTAGAATCAACCTGGTTGATAGACTAGCATAGTAGGGTTTGGTGGTGCTGACCTGCGCCCTGCAGTATTTTAGTATTTGTCCTGAGAAACTTGTCAAGAAATGTAAGTTTGTGTGCGACCCCTTTTTGCCTGTCAGAATGGGGAATTCTGCAAGCCAGGGAGTGAGCCAACCCCCCCACAACCCCTACCCCCACCGCCTTGATTCCCATATGGCCCTCAGCAATGTGTGTCTGTGGCTAGGAAGAAGTGGCTGAAACAACAAGGGACCTGCACGAAAAAGCTAGAACAGCATAATCTAGAGAAGATGAGAAATGACCCAAGTTATAGGTGTGATCCCTATAGGTCTGTTCCTAGTGTTACCCCCAATACTCTTCTGCCCCAGAGGATGTCCTAGAATTTTCTGCACTTGCTCCTCCACCCAGCTATTCTGCTTCCTCCCAGTCCCTGCCCCTTGTACGTATCCCCCGGGCCATGTACTGTCTGACCCCGCTGCACCTCCTGTAGTATTCCCCGCTCCTGAGGCCCCTGAGCTGGCGAGCCAGGCTGTGGCTACCAGGTCTACTGACCAGGTCCCTTCTTCCATGGCCCCTGCATTACCCCTAGTGCCATCCGCTAAACAGGAGCAAGCCCTTCAGATGTTAGAGGCGCACAGGTCAGACCTCTTTGCCCCTTGCGTAGAAACTAGGAGGACCAGAGCAATAATCAAAAAGTATGAGGTGGAAATACCTGCCATTGAGCAGTACCCCAAGAGGGCAGGGGATCGAAGGTTAGTGAAGAATTTACAAGCCCTGGCTTTCTCCAAATTAAGGGAGGCCGATTTTATTAATTGCCTGTTTGACAAGGCCAGGGATTCTGACACTGACTCTTCTTCCTCGTCAGAGGAGGAGGAGGAGGAGGAGGAGGAGGAGGAGAAGTAGGGTGGTGGTAGCACCCATGAGTACTGTGGCTGCCCCTAAGGGGTTCACCTTAGCTATGGTGCACCAGCCCTGGTCCCCAGAAGAGATACTCAGCCTAAAAGGACAGTTCAACATTAGGAAGAACCCTCAGGAATATGTGGTGTTACTGAGTGATGTGATAGCCACCTATGACGCTTACCTACCTGAATGGCATGCGCCAGTTGCTGAGGACAATACCTGTCATCAGACCAGTTGGCTACCATTATGACCAGAGCTAACTGGACCATTGAAATGGACCTTCAAAATCTGCCTGGGAAGACAGAAGATGACAGAGTGACTCTAGCTAATCCTGCCCTGTCCCGGAGGTGAGAAGAAATTCCAAAGTCATAGCAGAACTCTACCCTGCAGTCAACAATTTTTAAAGTATCAAATCATGTAAGCAGCATAAAAATGAGGATGTGGCCGAGTATCTCGAGAGGGTAAAGCAGGTCTTCAAGCAATACTCTGGGATGGATGACCCTGTAAAGACAACAAGGCTCCTGATCGTCACCCAGTTTTGTAGAGGGTCTACCGCCAAAGGTCAGCACAGACCTCAAGCAAATGTGTGTGGGGTGGGACAACATGTCCGATTGCAGCATCATGGCCCAAGCAAGGCACTACACTGCAGCCAGAAAAGGAAGGAGCAGGAAGAAACTAAAGAGAAAATCATGCAGCTTAAGCTTGACACTGCAGAAGCAGGCTGATACGGCTGCTGCTATAACTGCATCCACAGACCTGCATGACACTGCCCTCCAGAGGATGCGCGCACCCTATGGGGACCAGTATGGGGCTTCTAAAGGCCAGCATGGATTAAGCTGGAGAGGGAGAGGCGAGGAGGTATCATTCACCTCTCCCAGATGCCCACTCTGAACCCCCAATACTGGGGCTATCCAAACTCTCAGTACATGCCTCAACCTATCCCCCAGCCAGTATCCAGCCCCATCCCGGTCCCCATCCCATGGTACCCTCGTACATCAGGACCAGTGCACCTATCATAAGGAACAGGGCCACAGGAAGTACAACTGTCCTCAGCAGATTGAGCATGAGACAGGCTGCAGCCGTGTCTTCTCAAGGCCAAACACAGCGACCTGCACCATACCCGCCTGGTCCCTTTCAGACCCTCAGATCAGAACACTCAATCTGGCTTGACCCCAGCCAGTAGCCTGAATTACCAGGGTGCCTCTTCTGACAACGCCTTGCAACCCTGGCCCCAGCAGCCAGGTCTGAGTCTCTTCCAGTGCCCTCAAGCTTGACAGGAATTGGACCTAGAAGAATTACCCTGGCACCGCAACTCCTTCCCATCCAGTGGCCCTTTATGACAGCCCAGGTAGGTAACAAGTGGCTCAGAATGCTGGTGGACACAGGAGCCACCCTTCAACACACCGAGGCTGGGGGAGTTCCCGGATGCCCCAGTTTCGGGCCGGACTGTCACAGCTGTATGAGTAAAGGGCATCCACTCGGAGGTGCCCGTCACTTTGTCCACTAGGGATCTGCTGGGTCCCTTGACTAGTACCACCTTCTTGATGAGTGAATCGTCCCCTGAACATCTGCTGGGGATGGATTTCCTGGGAAAAGTGGGTGCAGGGATCCTTTATAAAAAGGGTTGATGCGCTCTCTGTATCCCAGACAATACTGATGAGTTCTTCATGGCGGTCTGCAAACCCAGAGCCCAAACAGAGGCATTTAGAAACATCTGCCCTGCTTTTTCTCTGCCATGGGTTTGATGAAGGTGGATGATGTGACCGTTCACCTGGTCTAGTCACTTCTCCCCAGAGGGGAGCTGTTTCCTATGAGGCTAGGGAGGCGAGGCTGCTACCCAGTAGCCCTCCTATGGGTGGTAATATGTGGGAGGATCTCATAGGAAGGGGGTTAAGGATGTCCACCTGGGGAAAAGCCTCCCTAACACCCTACCCTCATGGTCACACTTTTCTACAACCATTGATAGTGGAACCATGTGTTATTGTAAAGCCATGACTGAACGGAGAAGCATATACAATACCCATGTGAAAAGCCATCCAAGTACTGTAATGAGGTGGCTCACTGGAGGCATTAAGAATGCCAAAGAGACTTGCCAAGATGGTGTTGACATTATGCCAGGGCGGAGTCAACATTATAAAGTAGAAAGCGAGAAGGGACTACAGAGATCTCATTGCGGAAGCCAGGACTACGCGAACAAAGCCCATGAAGTTCAAACTTTGAAGACTGCAGCTGAAGCAGTTGTGTTTCTCAAGGACGGAGACCAAAATAAAAGGACATTGCTGGAGCGTCCTGGGAGCGGCAGAGAACAGACTCCCTTGGTGGTGGCGTGACCATTGGAAGGTGGACCGCCAGGTGCAGAAACGAAGCCGAGACCACCAGCCTGCCATGGAGCCGCGCAGGAAGTAAGGAGGAGGAGGAGGAGAGGCCTTTGCGACCCCTTGAAGAACCAGAGTCGTATCCCCAAGGAGGCACCACAGGTATCGGGAACGGCAGGAAGACCGGGAGGGGACCGGGAAGAGGCCCAACTCAAGTAGTGTGCATCTGGAGGCATCTCCCTCGTCGCAGTGGCCAGCCCAATACCACTGCCCAAGCAGAGTGCATCGGGAGCGCTCTCCCTCGTTGCAGTGGTCCACCTAATACCACTGCTCAAGTAGACTTTAGAAAGACATACAAGAAAGGTACAGGGTACCCTGGAAAAGATATCCATAATCCGAATATTAAATAGAAGCCAACAAAGGCTATGAGTTTTTCTACTTCTTGCAAGGCGTTAAAGAGACTAATCCACGTTTTCTGCACTAGTGCTTAAAGACCACTGTGGAGAACGTTTATAGGAGGACCAGGAGAAGGGAGTCTTTCCCCTCGCCCCTTTTGATGGGACATTAAAGGAGTTACTTCTATTATAAGATTGAAGCAAAAAACCAGGAGAAGGAACTCATTCTCCCGGTGAAGGAAACACACATTTCACTTTAGTCAAAGGCTTATGTTAATAGTATTAGGGTTAGTTTGGTTGATTTCTGATGGAGAACATTTCAATTTGACGAACATTCTGAGAGCTCCCTAAGGTTTTCATAGTTTGAGGCAGGGCAAGCCCCTTAGATGAAGGTAGAGATAGGTTTTCTTGAGTTACTTAATAGAAGTCTATGGCCCACAAAAGGACCTCTCCTGGTCAGTCTCCTACGCCTCACAATGAGCAGATGCTGGCAGCAGTACCAGACACCCTCTGGGCCACCCAGAGCATGGAAGCAAGCTGATGAAATCCACTCAGCCCCTGCGTGTTGAGGTGATCCCTGGGTCCTCCCTACCGCAGATTTCCCAGTACCCTATGAAGCCGGATGCTGAAAAGGGACTGTTTCCGGTCATTAACGCCTTGTTAAGACAGGCTGTGGCACGGCCCCCTGCTAAAACCGCCATCATGGCAGTGCAGAAGCACAATTTTAACACCTAATCGCCTGGTTCAGGTCTTCAGACCCATCAACGTTATAGTGGAACACCTGACAGCAGCCACCCACAATCTGCTACACTCGTAGCTGCCATCCCTGTGGCTGCTTCCCAGTTGAGTGTCATAGATCTTTCTCAGTGCCTTCTTCAGTGTCCCTCTGCATCCGGGCTCCTGGCATCTGACCGCCTTTTCCTTTAAGAGCGTCCAGATTTGGAAAAGAATGCCAATGGAGTATATCCATGCCCCTACGTTGTTCTCCCAAATTCTGCAGCAGGACCTCTCGGAGATAGTGCTGCCTGGCTCCAGCAAGCTTTTGATCTACATGGATGATCTGGTTATATGCTTATACGAGAGGAACTGTGCACTCTTGCCATGGTTCAGTGAGCTGGCTAGCAGGGGGAACAAGGCATCAAAGGTGAAGCTGCAGTTCTACAAAACTGAGGTGAAGTATCTGGGCCATATCATCAGCAAGGGTTGGAGGTCCCTGGATCCGGAAAGAGTGAATGATATCTCAGCCCTACCACCCCATGGGACTCAGAGTGAACTGAACGCCTACCTAGTTATGGTTGGCTACTACCGGCAGTGGATCCGTGATTATGCCATCTTAGTCAGACCAATGCCGGAGGCTATCCTGTCGTATCAGCTGGACCCCTTTGCAGAAGGAAGCCATTGAATGTGTAAAAGCAGCCCTGTGCATTGAACCTGCATTGGGCTTACCGGACTACTTCCAACACGTCATCCTCTACTGTCATGAGAGTAAAGGAATAGCTTCAGGGGTCATGCTTCAAGATCATTGTGGTGCAATGTGTCCTCTGGCCTACTACAGCAGTCTGCTTGATCCTGTCGCTGCCCTACCTCCTTGTATGCAGTGTGTTGCAAGTTCTGTGTCCCTGGTTCGGAAGAGTATGAATATTGTCCTGGACTTTGAGCTTCTCGTTAGTGTACCCCACTCAGTGCATGCTCTCTTGACACAAAGCAGGAGCTAACATCTTTCTCCAGCCCGCAAAGTGAGATATGAAGAGGCACTTTTCAACAGTAACATCACTGTAAAGAGGGCTCCCGATTTCAACATTGCCTCCCTAGTGCCAGCGTGTGATGAGTACCTCAAAGAACATGACTGCCTCCATGTAGTCCAACAGTAGGTTCCATCCGCCCTGACCTGTCTGGCACTCCAATCCCAGGGGCTCATACACTATTTGTGGACAAGTCCACCCTACAGTGAATGTCTAATGGGGCTCTCATATACAATTATGCCATTTTGTCCTGGGATGAAGTGAACACCACTGTCACTGACCTAGAAGCAGAGCATATGTGCCCCGACCCCCTTGTTCTGCTCAAGTCGCAGGGTCTGTAGCTCTCACCAGAGCATGCACACTGATGTCAGAAAAGCAGGTTAATATCTAGACTGATAGTAGGTATACACTAGGCGTGTGCCTAGAATTTGCCGCGATCTGGCTGAAAAAGGGATATCTCAGTTCGGCTGGGACCCCAATCAGGAACGCTTCCCATGTCACTGGCTTAACCGGCCACCCAAAGCACCCCTGAGAGGACACAATAAACAGTTCTCATTCTCCACAATGTGCCAGTACAAGATCCTTTAGCAGAACTGACAACATTGCTACACACACTGCAGACTGCCCTACGGACAACCGAAGAGCCAGAGCAAGTTAAGAAGCTAGGTTGCACCCAGGATGAATCAGGTGTCTGGCACTTGCCCGGAGGGGATATTAGTTGCTCCAACCATTGGCAAGGCATACCTGATTCACTTGGCATACACCGCACATGTGGGTAGCGATGCAATCACTAGCTATATAAGGAGTACCTGGTTCACCCCTGGGGTTGGAGAGAGAGTGAAATGCTTTGGCCAGCAGTGTCACATCTGCCAGTTTTAGAACATTGGGAAGTCAGCGAAGGTTGCCTCTGGCTCTGCTCACCAGTCCCCTGTTGGACCCTGGTATGAGATCCAAATGGATTTCACAACACTGCCACCAATGGCTAAGTACTGGTATGTTCTGGTCCTTGTTGACATGTTAAGCGGATATGGGGAGGCCTTTCCATGACGCTATCACAGTGACCAGAAGATTACTTAGGGAAATATGTTCAAGGCGGGGAGTGGCCTCTGTCCTTTCAGTGACAAGAGGCCCACATTCTGCCAAACAGGTAATGACTTACATGTGTTAGGCCCTAGGAATTGACCAGAAGCTGCATGCATCATGCAGACCACAAAGCTGGCAAAAGTGAGCGCACAGACAGGACTAAGTTGGCCAGATGCGCTGCCCCTTGCGCCCTCATGTACAGGAATGCCCAGCCGCTTTGCTGGACTCACTCCATTTGAGATCCTGATGGAAAGAGCAATGCCCCTGCAGGCTGGAGCTCCTCCCTCTGTAAACAGGTTGCCTTTGGCACTTACTGTTCATTCAGTTCTGTCATATTTCAAACACTTTACTTCAGTCATGAGACAGATATACTGCCAGGTTAGTGGGGCACAACCTGTGCCAGGCCAGCAAAAACTACACTGCCGTAGGGAGACGTGTTTATGCTCAAGTACTTTGCCCATGAAAATTGTCTCCAGCGTAGGTGGAAGGGACCATTTACTGTCCTTGTGACCACAGAATCTGCTCTGAAGAAGCAAGATGTAAAGTCCTAAATTCACGCCACCCATACCAAGAAGGAGAGGCCCTCTCCTGCTCCTGAAGTAGTGCTGCCTTCTATAAGCCTGGGAACATGTCCTCCACTTCACCCAGACGTGAAGGGTCAGGGGCTCAGCCCAGTGGAGCCCCGTTATAACCCCAGGGCTAAGAATTAGCTTGGACCCTGTGCTACAAAGGACACTGTACCTCAGAGCATGGACTCTATTCTTTTCCAAAAATCTGCCCTCAACCTTGTTCTGAAACGCTGCTGGCATGGGAAAAGTCTGTCTTCTCTCAGCATGGGGAAGGGACCTGGGTTCGGAAGATAGCACTGAGCACTGTCTGAACTGCGAGAACTTTAATATTTTTTTTCAGCAGCAGCATTTCTTCTTTCTGGTGGTTGTATTGCCTCACAGCATATATGTTTAGGGCAGGATGCATGTACGCTCAGTTTGATGTGAACACAAACTTCCGTGCCGGATTTTGTTGCATGTTAATTTGTATGAGGGAAGGTCAGAGCATGCACAGTGACTCTACACCGGCCACACAGCCGAAAGGAGGATCAGAAACACTGTACCCACTTCATTCTGTGGCCAAAAACTAACTGTTCCATTATGTTTTTATTTTTTAGAATCGGGAGATGATCATAAAGGTATCACAGTGTGTAACAGCCAGCACAGATCTACAATACTCCTTTTACCATAACTTATTGTTGCCACTCAAGCCAGTTGTTGATCTCATTTTTCCACCATCTGACACTTGAGCCAATGTAAAACTTGTTTTTCATTTGAGAGAGACATTAATGGAATGATACCTCACACTCCTTTCAATCAGATCAAACCCGCACTAAAAAGAACCAGCTCCATAGTCTGCGACTGGATCCCTACTAACACAGCAACCACCATCTCCATCAAATTTCTTTATTGAGAACCCTCAACAGCAAGTTATTGCACTGAGAAGTAAGATAAAACTTGGGCGAGGCGGTTATTTCCTGAAGAACATTAAGTGAAAATAGTGGAAAAGCAGGGTGGCAAAGGTTACTCTTCAACTGATATCTGCAAATAATCCTGTCACGTATGTAGCAGCAGTGCTGCACATCAGGATTGAGCGCCGCTGCTAGAGAATGTCTGTGATGGTCAGTATTTATTGCAACGGCAGAGCAGTCACCAATAAAAGTGTCCATCGAAGACCATTACTGAAGAAATGAAACAAATAGGAATTTAAAAATGTTTTTTTGTTTACGTTTGAATATTTAATTTCCTTTAACTGGCATACACACTTTCCATAATCAGAAAAAAGGAAAATACATAGGAGAAATTGCAGGTAATTATATAAATAAACGACATTAAACAGAAAAAGCAAAAATATGCTTTTGAGACAAACCTTAAATGCAAAAGAAACAGTACAGGGATAATTGTGGATACAAGGCACATAACAACGAAAGGGGAAAAGGCAGGTGTAAGGGAAAAATACATTTTCTAACCTTCCTTAAAATGTGCCCTTAAGAATATGCATCATTCTGCAAAGTACCATACACAAATAAAAGATATTGGGGAAAAATCAGTTAGCGGAACACACTAGAAGATGTTGATGGTAGTCAGGCCTTCCTCACTGCTGGAGCGGATGACGATTTACTCACCTCTCTGTGCCCTCCTCTTCTGAACACTCTGAGTCGTCCATATCAGAAGTGGCGTTGAGGAAGTCGAAGCTCTCTAGGGCGTGCTCCACGGTCAGGCTGATGCTAGAGGTGCGGCTCCGGAAGATTCCTTGCTTCTGCTGTGGGAATACAGATCATAAACATAATTATTTAGCACAAGTTACACTTGCTAGCATCTCGCGCCTACACTACCGAGCTAAGCGGACAACTTCTGAAACACGTTCACTGCAACCTCCACTAAGCATTTTCAGCATATACCACATGAAATATGGCATAGCTGAGCAACTGTAATTTTGCATTGGGGCCAACTAAGGCTTTTTGCACTGCCAAGTCCCATCACCTTTGATGCCTTAGTCCAATCTGTAATTGTATGCATAATTCCTCTACTCGTTTGCCAACGCAAATTTACAATCAAAGGATATGTTTAACATGAACTTGCAATTCATGCCAATAACGAGGAATGATTAACGAAAGAGGACCTCAAGCAACTAGCCAGCCATAAAAGGTCAATCGTCACCTCAATTATACACATACACAAAGCACACCCTTTCTTACCCACAAAGAACCAATTACCACTAGCCAAAGGCTAGTGGAGAGTGCCCCCTTTGCAGCCTGCTCAAATGACCGTACTGGTCTAAATTTGTAGTGAAACACTGCCCCCAACATCAAGCGAAGTGTGGCATGGACACAGATTTTAGCTTCTAAATCCGCTGCCTCCTTCTACCAGTCTTTAGGTAAAGCAAGGATCATATTCATTTAGTCTGTTTACCCTCCCCAACTTAGGGTTTGACGTTTTAAGTATCCGGGCTGTCACAGTAGATGCTATCATGCCAAATGCATGTAGCCTCTCATCTTACATATAAGAGTGGTCTTTTCGTAGACACATACAGTCCTCTCCTCTCTGTAATTGTGGCGCCAATCGTGGAATATGCACCCTGCTGACCCCGGACATACTCAGGGTCTTGTGGTGATGTTCTACATGCCCCTCCTCGCCTTTGTATGACCAGTTCCAAGCTTTCCATTCTGAAAAATGTTCTTCGATCGCTCGGCAAAGTATGAGTTATTGCAAACATGTTTTGCTTGTGCATGCTTAAAGGTTTCTAGTCATCGAAGCTCCAGAGACATCCAGCATCGACCATGATACCAACCACAATTCATTTAGATCACAATTCTTTTCATGAATAACATGTTAAAAAAACAATATGTGGGAACCACTTCTCCATGAATATAACTGGAAAGGTAACATTTTCGGAAGACGGTGCCTCATCAAATTACTTTTTGGGGCTCGGCCCACATCACTGAGGGGCCGGGTTATAGTCCTGTTTGTTTTTTCTAAACAGCCAGTAACAAATGCAGACAGCAGATAATGTATGTGTGTGTACAACATAAGCAGAAATCAGTAGAAACATGCAGTATCAAAAATACAAATTTGAAGTCTATAAAATATGAAAATTCCAACATTAATTTAGAAACGCCGTCCAAATGAACGTTTTCCCCAATACAAAGTCCATCACGCTACAAAGTGAACCTTAACTCACAATGGACTTCTGCTTCACAAACTCATTTCAACGACAGCTTATATGTAAGTTACCTACAATTCAAAGTGAGTGTAGTGCGAGTTGGTTACCAGTCATTTGGTCGAACAAAAAAGGTTGACAGGACAAATGGTCGACACCATTTGGTCGAAAGACAAATGGTCGAATTTTTTTTTCTCTATTTCCACCTTTTTTTTGGGGGGGGGGTCCCCCCCAACCCCCTTTTTTTTCTAAAAAACCCTTTCTTTCCCTAAACGAAAACCTAAAAAATATATATATAAATAATAAAAAAAAATTTGCCCGTTTGGCTTTCGACCAAATTCCGTCGACCATTTGTCTTTCGACCAAATGACTGGACAGCGTGCGAGTTAAGGTGTATATCGTTGTGCGATGAAGTTTGTGTAAGGGAAATAGTTTAATTTGGACACTGTTTTTGTACCTTAATGTTGGCATTCCCAACCTTACTAGACTCCGCCTTTTCATAGGTAGTAACTATTTTTAAAAACGTGTTTTTTGGCACGTTTTTTGTGCTTGTTATTTGCGTGGCATTGGTGTGCGAATGGTTCTTTTTCAGACTTGTGTGGTATCGCGAAGTGGGTGTCCATGCATTCATGCTCAGTAAATACACGGCAATGGTGTTTATGTATTATGTGCATAATTTGTTAATCGTGGCCCAGTAGCGTGCTGATGTGGGTCCGTGCATGCATCAATCGCAAAAGCACTTGTTAATGGTTGTCTTATGTACAGTACGTGTCTGCGCGTGTCTCATGAACAAATGCGTGTGTGAATGACTTATGTTTTATGTGCATCGTATGTCTTTAAGCATTCATCAGGTGATAATATTGGTGTAAATACTGTTCCTGCATTACATGCTTAGTGTTACCTGGCGACCCTAAAATGTGGTGATGGTCTATGTGTATATGTGTTAATGGTATTGTTTTCCAACGTCTGTTGTGTATCATTATTAGGAAAGATTTGCTTTTTTACATCTTTTCTTCCATTGAAATCAATTGGGCCCCCTCCCCCCCCCAACATTTTGCTATGATTTGGACCCTGTCGTTTGCTTTACTTTCCTCGCTCATCTCATCTATTTTGAAGGCACCGATAGGTCCCTAACTTTACATGGGCCCTGTCCTCCTTTACGAGATTCCTTGTTTTAATGAGGCAATAAGCCCCCAGACAGCGGGCCATTACCGCCTATTAAGGTAATGGTCCCGGGGGCCCATAGGTACACGCACAAGCTTGTGGCAGCGGATATTTCTCTAACACGTTTCCCATTTTTGATGTATCCACTTTTCCATTTGGCGCATATAGCCATTTCGACTACCATATATTTAAAATGGATGTGCCACATGTTTTTTGCAAGACAATTGGCCATTCTGTTCCTTGGCCTTCGTCCTGCCTTCTCAGGTGAGGAAGTGTCATATATTCTAAGCCATTTCTTGGGCAAAGAGACTGTGCGAGCTTCTGGCCAATATAGGGGCTGGGTCTTTCTAGTCCCAAAGCACTCACTGACCAGGGGTATGTCTGTTGCTGGGCAGATGTGGGGAAAGCGGCTGTCAATGATTGGATAGCCCGTGCCAATTTTGAATGGTGCAGATCCTTACCATTGGTGGGTTGCCTGGGAGAGATCCTCGCTCAAATTTGAGATGAACGGGGGAGTTCTGAAGCCGTTTATCATATTTTTGCTGAAGCCTACACTACTATCAACAATTACAGTCTGCGGATGACTGTTGGAACACCTCCAGCCAAGTCCTGGTGAAACCCAATCTCTCTGTGTCGACCTCCTGAAGACTCTTGTCGGTGCTTCAGCCCTTAGGCTAGTGGAACCAACCATTCCGAAACCCCTGCATGAAGATCCTGCCCTCAAAGCCCTTTGGAAGAGTCAAAGAACCATTGTGTTGGCTGAGCAGCTTCATTCAAGGCATCTTAAGTGCATCAGGCCCTGTTCCGAGTTTTGGCTTGTAACTTTGCAGGTTGCCAGCTTGTAGCCCAAAACCAATCCTCCTGTAGCTGCTGACCTCCAACAGTAAGAGGGGCCATTTTGTAGCAGAGTGTTTGTTGCCGCCATGTGTGTTGCTTGCTGCATCCTGATCAGGGTTTCATAGCTGCTACCCATCTCAGTTGAGTCATGGCGGTCCCCTGTCATTGTGGAACCTGTGGTGGTGGTTGTCTCGAGGTGCCTGGGTCATCCAGCTTCAAGGTATCATGACCAGTTTTCCCGAAGCGTGGAACTGCTGACTAGCCTATTCAATTCTGAACCCGAAAACTACCAATGCACCTATTGACCCTAAACACACTGCAACGGAAACATCAACGGAGCTAAGTGGGCTGAGCGAATTAGAGGAGCCTAGGAGTGGAGTCTCAGTGAATCAGAGTAAGGGGGGAAGCTTGCCTACCTATTCCCACACCCCCTTTACAGCATAGTGTTTTAGGGGCATACAGTCCTCATCCTAAATATTCCTTGCTTGTTTGTAATTGGTGGAGGTCAGGCCAAGGATCCCTCTTGGGCTTACCTTGGAGGGACGGAATTAAAAGAGTATCCCTTGCCCCTGGAGGGAAGGAACTAAGAGTACCCCATATTTACTGAACGTACATTTGTTTTCTTCTTACTGGAAAATGTTGCCAATGCTTGTTCTTCGATTCTACAAGACTTCCCCATCTGGTGAGACTATTCTGGGGTGAGATCGGACGGGGATGAGGTGATTGTTGGTCTCCTTGTATTGGACTTTAGTGTGGTCATATTGGGGTGTGATGAGTCTTTGGATGGTCTCAATCAGCGTGAGAAGAAGTGGTTGTTCCGAGGGGCGATGACTGGTAAGAAAATTATCTTGATAAACTGGAAGAATTCTTTGACATTGAATATTGAGACGTGGTTGTCTGAGATGCATCAATTGGCAAATATGGAGAGAGTGATATACAGGAGACTTGGTAAACTAGGTTTATTTGAGAAAATATGGGGTACATTTTTACACTTGTTTTGACTTGGCATTGTAGCTGTTGGGTGGGAGGGTAATTGGGAGATATATTTGATTTATTGGGGTTTAGTGTATTGTATATCTCGCCTTGTACATAGTTTTGTGTAAAATGTTGTGATTTTCTTTTGTAATTTGCACTGTTTTATATGTTATACATTGATTGTCCTGTGATTTATGCTGGATGTTGTGTA
Source organism: Ambystoma mexicanum (assembly GCF_040938575.1). Taxonomy (NCBI): domain Eukaryota; kingdom Metazoa; phylum Chordata; class Amphibia; order Caudata; family Ambystomatidae; genus Ambystoma; species Ambystoma mexicanum. Next base: position 1,056,064,666 of record NC_090921.1, on the reverse strand, counting down.
AATAAAGATTTAAAAAAAAAAACAAAAAAAAGACTTCCGAATCCCTTCAACGTGTATTTACCTCGGAACTTGTGAGGTATGGTAACTGGTTCCATTGCTTTTCTACAGTTATAACTCACTTAATTGTCTACATTCTATTATTTTAGGGTAAAGTGTGGGTGATCTCTAGTGAGATATGTTTAAGTATATATGTACACAGGTTTGCTTTCGTTAATAGCTACTTAACTGATATTGTATAGAGTGTGATAAGGCCTGATAAAATAATATGTTTTTTAATGTTGTCTAATTTGAGTTATGCACATGCTCTGCGTGTGTCTCACTGTACCACTACACCACCACATATTTCCTGAAGTCTACGCCTTACTGCTCTGATACACAACCTTGATTGAGTTTGGCTAGACGAGGGTTAATTGCCCTGTTCCATAACTTGGAAGGTCTCTCAGAACCCTCCCACAAGGCTGGTTCTGAAAATCCATGTCAACAGTCATCCCCAATCGCATGTGTGAATAGTAGTTATGTATTATGTGTGTAGTATGGGCTTACAGCATATATGTATGCATGAATAACACAAAAATGTGAGGGTGTATGCGGTTTGTTTTGCGTGTGTATGTTTATTATGGCCCTACAGGGCTGTGATGGTGTGTGTCTGTGCATGCGTCATCCTCAAACGTGTGGTTGTATCTCTCCTGTGTGTATTGTATTCGTTTGCACATGCATCATCTGCAAATTTGCATATCAATTGTGTTACTGTCTTATATGCCCTATATTTTAGTTGCAGCTCACTCAGTTGTGTGCATGCATGCGTTATATGCAGAACAGTCATAATCTATCCATCTGCATGCACATCCATTCATCCACATACATTCATCTACATTACCATCCACCCAGTACTCCATCCTCCCCCATCCATCCAGTACCCCATCCTTCCCGCTCTACATTACTCCTAGAACACTCAATACATTCTTCCTTGAATAATATGTGTGTTTCAAAACTGAATTTGTTTCACAATAAAATGCTAAGTTTCTTTCCCTTTTCTTTCATGTGGTAACAGTGGATGAGAGTGATGAGGGCTCATTCTGTTGCTAAGGTTATGCTTTTTGTTCTGGGGATTCTGAGCAATACCACTTTGTTTCCCTCCTTTCGTGTGATGTGTCCTATGCTAGGCAGATTATATTGTATCAAGCAGTCAGTATGCGCATGTACGAATATATAGACTCATTCTTTTTCAGGAACATCTCAAGTTTGGCTGATCAGATGTTCAATGTCTTGAGATGTGCACCAGTTCAAAGTAAAGGATAGCTGTGTGCCAAAAATGTCAATAATTGAAATGGGCTTTCGAGTTGTGCCCTGAAAGCGTGTTTTTGAGGGTGTATGGAAACCCCAATAACAGTTGTGACTCTGTAATCAAACTCACAAGACACTTGTGACAGAATGCCATCTGCTGACGGCGGAATAGCCCAAGCCTTTGTAATTTTCATGAAATGAATGTAGGTAATTCTACGTTTTAAAGGGAGGTCTGCTAACAAGGACCCTCCTTTGACAAAGCTCTATGGCAAAAGCATACTGGATTCATGTGACTTTTCTGTGCCAGTCTGCAGTGGCAGCAGGGCAGGTTCAAATGTCTCATGGGCATTCCTGACAGCTACTACAACACAAAGTTCCAGCAAGCAGAAGTGGTATTTTAATTTTGTACTGGCTACTACCACTACACAATTATACAGTCACAGCAATTTGATATCACACTAGTCCACTTTGCGAGCAGTGCTGAGCTATGACAGTAATGTGTATTGGCAGTCTGGCCTGGGTGTCGCCACAACAGCCATATGGGATAATGGCCAGGAAGCCATCTTTTGTTTCCTACTGGAGGAAGACCACACCGCCTTCCCAGGGCACAGCAAGCCCCTCCCCCCCCCACCACGAGGATCCCTGGGAATCAGTGCTTCAAAGGCAACACTGACATAAAGACACACAACAGGGTGCTAACCATTGGGGTCCTTTTGAAGTCCACTGACATGGGAAGGGGGCAGAGTCAAGAGTAGCCAAAGTAGAGAGGTAGAGAGTGGGGGTTCCACCTTATAAGTTTCAACATCCTTCCTGCCCATCCCATTTTCTTCAGACAGTGTACTCTGGGTATGATACCAGAAGGCAAAGGACCCTTGTTACAACAGCCTGGATTGGATCCCTTACATCAGACTTGCTTTGGACCAATCCTATGTGACATGTTGCCTTTATAAGGGGTGGGCCCCTCTCCTTAGTTGATTCACCTTTGGACTCCTACAAAAAGAAGCATTCACTGGGCCTCTGCTGGAAATACAGTCTATTCCAAATCCATCTGCCATAGAGGTGAAGACAGAAGGCATCCAAGGCAGAAGCAAACTATGTTCACTAACCATCCCCAGAGAACAGTGAGGGTGAAAAAACTGTGGCCTAAGGCCTCTCTGCTGATCCTGCTCAGTGGAGGCCAGACAACCTACTGGGGTGAAAGTGCAGAACTAAGGAATTACCTTGTTCCTGGACACCCTGGATTGGGCCTCCCAGCAACTCGCAGGTCCAGAAGCATCTTGAACCCTTTTTCATCACCTCAGGACACATTTGAGCTGGTTTGATAGTGCTTGATGCACTTTGAGCTGCAAAAGAACCGGAGGTTGTGCTTTTGACACTGAGGGTGCAGAGGTAAGAGACGGACAGAGTGGTGGCATGTTTTGGTCTATAAACGTTTATTTAAAATATAACAAGTTGGAAAATACCTATCTTTCCCTGTGGCTAAGAGGAATTGCTCTACCTAGAAACAATAAACTAAAGGGTCGGTCAGGATGTTAAATAAATATACTTATACATTACAGAAACACAGGCTATGTGTGCTCTCCAAGAAATGAACATTTAAGTTGGAATCCAGAATGAGAGCAGCCTCCTTTCTGAATCAAGAAGACCCCGTTTTCCTTAGTTGATTTAGGGTGTAAGGGATGTAAATAGGTGATGGACACAGGATGGTGGACATTTTACATTTACGGACATCTTGACAGAGTCCCTAGTCGTTTTGTTGAGGGAGGGAAATGCCTCTTAGAAATAGGGCAAGATAGGTTTTCCTTTTTTTTACTTTTAATAAAGTCTTTGCCAACAAATATGCCACCTCTATGTCAGACTTGTACTTCTGCACCTTTACAGCTCACACCCCTCCTGAATCCTGAAGATAACCACACCCTCAGCCCATGCTATCAAAAGAGGCAAAGGGGGTATACCTGATGGGCTGTTCCTGTTTCACCTTTATGATTGGGATTAGTGCTGGTTTAGTAGTTGTGTGGGGCTGGTAGATGAATTGGCCACTACTCATCCCTGTACTCCTGAAGAGCAGTACCATTGTCACAACACTTTAAATAGGAAAATGAGAGAAAAACACTCTCCTCTAACTTTTGACACGGACCATGGAAGTTCAACATATTTGCCATGCAATTGACATGGTGCAATCCGTACATTCGTACCAAATTTGGTGAAGTTCCATGAGGGTGTCCATGAAGAAAATGTAGACAGAAGGGTGTTTTTTGGCTTGAATTTTTCACAGACCCTCAATGGTCCAGCTGTTGGAACGCATAACGAAATTGCCCACTTTGATTTTTGACACACACACATAGCTCTTGTTCTGTGTTTGTTCATGTAAAAAGAACATTCAAAAATCAGATCAGCCGCACTCAAGGTATTCACTTTTATCCTGACAAATGATGTAATACATGTGAACTGAATGTGTAGATACAATGTAATGCGCCTAGCTCATGATACATAAAAAGGAAAAGGGGGAAAAAAGTAGCATTGCTTGAAATCCCCAGAAACACAAATATAACATTAGCATAGGGCAACAAGTTACATTTCATGAGACAAATGTACCTTTGAAAGACACACAGCATTGAGGCGCATGCAGCATTGAAACAATGATAGACTTGAGCACAAAAACACATGTATCGTTGAAGCACACTTAGCATTGACACAAGCGCACCTTTAAAATGCTTTAGCAATGAACCACACATAGGCAGCAGGAGGGATGGCGGAGAGACGGAAGGTGGGATGGCCGGAGGGAGGTGTCACTTTATATAAGCAAAGTGATTGGACAGCTTACAAACCAAAATAAAGCCATGTTACTGCTTGGCTAAAGACACCACAAACTGTGGAAAATTGTGACCAAAATTTTAGGCACTCTGCAAAATGAGTGAACATTATTTCTATAATCATGTCATTTTGGGAGCTCGACCATAGTATGCTTGCCTTGCAGTAAAACGACCCCTTGCTTTGCCTGTACACATTTATTCTTGGAACAGGCCATGAGTGGAAATAACCCAGATAGAAGCTGCACTAATAGTAGCCCAAGACCCCGACTTCGTTTTTTGTGTTTAGCTTGTGATTTAACGCCAGTCATGAAGACCCTCACCGACATCCTCTTTTTCCTTCCCCTCGCCAGACCTATGGACTCTTCATATGGTCTCTGTGCTCTCTCCTTTCTCTTCTTTTCCTATTAATGGTGGCACCCGGTGGGAGTCCCTCCTGACCCCCTTCCACTCCTCTACGGTCATCATTAACACTGACCTGAATGCCACTGCCTTGGTCCAAGGCCCTCAGGCCAACCTTCTCTTTGATAGAGGCTTCCTGCACTTCATCAATTTCCTTTCTTCTCCTGCTGTCCCTTCTTTGGCTTCCTTGCCCCCCCCCCCTCTGCCTACTCCTTGGCTACCTTGCCCTGTCCTCCTTCCTCTACTGCCCCCCCCCCCCCCCCCTCAGGCTCCTTCTACACATCCGCAGGGCGTACCTCTGATTTGTACCCCTCCCCGGAAGACTTTCAAGGTTGGCAACCTTCTCCATATTGCCACTCTCAACTCTTGCTGATGCCATGATTTATTTGGGTTCCAAAAGGTTATTAGGAAACTAATACTGGACAAGCCTAGTGTAGGGATGAGTCAACCCCTTCTCTATATGGAGGCTTTTGAACGCAGCAAAATAATGCATATAATAAACAACCCATATGCGAAGAACATACAAGCTTGGAGCGTTACATCAATGATATTTTTGTCATCTGGAATGGGACAACTACTGACCTACAGAAACGTTGCCATTGGATCAATGACCAGGATAGGTTCTTGAAATTTACTTCCAATTACAGAACAGAAGCATTGAACTTCCTGAACATTGCGATCTCAGTAGATCCGGGGTCTAAAACCATTTTTGTAAAACTATACAATAAACCAACTGACAGAAACGCTATGTTGCACTATACAAGCTTTCATCCAAAACATCTGAGACACAATCTCCCACTGGGACAATTCCTGCGGTTAAAGAGAAACAGTACAAAAAAAAAAATCTGATTTCATTAATGAAGCCTGTAGAATGGAACAACGGCTGCATCAAAGAGTGTATCCGAATGAAATTACTGGCCAAGCCCTCAAAAGGGCTAAGTACAACCATAGAGAGGCCTTATTAGAGTACAAGGAACGAGTAACGTATAAAGAAAAAGATCACATACTCTTGTTTGTAAAGACGTTCAGCCACAATTCAAATCCAATTAAGAAGATCATTTTGAAAAACGGGTCCATTTTGGCGAAAAGTGCACAGCATGTACCAAGACCTGTTACAGCTTTCAGGAGAAACAAAAATGTAAAGGACCACCTAACTCACAATGATGTTCGCATCAAACCACAAAAACAGAGGACATTGCCACAGCAATGGGGGATGCCAGAAAAAGTCGGACATTATCCATGTGGACACTGCACCTATTGTCAGTATACCTCTAGAAGTACAGAGATCGACACTGGGTTACATTCTCCATGAAACAAAAACAACACACCAATTGTAACTCATCAATGGTGGTATATACATTATCAGGTGCCCCTGCAACAAAAAGTACATTGGCAAAACTGAGAGGAAAATTAAATTGCGAATAGGTGAACAGAAGAGCTGTTTGAAGAACCAGACATTGAATGCACCAATGGTAGACCACTGGAATGAAAAATTACACTCTCCTGAAGATTTAAAAATGGTCTATTACCTACAAAATCAACTCCAGCACAGATAGAAATAGAGATAAGTTCAACCTGTTTAGAAAAGAGCAACAGCTGATATTTTTGACAAAATGTGCACAAAATGGTTTAAATGACAAAATTGATTGGCTCATTTAAATTGGAATCGCCCGATTGGCTCATTTAAATTGGAATCGCCCCACGTAACACAGCTTTAAGTAGGTATGTGTATGAATGACCTTCTCCATCACCCACTATGGGCATACCATCTCTCGACAAAGGAATTTCCTATCCCGGTAATTAGAAGAGGATCCACGAAAAAAAGAAAAAAGAAAGAAAACAACGTACTGGTCCAGCTGTATGCAATGTTGGCGTCGATCAACTGTGGGAGAGACATTTCCCCGCCCTACGTAAGGTTGTAGACATAAATAGGCGCCTGCCCATACGTTGCATGGCAGGTGAGTAGCGACGGGGACCTGGTGAATTAGAAACAGATGCTAATCTGGTAAGTGAGCTACGCAAGCACAATAGGAAATACTGTTTTTAGAACAGAACACAAAATAACGCAAGTATCTGTTACTTTATGTCCTCGGAGCACAAGCCGAGATTCGGCAGTGGATAAAAGTAAATGGGACACTGCAGCTACGCGGCAACACATTTCTGTGTGCGCGCATTTTGGAAAACCTGACCATGGGAAAATCTACTGTTTTGGCTGCAGAGAGCAGAGCTGAACAAAATTGTGCCAATTTGGCCGCAGTGTGGAGGTTTAGTTTGACAACTCCATTAGACAAGTAAGATACAACCGGTACTTTGGCAAAAACCTTGCAGTTTCCGATATGGCTAACTTTGGTCACAAATTGATCTAACAGGCAACATTTTTTATGTTGCTTACAGGGTCGAGTCTAGATCGATTTCTCGAGATGCGGTACCACTATGGGTGTGATTGCATCGAATAATCGGCAAAGGAACAGATTGGCGTTAGAAATCTGACCTGTGACCACAGGGATTTTTTGAGAACCTGAATGGTAAACAAACAAGTTAAACTATCGACGTTCTGCGATCTTGATCTCTTCCTCTTCTCTGGTCTGATCGCTTCTTAATTTCTTTCTCGATCAAATCAGCATGATTGTAAGCCTCATCCTATCAAACCAGCCATCCTCAAGCGTAACTGGCGCAAAGTAAACAATCTGGATCTGGCGGCTGCTCTCCAGTCCCAGCTTACTCTTCACAGTCCCTGCTCATTAGGCACCCTAGGAGAGTCCTTCTTAGTAGTTTCTGATTCACTGGCCGCACTTAGGCTCTGTAAGATAAGAAATGATATCTCTGAGCCCTGGTTCTCGGATGATCTCAGAGCTCTTAAACTCAACTGCAGACGAGCAGAGAGGAAGCGGCGCGCGGGCTATCTTCAAATGGATGAACGTGCTTTTCGCATCATGCTGTCTATCATAAAGCGATTAGCGAGGCAAAAAAAACCTTCAGCCAGAAGGTACAATCTGCAGTCAATAAGCCCGAAGCCTTATTTGAACTTGTCCACTCTTTGTCTACCCCTAATTCTACTGGTTCTTCTATCACGCCATCTCAAGCCCTCTGTGATTCACTTTCGTCATTTTTCCATACCAAAATTGAAACTATTTGCAGCGGCATCAGAATGTTGGCTAGTCAATCCTCACCCCCCATGATCTCTCCTGCTTCTGGTATGCCCAGCTGTGCCTGGTCTTGATTTCCCATGTTTTCCGACTCTGATATTCAAGGGGCTATTCAGCGCCTTAAATCAGCTTCTCCTACAGATCCCATACCGCTCATTGTGCTCAAGGATATTTCTGGCGTAGTTATTTCTTATATTACTGCCGCAGTTAATGCCTAATTTCTAGAGGGTTCTATTCCTAGTCCATTGAAACACGCTCTGGTGTTGCCTCTGTTGAAAAAACCCACACTGGACCCTGGGTTGATGGAAAATTTCCGACCCATTTCCCTTCTCCCTGTCCTTATGAAGGTTATGGAGTCTCTTGTCTCACACCTCTGCTGTCCTCTTTTTTAGAATCTTCTGGATGTTTCAATATCTTTCAATCTGGCTTTTGGCCAGGGAGGGGTACCGAGTCGGTCTTAAATTCTGTATTGGACGATCTTGCCCGCCTAGTCGACCATGGCGGAGTGGGAGCGGTACTTTTATTGGATCTATCCGCAGCATTTGACATGGTTGATCATACCATCTTGATCTCCCGTCTATCGGATGTTGGGATATCTGGCCAAGTTCTTAGTTGGTTCTCATCCTTTTTGGCTGATCGCTCCCAATCGGTTTCTGTAGAGTCCCTCAGGGATCAGCACTTTCACCCATATTCTTTAATCTATATATCAGATGTCTCCTTCTTCTAATCCGCGCTCATGGTTTTAAATACTACTCCTATGCCGACGATACTCCGTTGTTGGTCCGTCTGGATCTTACCCATGCAGAGACTGCCTCCAGGCTGCAGAGATGCCTTGAGGACTTGGGAGCATGGATGGCATTCAACTCGCTTAAACTCAACGGAACTAAGACAGAGGTCCTGGTAGTGGGCACTACTGGACCCCGGACTTCTGGCCTACGTCCCTTGGCCCGTTCCTGTTACCATCTACCACTGTGAAAAATCTGGGGGTTCCCTTCTGAGGGCTGATCAGGTTGCAGCCATCAGTAAAGGCAGCCATTTTAAACTTGGAGTGCTAAGGAAGGTTTTCCCTTTCATTCCTCCTCAATTTCATGCCCCAGTAGTCGCCACACTGGTTCTTAGTGCGGCAGACTACTGCAATTCGCTTTACCTTAGCCAACCGGCCTACTTGATAAACAGACTTCAGTTGCTTCAGAATGCCGCACCTAGAGCTATTCTTCGCCCCCCACTCCCTGGGCTCATATGACCCCTTTGCTCAGACAGCTGCACTGGCTCTCGGTGAAGAAGCAAATTCTGTTTAAGTCTCTGTGGATCGTCCACCTGGCCTTCTATAAACAGGGAGCAGAATATCTTCAGGAAAAGTTCTCCCAATACGCGCTTTTTCTCTAGTGGCAGCGAGGTCTTGGAACCAGCTGCCAATCATTTTACGAGCTACTGCTGACCATCTCATGTTTTCTCGCTTGTTGAAAACATTGCTCTTTTAGGCTCTTCCTCTGCTGCTGACCCTCTGTTGCCTTTAGCGCCAAGATGCCCTTGGACGATCGTGCGCTTTATAAATAAAAGTAACATAACATAAGTAATTATAAGTGACTAACGTACTCTTAGTCCATAGTCCCTTTTCCTCCATACTTTATGGGCGTCCCTTGCGAGGAACGGGAGACGGAACCTTTTTCACCAGAAAAACCTTCTTACCCTTTAAATTTAGAGGAGCGCAGGGGTGCGACCCAGGGAGCATGCGCTGCCCTGACTCCGCCCTCCGGCGCCACACCTCAGTCCCCATTGACGCATCGACAATAGATTGAACATTGCCTAATGACACCAGTATTATTAGGGGGGAGGATGGTGGGACGTATGGAGGAAAGGGGACTATGGACTAAGAGTATGTTAGTCACCACAGTGAGTAACTTATAATTACTCTTACGTCCCGTCCCCTTTCCTCCATACTGTATGGTGATTACAACTGAATTTAACCCCAGGGTGCAGAGGATGCCCTCCTTAAGCAAATAGGTTCCAAACAGTAATGCTTGCAGAAAGCCGAGGGAGTGGCCCACGTGGCCGCCCTGCTTATAACTTGCCAAGGGACATGGTGCTGGAATGCGATGGCCGTTGCCTTGGCCCTAACTGTGTGGGCGTGCATGTTAGCCGGGAGCGGCTTGTGCTGGCCCTCGTAAACTTCCTTGATGGCCGAGACCATCCAGCGGGATATGGAGGCCTGAAAGCCTGGTCTTGCACCTCCGACCATGACAAATAGGGCATCTGTCTTGCAGAAGCTCTTCGTCCTGTCCAGGTAGAATTTCAAGGCACGCCTGACATCCAGGCAGTGCAGAACTCTCTGTGCCTCGTCCTTAGGATCAGCGAAAAATGTAGGTGGAACGCTGCCGGTACCTTAGGTAGAAAAACCAGGAGTGTCCAAAGGACCACCTTTTCCTTGTGAAAGGTAGTATATGATTCCGAGGCGACCAGCGCCTGGATCTCGCTGACTCTGCGAGCCGAGGTGAGGCCGACTAGTAAGGCCATCTTAATGGTGACCAGTCTGATGTCCATTGACTCCATTGGTTCAAATGGCTTGTGCACCAGGGCGCCGAAGACTATGTTAAGGTCCGGCACAGGGTGTGGTCTCTTGATGGGATGGTAGAGTCTTGCTTACCGCGTCAAATGTCTCTTGACAATCGGATTGGAGGAGGAGAAGACTCCCTCCTCCGAGTACCTAAAAGCCCTGATGGCTGCGAGGTAAGAGCGGCAGGTATCCACCTGCACACCAGAGTGTGCGAGGTGTGCCGAGAAGGAGAGAACGTCGTCCAAAGTATATGCCAGGGGGTCGATCTGCTTGGAGTCTGAGCAGTGGCAGAACCTAGTCCATTTACTTTTATACTGGGCCCTGGTAGCCCTGCTCCTTTAGCCCTGCATGATCTCCAGATTTGCCTGGGAGAGGCGGAGATGCCCTAGCGTTACCTGCTCAGGAACCACACTGTGAGGGCTAGTTTCTGCGGGGTGGATGACCCTGCCCCCCTGCTGCGCCAGCAGATGTGCTGGGCCTGTCGAAAGGTGAATTTGTGGCATCTCCACGAGGCTGATCAACTCCGAGAACCATGGCCTGGCCGGTCAACATGGAGCTACTAGAATGTTGTTGAGCCGGTCAGACTCCTTGATCTTGGAGATAACTCTGTGAATCAGCAGAGTGGGCAGAAAGGCATACGCTGTCCTACCGTTCCACTGAATCTGGAATGCGTCACTCAGGGAGCCAGGGCCCTGACCTTGCCAGGAGGCGAACTGAGGGCACTTCTTGTTGTGCCAGGTGGCGATGAGATCCGCCTGGGGGGGACCGATCTGCTGAAGATCTCCTGAATAATGAGGTAATTTAGCTGCCACTCGTAGTTGTCCGCTCCCAAGCTGCTTAGCCTGTCCGCCTCCAGGTTGGATTCCCCCGGAAGGTGGACTGCCGTGAGGTAGATGTCGTTTTCCAGGGCCCACTCCCACATGCTGATTGCCCATCAGCACGGTGGGGGGGATCTGATGCCTCCCTGCTTGTTGACGTAGAACATGCTGGTCGAGTGGTCCGTCTGGATGAGGACGACCTTGCACCTGAGCAGTGGAAGGAAAGCTCCGAGCGCTAGCCAGATGGCTTTCAGCTCCAGCCGATTGATGTGGTACTCCTGCTCCTGTCGGGTCCAAGTGCCGTGGACCGAGAGATCGCCCAGGGTGGCTCCCCAGCCCTCAAGCGAGGAGTCCCTGGTAATGGTGACTTGCGGGGTTGGAAGCCATGTGAGGTCCGGGTGGAGCAATGGAGGAACTATGATCAACTCTGATTGAGAGCCCCCGCTCCTGGTTCCATGATGCTGCGAAGTGCAGCTGAATCCTCCTCATCCCGAGTCTCGTGTGGGGGACGGCTAGTTGGACCGCAGCCAAGCGACCCAGGAGATGTTGGTGCCACCAGGCCGAGGTCACCTCTCTGCTGAGGAAGTGAGTAGTGGCCCTCTTGATGGCTGTGATCTTGTCCTCCGATGGAAACACTTTCTCGGCACGAGTCCCACATAAGGCACAAGAAAGTCAGAGTCTGCATGGGCTGCAGCTGGGATTTCTTGAGATTGAGCGAGATGCCCAAATCGTGCAGTGTGTTCATAAGAGCCCGGTAAGAGTGGTGAACCGCTTCCGGACATGTAGCCCTGACGAGCCAGTCATCTAGGTATGGATAGATGTGGAGGCCCTGAGCCCGGAGGAGGGCAGCCACCAAAATTCATGAGCCTGGTAAAGACCCTGGGGGCTGAGTTGAGGCCAAAAGGAAGGTCCTTGTACTGGAAATGGTAGCCCATGATCCTGAACCTGAGGAAGGAATGATGGGGCTGCCAAATCGGGACGTGTAGATAGGCGTCCTTCCGATCCAGGGAGCACATCCAGTCTCCCCGGCACAGTGTCTCCGCAATAAAAGCTGGCGTAACCATCTTGAATTTTTGTAGGGGGAAGGCGAGGTTGGGGGTGGAAAGGTCCAGCACAACTCTCAGGCCGGCCTGGTTCTTTTTCTGAACAGAGAAAATCCTGGAGCAGAAGCTCAAGCCTCGCTGGGAGGCTGGGACTTCCTCCACGGCCTGGCTCAGAACGAGCGACCGAATCTCTGCCAAAATAGTTGCTGTCTCAACTTGAGGGAGTGGAGGGGAGGAGGGGAAGAGGGCGGAGAGGCAGGGATGGGTAGCCGGTACCCCGTGGAGACTACTGAGAGGATCCAGGGGTCCGCGAACTTCTGGTGCCAAAAATGTGCGTGGAGAGCAAGCCTGCCCCCCACCGGAGACACGTGGATCCGAAGGGGCGTGGCATGTCTTCTTTCCCTATGAGGCTGTTGCGGAGGAGGGAGACTGGAAAAAGCCCTTACTCCCCGCCCCCTTTTTTTTGTTTGTGCCGATGTGGAGTCGGCAAGCGTTCCGCCTGCCTGGACCTACGTTCCTGGAAGCCTCGGAACCCTCCGTACGTGCAGCCCTTGTCGGAACACTGCTGTGACTGGGTGTATGATTTGGGCGTGGTCTTTGTCAAAATGGATAAAGACTTGGCCGTTTGGGAGCTGTTTTTCTTCTTGTCCAGCTCCTCGTCCATGGTGGAGTGAAAGAGGTCGCTCCCCTCGAACGGCAGGTCTAATATGCGTTCCTGGACATCCGGATTGAACTTCGTTGCCCGGAGCCAGGTCGTCCTTCTCATGTCCTGAGCCACCAGCTTGGCCTGAGCAAGCCCCGCCTTAAAAACGTGCTTGGCTCTGCATGGGGAGTTCTGGGAGGAAGTCCACAATCTCCTGCCATTATCTCTGGTTAGCGGCTGCCAGCATGGCATCAGCGTTCGCCTGACGAATATGCAAGGAGGCGTTGGAATACAGCTTCTTCCTGTACGCCTCCAAGGTCTTCTCCTTGCCTAGCAGCGCCGCAGATGAGGAAGAGGAGGACGACTGCGGTTTGGAGTAAACTGACACTGCAGCAATCACCGAGCAGTGTTGCTGAGGATGGGCGGAGAGCAAGTGTATTCCCCTCCATCTGCCTGCATTTCGCGTCCAACAACGAGGGAGTGTCCGGGTCCTCCACCTCGTCCGTATCCTGGGAATCAGGGAGATCCTGCACCAGAGGAGGAGAAGTGTTAGGAGCCGGAGGCTGAGGTACGGAGACTGGAGCCGGAGGCCATGGCAGGGGCTGTGGAGCCGCCGGGACAAGGGGCTGAGGGGCCGGAGTTAGCGGTGGAGGCTGCGCCGGGGCCTGGGGCGTCGGCGAAGGCATTTGTGGTGCTGCTAGCATCGTAGGGAGGACTTCCTGACGGCGTCCCTCAGGATATGCCCCATCTGGGGCGATTTCATAAACCCAAGTAACTTCAAGAAGAAGCTGTCCTCAGACTCTGAAGAGGTGGTAGACAATATAGACGGAGTCGTGGAAGGCTGCTGGGGCCAGTGCAGACTCTGCCCATAAGGACGAACGGGGAAGCTGCCCTGCGCAAATGAAGGGTAGGCCATAGGCCACGTACCTGGTTGATGCCAGTCCCACCTCGAAACGCGTTCTTCGCCGAATTCCTGGAATGGCCTCAGACGGGTGCCGATGTCCTGCTCAGCGGCCATCTTGTTGAGCTGCCTTCCATGTGCTTGCGTTGTGTTGCTCGGCTCACTGGACCCAGCCTCCTCCAGGACGCTTGAGTGTGGATCATGAGACCTACCCTGCTCCTCAGGCCTAGACCCGGTAGGTGTTGAACCCTCGGCCCGAGGGCCGGTAGAGCTGCGTTTAGGCACCCCTAGGCCGAAGCACCGGTATCAGGGCGTGGCCCCTCGGACATAATGCAGTAAAAGGGCAGAGCCCCTAGGGTGAAGACCCGGTAAAAGAACCTTCTGGTTTCTCGACACTTTCACCGGGAGGATCCGTGGATCCCTCAGCCGTTAAGCCGGTAGCTGCAGCAGCCTCAGTGTGCGTGTCGGTAAAAGGACCTGATCGGTCCCTCCCGCGCGGGCGAGTCCCTGGGAAGGAGTCTCCCTTGCGGGGTGCAATTGAAAATAGAGGCCCTACCTTGAGCCTGGATCGATGCTGAACGAAGTTCTTCAGGTCCCCTGGAGGCGACTTCTGGAAGAGCTCCCTCCACCTGGCTAGTCTGTTCTTCAGAGACCTGGAGGACAGTGCGTTGCACGCTGAACAAGTTTGCCAACCGTGGTCTGGGCCAAGGCAACGTAGGCAGACAGTGTGGGGGTCTGAAGTTGGAAAGAGCCCATAACAGGCTGGGCACCTGCTAAACCTGTTGGCTGTCGACATGCGCCGGGGAGGAGCGTGACGCCCGAGGACCAAGTATCTGTAATCAAGTAAAAGACAAAAGACAAAAGGCAGAAGAAGAAGAAGAAGAAGTATCCGCATGTGGAATTACATGGCCGAAGCCAAACCAAGGAGCGCTGGTGAATTCAGCCCATTCCGGTCGACGCAGGAAAGGGGACTAAGGTGTGGTGCTGGAGGACAGAGTCAGGGCAGCGCATGCTCCCTGGGCCGCACCCGTGCGCGCCTCTAAATTTAAAGGGGAAGAAGGTTTTTCTGGTAAAAAAGGTTCTGTCTCCCGTCCCTCGCAAGGGACGCCCATACAGTATGGAGGAAAGGGGACGGGATGTAAGAGTATGACATATGGTTAAATATTGGTTTTGGTTGTTTCTTAGAATGTTCACTCCAGTTAAAAATAATCATTGAATTGGACAGTGATGTTCGAACGGTACATGGACCCCACACAGCAATAGTGATTATTATGAAATCTTGGAGATTCACATGCTAAGAAGTGGTAAGTCTACTCCAAAATATTCTAATAGACTCTAAGAAACGTTAAAAGCGAGAGAACAAGATGTCATGTAGTGCAAGGCGGGCTAAGATGGTGATAACCTGGTTTGGTTTTAACAGTGTTTCAAACTCTACTGTAGAGCATGTAATATTCTCAAGGCTTTTTTTTTTGTCTTGGTGGTGCCATGAGACTGTGAGCGACCAATAATAATTGAAGTAATGGGAATACTTCGGTTTCAGCTCAATGGTAGAGTTGAAGCTAAGGTTAACATTTGTGTTAACATAGGATATATGGAAAATAATACCAATGTCTGTTCTGTTACAGGGGATGGTCCCTAATGCTGGTCGAGAACATAAGATTGGCGTGCTTTAAGAAATAGTACTACAGCAAAAACTGTGTTTTTTCTTGAGCAACACAACCAGTAGAAATCTATTGATAGATTTGATTGTTTGTGTATTTTAAATAGATAACAGTGCAATGTGTTGTTATCAGGCAGCCCCTGATGAATTTCCTGTGAACACTAATACGTTGAAATAATGGAAAGAAACATGTTTTTTTTATGATGTATGAATTGGTACGATTGTTATAGTAATAGTATGAATGGAGTGCTTGATGTGTTTTATCCATATCCAAACTCACCAAATTGCAGCTCATGTAAAACAAAGTCCTAAGGGCAGCATTGGGGATATAAAAGTTCGATCACATCACCAAGACTAGGAAGGATGCCCACTGGCTACCCATCAAAGCTAGAATTATCTTTAAAACACTTTGCATCACTCATAAATGTCTAGCTAAAAAAGCCCCCCCCCCCCCCCCATCTACCTCAACAATGCCTTACAGAGAAAAGAATCTATTAGAACACTGAGATCTAATGACAATCTTCTCTAGTGCCTCCGCGTTACAAAACCACCAAAGCGGGTGGCAGCAGCTTCCCTGTGCTAGAACCCAAACATTGGAACACCCTCCCCCTCCTCATCAAAAAAGAGACCTCTCTCCCTGGCTTTAAGAAGATGCTAAAAATGTGGTTATTTAACCAATATTAGCAGATCATCATGCTAATCCGCTTTAGCCTCTAATACGAGTGTAAATTGTCTATGAATGTATCGCATGTTTTTTTGTCTCTTTAAACTCTGTACACTGTATAAATGTATGTGCAATGCCAAGCTGTCTGTAACCACGCTGAGATACCCCAGGGTCTGGGCGTGTAACAAATCAATAAAATAAATAAATCAATAAAATTGTCTTAACCTTTTTGCACAGCACCAGATACTTTACTTCTGATAAAAAGACAAAGGTTGCAATTTGAATGCTTCCAACATAGATACGGTCTGCTTACTTTTTGCATACATTTAATTGCGGTCTTCTATCATTTTTTGAACATTGTGTTTTTATATTTGTGTACTGATATTAATAAAAATTGTTTTAAAGTGATTATTGCATTTAGTGTTGTTAGAGTCTCTGAGCTCTTTAAACCAGCTATTTGGATGACTTCATTCCCTATGTAATGGAGTGGTCGGCCCCCAAGCGTTGTTGTTTGTTGTTAAAGGTTATTTAACCTAATTGAGGGGTCGCTTTTTGGGGGTAAGATTTCCCTTACGCCTCCTATATTTGTTGTCGGCATCAGGAGCAAGGCATACTTATCTAGGTAATAGGGATGGGTAGCATAGGAATAATGAGGGCAGATCCGGGACCAAGCAGGTACTTCACTGTTCCCAGTAAGCTGCTCCAGATCACTACAGCATTCACATATTACCGCCCCACATACAGCAATGAAGGTGGGCGCCACTACAGTTTAGCAGCTCCTTGGCACTCAAGATGCCAGACGGAACATGCACAGTGGTGTCCAACAAAGAGAAGGGAGCACCTCCCAAAGACCCAGAATGATGAGGTTTTTGGACCTTTCAGTGCTATGCAAGCAGTGAAGTCAGGTCGCCCAGACGGATCACAGCTATCTAACCCCCAAAAGGTTCACTTTGGCACACAGGAGAGCGACTCCTGTGATTTTTGTGGCAGTCACGGTGCAGAATTTGAACCTCCAGTCACTCCCATTCAATCAAAACACACCAGGGATAGCACTCCAGGCCACAGTGCTAGCTACAACTTGTTATCCCACCCCCATGCGCATGGTCTCGGACTGATCGTAGCCACTGGTTAATGCGCATATGGCGATCAATAGGGCAGGGCTAGGCAGTTCACCCCACCTCACAGAATGGCCTCTTGACTCAACGGGTTTGTAGACCAGCAGCTAAGGGCAGGTGCTCTGCGAGTCAACATTAAGAAATGGGGGTTCTATTAGTGCCTTTTACACCCACACAGGCAGTACGTAGCTCTCCAACATTTCTTTCAGACTGACATGTATTTCAAGTATAAAAACAAGTTCAATTACTCATGCTCTAGTTTCTCCTAAAGTGCTATACGTTTCATGGCCAAGAACCTTTTTTCCAAGTGCTACAATGAAAACATTAATGCTAATGAAATACATGTTTCCTCACCTATACCAAATAAAGCAAGATCAAAAATTGACTTTACTGTGAAGAATCCAGGAAATGTGTCCCTTCTCCCCAAGGGTGAGCCACTCCCATTGAGACTACAGAGGTGAGCCCACTCTGCAAGACCTCCCTCGGGGTTTGGGCAAGCAGGGCGTCACTGGAAGTGACTCCCTCTATTGGGACGAGGACTCCCCCAAGTTGTAATGAAAACCCCTGTGAAATGTGTATTCGCTGCCTATATAGGGGCCTTTTTGTTTGTCTGACACCACTGCTGACCTCACTGCAGACTCAATATCATGTAATCAACTATACGTTGCCTAAAAACAACAAAGCCCTCACCTAAAGGAGGAGATTCCCTGATGCAAAGAGGAACGGCAGGGAGGAGCCGTACAGAGCGGCCACTGCCA
Source organism: Ambystoma mexicanum (assembly GCF_040938575.1). Lineage (NCBI taxonomy): Eukaryota > Metazoa > Chordata > Amphibia > Caudata > Ambystomatidae > Ambystoma > Ambystoma mexicanum. The sequence continues at coordinate 1,056,046,868 of NC_090921.1, read as the reverse complement.
CTAGAGTGTGGAACGAAGACCGCTTGGAGGCAAGACCACAGAGCAAACGTAGTGGGTCCAGAGCCTGTGAAACATTGCCGAATCCAGATACGCTGGGGGGCGAACGCCATACAGCCCACATGCAGCGAATCACAGAAGGAGCGAAAGCCACTGTAACCGAACAGCCAGAGAAGGTCGCCATGACAAGAGACACCAATGCGCCAGACACAGACAAACGCTGCCAATACCAGCTTCACCACCCTCCCTATAGGAAGCACTGTGAGAGAGCAGGTGTGCAGGCCACACAGGGTGAGTGGAGGCGGGCGGTTGATTGCTGCGGGGAAACCCAGGCCCGTCTAGTGATCCTGTGAAAAACCTGAGTGAAGATCGAAGGGTCAAGAGTGATACGAAAACGTCCCATGAGGTGGAAGGTATGCAAACCCCTACCAAGATAGACAAGAAACTCCCAGGGGTTAGAAAACCTGTAAATAGCCTGCAGGGTTCATAGTGATAGTTTCGACAGTTAAAGTTCCTACACAAAAGCACAGGAAAAAAGTTTCAAATGCATTTTTTGGGGGCTTTTTGTAATTCGGGGGGGGGGGGTGTACACCACCTTAACCCCCAGTTTCCTTTTAAAAAAAAAATCTATACAAAACTAAAATAAAACCTAAAACATGAAAACAAAATGCATTCGAAACTTTTTCACTCAAACCTTTGTATTCAGAACTTTTGTATGTCAAAACTATTTTTTCGAAAGTATGACTGGACACCGCCTGCAGAAGGGCTGAGGTGTCCCAAAGGATGGAAATACTCATACCAATACTGAAGGCCAAGAAAGCCATAAAAGTGACTTAAAAAATCTAACGGCCACGCTACCCCGGAGTGTGAAGGCTTGAGTGAGCGTGTTGTGCCTCAAGATACAGAATTGTTGGATGGGCATAGGTCACGTATCCCATTGGATCCAAGCATTCACACCTTTGTTGAACTGATCAATCCTTTTTGACCACTTAAAACCTTTCATGAACCGAGTGATTTTGTAATGAGAGGAACAGGCAGTCTTGAATTTTGAACTTTCTGATTTCTTCTTTTTGAAAGCCTCTATGGTGACCAAGGCCCGGGACGAACATTTGATTTTTTAATATTTTCTGCCGGAGAGGGGTTCAGCTAGGAGGCCTTGACAACCTCCAGTGACAAGAACACTTTGTCTCATTTCGTTTCCTTTTTCATCTAGTGGTAGATTCAGTTAGATGGGCATGTTAGGACGGAGGACTAATTTATAGTTATTTGACATCCTGATGAGCACCTTAGCTTTTGATTGTTAGGAAGGGGACACCCTTTTAGTAATAGGGATAGTGAGGCATTTTCTTTTAGTTGAATAAAGGCTTTTCGTTGAACTATGTCCTCTGGTCCGAGTATTACTTCTGGTTCGCCACATTACCCAGGACTTCTGCAGGTTAGGATCTACCTAGGAATCCCCAGAGGTAGTGAGAGAGATAAGGCGATTCCCTTTGGCCCCTCACCATTACCCAGCCGAGTTTTAGATAGTAGGCGTTACTGAACAGTAATAACCACCTTGGATTCAGAGATGCCTGGGCTAGGAAGGGAACAGCTCAAGGGAGATATGAGAGAGGGAGACCCTACTCAAACATTTTAATAAAAACCCTTGAACTGTCTTGAGAGTTGCTGCATTCTTGAGGCCATCTGTGACAAAGGATACCCAAACGCACTATAGTTTGTCTCCCTCCGACACCTTTTTGTACACCTTTTTCTTAGATTATTCCAAAACAGACACACCCATTTAATTTTTAAAGCAACGAATGTCAGGTTATCCCGTTTCACCATCCTGACCAGGACTGCATCTGGGAATATTTGTCCCTACCCTACCAACACGAGCACAGAGGAGACACTAGTATAAGCTTCTGGCTCACTATAGTTTATTCGTAGCCTACACCTGTTCCATAGCAAGAACACTCTTCATCTGTATATAACCCCAAGGTGCCCATAGGCAATAACCCTATACTCGTCTTGACAACCACAATAAAAAAGCTGGAAATCAACTTCAGTGTCATGTGATCTGTTAACCTTCCACATCATCCTCCTCCACAAGATGGACGGATTCTAGCAGTTCCCTGAGTAGGCGTCAGCTGAGCCTTTCCAGGTTGCAGCATTTTCCATGCCTTTTTCCGGATGCAAGCTCACGAGTCTTAAAATGATGGGACCAGTGCATAGATGCACTGTGTTTAGGAAGAGGAATTTGAAGAGCAACAACTAGAATGAGACCATCTCCTACTCTTTCGTAGCCCCAGGTCACTAACCATGTTGGCTCATGTGATTTAGGGCTGATCCAGTAAGTTAAGCTTCAGCGGAGACTGTGTTATGGATTTTTGGAGATCTCCGCTCTCAATTCCACTCCTGTTTGGGTTTCTCAGTTGACTGAACACTCCTCTTTCATCATCAAATGTTCTGCCTCAGCGGCTCCCTTGTTCACTGAAAGCTTCTAAGCAAAAACATCAGTAGGATGCAATATGACCATGTAATGACTTTCAGATTGTAGTGTCCTTTCAACAGACCTCCACACGCTGCACATGTTGCATCATGTTTTTTTTCCACCAGAGACTCTTCTGCATTGGAAAAACAAGTCCAACTCTAAAAGGAACCTCTAAATTCGTAATAAGATACACAACCTGCCGAAGTCCCAACAAACCACAACACCTCTACCATAAGAATACAGCGACAAGCTACGACAAATTTGTTCTAGCTGGGTACATATCGAGTCTCCTGCACTAGCGGTCTGTCGTGACGTCCATAGGCACCCACACACGTGCCTGAACTCTTGTGTTGCTTACCGGAGCCTAGCCAGGGCTCCTAAATCCTAATCTTGCCCAAATTCACGCATGCATCTTAAGCCTCCCCTTAGAATTTGCCCATGCCTGGACTTCGATCCCCAAGTGTGTTCCTATCACAAAGCACTTTGAGGCCATACAAATGGGAAAAGGCGCTATATAAAGGACTACTACAATATCATAAAAAACCCATGAGTTTGTCTCCAGTGTTTCTCGGATGTTATCAGAGTCCTACCTTTAAGTCTGGCAAAGACACCCAAACCTTTTTCTTTTCACTTGACCGAACACAGCGGCAACAAAAATAATCTGAAATGACTCTTACACATGTGGCATTGTGGATTTTCTTTTGCCATACACACAGGAAGGTCTAATGAGATACATGACACAGACAACACCCACTCATTTGTTTACAACTGCTGATCAATCTACTAGAGGTTGCAACTGTGTATAGCAAATGAACACATAACAAGTTTACACTGCAAAACAAACTGGCGTGGAAAGGCGTGTCATTCTACACTATTTACAACTTTGGGCCAACACGAATTTGTTATTAAACTCAGTCATTTCGCCCTCTTCACACAAATGAATCTGGCCCCTTGGTCATTTACACTTTAACCATAGCCAGCTTTTGCTAAGCCTTTACAGGTTTTTTAGTTTGGGCTATTAGGTAGCAGATCCACCTAAAAGCTGAAAATATTGCATTAGAGTAGAGGTAGGGAGGAAATGGCATATGACGAGGGACACAAAGCTTGAAGTTGTTTGGTTATTTGCCCACCCATTGACTGCCCATGGCCATGACCATGCTACACTATAACCATTTCCACCCAGTGCAGGCCCTTCCCTGCCCAACACACCTCCTCATAGGAACTCTTTTCAGCTCCCTTTAATCAAGCCTTACCATCAAACTTGGCACTGTTTTTTCAAAGCAGTCTTCTGAGAGTTAATGACTTAATTGTAGCTGTAAACCTGCTAGCGGGTTCATAAAATAGTCTTAACCAGGTCTGACTTCAGCCCCTCTATTTATAAGCACTATGTGTGTCCTTCACTCAAGTTCTGTTAAAAACGAGCATTGGTATAGCCAATAGTTTTGGCTTATGTATGTATTAGGCATTTTCCAGGCACTGCTATTAGATGGCCAGGTACTCGCACCATTTTGCACCTGCTACCATCAATAGCCAGTTAATACTACTATAGCAGTGCTTGGGAAGTGCTTTTCCCATGCCTTACCAAAAGCCCAAACTGTTGGCATTGCCAATGCATGCTTAGTGTCACTCTGGGCTGGGTGACAGAAGGTTAGCTTTCCTGTTCTCCAACGATCTGGATATAACATCACTGGTATTTCATTAGTCAGCTTGCCTGCACTAGCAACAGTGCCCATACGCCCAGGGAACAGTGAGGCTATAATTAAAGTATGTATAAGGGGAGGACCAATAGTGAATGGTAGGACCAATGAAACAACTGTAACTTGCACAATTTGGCAGCAGAGACGGTCGGGTCCCTGTGACAGAGAAGGTGTTTGCAGCGAGTAAAGGTGGGTTCTGGTCAGAGGACTAAGGGGGTTTCCATCACGAAGATCCTGCTCCCGCACCATATCCCAGTGGAGAGAGAGCTCCCAACATACAACATACTATACAGATTGTTACTGAATGGTTTGGCTTTCTGTCTCGCTGGCACACATTTCATGAGGGGGAAAACCTGTGAAGTAGCCCTTGTATAGCCCCAGGTTAGATGTTAGGAGTTGAGAGTAAGGACTAGACAGACTGGCTGCAAAACAGGAGTGAATGGAAAGATCCTTAACTGAGGGGGTTGTTAGGTAGGATTTTAAGTTTAGTGCTAAATCTCCCTCACTTGTGTGACCTCAGAACCTTTTGCTGGACTGGTGGATTTTTTTCCCTATATCTCAGCGTGGGAACCTTTTTCCACACTCATAGATCCGTTTACTCTTTTAATGAGTGTCATTTTTAAGACTCAATGTAGTGTCCTTTTAATTTTATCATCTAACACATTTTTGGTATATACCTATTGTTACAAGGTTGCCCTTTGGGCTCTCCTTTTACTCTCTCTGGCTAACATTGTGAGAACTACAGTTCTCAAGGGTAGAACGGATAGTGTTATCCCGTCTACATGTTGGGTGAAATCAGCACCTCCCACCTTATGTGGATTGCTGGGGAGATACAATGTATCCCTTTCTCACCAGCACTGTAACATTTCTGTTACAGTGACATGTTTAAACTTAATGGCTGGTGGCATTGAACCTTTTTCCTAATTCAGTGTACCTTTACCATGGGCTGTTTCCACAGCTGCAGTAAAGGCACCCAAGGGTGCCCATTTTATCAAAATGGCTCGTCTTCTTTTCTTGCCATTTTAGTATTTCTTATCCTTTCTTAGTCCTTCCCCTGGCCTCCAGGGTGGGAAAATCCATTGTGTCAATGTTATCTTCGGCTGGGAGACCTCGGTCAAGCCTTGAAGGCTCCAGGGTGTCTCTGAAGGCAGGAAACGAGGGAGGAGTCTAAAACTCTGCAGCCCTTTATATTCCAGCCTGCCTGCGAGAAGCCAGTTCCAAGTGGGAGGCTGGCTGTCCTGAAAGAACGGCCACCTCCCTCAGGTTTGAATGTTGCATATCTGTTTGATTGGCTGGGTTCCTGTATAAAGTCTGATCCAGGAAGCTGAAGAAACCGTGGCTGAGATTTCCAGCGACAGAGAGCCTGCTGTGTAACCAGAGCCTGCTGTCACCCTTCCTTCCAAGCGACCTGGGCACTCCGAAAATGACGACCATGACCCAGAGCCTGGTCTGATCCACTAGACTCAAGAAGACCTGCATTTTGAGCCATTCCACGACATGCTGTGACCTTGCATGGCTGCAATACACCAATACCCTGGGGACCTCGAGCCATTATGCGGTACACAGTCTTCCGAATCGAGCTGAAACTTTGGTGGCCTCCTGCTGGACCTCCAGAGACGTGATTCCACTCTTGAAGTCCCCACACTAGACTGCTCACTCAGGGATAGCAATTGTGAGGTCCAACCCACTAAAGAGGGACTGCGTGCCTGTGCATGCCACAGTGAAAAGTATTTTGGTAATAGTTTTTAGTGATAATCACAAGCATAATTGCACTATGCTTTTCTATTAACTAGGTAGAAGGAAGGACAAACTTTATCTCCTCCCTGCGTTCAGATGAACGGGATCGCCCTCTACAAATCACCAATACAGGTAATCCAATTAATCCTGAATAGGTGATATATTCAGTGTTAGAGCTTTACTGGTATCAAGAGTAATAGACACTCATTCCAGCCTTTGTTTTTGTTTTGTCCGATAGGGTTTGGACGATGCAACACACCGACTTAAACAACCAACAAACTAGCATAGTTTGTACGCTAGTTACTACCAGGGTCCCACTCCTGATGAATGTTCTGGATTGATCGCCTATATGAACAGAAACATGTTGAGAAGTGATACTGTATAATGGAAATGCTGTCTAAAATGGATGCAACTAACCATCAAATGTTATGCACAAACTCAAGGTTTTATTGAAATGATATAAAAACCAGAGGTCAACAAATGTTATAATTGAAGGTTGTTCGAGATACCCTGGCCACGAAATTGGCAGTTTATATATGTTTCATTGAACCACTACAATTCAGGTGTTGTTTTAACGGTTTTTAGGAAATTTAATGTATGATGTTTTGAGGTTATAATTTATGATGATTAAAATGTATTTTAATTACCAAAGGCTACCCAAACCTTCAGTAATCCACCCTACCAGACACTGCCTCTATCTCCTTTTTCTTCATGGTTAACCCCACCCAGGACTAGATAGAGGCAGCACTCTAACATATGTTTAAAGAGTGCACACTCAGGGTTCCTTCTATATCCAAGGGTGCTGTGTGTGTATAGGCTCCACTTGGGTGTGGTGTTTACATGAGCTACCATTTTGGGTGGCTTTTTGACCATATTAACTAAAGGAGGAAGGAGTTGCGTTGGCAAATGTTCTCACTATCCCTGTGTACACCAATTGCTACAGAGTGTGAGGCATGGGATAGTCTGAATAAACAAAAGCAGGTCTTGCCACCGCTTGGGCACTCATCTCCAGATCTTACTTGATCCAGGGAGCGTTGGGTATGCGTCCAGAGAACTGGATGCTGATTCCTCAGGGTTTCACTCTTGCTTGAGTCTCCCTTAGAGTTTATTGCTTCTGCCCCTTCTAGGCCTCTGTTCTACAGGGTTTTTCGCTCACATTTTCTTTTTCAGATCTGTCTGGTCTACTCCATCTACTCTGCTCCATATTCTTCCCTGAGGGTAAACTTCCACTGTGTCTGTCAGATTTGCCAGCTCTCCGAGAGAAGTAACCAGCATTCTCAATGAAAGGTTTATTGCCCTACAATTGTGGAACCCAGATGCTCCAATTACTTTGCAGTTCCTGCTGATATGTGTTTGTTATTCTATGTACAAGGTCGTTGGCTTGCTTCATGGGGCAAAGGATGCTCAAAACAAGCCACATGTGCCTGGGGTAGTTGTCCAGAAAACATAGGTTCTACCGTGTCATGCAAAAGAGTAGAACAAACATGTGCATCGACTTTTGTTACTTGGGAAAAACCTGTTCCCTTCCTCGTCTTGGACCCTTGAAGGAATTACTCTACAAACATTCCTCTGCCCGTAGCTCTGCCAGGTCCACCCATCCAAGAAATCAATTTTAGATCTGCTGTCTAAGTCTTGGTTTTATCGCACATGGATGGTGGCAATGCCCTTCTGGAAGGCCTTCTGACAGCTACCCTGGCACCCCTGAGATGTGTCCTGCAGGCTGCACCACACTCAAAGGACTCTGTAAATTCAACCACATCATCTGAACAGCACCAGGCTACGCAAAGGATCTGCAACAGGAGCAATCCCCTTTTCGGATTGTGTATCCCAGCTACAAGTCGATCAATCTTCAGAGCTCCAGGAGGACGACTGCAGCAATGGAGGGCATGAAATTGGATAGGTCCACCAGTCCAATGGAGGTAGGCACCATGGAAGGTCTGCCGGCCAATGAAAATGCGGAGATCCCAGCTATTCCCGTTTACCCCGCAAACCCTACCAATCCTGTCCCTCTGATTGTCATCTTCCGAACACCCACTCTAATATGACAAAACACTACTGTTCTCACAATTACCTGTGTTCTGTTCTACATCCCGTCGATTCTCGACCATTGCATCAACCTTCCCTATCCCGTACCGCAAGATACTCTGACACTCCAACCTCCGCCTTTTCCGACACAAATACTTTTTCACATAAGAGACAACAGACTTGTAATAAACCTGTGTACCTGAGGGGGTCAGGCAAAGTCAGGCAATTGACTGAAATCACACACACCCGACAACCCTTCCTTTTCCCCACAGGGATAAAAGGTGGAGTAAGCGAGCGCAGTACGAGCAAGGCGAGCACGGAAGACAGCAAAACGAGACGGCTAATGAGAGGCGGCAGCACAAGAGAAGGAGAAAGGTGGCATAAAGCGAGAGGGTGGCGAGGAGAGAAGTGACCTTGCCCTTTTCATCCCAGACCCGCAGAACCTTTGTCGAAGAAAACCTAAGACCGTGAACAATAGCACAAGTATCTTGCAACAGATGTCAACGGTACACGGAGAGTGTCGACGCTGATAATCGGAAGCAAGGGAAACTCCTGCTATCGTGGTACCGGCCTTGACTCCAGAAAAGCCGAAAAGCCAAGCAGTTCATCACAGCCGCTGAGTTGTGGGGAGAAACGATGGGAACCGGGCTCTGTTGAATGAGAAACGCAAAGTGGCAAGTTTGAATATTTAAAGGAACTGTGAAAGAACTGTAAAAGTATTGAGGGAGACCAGCTGCAGAGGGAAGCAACACCACGTGGGTTTGACCAGAGTCTCTGAGAGACTCTGGTCAAACCCTGTTTGAGTGAATGAAACTACAAAAACCAGAAGGTCGTAGGTGAGCCGCGAGAAGAAGTCAAAGTGGTCATACTGGAGGTCTAATAAAATACTTGTACGGGAAGTGAATCCTGCATGGTGAAAGTAAAAGGAGAAAGTAAATCCTGTGAACATTACAAGTGGAAGTGAATGTGAAGTTGGCAAGAGTGAACCCAGAAGAGGGGTGCTAACAATCGAGGGGCAAAGTCTTAAGTCCCGAGAAACAGTGCGTCACCAAGGCAAGAAATGTCCACTATGAACTGTTTGAAAAGACATTGAGACGATAAAGAGGGTACAGGAGAAGTACACTGTCCTGCTGGTCGTTTTGGAATCCAAGGAAGACAGAGGGAGAAACCAAGAGACACTGTAAGACAGGAGACGTACACTGTCTCGCTTGCCAAAGAAGGGTCAGCCCAGAAGAGGCAGACACAGGGGTGAGTCGTGATCACCCGACGTAGGAAGGCCAACAGTCGAGACGGGTCTGAGCCCGATGGAGGGAGATCCACGGGTGAAGTCATCACCCAAAACCCATTCAGAAGAGGAACAGTTTTTGAAGGGTCATCCCCAGAAGAGGGGACCCAAGGATGAAACCATCACCCGATGTGAACTGCAAAGAGATCCTTTTTATTTATTTATTTATTTTTTAATACATCAGACCCTCGAAGGCAAGAGACTTTCAAGAGGAACGAGACTTGGTCATCAACAGTCCTGATTGCTGCTATTGGAACTGTCAACTCTTGCTGGAAAAGTGTGTGCTGTGCTCCAGACTCCCAGTTTACCCCATGCATAAAACGTGGGGAAGGGAGTCCCCAGGCTACCGCTTCCTGACATATAATTTACAAACACTTCTTTCTTTTCCTAAAAACTATCCCACACCCTTTTTGTATTAGTTGTGAGGTTTGGCAATGGGTTTCTTAGTATAGGCACTTATTGGCTGACACAACACCATCATTTGATGGTCAGCGCTTGCTCCCCATCTTAGATTTAGGTTTAGATTAGGAGTTTTTTCTACCCTTCATACAGTTAAATGAACACCCTGGAACTGTGATCACTTGTGTCTGTCTCACTGTTGTTACCTTGCGTTTCTCACAGATGGCAAGAGGGGGTGTGGTGGAAGTAGTGCCTTTTTTCGATCCAGTGATTAAAGCTGTGCAAAGATTGCAGACATCAGGGGTTATATATACATAAAGGCTATACTGAACCTCTTCAAATACGGACCATATAAATTAAATAGTGAGTAATCAAACAAAAAGGTAGGACTACCACCTTGACAGAATATATTCTGCTGCCTATTTGGAATCAGACTATATCGGGAGGTGGGGGGGGGGGGGGGGGCATTCCTTGACTAAGATACAGTGGCTTCAAGGCCACCCTTTTAATAAAAGACATAACTCCCACTTTAAGCATGTGTTAGGGTGGAATCTTGAGTGGGTTTGAGCTGGGTTGGATTGAATAGAACTCCCAATGTAACAGTACTACTGTATTCAGCATCAGTCTATAGGGCCTCATCACGGGTTGTGTGCAGCGGTAACGCTATTACCACCGCATTACAGCTCCGCCCAATCCAGAGTTTGGGCGGGAAGATGGAGATTTACCTTCAGCTCTTAGCTGGAGGTAAATCTCCATCTTTCCGCCCATTTTCGGTGCTATTACCGCCGGCTCGATTACTGTCAGCAGTAATAGCGCTGAAGAGTCCCATAGAGGCCTATGGACTCATAATAAATGGGGATGAACAGCGCCACTGCAACTCACAAATTGTGCTGGACCGAATTGCAGTAACACTAATACTCGTGAAGAGGCCCATTTATCAATGTAGTGATATCTTACCTATCATGTGGAAAGAAGCCCCCCAACCCCTTTTGAATGGCACAGTAAAGAAAAAAATGCAGGTACATCAACTGATCTAGAAGAAGGCTTGATTGATTTTTGGTAACACTCCAACATCTGCCTCTATCCTAGCTGGCGCCAAGCTTTTCAAACTGGTACTGCTGTAATCTGCCTCCCACAGGATCATTCCAAGGGAGATGAAGGTTCTGTTTTTATGAAAACCAAAAACCACAAAATGGCAGGTGCATCTGCTGCTGTGTTTTTCAGGACAGACAATATATATATACACATGCCATGCTTCCATTATTGCAGATGTGTTCATCTCAAGCTTGCTCTTTTGGAGGGCATCATTACCTTCTTTGCAACACAAGATTGTGCATTCAATCCCTTCTATTGTGGTATTATCCTGATGGCCTGTAGCATCTTACTCATCAGTTGGATCCCATGTGCAAACCTAATGGTTCATTGAGCAAGAACTTTCTGCAAGACTATGGAGTGAAAAAGCAAACAATCGGCACACACACACACACATTTTGAAATGAACTTCTTTGAGGCGTACAATAATGAAGAATATCAAATATAATGCTTAAAATATGGGAATTCTCTAGACCAAAGAAGAAAAAAACAACAAAAACATGAATGCATCAAGCCATTGATCAAAATGCTGAAAAACCATCTCAATGTGCATCATCAAAGTGAATTTCGAAAAAGAGTGAACAGGAGCCACCTCTTGCACCATGTGAGTGACAGCGCAGCTGAAGCCGAATCAAGGAGGACTGCGGGACACCCGCTGATCCAACAACCACAGAGTATTGATTAAATAGGTTTTAGACTATTTGAATCAAAAGTATGCAAACCAATAATTTATTATGCAGCACCATTGCCCCATAGCTCGTTTTGGCAGACATGAGTGATTTGGTCCCACATGAAGCCTCTCAGTCCTATGTGTGAATGGGCCATGTTGGATCGCTAGCCGCATTGTGAACGGGTGATCATACTCTCAAATTAGCTCAAATGCATGTTTCTCTTCAGAACAGCTATTGTGTCAGTACATGAGTTATCAGCGTCTCATAGATTTACCAAACCCATACAGTGCATGTTTTCACCCACCGTAGCTAGCCTCGAAGTGCACCATTTGTGTACCACACAGTGGTGCAATAGTCATCCTCACAAACAGATATCCTTTAAGTGTGCAAGTGATACATCTCCCAAAAGTTGCCTCGCACTGCATGAGTGTTTCGTGCTCAAAACATAGACTGCTAGTACAGGAGTAAAAGGGGGTCTTCCCTCTGAACCTTGCACCTCATGAGAGATTAAAGGCAAATCGCTTCACAGTATAAACTAGATCTGCGTCTCAATGCACACCCCCTTCATCCCAGACTTTGTTGGCTTACCATGAGAATCTCCTGTAAATGTTTGACCTCTTGCTCCAGAGTCTGCAGCTCAGGGAACTGCCCTCTGTAGTCCTCGAGAGCAGAATCCAAGGTGTTGATGGCCTCCTCCAAACCCACATCCACTGGCCTCCCTTTCACCACTGGGGAGCTAGCAGCTGCATGCTCTGCCATAACCCCGGGACTTTCAGCCAATGCAACCGGATTCAAACCACTTGTTTGCCGAGACGTGCCAGACTCTTTGGATTCTTGCTGGTTTCCCACTTTCGAAGTCACCTCTGGCGGAACAGCCACAGACTCCTCTGAAGTGTCAGATTGTTCATAAGGCAACACACACTCCTTCCCTGACGAGAGGACCTCTTGTCTGGAGATTAGCACGTGCGATCCCACCAAGGCATGGCTCCCACCTACGGGGCCCTCTGCAGAAGTGATTTCTCTGTGTGGCACAACTGCTTTCTGATTCTCTGCTACAGATTGGTCTGCAGTGAAAGCTTGTTCATAAGAGGTCACTGGTGCCGGTTTTGAAACTGTAGGGGTTTCTGTGACGGGGCATGGTCCCTGGAGCAAAACATCCTCTGGTTTTTCACTCAGTGGAGTTGCTGCAGTGGAATTTTGTCCATGAGATGACAGCAAGGCCTGTTTCTTTCCCACACAAGCGACTGCACTAGAGACCGGTCTGTGAGAAACCACCACCCCTGGTTTCTCTGCCTCAGCCAACCAGATGTCCTCTGTGGCATGTGTATGAGATGCCATCTCCAAGTCCTGCCTCTCTGGTGAGGGGGCTTCTACATTGGCAATGAGTCTATGCGACTCCAAAGTCCCCTGTTTTTCAAAGGCCAGGGCCTCTGTTACACAGATTGTTCTTGCTGTGGCGGTCTCACATGTCTGTACTGGAACCTCATCCTTCAAAGGCCCCCAGTCATCCAGTTCAGAGGACAAAGGTTCAATGGCAGAATCCACACCCTGAGAAGTTTGAGGTTTTACAGTACTTTGAATGATGCCCACAGTTTGGGCCTGTAAGGGTGCCTCTGACATACTGACAGCCTTGCTGTTCAGATCCTCCACCACATGTGGAGGTGTGATGCAGGCTGCAGCCTCAGAGATCTTCCCTTCTTTGGAGTCCACTATGGCAGCGTCGAGACTGACCTCGCTGATATGGCTGAGTGTCCGTGAGTAGGGTACATGTCCGTTGGCTACCACTTCCCGCTTAACCTCTTTCTTTGCTAGTGGTTCCTGTCCATCATCTGCTGCCTGGGTGAGCAGATCGTCACAGGCTGCAGAATCATCTTCCGGCTGAGCAAATGCAATCTCAATGGCGGGGGGCACAGACTGTATTTCAGGCTGCACGATTGTCTTTTGTGAGTGGCGGCCACTGGACGAAAGTTGAGGGCTAGAAGAATCGTCAGAAGACTCTGAAGAGATGGACCAGGCCGCACCGTTCTCCTGGTCATCCTGCCGTCGGATCATGTTCTAGAAAAAACACAAATAGATCAGTGTCTGGAAGACTGCAATCCGAGATGCAGACACAAACCTCAAAATAGTTTGATGGAGCTTATATTGACAGATCGATGTTGGCATTTCTTACCCAGGTTACCTTCCTTAACAGGCTTGCACCAACTTCCTTATCATTTGTTATACTTTGTCACTCAGTATTTATTAAGGTAAAGCTTAATAGACAATAACCAAAGGGCTTCTCATTTTATCCATTTTAATTTTGAGTCCCACGCATACCTGTCTCGAGGCTTATCTGTCTAACCTGCATTTCTATATCTTTGGTCCACAACATTAACATTTCCAGGGAGTGTCACTGGCTTTGGGTGGAACAAGGTGTGTGTGAGTGATCCGAGAGCCTCAAAGGAGGGGGGGGGGTCCTTGATCTTTGTAAGAAATTTCAGAGGCCTGTGCGCACATGAGCCAACAGAATACCACCTGTGCCCCTCTCATTAAACTATTATGGTGCACACATGTCTGGTGCGAAGGAGACCCTCATTACAGTATTCCGGATTGCTGTGTGTGTCATGCTATGGCACATCTCCAATATGTCAATTGGTTAAGAATATTTTAGGTTAAACCTTTACCATCACAAAAATCCCATTTCAAATGATGTTTGTGGTTAAAAAATGTAAAACGTTTGGTAAGAGAAGTTAATAATAGACAACGGGAAAATGCTTAGCTCTACATTGGTGAATTGGATGTATCTGGACTTCTTTCTTTTGCTCAAACCATTTTAGCTTGCCTTTTTTTGTTCAAATCTTTTTTTTATAGAAAGTGGAGGGAGACCACTCCCACCTACCCCAATGACCCTGTATGTTGTGCCCTCCCCCAATATTGGCTAAGCCCAACTCACCATATACATTTTTCAACAACAATTCGAGCACAAAAAATATCTAACTTCAATGGTGTGAGCAGAAATGGTTTGATCAATAGACCTACTCCTGGTGAATTTGATTATCATATCAGTTATAATAATTAGAAGCATTGCACATTAAGATGGAGTTCCCCTATGGAACTTAGATGTGGTATAATGAGTAGTCTATCCTGGTTAATTAAAAAAAGAAACTAAAAAAAGTGTTCACTGGAGATGTTCTAGAGATGGAACCCTCACTTGACTCAGAATTCTAACAAATAGTCCTTCATCAACATTTATTATAATGGCAGGCAGAGAAACACGCCTGAAAATACCAAGCATAAGCAAACATACATGTTTAGCATAAATGTTAAGATGAGGACCAGTTTCTTAATGGTTATTTTGGTGTTTACCTGGATTTGAATAGCTAATACATTTAGTTTTATCTTTGTAAATAAATGTTTTTTAGCTGCATAATAATGAATTTAGGTAGAACTGATCTGTTTAAGGAAATGATCAATAGAAACAAAATAAGGCATGATTAGTTCATTACACTCGTCAGCAAGGCTGGAATTTCAGCTCTGGACAGAATTGTCAAACAAGAAAACAAAAAAGAGACAGCTTCTGAATAACTTCAATTACCATAACTGCTCCACTACATGTATGAAAGGAGAACACAACGGAAACAAGCTAAGATAATGCCATTGACTATTTGAGAAACATCATTTTTGATTTGTATTTAATTAAAAGACAAATACTGACCACTCGACTGCATGACATTAAAGAAGATGCTT
The DNA here is from genome assembly GCF_040938575.1 of Ambystoma mexicanum. NCBI lineage: Eukaryota > Metazoa > Chordata > Amphibia > Caudata > Ambystomatidae > Ambystoma > Ambystoma mexicanum. The sequence continues at coordinate 1,056,031,769 of NC_090921.1, read as the reverse complement.
TAAATCCTCATGCATTTTATGGGGAATAGTAATACAAATATTGAGTACTTGAGAATGTTATTAACTTCAACCTGAAACTATCTGCTGTGAAAAACATGCAATATGCTGTGCGGATACAAGGATACAGCTGGATATATGCAACCCAGAGGCACACAGGATCTTTAATTGGATGGTTTCAAATAAAATAAATGATGATGATGTAATACACTATACTTATTAGAAAAAGACAGAAAGGGTTGACCGTCTTTGGTTTTTCAATCTGATCTTTGACCACAAACTCCATTTTGAGTTGCGAGGCATGCCCTAGTGCACATAATGTTTAAGGTTATGATGAAGAACCACTTCAAACAACCTGCTTTCATTGACATTGAGGGTAGGGGACGCATGGAGAATGTATAGGATTGCTTTCTTGTTTAAGGCCATAACCACGCCACACTGTATCTGAGATGCTATTGAATGCATGTCGAATTGTGGATGAAGAAAATATGTAAGCAGAGGACAGTGAAAGAAATACTGCTGATATTCTTTTTATAAAAGCAATCAGGTTTTTGCCCTTTCAAAAGTATTGCTATTAACCAACTCAACAGTATTCATTTTTAGGAATTTAGCAACAAAGGCAGATCCAGTGACCTGAAGGTAAAACCAAGACCTTGGCAGCAAGACTAGCTTGAGATATCTCATTGCCTAGGGAAAACAGGTCTACATTCAGATGTACACACACATGGGAATACAGTGGTTTTAGGGCTTTGATGCAGAGGTTTTATTTTAATGCGTGCATCATCCTCCTTTGGAAATAAACAGCACATACGATTAACATGTTTTTGTTGAGGGAACGCTAATATTTCACCTGTTACACAGATTTCCTGAATATTATCCGAAAACATCTCTTAACTCTATAGAATCCAATACCTGACTGACATTTAATTGAGTGAAAACACTGCACCCTTGCATTCAGAGACACCATTAAACACGGCACCAAAAATTGGATAAGAGGAATTATTTATACATTTAATTACATTATTTATAACATGTTAAGCAAATAGATTGGTGTACAGTAAATAAAACAAGATACAATAGAGGTTTTTTTAAACAAAGTGTCAACTTGGCAACCTATCAAATCTGATCCCAGGAAGGAAGACAATAGCGTGAGGAGGTGCCTATAAGCGAGTAGAGGCGCGGGCACATGATCAGAAGGAAGATGCAAGGAAGAGGAAAGACAAGGTGCTGCCGCATCCATCTGGTGGACAGCCTTCTCTCAGGGACAGGGGACCCAAAGTGGTCCTGGAAAAGTAGTCCTATGCTGTGTGAGCCAGCCCAACCCTTCTAATTATATTTCGGGGTGAAGGTTGGGGTCAGGGGGATCTCGCACACAAATTTGTAAACACAGGATCTAAATAGTTAATTTTAAAGCACATTTATCTTACTTCGGGATACAAAAAGAAGTTAGGCATGGCAAAAAAAAGGCATACAACATTTGCTAAGAGCGAAGAATAACACTCTGTAAGCTTTATGACAAATTCTTTACTTCCAAGGGATGTGGAGGAAGAGAAGAGATGGGAAGAAAGGTGGACTTGGTGCATGGGAGAGAGGATTAGAGGAGCAGACAACCTGCGTACCCACACAAAAGAGGCCCCGGGGTGCAGAGGCCCACCAGGAAATCACCAGAGCTCCCAGCAGGCCGGTCCACCCCTGCGTTTATCCCACCGAACAAGGCAACACACTGTTCACTCTGGGCCTGTATCGCATGTGTTGTGGGGTACTGAGAATGTAGAGATATTTTGGGCTGGTCATAGAACCCGGAATGAAGTGCCGAAGTCTCCGACAGTCAGCAGCTCTGCAGGGCCAGACTCTAATGCCAGGTCAGATCACTGCAACCTGTATCTGCTGGACAGAGACAGTGTATTCTCAGGCCTCTGATACTGCCTCGTATCACAGAGTCTCTTCCTTAATGGCGCACACCTTAAAATGGCTGTCTAGTGGTCACATACAAGTAATTGAGAAAATGGTGCCAAGCAGTAGGTAGATCATGGGTCCTGCTCTACGACAAACTAAAAGGTACCAGGGGATAGGAGCTATACAGCTAAACTACAGCCAACTTACATAGTCATCTGGCTCCAGTCTTCTGAGCTGGACTGAGGCGACATCACTGCATGAGCAACTCCGAGACAGTCTGTCAATAACCGTCTCCTGGAAGAGGTCCAGTAATGACCAACCACGGTTCATCATAGCAGGTCGCTGCTGGGGCATGAATGGGGCAGAAACGGAGAAGGGTAATCATGCTTAGCGGGCAGGAGAAAGGTCCGAGTAGGGTGAGGTAGTGGGAACTACTTATGCAACGGACAACACCCATCAACACATCAAGAGTGGGAAGGTATAACAACTCACTGTGTAAGAGAAGAGTCTTGCACCAGCTGCGGGGCAATGTGAGGTCCCAACGGTGAATGCTAACACTCAGATGGTACCGCTGCTCCTCTAACCAAGATCTGCGACTGGTGGACACCAAGTATGCAAATTCTGGACTGTCCCAAAACACACTTCCCTACTGGTATAATTCTCCCAACAGCACCCAGAGTATTTGTACTAGGGGAACACCCATGGCAGTCAAAGTGGGGTAATCAAACGATAGCAAGCTTAGCCAAACACATTCTTTAAAAGAGCTTTGCAAATTCAAGCATCAGATCTGCTGCAGTGAAGAACACAAAGTGGCCTGCCCACTGTTTTGCAGAGGATGTCCAAGGGTCAGGATAGTGGAACAGGATGACGGACAAATTGGCCTTCACTGTCTGCAGAAATACTGCTCTTGGAGTTAGAAAAACAGCCATCTTGTGTTCCAGGGTCAAATAGTCTACCAAAAAGTGAGGATGGCAGAGTTCTTGATAATTTATTTCGTTTTTTTATTGAGCACTCTAAGTTGCACTGAGGCAATTTCAGAGCACTTGTCCAAGACTTGGATGTTGGAAAGGGAAAAGTTCGGACCCTGTGTAAAATCGCTGTTTGGATAATCTGATCAGCAAATGGTTATTTTATCTGGCATTTAAATCAAAGTGTTTCTAAGCGGCAGGCAATTAAAGTAATATTACTGGATGCAGAAGGGATGCTGCTCGGCAACCAATGAGGGCTAGGAGGACATTGACCAGCAACCAATGAGGGCTAAGAGGACATTGACCGCAGAAGAGGACTGTATCAGCTCCCCTCATGTTGCAGCTAATTCTGCACCTGATCACAGTCTTGGGAGGGCTCAACACCTCACATAAATTAGCAACTGTTAACACTGAACTCATTCCACTTTAAAGTCTTGCAGCACTTCCATGCCCCTTGATTAAAAAATATAACCCAAATAAAAACTGCTCCTCTACAGGTGGGGAATGAAAGTAGTCGGGGGAGGGTGACAGGTAGTGACCCATATAATTAAATAATGGTTTCGATTGAAATAAGGAAAGTAAATAATGTGAAATAAGAAAGAGCAGGGGGGTAGAAAGAGTGAGAGAAAAGAGACCAAGAGGGTGAGGAAAAAGAATAACAAAGGAAAAAAAGGGCGAGTGAGAAACAATTAGAACAAATAAACAGCAGATAAGCTACAGCAGAGAAAGCTGTAGAGAAGTGGTTGGAGGAGGGTAGCCACAGCTAGGTGGACAAGAGGTGAAATGCATGGTCTGAAGCAGAACAAGAGTGGAGAGAAGGTGAGTGGGATGAGCTGGAAATGGAAGCAATAGCAGGAAGGTAGAGATTGGGGAGCAGTTCTAAACATATACATGGAGAGAGGGGAGGAAAACAGGAACTCAAGAAAGGTAAAACAACATGTGGAGATACATGTAGGAGATAAAGTGGGAGATCCAGATGTTGGAGGGAAATTAGGAAAATAAAACAGAAGGGTAAAATGGATTGAAAGGTAGACTTGGAATGAAAATGGTTAAATTTAAAAGGCCAGTAGAGAGTACTTGGAGAAAAATGAGATAAGATAAGGAAAGGAAGCTGGGGGGAGGAAGCCTAGGCAGCAACGTTTGAAATGTTGAGGTGGGAGGTAAGCTACAAGAGATATGGGGATTAAAAACAAAGGTAGATAAATGAGGGAGGAGAATGGGAAAGGCAGTGGTAAGAAGAAGTACGATGGTGAAAGAGGTATGTCTAAAAGAAGAAAGAATGACGTGCAAAGAAGTGCTTGGTGAGAGGGTTTGGTTGTGCGAGATGTAGGGTGTGTGTGTGTATGGGTATGGGATGGGAAGAGATACATGGTGATGAGATGACGTAAAGGAAGGGTGAGAACTGTGAGAGGGGGATTGAGAAGAGAATGAGCAGGAGAACGTTTTGAGAAGGCGTGGAACAACCTGAGAAATCTGCTCACTAAGAGACTTCAAGATCTGACGTCACCATTCAAAATAAACGAATGTGCTCAGGTGAATTGGTCACTCCAATCACCTCCATCTGCCTAGAGGGTAGCGTTCAGCGATTGGGCATGCCCACAGGAATGCGGTCAGGGAGGAGTAAAAAACTAAAAGAAGTTACTAATATATTGTGCAGCAAGTCTGTACTAAAGGTGGCGAAATCTCTGGGCTATTTTTTTTTCGATACCCGACCCCTCAAATTATTGCCAAAAAAAAAAGATCACAAACAATGTCTTTGCCAAAGTTCTGTTGGGTTTTTGAGACCTACTGTGAGACCAAACAAACAACCTCTAAAGATTTCAGGCACAGCATAGTATATCTATACTGATATGATCAAAAGACAGGAGTAGGGTGGGCACAGTTCTTGATAATATTCGAAAATTGAAATTGTAGCAAAAATAAAAATTGTTGATGGGAGCACACCCTGTTTCCTTGGCACAAGGTTACTGAATATAGATCGAAAAGAAGGAAACAGACCTAAATCTGTTCCTGAGTGTGCTCACTCTTCACTCTCCCTCCGGGATTGTTGGTGTATCTCGAATGACTGGTATGTGAAAATCGTATTTATTTCTTATTTCTTAATTTTTTTTGTGGTTGGGGTTTTACCATGCTTCCTATTTTCTGCTTGTTAATTTTCATATTATTGAACACTTTATGATATGTTGATTATCGGTCCATTATGATTATATGTACCTTAACATGTGGGATATTGATTTATGATGATGGCTGGATAATGCCTAAAAGCCCAGACGATGGACTTCTCTCCGAAATGCATTGGCAAAACTGATTTGGGCACTGAGAAGTCAGGCATATACTAATGAAGAAGTAATTAAAGTTAAATATGGACTCACCATATTTTGAAATGAATTAAAGTGTGTCTACTTATTATAGCTAAAACAATTCGAGATACACCAACAACTCCGGAGGGAGAGTGAAGAGTGAGCACACTCAAGAACATATCTATACTGATAACCAGCACATGAAATGCATGCATGATCATTCACACTTTATTTGTAAACTAAGAACCAACCCACCTTTTAGATTTATAGTGACTAGGACTCAGATTCCATGGATCAGGTGGTCCCAATCAAGAAGCCCCACATGAGCGCCTGGCGCTGCAAGTTCGAGAACTTCACAGATAACGCATTCGGTGAGGAACTACGGGTTGAAATAGTGCAGTATTTTGAGGTGTATACTGGCACAGTGACCAAACAAGCCTACCAGTGGGAGACCTTCAAGTGCTATATTAGGGGGTTGAACATAGCTAAAGAGGCGGGATCCTAAAGGTAATCGGGACTGAACTCAATAAATTGGAGTCAACTCTGAAGGACCTGGAACAAGAGGAGGAGAGAAGCAATGTCCTGGTTTTACTTAGATATTCCAAAGATGCACTACAGACATTTCAGGAAGCAGCCTTCGTGTCCCGGCAGCATCAGGCCAGAAGTATGGGGAGGGGCAGAGGCCAAGTAGTACCCTTGCTTGACTGCTGAAATTAGATCGAAAGCCTTCCTCCATACAAATGGCACGGGATGACAACGATGAAGCCAAATATTCGGACTTGCATATAAAAAATGTTCTTACTTGTGCTTTACTCATCCAAACTGATGAGGTTCAGAGAGCAAATCCATCAATTTTTAGAAAAATGTTTCTGTCTCACAGCTGAGCAGGCAGAGGCATTGTGCTCGCCACTGACTGAGCAGGAGGTACGGCAGGCCATATCACAGTTACCCGGGGATAAAACACCAGACCCTGCTGGCCTCACCTCCAGCTTTTATAAGACTTTTATAAGACCTTCTGGCTCCTCAACTACTACACATGTACAGCAAAGCCTTAGAACGCGGGGTCCTCCCTGATAATACCAAGGAGGCAACCATTAACCCTCTCCTTAAGCCTGACAATGACCCCCATGCTTGCTCCTCATATCCTCCAATTTCCCTCATAAATGTAGACAATAGACTTCTTGCTAGCGTTCTGACCAATCGGCTGTTGCCCGATACCTCACTGTGTTGAGACTGACCAGGCGAGGTTCACTCTGCAAGGTCGGTTTCATATAACCTAAGGAGGATGTTTGGGCTCATATACTTTGTGGACCCAGATAGTCAACCGACAGCAGTCCTGCTCGATGTAGAGAAGGCTTTCGACACCGTTGAATGGCAATACCTTTTGGCAGTGCTGTACAAGATGGGGATCCCGCCCGCCTAGCTTAAGCTGGTGCAACTTCTATACACACAGCCCCTAGCCAGAATCCTCATTAGCGGACAGCTGTTGTGGCCAATCCACCTCTGCAGAGGCACCCGGGAGGGATGCCTGCTGTTGCTACTATGGTTTGCGCTAGGCGCTTGAACCACTGGCGATTTACCTCAGTGAGAATCATATACTCAGGGGCCTCCAATTCTACACACACAGGTTGCTCCTATTCCCGTTTGCCAACGACGTAATGCTGTTGATACAACTACCTTGCTTAAATCTTCCTCCCATAATGCAAGCCAAAAAAGCCTTGGTGACCTCACAGGATTGCAAATGAATGCCTCTAAAATCTAAATCAACCCCATTTCCTCTTACAGAGGTACAGGGACAGCATTCGGAAATTGCCAGCCTGCTATGGCATTATGAGCACAAGCACTACCTAGGTTTTGAACTTGCAAAGGGCAAAGAACAGCTACTGGCACAACATTCTTGTCCAGATTTTTGGATTACGACACAGAAATGCTGTAGTCTTCGGCTGTCACCGATTGGTAGGATAGCCCTGGTCAAAATGGTAGTGTTACCATGGTTCCTATATTTATTGACTAATATACCAATAGGATTGCCCACAGCATACTTCAGCCAACTATTTGGCCCCAGTTATGAGGATCCGCAAGAAACCTGCCTCTAAGTATAACACCTGGTACGACTCCAAACTTGCGACCCTGAAACGGAAGTGCAGGGCGGCAGAACGGAAGTGACAAACCTCAGGGTCATCCTCTGACAAACTGTCCTGCAGCCTGCTCCAAATGCAATACAGACTCTCTTATCCATGCCAGGAAAAGGAGCACACACATAGGCACAGGTTTCCGGTGCATTCAACAATACGGCTGAACTTTTCATGATCTGCAGGGAACTAAACAACCCTTCTGCAGTCTCCTCCCTCCCCTTCTCCATCCCATGCCCTCTGCAACGCACTGGCCACTCATTTCACCACCAAAACTCAGGACATCCTAAACATCCTTGCTACCCACTATGAGAAACCGGAAGATGTCTCATCCGCTAGTGCCCGCGGATCCACAGCCATCGCTTTTGGATCCAGTTCCTGGGGGTGGACCAGTGCGGGAAAATCACCTGGATGAGGGGTCTTCAGGGAGTGGAAATTGGACACTGGATGGCAAGATGCAGTATCCCCTTCCCTGTAACACCTTTACCCCATCCTACCAGGTAGGATACTTAGGAACTCAATCCCCGTTCCCAACACACACACACTTTCTCACGGACAGCTCACTGTGAGTGAAAACAGATTAACACCCAAGTCGTACACCTGACGTGTCCCAATACAATGGTCAGGCACGGTCAGGCAGTTATTGATCATTACACACACCTGACTGCCATCACACTTCCCCCACATGGATAAAAGGCAGAGCACGAAAGCACACTCTGAGCAAGGCAAAGCACACGAGGACACAGCAGCTCCGAGATGGCAGTTTAATACAAGGCAGAAGACGGCAAAACCGGAGAGGATTGCAAGGAGGGAAGTGCCTGTGACCTTTTCACCGAAAGACTATTTTTCATGAGCCTTCAAGAATAGGAAACGTAAGACCAGGAATCAAATCTGAAGAATCCTGCATTGGTGTGGGAAGGCGGGGAGAATCATTTGCCGCCATTATACTGTCTTTGGCTCCTATAACAAAGCAGCACCAGTGAAGTCACCACAACCAGTGAGTTGGGGAGACGGATACCAGACCGGTCTGTCTGGAAACCAAGGTTGCAAGCAGCAACACTGTATAAAGAAAACTGAAGAGAACAGTGTATGAAGCGTATGTGGCAAGCAACGCAAATATAATTAAAACAACAGATGAATGACTGAACTTTGAAGCCCAGATACGATACTGTAGACAGAGTGGTCCTGCACCACGTGGGTGCTCATTTCGAAAGTCTCCGTTAGGTATCCAACTAAAAGGTGACAAATGTTAAAATAAAAGGAATTGTGAAATCAAAGTGGTCCTGCAATGGGTGAAGCCAAACCCTGTGCACATTCGGAATTCTTCGATAATTGAAGTAAATTGAAATTGATACGAGCCCGGCCGAGGGAGACAAATGGTGTCAAAAAGGAATCTGAGCTCGGCTGAGGGGGATCCGGGTGAACCGTGAGCCACCCGAACAAGAATATCCTACGAACTTTGTGTTAAAGGAATCTGAGCCTGGATGAGGGGGGATCCAAGGCGACGGACATTGTACTAAAGGGATCTAAGCCCGGCTGAGGGGCATCCGGGATGAATAGTGAATCACCCAAAGTAAATACTTGTGAAAATCTAAAGAGGAAAATAACATTGTTTATTTGGTTGCATCAGGCCCTCTGAGTGAAGAGACTTTGAGAAGCAAAGAGACTTGCGCACCGAAGGCCCTGATGCTAATGATTGAACTATATCCTTGTGCTAAAGAAGTCAGAGACTGTGCTACGCTCGAGTGAACCACCTTGTCCCAAGCTGAAAACGTGAGGAAGGGAGGCCAACGGCCTGAACATCCTGACATATCATTTTGAACACTTTTCCTTTTCATAACATTATTCCCCACATTATTTGTATTTAGAGGTAAGGATTGGCGATAGTTTTTTTTAGTATGGGCCCTTTTATTTTGACAAGACACAACTAGGACTGCGTTATTATTTGATTGTTGTAGCTTGCTCGCGCTTGTAGATTTAGGACTAGATAGGCGTTTAACATACCCTTTTTTAAAGTATAATAAACACCCTTAAACTGTGGTCACTTGTGTCTGTTTTACTGTTGATACCATGCCTTCCTTACACCACCCTCCCAACCCATCCCACACCCCCATAACCTCCCAGCCTCCTCCTTCTTCGCCCCCCGTTACACCTTAAGATGTTACCAGAGTTGTCCGCTCCATGAAGGTCTCTTCTAAACAGGTATCCCCTTGCTCTTCCAGGACCATCAAGGATAACATTGACTCTAGCCCCTGCACTCGCTGATTTCTGAAATCATTCTTTTGTCACTGGATCTTTCCCCTCCGCCCTTAAGCACTCCCTTGTGTGCCCACTCCTGAAAAAACCATCAGCTGACCCTACCTGCCCTACCAACTATCACCCTATTCCCATCACCCCCTTCCTGTGGAAGCTGCTTGAAATGCCCCAACTTAACTTGCACACCGAACTTGTTGGCTGTCTCCACAACCATCAATCTGGGTTCAGAGCATCCAGAACCTGCTGTTCTGAACACCTGTGAAGAACTGCTTGCATCTCTGGACTCCAACTCCGTTGCTGTCCTCATCGTTCTCAATCTCTCCTCTGCCTTTGACAAAGTCAACAATTCCATCTTCATACATGATACCCTTGGTATCTTGGAACGGGCACTGGACTGGCTGACGTCCTTCCTAACTGACCGCTCCTCCAAAGTCATTGTGGGCACCTTCTCCTCGCCTACATCCTCCTCCACCTGTGGTCCCCCAGGGTTATATCCTCTCCCCTTGGCTCTTTAGCATCTACCTTGCCCAGCGTGCACGCCTCATCTCCTCATTCTCCTCCAACTTACAGTGTTGTGGTCAGACATAGCTTTTTTCAGACTTCCTGCTGACCCTCTTGCACCCTCCATCATCCCGGACTGACTATCTGCCATCCAGTCCTGGGGCAACTACAACAAGCTGTGCCTCAACGCCAGTAAAACTGAGATCCTCCCCCATTGGGTCCCCTGCTCCCTCCCCCTTCCTTTCACTGTGGCCTTCCTCCTTGGGCTCTCCCCCTGCTCCTTCTTCTGAAGCAAGAAACCTTGGAGTCATCTTCGATTTCTCGCTCTCCTTCCTCCCTCACACTAAGAAGTCCTACTTTCAGTTCTTCCATCTCAAAGGAATTCTCCCTTTTCTCACTTTCCCCCAGAGACTCAATGTTACCCGGGCCCTGGTTCTCTCTAGGCTTGACTACTGTACTGCTGTGATGGGGAGAGTATTTCAGTGTAGGTTGGCTCCTCATGACATGATTGGAACATCTCAATTTGAAAGGTTGAGGCACTAGAAGCTTAACATAAGGTTGTGCCCAGGATGGTGTAAAAGAGCAAGGGTGGCGGATGTGGATGAAGATGAGATTAAGGGCAGAGTGAGGAGGAAGAGCGAGGAGGAAGAGTGTAGAGGCTATGAAACGGCATGATAGACTGCATTTTCTACGAGTCATTAACATGCCCAGAGAATCAGTGGTAAGGATGAAGTTAGGTAGAAATGTGCAGAAAGCATGGTCCAAGTCATCAAGAGAAATGGTATCAGAAGATGATTTGTGGGATTCTGTGAGCCTGTAGAATGGCTAGGTTTGGATTAAGGAAAGAGTGGCAAAGGTTCCTAGAGTTTTCGGTGGGAGAAGAAGTAGAAGGTGGTGAGGATGTGTCAAGATAATTTCGGCTGGTTTTTGCAAAGGCAAGCCAAATTGTTATAGATGTATTTTGGAAATGGTTAGTGTAACAAATAAGTGTGTGCATATCTAAGCAGCTCAGTGAAATCTAAAGAAGGAACAGTTCTAATGGAGCTTGGAGAGTGAGAGGATATAATGTATTGGACTGAAAGAGAATGAAGAAGTTGAAAGGGCTGGAAACTGAAGAGGCTGGGGATGCTGCTGTATATTGTTATAATGAAATAAATCTATTCTTGAAGACATACCTGCGTTTGAGGACTTAATAAAAAATAAAATAAAAGGAAAATGTCCTCAAAACTGGTTGCACACTTAAGCAACAAAAGGCTATAAATTGATGAACTTCTCATACAATGTATTCTCTTATGACACCTGTAAGGGTGAAGAAGGACTCTGACACAAAGGTGGCATGTTTGGGGCTAGCAACCTTTCTTGAGTAATAAAGGAAGAAAGAAACCTAGGTTTCCCTATATCAAGGTGTCCGTCAGGATGTCTATTAAAGTCAAAGAGTCCACAGTCCTGTGTCAAGAACACCTTACTTCTATCCCTTACACCATATACTAAAGAATAAAACCGTACTGTTCTGGTCCCAGGAGAATGCCTCCTTTCTCCTGGGGTAGGGTCAAAGTTCCACACACTGTTTCCCTTGTGGGCCAGGAGAATGCCTCATGTCTCCTTCAGTCTCAAATAGCCTGGGGGCATGACTCACTTCCCCAGGCCAAAATGTTCAAAGCAATGTAAAGTTCCACACAAATATTCCTTGGTGGGCCAGGAGAATTCCTCACTTCTCCTGCCGTTAGGTCCCGAAATAGCATTCTAGGCAGAGTTACCAGGAGAATGACTCCCTTCTCCCCGGTAACGACAAAACAACCTCTTATAACAAGGAGGAATGACTCCTTTCCCCAGGTCACAAAGTTTTAAGCAATGTTAAGTTCCACACAATGTTTCCTTGGTTGGCCAGGACAATACCTCCTTTCTCCTGGTGTTCAGTATCAAAATTGCCTGGGGGAATTACTCCCTTCCCTACATCAGTTGGACCTTCCTCCTACTCAGAGTTACCAGGAGTCCCTTCTATCGGGAATGACAAAATCTCTTATAACAAAGAGGAAATACTCCCTTCACCTTGTCTGCTTCTTCTTTGGTTTGGTCCACTTGGCCGACTTCCCTGTCAAGTACTGCCACGAGGAAGATGACTCGTATCACTCTCTTGGTTTGGGTCCCAGACCCTAGTTTCTCTTATTCTTAAGTTTGGCCAACTTGGCTCACATCCCCTGCCAAGTACTGCCACAAGGAAGATGACTTCTACCATTCTCTTGGCTTGGGTCCCCGACCCTTGGTTCTTTTCTTCTTTGGTTGGGCCAACTTGGTTCACTTCCCTGCTAAGTACTGCCATGAGGAAGATGACTCGTATGATTCTCTTGGTTTGGGTCCCGACCTTTGTTTCTCTCCCCTTCTCAATATGTCCCCTTGGCTGCCTCGCCTGCCATGTACTGACACAAGTGGGATAGTCTTGCTATTATGTCCGTACAGGGCTTTTGCCTCCTGTAACTCCCACCCCCTACCGGTCACTGCGCCTCTCCAGTTACCTTGCCTGTTCCCGGGATGCGTGGGCGGTTCTTCCTGGTGTCTTTCTCAGACTCCACATGCTTCATAGGAATCTCTCTGTTTCGGTGCCTTCACCTTGCAGATCTCCTGCCTGACCCTTGAGCAATGGTAAGGAGACTGCCTCCTGCGTTCGCGTCACCGTCTGCCAGCCTCCAGTTACCATCTGACCGCCGTTGGGAAAACACATCCGTTATCCTCTTGAGTCCGGGAGTGGACTGCTCTCGGCTCAGTCCTGGCCTTCCCTGCATCTCCTTCATGCTTCCCGGGCTTCATGCTGAAGTGTCCTGGTTGGCTGTGTCTCCCCGATAGGTCTTATGGCATAAAAGGAACCACGCCTCTGCAGAAATCTATATCTCTGCAGTTCCTTCTTGGTATTGCTCTGCATTGTTCCCATGTTCCACCTCGTCCTGGTACTTGGTGTGAGAAAAGCATGGTATCAAGAGACAAAGACTCAAGGATAATCGTTTCAAAACCTTTATTTTACTAAAGTTCTTGGGTTGGTGGAATGCCTAACTGGCCCTAACACTAAAGGGACGGTTCCCTTAACTTTAACTAAGCTTTCTAAGGGCTGTCGAAGTCTTGAAATCCAAAATAAAACTGTGTCTGTGTCTAAACCTATGCTTGCTCTCACTCTTTAACAAAAATGTGTTAGGAAGTCTCATAAAAGTAAAAAGTAGTGGTTCAACAAAAATGCAAAACCAGGGTTGGTTTCCGGTGGTCTTCTCACCAGTTTGTAGGTTGGCCATCTTCAAAAGATCGAGTTTACTCAAAAACAAAAACAAAAAAAGGACTGCTCATAGGACCTTCATAGTTCAAACAATGGCAATGTTCTTAATGTCTTGGGGTTCACTTCCCCAATCCATTTTGACAGGCCTCTTAGGGTTCACTTCCCCAAGCCTAGGCCCCTTCTAAGTTCAGATACAAATTCAGCTTTGAGCCCTCTCTCCTTCCCGGGCTCTCCTTCCCTAAACTCAGGCCGCTCTTACGTTTCAAATACAAGTCCAGCTGTTAGGCTTCTCAGGGTTCCCTTACCCAAGCTTATGCCCCTCTACCAAGTTTCAAATGCAAGTTCAATTCGTCAGGGTGAACCTTTTTTCAGATACAAGTTCAATAAGTCAGGATGTACCTTTCTTTCAAATACAAGTTAAATTGGTCAGGATGTACCTTTCTTTCATGTACAATCCTTTAAAGTTCTTTGAAATTTGTAGCAAAAGAGGCTTTCCAAGACTACTCCTCCCAAACGTGACCAAGCCGAGCCCCTCTATGTTTTCCTGACTTCTTTTTTTTTTTTTATACTTTGTTTAACCCAAAGGGTTTTTAAAAGTTTTTGCGTTTCAATCCTTTCCATTTGAATATTGTTTACCTATGGTCGTTTTTCTATAGTTGACAGAATTGTATCCAAAATTTTTGCTGTGGCAGTGACCCAAGTAGTTCGTCCGCCTCCAATTAGCCTCGCCCACCAAGTCTCTACATCGAAAGTGTGGGCTGCAGATAATATCTCCTTCAAGTATGGACCTCTTATAGCCTCTACTTCTGGGCATCTTAACAATAGGTGTTTGGTCGTTTCCACCATAGCCGGGTCATTGCAAAATCTCTAAACGTTTGTGCTCGCCAGGCCTCGTATCATCAAGATTTCGTTCGTATGGAGTAAGTTGAGGCGGGCTCTTATAAAAGTATTCCTCAGCTTGCGGTTTGGATATCTTTTAATGTACGCTTGTAATTCGTGTAGTTTGTGGAACGTCTGTGGCGGGTGCGAGGTTAACTTGTACGAAGCGGCCTGGTCCAAAGTAAGTATCCAGTCAAGCTCGTTTAATTTATTTTGGATTTTCATCGGATTGTCCGTCAACTCCTTTTTGGAACATTGAATAGAGTCTAATTTTTCTTCTTGGTCTCTGTACCATCTGTTCAGGACAGACAGGCGCCCTCCTTCTGCCTCTATTTTTATAGCTTCCAAAAGCTCAGGGTGATTTTCCAGCAATAATTTCCTAAACATCAAGCTGTTTCTTTCCACTATCGAGGCAAGCGAGAGTTGGCTCATTTCACGTCTGATCAAAACCAATGGAGTTGAGTTTGGTAGATTTAGGACCTCTCTCCAGTATTGGCTTTCAAGTTTCGTCCAGATGGTGTGTGGTAACCCCAGCATTGCTTCAGCTCCGTAGATCAGTGTGGGAACTACCTTGGCCTTGTAAAAGTCCACAATTGGTATGAGGGAGAAGCGACCGTATTTTCTATCTAGCGCTTTAGCCTGCGATATTAAGTTCTTTATTTTTGACAGCAGATGTTTTTGCATTGCAATCTCCCTTGGCGAGTTGTCCACCACAATGCCCAGATATTTAAATTCTGTGACTGTGCCGATGTGTTCACCTTCCAAAGACCATGCATATGAGTCGCTTTTGCCTTTCCCGAAGAACATGATTTTGGTCTTGGGCTTGTTTATTTCAAGACCATTTGCCTTGATGTATTCAGCGAAGTTGTTAAGTTGTCTCTGCAGGCCTATTGCTGTTTGATCTGTGATGATGATGTCATCCGCATATATAATTCTCGAGATTTTCATTTGGCCAATATGCAGAGGGAATGATCTGACCTTTGCTTCTGATTCTTTGTAGTCACCAATGAAGCTCAGAAATAATGCCGGGGCCAACGGGCAGCCCTGCTTAACTCCCTGATTGGTTGGGATCTCCTCCGAAAGTGCGCCTTGGTTGTCAAGCCTCACTTGGATCCTTGTGTCCGTGTGTAGTGCTATAATTGGATGTAGAATAGACGCCGGGCAATTCCAAGACCTTAACTTTGCCCAGAGCCTCGCTCTGTTAACTTGGTCAAAGGCTTGTCTTAGGTCGATAAAAGCCATGTAGGTACGGATGCCGCCCGCCTGGCTTTTGTATTTTAAGATGTTGACCGTTAGAATGTTAATTGTTGTTCCCACATTCTTTTTGAAGCCAAATTGAAGGGGGTCTTCACAGGGTGCGTCTTTAGCCCACCTTTGGAAGTGTTGTAGAAGTAAAGAACCGTACACCTTGCCAATTACGTTCAACAGGGCAATAGGCCGAAAATGTTTAGGGTCGTCTCTCGCCCCTCTCTTGTAAATAGGTACCACAACTGCGGTGGTCCAAGATTTCGGTAGAGCCCTTGCAACTGTCAATCTTCGGAGGACCGCACATATGAAGTTAGGCCATGCCTCAGGATGTTCTTTCCGGTGCCTATTTGTCAGACCGTTGGGCCCAGGGGCCCTGGAATTTTTCAATTTTTTCAGAATGTACATTATGTCTTCAAGGTCGTGAAGCTCCACCCAGGGTTCTGTGCTTTGGACCTGTGCAGTTTCGGTGCCAACCTTAGGATCGAAGAAAAGGTTTGCGAAGAACTCTGTCCATTTAGCCTCTGCAATGCCATTGATTAAGACGTCTGAATTGATCCGTTCCGTTGCGTTTATCAGGGCCCAGAATACTCTTGGGTTTTTGGTTGACACACTTCGCAACATGACTTCCGAATCTTTTTGATACATGGCGAGACGATGGTCTTGCAGCCATGACTTGTAAGCTTTTAGCTCGTTGATCCAAAGTTGTTTGTTAGAGTCAGATCTAATTTTCACAAAACTTCTCTTAGCCTTCCTGAGTTGACGTCTTTTCTCGACCAAGGTTTGGTCGTAAGTATGGATTGATTTGTTCGTTGATGTTCTATTCTTCAAACTCGGTTTCTTGAAGACGTTCAGAAGATCACTGTAGTCGGGAAGGATAGAGACGTGCTCTTGAAGCTTTAGCTTGGAGTAGTTATTTGTCAGAGAGATGACACTGTTTAGGCTCAATGCAAGCCGAGTTCCATTTGCATTTGTTACAAGCTTTGGGGCTGAGGCTATTTTTTCAGTTGAAATGGATGGCCAGGACAGGCATAGAAGGTTATGGTCGCTCGCCTTGGTTTTAACCACGTCGATAGATGAAATGATAGACAGTAGGGCCGATGAGGCGTAGATGTAATCTATTGTTGACTCCGAACCATGACCTTCCCATGTTGGATACTGAGCTGAATTCCCGAAAGTGGCGGCCACATTGAACAGATCTTTAGATTTCATCAGTACTGACCAAGCTGCACCCCTTGCTTCAGCTTTGGTTCTCGTCGGTTTCTTTCCGCATACTGCGTTCAGGTCGCCACAAACATATAAATGGACTTCAGAGTGTACAATGTATGCTTTGTCGATTTCTTGTTCGACCATATCTAGAAAGTCCTTGTTTGAGATGGCTTCTGGGTTCCAGTACAAGTTTATGATTATTGCTGTTGCCGAGACAGATGTTATATAGTGCGTCCCAGTACTTCCATTTTACTTGTACTGAAATCATCAGGAAGGAAAGTGTCAGGATTCTAATCATTTTCATTCCATTGCCCATTCTAACTGCAGTTATCAAGCCCGAGGAGGGTCGGCCTTTCGGTCCCTTTTTAGCTGTTGCAAAGGCTATTTCGAAACCATCTAAGATGGGTTTTGTGGTAAGCCATGTCTCTTGAAAACACATGATATCGAAAGAGGCAAAGTTCACGTCACCCCGTACTGTAAGGTGCATAAATCCCCGAGTATTCCATGAGCAGAGTTTAGCTAGATTTGTAGTTGGGCCTCTTTTCGAGTCGTCGTCGCCAGAGTTCTTGTTGACAATGGATTGCTATTTTTCTTGGAGGCCAAGAGCTTTCGGGAGCCATGCCCACATCTTTTGCAAAGGATTTGATTTTTCCTCGTCTTCGTTGCCTTTTTGTTCCGGTTGCACCTTCTGTGAACTCGTTCTTTTAGTCTGCAATGATGGCCCAGCCGGTTTTCTGTCATATTTTGTCACTTCCACCTCGTCACTTTCTTTATTATTCATTGAAGGTTTACCCCGTGCATCTAGTTTTCTGGTAATTTCTTTATGAAGTCTTCGCTTTGGCGAGTTTCTCGTCGATTTGTTCGCCCATGCTTCTTGATATTCCGTATTACGGTTCTCTTGAAGGTGTTTTTGTCTCCTAGCCTCAGGGGATCTATCGTTTGAGGAGTTAGGACTGGGGTAAGTTGGGTCATCCCATTTAGCTCTTCTCTCGTCACCAAATTCACTTATGTCATAGCCTATTTTTAGGAAGTCTTTCAAGGAGTCGCGCAGCCTCTGTTTGAAAGATTTTGAGGAGATAAATAGATAGGCAGTTGCGCAGCGGCCTTCATGAATCGGCTCCACTATTTGCAAATCTCTCGATTCCACTGGTCTTAGTTTCGGTATGCTATGTAGCAACTCCATCACAGTTCTTCTATTCAGGATGACATAGTTGTGGCAGAGGCCGATTTGTTCAATTTTGAAAGCAGGCAGATCTCTAGATCGCATTTTAAGTGGTACCCATCGTCCTTTATCTTCTCTTTCTTGTCTTTTTCCATTTCTATTTGCTGTCCGATCTTCTCGCCATAGATGGTTCTTGTGTCTGTCTTGGTGCTGAGCCTCATTTCCGGATGTGGATGGGAGATATTTCTCTCCCCGCCGATTTTCTAGATCACTAGCTTTTGTAGAGTGTGGTTTTTGCAGACCTTGACTCGGGGTCTTACACCCCTTCTCGTCCTGTTTGACAGGACTCCGGGTAACAGAGCGATTAATCTTCTTACAATGATCCTTCGATGGTAGAGATAGATGTTTACCTCTTACTTATTTTGATCCTTGCTCCAATCGGGATTCCGCTTTGTGGACTCCTTTTGTCCCTTTTTCCATTGATGTCTCTAAGTTCTAGGGAAGGAGGTTCGCAAGATTGATTCAAGTTTTCGAGAACTTCTTCCATCAGAAGATCTTCTGTAGATTTTGAAGTGTTAGAGACTTTGGAAGTCTCCATTTGATTCGTGCCAGTTGGGGTCAAAGCAGCCTCTGGGATTATTGGAGTTGAGCAATTTAAATTTGCATTTGGGCACGCACCATCACCATAGTTCTTCCTCCTATCTTTGAAGCTCTTTTCCTGCACTGGTAGGCAG
Source organism: Ambystoma mexicanum (assembly GCF_040938575.1). Taxonomy (NCBI): domain Eukaryota; kingdom Metazoa; phylum Chordata; class Amphibia; order Caudata; family Ambystomatidae; genus Ambystoma; species Ambystoma mexicanum. The sequence continues at coordinate 1,056,013,231 of NC_090921.1, read as the reverse complement.
AATACCAGTTGCTTTCCCTTAGTTTCAAATGGTGTTGTTGGCAACTTGCGATCAGCAAAAATGGAGAAGTCTTTGTTGTTAACTGCTTCCATATTCTTCGTTTGTGAGTTCTTTGAGTTATTCACTAGTTTGGGGACTTTTTTTTCCAGATGCGATGTTTTGGGCCTTCTTTGGTCTGTGTCCACTGACGGCGTCATCTTTCTTTTGTGGATTGTCTCGCAGATGTGTACTTGTAGACTTTGACCATTTAGTTGGCAGTTGGACTGGTGAAGTTTGCTCGATTATGAGCAAGTCCGCCTCCTCCGTCGACTTGGGGGGGGATTGAATTTTTTTTGGGACGTAAAGCACGGTTTGAGACCCCTTTTCGATGCTTGCCGATATAGAGGTCTTTTTCATTCCTTCTGGCACCATCGGCCAAGGACGTCGTGTACCAGCCTTGTTTTTTTCGTGGTCCACCGCAGTGACATACCCTTCCAAATATGCAAGCTTTGCATGCATTGTTGTCAGTAGAGAGCAATTGTCTTTTAATGAATCATTTATGGCTTCATAAAGCTTGGTAAAGGGGGCCATTGCGACCGCCAGCGCTGCCATAAGCGTCACCATATCCGGTCTTTTTACTGGTGATTTCTCGGGCGAATGGTTTTGTCCGAGGGTTTTTCCTTTGTCCCTGCTTGGCGTTGTTATTGCAGATAGATTTAAGTCATTTGCCATTTGGTTTGCATCTTCGACTGAAGGGAACCAGTCCTCTGGTTCCCCACTCTCCATAAAATATTTGGGTCTTGCTTCATCATTATAATCAGTGTTTTGTATTTTGTCAACAACAGGTTTTGCGGTTGTAATTGATGGAGTCTCCGCCCTCTGCCGTTCGTCTGTGGGCGAAACATTGGGTTCAACTTCTTCTTTCTCATCCATAGCACTGGAAGGTAGATTTGTGTGATTTTCTATGCTGGGTCCGCCCAGGTCTGGCACCTGGGCTGGAGTCCCAGATTGTAAATCTTCTGAGCTGTGCACCACTTCCAGCATCTCGCTGTCACTTATTTCACATATGTTTTCGAACTTTCTTTTTCTGTGATTCACAAAAAAGTCTGCCACACTTTGAGGCGAAAAGATGTTAGTTGCTTGTTGGCTTTTTGTTTTTGTACTGTCTATAGATCGCCTTATTGTCCTTTTTGGTCTCTGTTTTCCCTCATTGTTGGAATCAAGTCCTTTAGACTTGCCTGGGAGTGTTGGTGCACTTGTCGATGATGTATTTGTCAAAGTTTGTTTTTTCGTTTTCAGTGTGGTTTTCAGTTTTTTACAGCACGGTCCTTCATCAGGTTGTATGTCCGGTGATTTTGATGACGGGCCGCCGTTTGGGTGGCTCGTGTTGCCCATGGTCTCATTGGCTTTTGATGTAACTGTGTCTGCTGACCCTGCTGTGGTCGGCGTGCTAGGAGGGAGCGGATGGATTTCCACGGCCACCCTTGCCGGTTTGCCTGCCAGTTGGTCATATAGGCAGGGAGCTTTCTGCAAAAGTTCACCCTGTGCATTTTCCGTCATTGTCTCACACCGATCATCCACCAGGGGGCCCTTCAGGATGGCCACTACTGGCAAGACTACACCGTGGTCCATGACCTTCTCCGTGGGTTCCTGTTCCGAGAGCCCCACCCTCGGGAGTTCCACTAGGTCCGCCGGCGCCTTAGCCCGCGGCTTTTCCCAATCAGCGGCTTTGCTCCCCCGGACTGGCTCCCCCCATCACCGCCGAGCTCGACGCCGTCCGTCTTCCGACAGGCGGCGGAGCGTTCGCGGTTAACAGGACAGGGCCTAGCCCGTGGGAGACGCCGCCCGGGATCTCCAGCAGAGCCGCGGGTCACCCAGGTGAGTTTGAAGTTGTTTGGACCAGATTTTGGCGTACGGGGAAGATGTCCACTCCCCGCCACTCTTTGTCGTTGGTGCACAGATCAGTGTGCTGGGTTCCCAGTACTGGGAGTGTATTTTTTGCCGTCGCCTCCTCTTTTGACCAAGTTGTTTTCGGACAGAAGCTTCTGCTACTCCCAGGCGTCGATATTGTTGATACTTGGCTCATAGCAGGACTCTGTGTCGTTGCTGTAGCAGTTGGTTTGGTCTGCTTTGAATATAGCGGGCTTTTCTCTGGGTTTGAAGGCAGTTTTTCGGCCCACTTCAGCTCGTGTACGGGACCTTGAACTCCTTTGCTGAGAGTCTTTATCACATAAAGTAGTAGTTAGTGAAGAAGTCAGAGTAGCGTCCCCGGCGTCCATGGCTGCCATAGACTGCCTGAGACTGCCTGAGACTGCCTGAGACTGCCTGAGACTGCTACTCTGCCGCTACTCCGCGGCCGCTCCGCGGCCGCTCCGCGGTGTCAGGGAGCTTTTGAATGGTGGTCAGGTGGTCAGGAACAAACACAGTAAACGGACTGAAGAAAAGAGTAGCCTGCAGTCACTGCCTGAGACTGCTACTCTGCCGCTACTCTGCTGACTTCTTTCTTATGCCCAGTGGCACCTTTTCCAGCTTTCTCATGCAAACGTGCACTCTCTACCCACTCTACTGGGTCGCTTGCACCCTTCTCTAGCTTCAGGTCGCTTGCGCCCTCTTTATTCAAAGTTCTATCACTTTGCGCATTCTGCTATCTGGCTTTCTTTTACTTTCCCTTTCTTCATTCCTCTTTCAGTCTATATAGCTTCACTGGTTTCTTCACATTTCTTTCCGGTTAGGGAGAATTCTCAGAAATGTGATAATTCCCTTCCACCTTAGAGACCCCCAGCTCTTTTTGCTGGACTTTAGGACTTTTAATTTCTAACCTGGAGAGAGTGAGACCTTTTTCCCACTCTATCATGTATTTTTCTGTGATTTGGTGTCTGTGTTTCTTTTGACTGTGTAGTCTGACAAACTCCATAGGCATCATTTTTACACTGACACACAGCACCTTCATTGCAGTGGCACAGGGAAGTCTCTTAGATGTCCCAAAGGTTTAAATCCCTTCTCTTGGTAAAACTACTGTATCCAAGAGCCGTGAAGTGAAATTGACTTTACTTATGTTTGTAACTTTCTAGACCCAGCACACACTATCTTACAATAGGCTGCTGGTGGGGATACTTAGTATCCCCTTTGTCTAGTTTCTCATGTAACATTTTTATATTACCCTTTATAAAATTAATGGCAGGTGGCAGTGGTTTACTTTTAACTACCATTGTGTGTTTTTACCGTGTGCTGCAATCACAGCTGCAGTAAGGCACCCATGGGTGCCCATTTTGTCAAAATGGCCCCGGTCGTCTTTTTTTGGCATTTCTTGTTGGAAAGGTCTTTCTTGAGATTCACTATGCACGCCAAACCAGGTTTGGTCCCTTTATTTGTTTTGCCTTTGGCGGGATTCATGAGTGAAGCCTGCCTCTGGCTCCAGCATGTCTGGCAAAGTGGTGGAGGTGCCCAAAACTGCCCGTGCTTAGTCTCCTTGGTTACAGGAATGCACCCAAGGGGGATTTTCTGGAGGGCTGTCCTCTGAGGACAGCCAGCCTGCTGTGTGATTGACAGCTAAGCTTCGAAAGAATGGGAGAAATCTGCATAAATGGCGAGGCTTTTGGCTTGGACGGCAGAGGCGACCACTGGACGAAGGAATCCAAGGAAGAACATGGAAGAGATGCCTGCTGCAACTGCTGGACCGCTGGTTTGCCTGGTGAAGCCCTGCTGCTGTGCTGAAGCTTCGAATTCGCCTCGACTAGAGAAGACCTGCAAAGGACCACTTCTCTCCTTGGATTGGTGGGACCAATCGACCCCAAGACTAGCTCATCTGGAAATCCTCTCAGAGCTAGCTGTACTTCCATTGCTTCTGCAGTAACCGAAGTGCCAGGGAGAGGAACACCAGAATCCAGTGAGTGTCTAAGTCGGACCCGAGCTCCAGGAAGATCCTCTGGACTTCCAGGAGGAAGGACTGACCAAGCCTCTGCCACCTCAAAAGAGTGCTGGACCCCAGATGTGAGGAAGGTCTGACATGGTATCCGAGAACCGTGTTGTTGCTATTTGCTAGAGACGCGAGGAGCTGAAACCGCGAAGTGTCGCTGATTTGAAGTTTGCCCATTGCTGCCGCTGCCCTTCAATTTGTAGTGCTGGAGTCCCCAGACGTCCTCCCTCTTGGCCCGACGACTGAGGCCCAGGAACAGGATCTGCAGACCTACACAGGAACAGAAGCAAGCTGGAACCAATTTCTTCTAACCAAAGGCACTGTAAAACTAAGCGGATTTACCTCGTTGTGTAGCCTTGCTGGTTCTCAAATGAGACTTGTCTTGGTCGTTTTTGCATAGTTGCTTGCAGCTTTGCCCCTCACAAGCCTCCCGCTTGCGGCCCTACAGTGATTTTATTTTCCTACAAAGACTTCTAAAACATTGTGCAAGACTTTTATTTACCTGCAAGAAGTGCTTCAGTTCACATAGACTTTTGCTAAACTGACTTTGGCTGGCCTGGCTCCCTGAAAGTCCCTTCTTACATCTGACTTTGTGTTTTGCCTTTCCTCTAGGAAAGGGTTAATTTACTTTGCATTGGAGGGTTAAAAAGTACTTACCTGCTTCAGAATATTTATTTTACCTTTGTTTTATTCCCAAACCCTTTCCTTTGACACCAACTCAGTATTGCTCTAAATGTACCCGTGATATATTAATGTCCACAGTGTCCTAGTTATTTAAGTCACGTCAGGTGTAGGAAACATCTGTGTGCCATCCCAAATGGGTACTTGCTGATTTAGAGAAACGAAGAGTGTGTATTGTGAAGTGCATTTGTGTGTTGCTTTTATATTGCTCCCTTCTGAAGAAGGCTTATTGAACTGACCGTTAAATTAATAATTGTTTAATCAAGAAATCTTGAGTATAAGAGTTTATTTGAATACTTGTCACTGTGAATCTTTGTGTAAAAACCCTACTGCTCACAATGACCCCTCTTGAGATAAGCCTGGCTGCTGAGCCACACTACCAACCTGTGTAGTACAGACTTATACCAAAGGTTGGGTTCCTATTGCCAAGAGGTCATGGTTGCTGTAGTCTCCTAAAGGGTATTGCACACAATCTTGCCTAACATTTCTTCTTTCTGATCTGTGCTGCTTTATGCATTTTCATTCGCCCGCTCGGTTTCAATCAGCTGCATGCTCCAGAGTCTGTCTCTATCTCTCTCTCTCTCTCTCTCTCTTTTACTTTCACAAGACTCACCCAGGCAGCAGCGTAGTGACGAGCAGTCCCTTCAGATTATGTGGGCCTGAGGTCAGGGTCTCACCATCTGGCCCTCACACACCCTGTGGGCCAGCACAGGTCCCAAAGGAACGAGCTATGTTCCGACCACTAGTAGCAGCCTGCATCGCTTAGGCTCTTTGGAGAAACAGTTCGCTAGCCATGCTGCAGCCCCTCGGAAACACCGGGCTAGCGTCTCGGCACGCCTTTCTCCTCTGGCCCGTAGATCCTGCTGCTCTCTGCACCGTGGCGTCTCTGGTCCAAACATCATCCCCTGCACGCTCAAAAACCTGTGTAGAACCACACCTTTTACAGTTGGGAAAGTAGTCAAGTGGAGTCAGGTGGAATGATAATTGGTAAGTACCTGACTATCAATGGGACAGCTCAAGTTCTTTCTATAACCGGTTTCCCTTATACTCCCTATGTTATTCCTATGGGTAATCTTTACTCCCGGTTGCCTCTTCTTCGTCCCAGTATTTGTTATAAATGGGGAGGGGGTAATGGAACCGTTTTGGAGGGTAGATCTATTTCCCACTATTCTATTAGGAAACCGATCATGGACATATGGAAATCCTTTAGCCTGGTTTTCTCTCAAGGGGATGGGTGTCCCCTTCCATATTCCTGGTGGTTTATTATACAAGCCTGGGTTTTGATGGTATTCTCTGGGGTTTAAATTGGTAGTGGATGAACGGATCTTGCCATCAGACTCCTGGTTTGGTTTTAATTGGTTTCTTTTTCTCTCCTACCTTGGGCAGTTTAACGACGGGATTAGATTTAGGGAAAATTAAAACTGAATTAAGGCGACGGGAATCAACATATCCCATGAAGGCATCCGGGACTTCCTTCTCTATTTCTGTTGCCCCGGGCGAGACGCAGTATTCTGATGGGGCATTCCCACAAGGGCGACCCTGGATTCCCCTACCTAGGTGATCCTCTCTCGCTCATCCACCCCAAGGGTTGGGATCCACGAGAGATGGCCCTCCCCTGGCCACCTGAATAGAAGACTCCCGGGTCTTAATGGGAGAATACCCCTAGGTTTCTCATATTGGATTAGCCATCTTCCTGATGATGTTCTTCTTTGTTTCAGTATTTTCCAGCACCTTGAGGTAGTCTATTCTACAACAGTACATAGGTCTACTTTCTACAAAGAGGTTAGTAGACGAAGGAGAGGCTAGAGTGTGTGGGGGTCTGATGTTCTCAAAAGGGCTGTACCCTAGATGGTCGTCGCCCTCCCGAGGGGTGGGAGGGAGTATCTCCCCATGAGATCCTCCCGTATTATGCCACCCCTAGGGCGACTATCGGGTAGCGGCCTCACCTCCCTGGCATCATGGAAAAGGGCTCCCCCTTGAGGAGAAGTGACGACACGTAGTACACCATCACACAACAATCATAGTTTTAACATGTATTAATCTTTTCTTCATAAGGTACGCCATTCAATTTACAGAGAGACAGAGGAGCACTTGGCCAATCCATTTTGGACCAGATGGTCCTTCGTCAGAACGGGCTCTGTGTGAATGGTCTGTGACACATAATATCTTCTATGGTGACGACCACAGGAAATCTATTACCAAATGCCTTGCAATGGCAGCAGCTGTCCACCTCAAACAGCACAGCACACCAATGCCCGTTAACTGTTTAGAATTTTCTGGGGAACTTACGCAGCCAGACGGTATGCATCATTCACATTCATAATTCTGAGTATGCCAAATAAGTCTAGTGTCACCAAACTGACTCTACAGCCCTGCTGTTGGATACTGGACCAAAAGACACAGTGAAAAACAGCATCTGAAAGGTGGTCTATTGTGGGTTTCTAGACAGTGTTAAAGTAGTGCCTGATTACAGATAAACCCGAAATTGATTGTCACAATTTTAAACTGTTAGATGAACGCATACAATTCTGGATACGCACAGCTGTTAGCAGCACAATGGCAACACCAAGACATCCTTTTTGTCAAAACAGCAAGCGTTGTGATAAATACTCCTTTTCTCAATTCTCCACACACTCACCAAAATGTAGCAGATTTCAAATCGCCCCTCCCCCCCTTCACATTGTGTGGCAACCTTTAGCAATACATCTTTTGAACAAATGAAGACGTGTGACCACTATTTTAGGAATTGTAATGAACTTTGGTTTTAAATTGAAAAATGTGATGCTAGAAATTGTACTCCTCAACTGAACTCCAAAATGCACTACAATTAGTAAAGTCAGCAATACATAAATGCGGGACTCAAGTCGAGTGTACACGCGGGGGGACGGAGTCCACCCACTTTTTTCAGAGGGTGAACTCGGTTCCCCCAGCTAAAATGAGAAACATTGAATGTCGTCTGTGACTTTATGTATTAAAGCAGACCACGGGGATCAAAGCACAGGTTTGTAGGCGGGGCACTTAACCACGGCACTATGTAACCTGACGAAAAACAAACAACCAAAGGTAAAATGGCCCATTTCTATACTGCAAGTCCCAGGGAAAACATTTGTATTGGTTCTTGTAGTTTAAAACATGCACACCTTTTAACGTTTTCAAAACCACTATTACAAGAAAATATCCTCTCGTGGGTGTGGGAGTGGGTGTGTGTTTTTTGATTTTATGAAAGGAAAATGCCATTTGTCCTGGGCAATTTCTGGTGGTTATGCAAAGCCAGTGTAATGAAATGTGCACATTGCACATTGATATGCGAATTTCTGGCGACGTCACATCCCCCCACTTTAATTTTTAGGACTTGACCCCTGCATAAATGAAAAACAAAGGCAAGTAAAGTCGATCTTGTACACCAAGTAAACGTAACGGCAAATAGCATGGCAGATCACTTGTTTCAGTTAACTGAATTTACCTTTTTACACTTATTTGTTTTAAACAGTTTGAGTAATGTACGGGTAATTTTAGTAATTGAAATACGTTTTGGCATGAAAGTAAAATTATATTTTTGACCTATGGTGGGATTTGAATGGCTCAGATGAATATAAAGCCAAATTGTACTATTTTCCTATGTACATCTTAACTTATCCACATCATAAGGAGCTCATAATATTTTCCTAGTAGTATTTTCTCTACAAAATGTTCAGCTACAAGCTACCACATAGGCCTAACAAGGAAAGGCAACACATGCCCTTCAAAGACACCACATGGACAAAAAAAGCACATGCTGCAGCATACAGACACCAAGAATAAACAGTCCCACAGACACTAAAACACCCCCCCAAATCCAAATACCTTGAAGAATGAAACACACCATAAGAGAAGAGTTTCAGTACAGTGCACTGTGCACCGAGGGAGGAGCCAGGACAGACCTAGGTGTCAGGTAGTGTTCCGAAAGACACTTATCGAGGTGGAAGGGCAAAGTTCCATATTCAGGGCAAAGTGTTCTGTGATGGAGGTGCACCGAAATCAAGAATGATTGATGTATGAAGGCAGTTGTCCTGGCCATGCAGGACAGAAGAACCAGGACAGTGTCCCACACATGGCATGTTGAATTGGGAGGGAAGTGTACCACACTTAGGGCAAAGTGAGATACAAGGGCAGTGCCCAACAATTAAGGCATGGGGAGGTGAGAGCTCAGTGTTTTATTGTTTGTGAAAGTTTGAATTACTATGAAGTTTTTCTAAAGCAAAATGCTTGTATTCTTCCTTGCAAATTGTTTTCTTTCACTGTGCCCCTCATGGGCACATAGCATGGTTTGGGCTTCAACCTTTTTTAAGTTCTACCTTTTCTCAGTCTTCCCTTCAATCTTGAAACACGTCTGGGCAGAGTAGCCATTAGCACTTACATAGAAGGCCTGCTCCCGCAATGATGGCGTATCGGGAGGGCTCTGGTTATAGGTGGAAAATCGTTTGTTGACGGTGGATGACTTGTTGACGGTGCTGGCGCTGGATGACTGGTCATCTTTGTCGAATGGGCTGTAAATTAATAGTTACATTTCATCAATATGCAGATCTCAGGGAACAAACAAAGGAAGTTATGGTGGCAAAGAAAGTCTTCACCATCGGGGAAAATGGACCACAGATATATTTGAAGCAGCAGAGATGTGCAAGGATGGGTGTCATGAAAGCAAACCCATACATGGAAGTGAAAACAAAGAAGCAGCGAGTTATACTGCAGGCATGCAATGAAGGTGTTAAAATTTGAGCGTGAGAGAGATTAGAAACATTTTCAAACAATGACAGGGGGATCTTGGCTCATTCTCAGCTCAAAATCTATTATTGTCACTCTAATCTTGGGGCTACTACATAATTCAGGTTTACATTTCACCTGGGGTTTTGTGCGTAGTTCCCAAAGTTGCAAAGTTAAGTATAAGATTTTGCATCTTGCCAGGTTAAGTTACATTTATTAAATAAACTCTCTGTGGATTATATACAACAACACAACTGTTTTGATATATATATATATGGGATACATTACTCACCGTAATCTTATTTCTGATGCTTGTATCTGCTTAGATTCACATGTTTTGCATATTTGCATAGGCCGAGAATTTGTGTCCAAACAGTAATGTTGGGTGAAGGTGTGTACTGAACTCTAAGTGGCAGCCTTGCAAATGGTGTCTAGAGGCATGTTTGCTATGAAGTCTAAAGTTGCCCCAATACCTCGAGTTGAGTGTGCTCTGGGCTTAAAGGGCAATGTTCTCTTGGCAAGAGAGTAACAGAGTTGGATGCAGGGAGAAAAAGATGGCAGGGCCAAGTGGAGCTTCAAAAACGATGCGCTAGTCTAACCTTGCCCCTGGTGAAAGTGTAGGGATAGTTTGGCCAGACGGTCAGATGTCGGGACCAACGGGAAGGGGGACGAGGTAATGAAGGAGAAGGTTAAGGATAAGGGTATAAAAGACCTGCGCCCACAAGCACTGATGAAGTGTGTTCAGGTGGGTCAGGATGAGAGATGGTCCACAGAGATACGAGTTGAAGGGCGGAAGTTGGAGCGGAGCATTGGAGAATTTCAGGAGTTTAGTTTAGTTTATTATTTGTAATGCGCTCCAGACCCGAGGGTATTCAGGCGCAAGGCATAAGGCTATTCAAAGCTTGGTTACAACATGTGAAATACATTTGTGTGCAGGTGCCGATTGGTTACATGTGAGCACAATAAAGTTACGATATATACAGGCAGGTACATTGAAGGCATGCATATTTTACAAAGTAGTTGGTGCGGTTGGTGCATGCAGTGTGGAGAGAGGTGCCGGGCAAAGTCAGCAAGGTATATGCCTAAATGTCGGCATCTTTGAGCCAGCTAGTGATGCTCTGGCGGAACTTGTGATAGGTTTGATCGATTCTTAGAGGGGATGGTAACGAGTTTCATACGAGTGCTGCCTTGACCTGGAAGCTGCTGCCTCCGATTTTGGCAAGCTTGTATCTGGGGACCCAGAGGTAGTTGGTGTTGGCGAGTCTGGCGATTCTTGTGGTAGGCTTCAGAGTGAATCTGTCGGATAGGTAACGGAGTGCTGCATTGTTCAAACATTTGTGGGTGAGGGAGGCAGTTTTTAGTTTTATTTTATCATGCGTGGAGAGCCAGTTGTTGGCTCTTCTGGTATTAGAGATATGTTCTCTCTTGGGGATTCCTAGGGCTGCTCGCAGCGCATTATTTTGTAGGAGTTGGATTTTTTTGATGGTTTGTTTATTGGCTCCTATGTATAGAGCGTTGCAGTAGTCCAGCCTGGATAAGATGAGGGCTCTGGCTAGGGTGATGCAACCATCCTGTGACAGGAAGGCCTTGCCTGCTCTAATCAACTTGCATGTATATGCCGTGGTCGAGGCCAAGGCATTGACCTGCTTGTTGAAGGAGAGAGTGGAGTCCAGATAGAAACCCAGAGTTTTAACCTCCTTGGCGACAGTGATAATATTATTGTCTATGTTGAATGCAGAATATTCGGGGCTGAGTTTTTTGAGGGTTGAGGGAGTGCCCAGGATGATGATCTCTGTTTTGTCATCATTCAGGCATAGACCGTGGGTGGCCATCCATGCCTGGATGATGAGATATATCCTGTTCACCAAGGCCAAATCCTTGTCGTAATCACCAGTAAGCGGTAGGAGAATCTGAGTGTCATCTGCATAGTTAGTGTAGGTGACACCCAGAAGGTCCAGATTATCGAAAAGGGGCTTGGTAAAGATATTGTAGAGGGTGGGTGAGACGCAGGATCCCTGGGGCACTCCTCAAGTTATGGGGATGGGGTTGGCTGCTGCCACAGGAGAGAAGACTCTCATAGTCCTGTTGGTTAGGAATGATTGTATCCATGCTATGGCTTCTTTGGAGAAGTGAGCTGCCGAGTCCAGGTGGCTGCATAGGACCTTGTGGTCGACCAGGTCGAAGTCAGCTGATCGATCCAGGAGTAGAAGGAGGGCTGATTTCCCTTCATCCCGGAGTTCATATATCTGTGACTTGAGGTCTATGAGGGCTGTTTCTGTCCCATGTTGGGGCCGGAAGCCTGATTGCCTAGTTCCTAGTAGAGAGTTGGTTTCCAAGTATTTTTGTATCTGGGAGTATGCCATTTTATCTAAGATCTTTAAGAGAAAAGGCACTGTAGTAATCGGGCGGTAATTGGTGGGTATTAGTGGGTCTAGGTACTGCTTTTTCAGTAGAGGAAGCAACCAAGATTCTTTGAGGTTGGATGGGATGGTATTGGTGTAGAAGGATGAGTTGATAAGTTTTGTGATAAAGGGGGCCAAATCTCTGGCTGCGTCCTTTAGATGTTGAGCGGGGCATAGGTCGCCTTGACAGTTGGTGGGTTTGAGAGATAGTATGGTACTTTCTGTTTCTTTTATGGTGACTTTGGAAAACTTAAATCTGGGGTGATTGGTAGAGTTACTTGGTTGCTCTAGGTTGATGCTTATGGGTTTGTTGCCGGCGAGTGTGGCTTTTTTCTTGGCAATTTTTGTTTGAAGGGTAGTGACTTTGTTGGCTAGAGCTTGCTGTATGTTGGAGCACCAGAGTTGGTCTTTGATGCAGTTGTCTGGCACCGGGATGGGTGCTTCTAGCTCTTTGAGGATGACAAAGAGTTCTTTTGTGCTAGAGTTGGCTTGGGCAATTCTAGCGTTGTAAGTTTCGCATTTAGCTAGGATGATTTATTTTTTGTATAGGGCTGTGATGGAGCGGAGGTTGGCTTTGTTTTCGTCAGAAGGTTGTGCTCGCCAGGATGTTTCACAATGCCTTTTTTGTTTGCGCAATGATTTTAGGTATGGGGTGTACCATGAATTGAGATGGGCTTTGGGTTTGCTTTGTCTAAGTTTGAGTGGTGCAATAGAGTCTAGAGATGTGGTCATCATGTGGTTAAATTCCTTAACCATAGCTTCGGGGTCCAGGTTTTCCGGGATAGCGTTGAGTGTAGGGAGGATGAGGGGTAGCAGTTTGTCGCAGGTGATGTTTTTTTTGTTCCGGGTAGGAATGGACAGAGCTAGAGGTGTGGGTGCCAGGGTGGGTTTGGCGGTAGTTAGGGTAAAGGTTATGAGGTGGTGATCTGTCCAGATCTGGGGGGATAGGGAGGCTATCGTGGTGTTGCAGTTGTAGTCTGCTACCCAGTCCAGGGTTCTGCCTTTGTTGTGTGAGGGGGTGAGCACTCTTTGGGTAAACCCTTGTTCCGCTAGGATACTAGCCACATTAGATGCATATGTGTCTTTGGGGTCGTTATAACCTAAGTTCAAGTCGCCTAGTAGTAGGACGAGAGGAGTTTTTTAGATTATTCGAGATGATATTTGATATGTCATCTTCAAAGGTCCCAATGGGGCCTGGAGGTCTATAGACCAAGTATATTGTGAGAGTCTGGGTGTTATTTATGTTTAGTTTGGCAGTCATGAGCTCACATGAGTTGCTGACCGGGGATGGCACTAGTCTGCAAGGTAGATTGTTTCTCATTATGAGTGCAATGCCTCCACCCAGAGTATCGGTTCTGTCTGATCGCAATATGGTATATCTGTTTGGTATGGCCAGTGAGAGGGCGGGTCCTGCTGCGGCGTGCAGCCAAGATTCGGTGACTGCTAGGAGGTCTAGCTGTTCAGAGTGGATGATGTCTGCTATCTCTGTGGCGTGTGCAATTAGCGATCTAAAGTTTATTAGGCCGCCCTTGATACTAGGTTTGTTTATCTTTGGTATGGTGGGACTAGCTGTAGTTTTGGTCTTGGAGGGGGCTGTTGGTGGTGGTTGGAGTGGGCCAGTGTTTTGTTGTTCGTTTGTTGGAGGATGCCAGGGTTCTAGCTAGTGGTTTATAGAGGTTTGCAAGTCTTGAGCAGAGTCTGCTGTTCCTCTCTAGGGTATTGCCAGGTAGAGTGTTTTGTGTCTGGCGTTGTAGGTGGCAGTCAGTTGGCCAGGGTTTGTTACTGTGGTTGAGAGGTAGTGACATGGTGTTGTAGTGAGTGGTGTGGTATTGGTACGTTGCTAGTACTAGGAGCAGGATGTGTATGATACTTGTTGTATAGGAGGTGGGGAGCAGGATGCACAGGGGTGTGTGCATTGTTGGTATGAGTGCTGTAGGCGTGGGAGCCTGTATCAAATTCTGTGTTGGTGTGCTAACTAGATCTGGTCTAAACTGTGTGGCTGAATGCAGAGTTCAAAATGCAAATACGGGAGTAGTCTAGATGCAGTATTTGTAAAGGGTGCAACATTGGCTAAGTACAAAAGTCAGAAATGCTAACACAAGCATAGATACCTTCTTTGTAGAAGGGCTGGAAGCAAGTTTCTGAGATGGGATAAAGGCACAGGCTAGGCACATTTACCAGAGTGTGTTTTGGCATAGGATTGGCAGAGCATTGAATGGCTAGCATAGGTAGATATACAGTTGTTGGATAGCTGGTGGTATGACTAAGGCACTGTAGGTGGCATAGTAGAAATGGCATGCACAACTAGGGATAGTGCAGAGGTTAAATACAGTAGCTATGCTTGTAATTAGGAGCTTACAGCGCCATTTACGAGTGGGAGGCCTTGTATATCCCAATGAAGTATTGGAGCGGGTGCAGGCGAGCTGCAGTGTTAACATAAACATATCACAGATATAGCCCGCAGGCTTACCCTAAGGGCAGAGGTGTGTCTGTGCTGCATCAACAGCATGGATTGTGGTGGGGGAGCTCCTGCGCTGACCCCGGTGCACACCATAGCGTTCCGGAGTAGCAAAGGTGATCAATCGGTGTGGGAGTATTGAGCTTGAGGGAGTGAGGACTCAAATGGTAACGGTAGATGTTCGTGGTTGGCCGCAGGTCCGCAGCATCCAGGGGCGAACAGCGGCAAACGGGGCCTTTGTCTGGCCTTCGTCAGTGGCCGCCGGCGTATCCGCCCGCCTGAGATACTGGAAAATAGTATTATAGTGTATGCGAGAGTGTGCTACCAAGCGTGCGAGAGTGGAATGTTTGTTGGGAGAGTGGGAGTTAGAATGAGTCATAGTAGCCAGAGAGGATGTGTTAGATGGGAGAGAGTGAGAGTAGAGGGCAAAGACGATATAAGAAGGAACAAGTTACTTACCTGTAACTGTTGTTCTTCAGCATGGGTCTGGCATCGATTCACATGCTCATGAATATTCCCTGTCGTCAAATTAGGAATCCTCAGTAAAATAGAAAGCAGTTGTGCTTTAAGAAAAACTCAAAACTGCCTTTCTAGCAATAACCAATCACTGTATGCTGGGTCATACTGCACCCATCCAATGGCGATCGTCTCTCTAAGCCCCTCTCCTGGAGGCCATCTCCAGGTTCAAAGCACACGAGGTGCCAGTATCAACCCTGAAGAGCCACAGCGTAGAAGGTGGGAGTGTCGTATGTGAGTCCATGCCAGACCCATGCTGGAGAACAAGTTAGAGGTAAGTAACTTGTTCCTTCTCCAGCATGGGGACTGGCATGGATTCCCATGTTCATGAATAGGATTACACAGCAGTACATATACACAACCACAAGTGGTGGCAAGGATCAACAGCGCAATACACTTACCCCTGGAACAGACTCACCTCAAACAAACCGGTTGCGCAGCATTGCTTGACCGACTCTGGACTCCTCCCTGGAGTCCCTGTTGACATAGTAGAATCTCGTGACGGTGTGCGTTGACCTCCACATAGCAGCCCTGCAAATGTCCAGCAGGGGGACCCCAGAGAGAAACGCTGTTGTAGCACTGATGGCTCTCGGCCAGCTTTGAAGGGGTCTGTTGGCCAGGCGGTGACAGTGCATGATTCAGCCAGAGAGCCACCTGGATGTGGAGGCTTTGGATAGAGCCGTCCCATGAGTCACAGGACTAAAACTAACAAAGAGTTGAGACGTCTTCCTGAAAGCCTTTGTGCGTGCCACATAGAACTTTACAGCACAAGCAACGGCTAGCAACCTTTCAGCGGGTGGGGAAGGATTCGGAAAATAGACTGGAAGCACCAAATGTTCTTTAAGGTGGAATTCAGAAGGGACCTTTGGGATGAAGGATGGATGTGTTCGCAGCACAACTATGTAGTATGGAAGGATAGGAGTGGGTGTTTGCAGGATAAGGCCTGATCTCCCTGAACCGCCTGGCCGACGCGATGGCCACCAGGAAAGCAGTCTTCCATGAGAGAGACTTCAGAGAAGCTTGGTGCAAAGGTTCGAAAGAAGGCCCCCAAGAGCCTTGTAAGCACCATGTTGAGTTTGCAAGGGCAGGAGCCTTGACAAGCGGAAACGCTCTGAAGAGGCCCTTTAGAACTCCTTGACTAGCCTGTGTGACCAAAACAACGTGCATCAGGAAATGGCAGCAAAATGTACCTTGATGGATGCATGAGCCAGGCCCGACTTGGCCAGCAATGGCAGGTATGGTAGAAGTTGTGGAGGTGCGAGGAAGATCCTTTGGGCTCTGCATCATATCTTGAATCGCTTCCATTTGTGTTTTCGTCAGTCCCCTTCCCCTGCTCTTTGTACTACTGCACTTGCACGATCTGAATGATGCATGGCCTAGTAAGATCGTTTGTCTCGTCTTCCCTCCGTACCCTCCCTTGTCTTGTCGCGCCTAGAAACATGTGTACAAGCTCGCTACAAATGACTTATCATACATATCATATAGTTCCATTCGTAGGCTCATCAACGCTTTCCATTAGTTTGGTATTCAATAATGCTTGATTCACGTTCTTTCACTTATAGTTCAACTTATTCTGATTATTCAATAAAACCCCTTACTTTGGGTTCACTTTCAATTACACATATATTTCCGTCCGTCCATCCAGCAGTCACACCTGCCCTGCAGTAGCCCCAGGAGTGCCCCGGTACGAGTGTTCCCTCTGATGCACTCACCGGTCCTTGATGGCTCTTCCGGGCTGCTTCTCTCTTCGTACTTGGCTAATCGCACACATCTCTGTAGCTTTGCGTGCAACGCTCGCCTTTCGGAAATCTCGGTGTGGGTTACTTGTAGCTTTGCCCATCACTCGCAGACGCTACCCTCGGCCTACAGCACTGGTGACTATTCTGTGCACCACAGCTCCGGCTGTGAGCACCCGACCAAGGACAGCTTTGACCCTCTCACAGCCCACTCGAGCCACAGCATTGCAGTCTCCCCATGATACTTGCCGGTGTCCTGGCCTCCAGGCAGGATCCTCGTCAGTAGGATTTCTACCCTCTCAGGCCTTTAACACCCAGCCTGGCTTCTCTGCTGCTGGTCTCACCTTCCCCACTGGTGGCTCCTCCTTTTATGCACCTTCGATCTGTTAACAGGTTGAGCCCTTCAACTCAATTGCCTGACTCCAATTACTTATGTTCTTGGGACATGCCTGAACTCTGCAATAGTTCCAGGCCTCTTCCTCGTCTCAGTATCAGAAAGGTGTAACTGAATGTCCGTGTGCACAACTCCTAGTCACTTCTTCCTCGTCCGAGTACTGTAGTGGTGTGATTGAGGGGAAAATAAAAGGAAGTGACTGGCACCAACTTAGAAAGGTAGGGGGATAGCAAGGTTTGCTAACACGAGCGAAAGGGGGATACCACGCTTTGCCTAAAGACATCCTCCTATTCTTCCTACTGTCGCTACCTTGATGGCATTTTCCAGGATCATCCTGGATAGAAGGAAAGGGAAATGATGACAATATCCCACAAAGGATGCTGGGATTGAAGGTTCACCATTGAATGGAAAAGGGGGATACTGTGTCTCGCCCCAAGGACTTCCCCATTCCAATCGGCAAGTCTCCTCTACCCAGATGATCCTCCCTCGTATATCCACCCCCAATCCAAAAGTGATGGCCCTTCCCTGGCCACTTGAGCAGAGGATATCGGGGAGAAGTAAGTGAGGACGTCCTCCGGTTCCTCACAGAAGACAACAAAAAGTAAAATGCAGCAGGCAAGTCCATCCCATTCTAAATTTACATTGATCACAACCAGTGTAACTCACACACACGCATCACAGAAGGTCAAATCTGCACATAGCTGTACTAAAAGAGAAAGTGATAAAAGCATAAGAAGGTGGTTGAGAAAAAGGGTTTTGTATCCAAAATAGTGTTCATTTACTAATGTTGCTTGCAGTGCATTTCCTGGATTACCATACTGCATCAAATCTTGGAATTGGTTGTTCTTGATAAACGTGATAATCTTTAAGACAGCATCAAACTTAGAGTTGTGAAGTACACCTTTACCTTTTCGCAGGACAAAGAGTGGTTGTCTTCTGCTGGCACGGGTGTAATCCGGGGAAGGTTTACACCCCTCCAGCTTCTGTGACACTTACCTTGCACGCACAGTCACATCCAAGTTCCACTTTCTCTCACCAATTAATACCTCACTGTGCACACAATCTCTGTAATCTTCCTCCGCGCTCTTCTGCAAAGTCCTTCCCCGGATGATCTGTTGGTCTGACTACTCCTCCGTTGGCCTAACCTGCAGAACGCACACTGTGTCAAGCTGCTGAGTCTTAGTACCTACTAGGCGGCTTCTTGCTCAGTCCAGGATCCTGGAAAAAACGTTCTGGTGTCTGCCGGTCTGAAGGCAGACAGGATGGAGGCCTTCCAATTCCCAGACAAGCGCTTAAAGGAACACCTTCAATCCAATACGGGCGGTGTGCGGGGCAAGTCACCCAACATCACAGAACAGAAGGTCACACCCACAAATTAACGTGGTGAGGAAGAATGCAAGCTTGGAGCACAGGTGACGAGGAATTAGAAAGCAGAGAGGGGCTCAAGGAAAGGCCAGGAGAGAATAAATAGAGAACAGGATTAGGGAAGGTCATGGGACAGATAAACCGGGCAGGAAGGGTGCAAGGAATAATAGGACAGCAAAACTTCCCAGGGAACAGACAAGTTTGCCACGCACTGTCCTGAAGGGCTGCTTCACTTTTGAAGGAAGTGGCATGAAGCTGAGCCTCGGGATACGTTGCTGCGGCAACTGCTCAATCATCTCGAATTGCGCATGCATAGAACCAATACTATGGTCCACCGTACATGCGCAAAAGAAAGGACATGGCTACCCCCAGGCCGGGACCGGCAGATGCTGCAGGAGCCAACCGGCACACAGGTAAGTTCCCCGGGGAACAGCCGAGGTGTTACTGCATGGACTCCGTTATGCTCGACTTTTCCGACTTAATGTTCCTCGTGCCACCTTTGCGCAATCCCGCTTTTGATCTTTCCAACTTCTTGCCCCCCTTCACTGGAACCTCCTTTCTCCATCTCTCCGCTCCAATACCTCCTATTCTCTGTTTCGCTCTTCCTTAAAAATTCATTTACGTCAGTCATCTGTTACTGGTTGATGTTGAACACCACCTTATGATGTACTGCTGACTGTTCTCTGTGAAGTGCTTTGGTAAAAAGTGCTATATAAAATCTCATAAAATACACATACAAATGTAGTATGGCCATCCCGCCTGCCCACAACGTCACCAGTGGGTACCATAACAGACTGTCACACCATCTGCCCCTTTTTATCTTGCCCCTTTCCTTCCATTGGTTCCCCCATCTCAACTGGGTTCCCGTGCCAACTACTGGCATCCTTTTCCCCAGCGACAGGGTTACAGGCGTGAGAAGATGTTACAGCCGTTACGGTCTGCCCCCTTTTTGTACACAGGAGGTGTCAGTTTCTGGTAAAGGCGGCCTGCTAAAAGTATGGTCAATTTCAAAGTTTGTTTTCAATTGAAACAGAAAGTCTGGATTGCTGGTTTAATATGCCCGGCAGATGCATACTGATTTGTGTGTTGCTGCCTCTATCAGGTGAGCTGCCGGTCCAGTTTCCACTGCTAGGAATCCTGGTATGTGTGGTCCTAGATAGAATGGGAAAGAATATACATAGACCCAAAGAAACATTTACACACTTGGAGTTATATCAAAACAGTTCTTTATTTCATATACACACAAGGCAAAGATAAATCTTCAGATAGGCAAGTACTATTTCAAAGCTAATAAACACAACAGAAAACCAATGCAATAATTCAGGTGAGTAAACCACAGTGTAAAAAGACTTATCTTCATTAAAATGTAACCATGATGGAAAGGTTCCTGGTTACACACAGTATCAAAACGAATGAAAAAAGAGAAATAACCCTTGGAAATGTACTGTATTGCACAAACGCACTTCAAAAGTAAGCCCACACTATAATATGTTTGCACTTTAAGTAGTTTTGGATGATTGTTATTGTATATTAGATATATTGGTGTGTACCGTGGACCGAAAACTATTTTCATAATCAATGTGAGAAATGAACACATTGTGGTTTTGCCCAAACAAAGAGTTAGAGGTCCATTTGCAGTCATCCATTTTTTTCTGCATGGTTTTCTTAAGTTGCAAAAAAAAAAAACTCTACAGGAGAAGAGGGGTGGCCTGTCACTCTTGTTGCGTTGTATATCCTTTCAGGACAGTCAGCCTCCCATTTGGAACTGGTTCCAGGCAGGCATGCCAGAAGACAAAGACCAGCAGAGTATCTGGCTCCTCCCCAGCTTCCTGTCCTCACAGACACTATGGAGCCTCGGGCGGGCTTCACAAAGGATTCCTGCTGAAGACAAAAGTCAAACCAGGACCTCCCCACCGAGCCCGGCAGACGAAGGACCAAGAAAGGAAAAGCCACTATTTTGGGTCAATGGTGACCATCCTGTACTTTACTGTGACTGTTAACATAGCCAGGGTAGGTAAAATACACAAAGGTAGGTAGAATATTTTAACTGCCACCAGCCATTCAGATTAGCTTGGCGCTGTAACCAAAACATTACAGGAGCAGTGAGAAAGAGGATACAGTGTAACCCTTCAGCACTCCACATAAGTTTGCACAAAAGAAAGGGTAAGAAGGATACTAAGTATCCCCCTATCATTGGGAACATTAGTTCCCACAAGGAAAATAAAATAAAATAAAATGGGAAGCCCAAAGGGCTCCCAGCAACACTGCACAAAAAGTGCTGTGTGCTACAAAGGTAAATTACATATGCCGTGGAAATGGAGGAAAGCATGACTCCATAAAATAAAGTACATAAATAATGAAAAAGGGTTCCCATAGTCGGAGCAAAAGAATGACTGAGTGTGAAAAAGTCTCCCACTCACTCAGAAGAACAGACAAAAAAATCCAGGAGCCCAGCAAAAGGTGCTGGGGTTTCACAGGTGGAGGATATTTGGCATAAAAATCAACAATGTACCTACAGGCTGACTCTGGCCAAGTCCCTAGTAGGCCTCCTGCCCCTGTTTGAGAGTGGTCACCATCACACCTCTTGGCTGGGTCACGTCCCTGACCCTGTAACACTGGATAGCCACTCCTGCGGACGACACATGCGCAGGAGTGCAAACGGAATGAGGACTACGCATGATGCCATCATTCCTAGAAGGAAAATTACTGCGCGTACAGTTTTGGACTGGTTGGCTCAATTTTATTATTTAGTGAATGACTATCCTCACCCTTTTTACCTGCACAATTCCTGGATTAAATTGGGGAACAGCTGCTTAAAGAAGAGTGCCTACACTATGCAGGGAAAGGAGAGGGCAAGGGGAGAAGGTAGGTAGCTGATTCGTTTATTATCAAATGAACTGACATGAGTTCTTAAATGCAGTGGGGAAGCCAAACATGGAGCAGGAGAGGGCTCAAAATGGCTGAACAAAAATAAAACTTTGGAGAAAAATAGTGGCAGTTGTTGCAGGGTGGGAAAAGACAAGAATTGCAGGTGTTTGTAGGAGTAAACACCTGGAAAGGTGGTAAGAGCACAGTTTGGATCTGCTACAGAGGGAAGGCACGGTTACATATACCCTGTTGTCTTTACATCAGTAATTACTTACTTCCAATTCACCTCCAGGCTAAGCTTGATGGTCCCCAAGTCATTGATGTCCACAGCGACAACCTGAGGAAGTGCAGCAAAGAGATCCTTGGTTTCACAGGAGACACTGCCCACCACGACATGGTTAGCCAGACTCTTGAGCTCTGTCACCTGTAGAGAGAAGGGGATTTTCAGTTAAGCAAGGGACCACGCAAATACACCCTGCCATTTGCACATTCTATGGCCCCTGAAATACAGATGTGAAATGTCCATTAATCAAGTTATTTAATTTACATTGTTCCAATCTATACTCTGCATTGCACACTTGAGTAAAATCCTCTGCAGAACGAAAACCATGTGTGCATGCCACCTGCGAAAGTCGATCATCTGTTGCAGGGAAGGTGCTTTTGGAAGGGTTTCAAAAGAATGCCTGACGAAGGGGCAGGCAGTCGCCTCTGTGACCAAGAGGGTCTCTAGTGTCAGAGAGGGAGGGAGGATATGTTGTGGGTGGGACGCAGGATTCATGGCTGTTGCAGGAAGAGGTCTCCAAGACAGACCCAGAGCCTCTACTTAGAACTTGAGGGGTGGTGTGATTAGGCTCGGCGTAGGCCCAGAACGGTCCAAAGTGGTGCAAGAAACCAGTAAGACATTTTGGGATAAGGGAGAGTAGCAACAAGGAGATGACCAATTCCAGATTCAAAAGCAAGTGCCTGCATCTGTGTGGCTCCAGAAGGAGGTATGGAGTGCGACAAAGTCCCATGCCTGCCACAGAGATTGTTCAATGGGGTGCTTCACATGGGCCAGGTGCCACCACCTGCAGCATGAAGCTGGGCCCTAAGACAGTACATGGGGGATCTCCTGGACCACCCCGTCATGCGCCCGCTCAGTGGCAGAGGTTTTTTACTGGAAGCGTGTCCATGCTAAGCCTGTTTCTTTAAGGGATGTCCATAGTATAATTTGTATTGCTGCATGGTTTGCAATTATTACGTATTCTGATCAGCCTGTGGGACAAGGAGAGTGTCAACTTTAATTTTACTGAAAGACTGTGGTCGGGTGCCCCCAGCAGGGTCCTGTCCCAAGACAGAATCTTAAACCCAGCAGGCGCCTGGCCTTGGCCAATGTAAAACTCCAAGTGGAAACCAGTAGGATGAAAGACACAGCAAGAAAATCGTGAATGTGAACAAATACGTGTGTAATGTGATTAATCTGATGATGTCATCACGCCTTTCCTGGAGCTAGCCTCTCATGTGGCCAGGGGACGGCAGCCACTACCTGATCCTGACCCCGGGGGTAGCTACGTGAGGGAGGACCACATGAGGAGAGGAGACCCTCATGGGGAGAGATTGGCATCATCAGATGAGACATTCTATCCCTCTGACCCTTTTAGTTAGGTCCCCTCCATTCCGCATGCCTTAATGGCATATTGTGGTAACTTCCTTCACCTCCCACAAGACTTGCTGATGGCATCCCACAATATCTTGTAATGACAAAGATTGACCATCAATTTCATATATTTGGCCTTTAAGGATACTAGGACGAGGAGGAGGAATGGAGTTATGAAGATCACTAGAGCATAGAAGCCGACACTCTGCTCTACTTTTTGGATGGAGTGCCACTGTGGCGGGATTTTTAAATCCCCAACAGCTGATGTAGCCACAGACGGAATCGGGCGGCTCCTGTTGAAAGGAGAAATGGCTCGGCGAGAGCCCGGATGCATGAGACACCCGCAGAAAAAAGAGGTCCAGACCGGGTGCAGTGCAACGCGGAAGATCTGCCGGACCCGCTGAGGAGAATTGGGAGAACCAGGGCCCTCACGTTGTACAGGCAGTGACAGTGGAACACTGCCTCTGGACTTCAGAAGCCAGGCAAAGAGCAGAGAAAGGACAGGACACTATCCCGTTCTACCAGAGTGTTGCAGCAACCACCGAAGCTCGCAAAGGACGCCAAAGCTGCTGCAAATAACCAGTGAGCTCAGCTGGAGAAAGTGGGATGCCGGGGCGCTTCATGGCGAGTGCCGCGCACCGTGGGCAGGGCGGCAAGCCCTGTAGAAGTGATTAAGGGACAAACAGGATAATAAAAGCATGGCAAAGGCTGAGGCCTACAGTTTAATATGAATCTAAGACTCACACCTAAAATTAAGAGACTTGAGAATCTTTGAAAACCAGACATTTGCAACACTGGGACTCCCACCCAAATTGTGACAAAAGAACCTGCCAAGGGAGTACACTATGTGTTTCGTGAGACAGAAAAACCTAAGGAAACAGCATGCCCTTGGGGATTGTGAATTGAGTGAACTTTGTAAGAAAATCCTGACAGGAGTGTGTACCAGCCGGAGTGAAGTCTGAAGTAAAATTGCAAATATCAGGAAGAGGGGGCTATCTTCTTGAGCTACAAAGAACGGTTATATTTTTGGAACTTTTTGTTTTGCTGGAAAGATACCTGGGGAAGGGAGACATTTCCAGGAACTGTGCACACCATATAAGTGGAAGCCTTTCGTTGGAGTTGCAAGTTTTGTTGAACTTGAATACATGTGCACTTTTCAAGCCAAAGGCATTATTATCCTTAGCACCTTAAGAGTTACTTTTAGAATATGAGGGCCAGAACAGGATTTCGGACACAGAATATTTTGCTTTGGACATCTTGACATCGGCCAGACCCTTAGTTTTTGTTGAGGTAGGGAAAACCAGCGAGGAACAGCGAGGCATTTCCCAACCATCTTATAATTTGAATAAAAGTCTATAACCACCAACATGACTCCTCTATGTTGGCTTCTCCTTCCTGGGTCACCAAAGTGATCAGATACAAAGTATGTCCTGCAGCCTTGAAACAATGGAGAGTATGGAAAGTGGTGACTACCCTGTTCTGCCATCACTCTAAAGTTGCCAAATGTATCTCACCGTGTAACATTGTTTTCCAACCCTTTCCATTGCATTTCAACTCTCATGAATTTGAGAGGACCGCCTCCCAAACCATCTATCAGAAATTCATCCCTTGAGGATGGCACAGTTACTGCAGCACTTGTATCCCAAAGGCCTGTATTTCTTTGTCTCCTCTTCTTTTGTGTCACAATCATTTATCGCTATGAGGAAGAGAACCGTTCTAATCGGCTTTTACCTCAAAAGCTTGGGGTAGGAGTAAGGTTCTCCTCTACTTCCTTTCTGCACACCTCCAACTTTTGGAGAAGAGTAATGTTTTTCGTTGCTACAAGATTCCACACGCCCTGCTTTGGCAATCGCCGCTTCAATGACCGCGGAGAGCACAGAATCAAAGAAGAAGTTCTCCCCTTCACTGTAGGCAGTACCTTGATTGACAGAAACTCCGTTATGAGTGGCTGAAAGAGCATTTCTTCACTGTCCCACACTTGCTTGCCATTTCCCTCGATGCGCCCTTTCAGTTTCCAGCGCTGACGCCCATACTTCATGAAGATCTAAAAGCAAAGCAAGAGAACACAGTTAAGACTTTGCAACAGGCAGGGGCCCGTTGTCATATCTGTGCGTGAAAGTCGTCAAGCTTTTGGATAAATGGCCCTACATACCAGCAGTCAGACAGGAAGAAAGGTATATGAATCCTGAACTAAACATTTAGCACTTGAAACTACCTGCTAACCATAGCCAATTTGCTACATGTTTTCAGTAGTGGGTTATTTTCTTTGTATTACTTCTTCCCTGGGATGTCATGCCATAAGACACTGTGGGTGACAGAATAGTCTTTTGTGCCATTTAAATGTAATGCATCTTACTTTGACCAACGGAGATGTCCCTTTCTTCTCCCATTTAAAAACTCTTAATCCCTTGACCCCAAGCCCCAAACTCGAACCTTCTCTTGTGGGGTCCTGTTCTCTTTGCCCCCACCCTCCCTCTTTCCCACTCCTGAGCACTAGCTGCTACTTTGTAAGGCCAGTTGTTCATCTCAACAGACCTAGTCCTCTTCCTCAAGCCCTTATTGTAGCCTTTCATCCTCATATCTACCTTGTTCTCGGTCCGTGTACCATCTCTACCGCATCTCCATTCTTTACAATTTTCTCCATTTCCTGTGCTATCCACCCATCAACTTTCCCCTCTGTTTCCACCCCCTTCTCTGTGACTTGTCCCCTTCCTCCATCACGGTCTCTCTTCCACACCAATGCTCACTTAACTCTTGTGGTGCTTCGCTCCAACCAATGTCCTCTTTTCACCCCCCACTGCCCAGAGCCTCATTGTCTAGTCTCTGTTCTCGCCATCTTCATTGCTTCCCTTCCCCCGGTAGAACTAACCTCGTATTGGTCTCCAGCACACAATCTGGCGAAACCTGCCAAACCTGGAAGAGAACCACAGTTAGAGAGTGGCACATGAGCATCGGTTTAGCATGCTTTGCAGGACAGCATAGACTGCACCTTCCAGCAACATTTACATTATTCTTTGCAGGTATTTCAGTACCATTACTGCATACATTGCAGTAGTACTCCAGCATTCTCTCCAAAACCGTTAAAGCTCGTTCTTCAGACCCACTCCAGCTCCCTCACCAATAGTGCTACAGCTCACTCTCTCCGGTAGATTTTCAGCTCACTCTCTCTGGTAGATTTTCAGCTCACTCGCTCCGGTAGCTTTTCAGCTCACTCGCTCCGGTAGCTTTTCAGCTCATTCGCTAAGGTAGCTTTTCAGCTCACTCACTACAGCAGCGTTGTAGCTCACTTTCTCAGATAGCTTTTCAGCTCACTTTGTTGTATTGTTCCTGCTCAAAACAGCAGCCTCTTTTCTCCACACACAGCCACAGGAATGTTAAGCCCTTCAACAGACACAATGAGCAATTAGATATCAGGGTTGGTTTTGTATTGATGCTTAAAGGATGAAAGGGAGAACAGCGAGGGACTGTCATGAGGCAGAGAGGATCAACACCACAAAGACAAAATAAAGGTTTACCTGCCTACTTATTCAAGGTAGCAGTAAGAAAGCATTAATAAAGTAAATGGAAACTAATGCTCCACGGCCTCTCCTCTGCTCCCAGTTTCCTTCAATCTGAAGCAACAGGGATACAACTCTGGGATGGTTTCTCTGGGGCGCAGCAAAGTTTTAGTACTCTCAGTATCAGACTAGCTCTGCCTTGAAAAATTCAAATAACAAAGTCTATACATTTGCAAAGTCCTCAATTCGGCAGTGCCGCCCTGGTTCACATCCTTCTCGTTTTTCTGTTGGGGTGATCATCTGCTTCTCATTGTGGGCTGCTGGAGAGACCATAGTCTGTGTCTCGTGGCCACATGCGCGCCTGCAGATCAGGCCTCAACAGCAGCAGAAGGTACAGGGCTCTACATGGCCAGGATATGACCGTGTACTGCCAAGCTAAAGCCCAGCCTGTTCTGGTCTATAGGCCGGGTCAGGCAATGTTATTTTTGCTCCCATTTCAGGGTTCTGGCTCTAGGTCCCAAATACCCTGTCCTCATCTACTTCCTTGAGGGGTCAAAACAGTCACAAATCTATGGGGATATCTTCTACTCCTCTCTCCCCTCCTCGACATTCCTCCACCCTTCTACAACTCCCTTCCGTCGGGCATTTGATGTGCCTGGGTTTCTTTCCCCTACTCTCGCTAGTCGACTCACTCTGCCTGATATTCTTCCTCTTCTCCACGCCTTGCCTCATCCTGGTTCCTCAGCAGCTCTTTGCTTACCACCACCTCAACCTCCAATCTTCTCTGGTGCCCTCTGGCCTCCTATATCCAGCCACCTTTCTTTCTCTCAGCTCCACAAACCTCATCCTCCTTCTGAACCCAACACTCTCCGCCAGTACCCAGCATTATTTGTAGTCGTCCAGCCATGCCCTCAACCACTGACAATTGTAATAGGTTATGTAATTGTAATGGGCTATTTTATACCACGCTTAATACCATGAGGTTTCTAAACGCAGACCCGGGGATGGAACCTGTGTTGCTCCACGTCTTCTTGCTTTCAAGACAAGAACATTGCCCCTGAGCTATTCTCGCGAGACCGAATCCCGTGCTGAACTTGATCTGATGCTGTGTAATAAGATTGGCCAATTCCTACTGCTGCACACCTTTCTCGCCCCAACCATTCCCTCTCAGTAATGCAATCCAAGCATGTATATAGGCTGTTCACCCTTTTGGAAGGCTCTCCTGCACATGCGTGGCACTGGTCTATTGAAAAAAAAAAGGTTTTCTCCTGTTCCCAGACTCTGTACAGTGCTCCCTTTTAGAAATGGGATTTTGGGATCCCTACTCTCCCAGAAGTCCTGTTATTCCATAATCTCGCCTCAGTAGTGCCTTCCTCATAACTGCACATGGAGTGTCTTTTGGGTTTCATTACACCAAAGGGCTGTTAAGGGCTCAGTGTCTCCTGCCGCTTTAGAGGCTTCCATTAAAGGGACGGGGGGCATTTTGGTGTACTGTGACAAGCCCCCGGGCCATGGTAGGGGAAGGAGAGGACCCTCCCTTCGCTGCCAAATGTACAGCGTCCCTTTAGACGGCAGAGCCACCTGGCCTCATGGCTCCCCCACCTCTTACCTAAAGGCTCATACAGGGGACTTTGTCACAGGGACATGAAAGCGCAAATCATAGATAAGCACACCCAGTGTTCAGATAGCATCAGCCAGGGAGAGCATGGACAGCAACAATGTGGCAGAGGTAAAGACAGCTGCCACGCTGGACTACCCTAAAGGCCTGGCAACTGCTGGCCACCGGCACCGAGGAGCAAGACCAGAGGTCATGTGGTGCCCTATGACCATTTCAAAAGAGCCGTGACCCATCTGCACATGTGCAACCCTGAAGCTTCGCGCGTTGACGCTTCTGAGCCACTTGAGCATTTTGATTCTTTGCCTCAGCATTGCTTTTTGAGCTGGGGAAAGGGTTAGCGGACTTGCAGGTGTAACTCACTCTCTCCCTAGTTCTCTAGACAGCAGAGCTCCCGCTCCAGTTCTGTTGTACTTTCTGCTCACCCACTGTTCTCTTTCTTCTGACTTTACCCCATTCTGTGTCTGTCTCTCGCTCCTGTTCTCCGACACTCGCTGTCGTCTCTCTTGTTTACCTCTCCCACTCTCGAGATCTATCCCTGTCCCTATCACATGTTCGGGGGGCGGGGGGGCTCTTTTCTTCCTCCAGCTAGCTACGTCTCTTCTTTGTGGAACAGGGGGCACACCGATCATTTGTGTCTGGAGGGGGCAGAGTGCACAGTGCGCCTCTCCCTAGTACCGTATCCAGTGAAATATTTCCTGAAAAAAAAGGCAGCCATTACAAAAAGTCGCAGGATTAAGGCCGTGGTCACACAAAGTCGCAGAGTTCCATGTATGGAAGAAAGTGAGCAGGGATTGCGGGGGTGTTCGCCGCGTCCTTTTCCCGGCGACTTTTTGTCATGACTGCCTTTTTCCGGGGACATTTCGACATGGAACCCCGAGGAGCAGCATGTGGCAGACTCCACAAAGAAAACACACAGTGCGAGTGCGCGCCCACTCCGTGTTTATTTCCTAAAACGCGCATCTATTTCACAGAAACCCAACGTGTAGGTCACGCGGAGAACACCTCAGGGAACCAGACTGCACTCCAGCAACACGTGACCGTGCAAATTTGTTTGAAGATGTGGCATTCGCGTCCTCCTAGGTATGGTGCCTTGCCCCCTTCAACGGGAAGAGACCCAACGTTTGACGCACTGCTGCCCCAGGTAGTCGGGACTCCTGACAAAGTATGGAGTCTTTCTAGGTATTTGTTGAGATCCAGAGGACAGGAACTAAATGGTTTGTGAACAGAATTAACTCAACGAAATGTTTATGCCCGGTGATTTTATAGATCACATGTACACCAGGGTGTCCCTTGGCAAGCGTACCTTGTTAAAATAATGCCAGTGATGTGTTTACAGGGGTCATGGGGTGTAGTGCACATATCTTTAAAGACTTATTTAATTTATTTCTTTTTTTTTTTTTTTTTAAACGCGCCTAATACCGTACCGAATTCGGCACGGATCCGGGATTCGAACCTCTGTTGCTCTGTGTGGTCTTGCTTCCAAGGCCAGTGCGTTGCTCCTGTGCTATGTTTATGGCAAAATAAAATCTCGGAGAGCACCAAGATTCTTTACAGAGGGAACAAAGGTCGGATCACAAACTAGATGGGCAGGCAGAGTCTTATGGTCATTGGCCACACATGCAAACCAACAGCTACAGAAATCTTTAGCAGCACAGAGGAATTTCTTCAAGGAGGACAGTAAAGAGGAGGGACATAGCTAATATTTAAGGGGGAAAGATGGATCAGTTTTCCTATGGGCAACACTAAACTAAATAGGTTTCATGCGTTTTTGCAAGTAGCCACACACTTGGGGAGGCCACTATCCAGACAAAGACAGGCAAGTACTTGTAAACACAGTCTATCCGAGGGATATCTCAATTCCAGAGATCTGACCTTTATCATGCTATTTCCAGATACCTGGTACGAGCAGATCTGAAGACGGACAAGCAGAAGACCTTTGGCGCATCCCAGTAGAGTCACTTATGTGACCTCTTTACATGTGTAAAGTTTATGGCATAGACCGCGCCGCCATTTCGGAGGACGTTCTCACTCTCAATCCGAAAGCAGGCAAAGGGCTGGAGGAAGGGGCATCGCATGCGCACCTATTGCATTTCTATATCTCAATGCAAACCTTTTCTTTAAGACCCCACCAATCGCTTCCACGAGTTCTTCCTGCCCACTCGACTCTGATCAGGAAGGGTTTTTATTCAAGATTATAAAGCTTTCCATAACTTTAGGAAAAAAAACAGGTCACTTGCTCAGCAAGGGGAAAAGGTTCAGCAAGGAGACACTTATTGCTTCACTGGACGCAGAGTGCGGCTCTGTGGCATCCATGGGGGTGGTTTGGAGATTCCGGGATTTGAGCGGAGATTCCAACTATGGGTCTTTGCAAACTTTCAAGTCAGCAAAAATGCTGATCACTAGATTGCTTTCTGGGCCATTACAAGTGGGCTGGGCTAAATCAGCACAGATACCACGAGCCACGTCTGCTGTTTGACCTTCCTGTGGAGCCGGTCACTTTTAAAGTCGACGACCAGCCAATGCACGGTCACTCTCTGGAGATTATGGCCTGGCGCAGAAAGATGGCCGTGCCAGTGTCACACGGGAGCTCTATGGGGAGATTATGGCCTGGCGCGTAAAGATGGCCGTGCCAGTGTCACACGGGAGCTCTATGGGGAGATTATGGCCTGGCGCGGAAAGATGGCCGTGCCAGTGTCACACGGGAGCTCTGTGGGGAGATTATGGCCTGGCGCAGAAAGATGGCCGTGCCAGTGTCACACGGGAGCTCTATGGGGAGATTATGGCCTGGCGCGGAAATATGGCCGTGCCAGTGTCACACGGGAGCTCTATGGGGAGATTAGGGCCTGGCGCGGAAAGATGGCCGTGCCAGTGTCACACGGGAGCTCTATGGGGAGATTATGGCTTGGCGCGGAAAGATCGCCGTGCCAGTGTCACACGGGAGCTCTGTGGGGAGATTATGGCCTGGCGCGGAAAGATGGCCGTGCCAGTGTCACACGGGAGCTCTGTGGGGAGATTATGGCCTGGCGCGGAAAGATGGCCGTGCCAGTGTCACACGGGAGCTCTATGGGGAGATTATGGCCTGGCGCGGAAAGATGGCCGTGCCCGTGTCACACGGGAGCTCTATGGGGAGATTATGGCCTGGCGCAGAAAGATGGCCGTGCCAGTGTCACACAGGAGCTCTATGGGGAGATTATGGCCTGGCGCGGAAAGATAGCCGTGCCAGTGTCACACGGGAGCTCTATGGGGAGATTATGGCCTGAAGCAGAAAGATGGCCGTGCCAGTGTCACACGGGAGCTCTATGGGGAGATTATGGCCTGGCACGGAAAGATGGCCGTGCCAGTGTCACACGGGAGCTCTATGGGGAGATTATGGCCTGGCGCGGAAAGATGGCCGTGCCAGTGTCACACGGGAGCTCTGTGGGGAGATTATGGCCTGGCGCGGAAAGATGGCCGTGCCAGTGTCACACGGGAGCTCTATGGGGAGATTATGGCCTGGCGCGGAAAGATGGCCGTGCCAGTGTCACACGGGAGCTCTATGGGGAGATTATGGCCTGGCGCGGAAAGATGGCCGTGCCAGTGTCACACGGGAGCTCTATGGGGAGATTATGGCTTGGCGCGGAAAGATCGCCGTGCCAGTGTCACACGGGAGCTCTATGGGGAGATTATGGCCTGGCGCGGAAAGATGGCCGTGCCAGTGTCACACGGGAGCTCTATGGGGAGATTATGGCCTGAAGCAGAAAGATGGCCGTGCCAGTGTCACACGGGAGCTCTATGGGGAGATTGTGGCCTGGCGCGGAAAGATGGCCGTGCCAGTGTCACACGGGAGCTCTGTGGGGAGATTATGGCCTGGCGCGGAAAGGTGGCCGTGCCAGTGTCACACGGGAGCTCTATGGGGAGATTATGGCCTGGCGCGGAAAGATGACCGTGCCAGTGTCACACGGGAGCTCTATGGGGAGATTATGGCCTGGCGCGGAAAGATGGCCGTGCCAGTGTCACACTGGAGCTCTAGGGGGAGATTATGGCCTGGCGCGGAAAGATGGCCGTGCCAGTGTCACACTGGAGCTCTAGGGGGAGATTATGGCCTGGCGCGGAAAGATCGCCGTGCCAGTGTCACACGGGAGCTCTATGGGGAGATTATGGCCTGGCGTGGAAAGATGGCCGTGCCAGTGTCACACGGGAGCTCTGTGGGGAGATTATGGCCGCCTGAGTGCAACGTGGCATAAAGCTGAAAGCCTCAATTCGGCAGCACTGGCTTGAGTGAGGGCAACCTTTCACTGAAAGATGCCAATTACAAGGGCAAACGAGTTTAGAATACCAGGGGCGCCACAACCTTAGCGATTTTGTTACAGTCATGGACAAACGCACGCGCCTTTCTGCCTCATGACTGGAAAAAAAAAATCCGAACAAAAATGAACATGCATCGCTATTTTGGAGGGGAGTGGGAATTGCTCTCAAGGTTCATCGCTCGTGGTGTGATGTGGGAAATCGAATGCATTTTTGCAAACCTTAAACTGAAAATAGGTTAAATCCATTAATCAACAAAGTGCAGACACTTGGGAGTAATTGCCTAAAATCCAGCGCGCTGGATCAGCGGTCTGGTTTGTCTCCCTCGGATTACATGTAGTCACCAGGGGCGCTGGGTACGGGGGGCTCCGGGCCCGCCCCCGCCCGTAAAATCAAGTCGGGGCTGAGCCCCCAGGGCCGGAGAGAAGTGATGCAGCAACAATGGCCCTTTCCATCAATACTGCATCAATCCTCTTCCACCGGGTAAAAGCGTGAGAATGTCGGATTAAGCCAGGCCCTCTTGTTTAAGGGGAACGGCGTGCTCGCTGCTACAGTGCACAGCAAAGCAGTATCATGCAAGGGAGTTCTAACCACTCTGGGAGGGATTTTAAAACGAATGCTTCGATTAGCAGTTTATGATGACAACAAAAAGAATGGTCTACCTAATGTTTTATTTAGTTATATCTTCTGGACAGCTGGCTTCGCTTATGTCCCTGATTTTTTTAAAATCGGCCAAAATCAAAGCTTTTCAGGCAACCGCTTAAAAATGCCCGTCTTTTGTGGACCGGACTTTGAGAGTCTGCGATTACAACATGACCGAGGTCACAAACAGCAGCAGCTCAGTATGGGTGCGTTTATCAATGCATATTTTGTACATATGACTTTTAGACAGTGTGCACACCAATGTATTGAAAGAAAGGTGCACGCCTGTGTGAGCTCCCTGGGATTCAAACCCGCATTGAGTGCTTAACTCAATTGTTAAGTTGATAGTTGTGTTGCACCTTTTTGTTCACTTATTTATTTTACAAATATTGGTCTAATGATGGCTAGAAATCAATTTGGCGCTGAAATTAGGCTTTCCTTTCCGCGTTTTGAACTTTAAAATGTGTGCAATGTTTTTCTTTTCCTGTGAAAAGAAAATCGCCCCACTGTGCGTTTAAAATTGTCCGCCATCTTGAAAACCAAGCCAGCCAAGATGTGTTTATCCAGAGCCCAGACAAATGAGTTATGCATGTATAGTTATTACTATTCTTCATTTACGGACCTCCCATCGCACCTTCACTCAAAAATGTTATTGTTTAAAATATTGATCATAATGAAAAATATATGTTAACATTTTTTTAAAGTTCCTATGACAAATAATCTGCAAATTGTGCCTCCAAGCAGGGGTGGAATGGGAAACAAAAGAGGAACTGGAAATAATTTTCAAAATGGCCCCATATCACACATTTTCAACAAGCCCCACCCTTTTCCTATGGGAAAATTTGGAAATGCAAAACAAGAGAGGTCCAGAGTGCTGCGGCCTACCAGGAAATCTCCAGAGTTCCCTTGTGGCAAATCAACTTCCGGGGCACCAGTGGTCCAGGGATGAATATCGGTTTCTAATAATCAATCGGCCCCACACCTCTAGTAAACCAGAATGGATCCAAACAGATTGGAAACACAAGTATATTATACACCTCCTTGTCCAATTTAGGTAACGTGGACTGAATGGCAGGCTTATCTGTGCAAGGTCGCGGATCGTTGATTAGTTGCAACACAGCAAAAATACAATTATTGCCCAATGATAAAAGGGACTGTAGAGGGGGAGGAAGGAGGAAGTGGAGAGGGAGAGAGAGGTGGAGAGGGAGAGAGAGGGGGAGAGGGATGAGGA
Source organism: Ambystoma mexicanum (assembly GCF_040938575.1). Taxonomy (NCBI): domain Eukaryota; kingdom Metazoa; phylum Chordata; class Amphibia; order Caudata; family Ambystomatidae; genus Ambystoma; species Ambystoma mexicanum. The sequence goes on along the minus strand of NC_090921.1, from coordinate 1,055,979,268 downwards.
GAAAGGGGAGAGGAACAGGAAGGGGGAAAGGGAGCAGGAGGGTGAGGAAGGGGTAGGCGGGAGGGAGCGGGGGAGAGGGAGAAAGAGTGAAGGGGAGAGAGGGAGTGAAAGAGGGGTGAGGGAGGGAGAGGGAAGGGGTAGAGGGAGAGGGAGGAGGAAGTGGAGAGCGAGAGGGATGAGGAGAAAGGGGAGAGGGAAGAGGGACAGGGGAAGAGGGAGAGGGGGAGAGGAACAGGAAGGGGGAAAGGGAGGGTGAGGGAGGTGGGAGGGTGAGGGGAGAAAGAGGTGAGAGGGAGAGGGAAGGGGAGATGGAGAGGGAAATGAAGAGGGAGAGGGGGGCGAGAGAGAGAGACTCGCATGGCGCGGCTCAACCTGCTTCTGGGCATACCTCCATGCCCTTTGTTGTGCTGGGCACAGGCTGCTGTTCAGTCTGTTTGGGACAGGGAGTTGTTCAGTCTGTTACTGGGCAAAATGTTGCTCAGTCTGGTGCTGGCAGAAGGTGTTGTTATACCAAGTAATGGCACAGGGTGTTTCCAGCATGGAGTTGGGCACAGTGAGTTGGCCAATCTCCTGTTGGGCCAGGGCGTGGCTCAGTTTGCAACTAGGCCAGGGTGACCGCCAATCTAATTCTGCAAACATTTGGGCCTTTACCGAAGCCCCCAAGTGCAAAAGTAAGGTGCAAAAGTCGGGTGTGTTTACTTTCACCCTCCCGGGCATTTTACAGCCATTTGGAGGCCGAGAAAGAGCATGAAACGGAATTAACATTTGCGCTGAGCATTCCCCGTCCACCCTTCAAGGGCACATGCTGAGCAGGGTGGTTTATATTACTCATGGATGAGAGAGATATAAGTGAAATACTCATCTATGAATAATATCAAAGTTATGTCACTTTAATAGAATGTCCCTCGCCTGTGGAGTGCTGGAAAGTCTTGCCTGCTGCTGGCCAGCTGCCTCTCTATGTAGCGTCTTCATACGAGTCCACTGCAATCTTTTGCACACCGGGGAAGAGGTGGGGGCCTGGCAGGGTATGATTAAGATGAAAAGAATATGTAGATCAGGTCTATGAAGTGAGTCCTATGAAACTTTAAGGCACCTATGCATAGATTCTCTTTAAGATATTAAATGAGTCCTATGAAATTAAATGTATTTGTGTTTGTATTATCTTGTATGTATTGTAGATATGTATTTAAATGTAATGTGTTCTTTTAATTTATTTTTCAAATGGGTGCAAGCCTGGGGTGCATGTCAGTCCTGTTAGGTGGGCCATGGTAAGGGGGTGGGCGGGATGTTTGGCGATAGCATGGGTGCAAGCCCGGGGTGCATGTCAGTCCTGTTAGGTGGGCCATGGTTAGGGGGTGGGCGGGAATGTTTGGCGATAGCATGGGTGCAAGCCCGGGGTGCATGTCAGTCCTGTTAGGTGGGCCATGGTAAGGACTGTGGGCGGGAATGTTTGGTGATAGCATGGGTGCAAGCCCGGGGTGCATGTCAGTCCCGTTAGGTGGGCCATGGTAAGGGGGTGGGCGGGAATGTTTGGTGATAGCATGGGTGCAAGCCTGGGGTGGAGTAGGGGCAGTGATGGCTTACCGGAATGCAACTGGAAGGCTTGAATCTCCATCTTACTTGACTTTAGTATATGCAGTACATGCTAGCCAATGTTTCCACTGTTCTGCGCTGCGCGCGCCCCCACCCCCACGCGCCGTTGCACCAAGTTGGCGACTACATGCAAATTTGCAGTCATATAACTGCCAGTGATGTCACTTCCTGTATTTGCCCCCCGCTCCCCCCCCCCCCCGAAATTCATAAATCGGCTCCCCTGGTAGTCACGACATTTAAACCTAGTAGAAAGGAAGCGCTCAAACGCAGTAACTTAACACCTCTAGATAAACCTTATTTGATGTATCCACAGTCCCATAAATAACGTATGGACCATGAACACGTCGTGCATGTTCGCTTGTGCCAGTTGTGTGCGAGACCTGCGATGGGATTATTCCTGATCTAGCCACAAGGTGGCAGGAAATACAAGGCTGCGGGTCTACGCAGAAAAGAAACAGCTGCGGAACACAAACCAGACATCACCCTGGCAACAGCAAAGCGCACACTTGTAACATCTGTGTTATGTATTCTGTGCATGTTTATCTTGGTAACGCCTCCCCGACTCATAACAATGCATTATGTATTTTATTTTACGAGGCGGCGACATTTCCCGCGCGAACACGCTGCTGCCGCTTCACAGCCTAAACTAACCAGGCGACACATGTCACTTTCAGCATCCGTGCGGGAGGAGCAAGAAAGGGCAGTCCCACGCACGCACATTCATGACGGTGCACGTGCATTTGGGTTGAAAAGATATCTTGGCACCCGAGCACAGTGAAGCAACATCCCGAGGGTGCCCGTATGCTACATTTCGCGCGCCTTTTTCATTTAAACCGGCGTTTGCCCTAGTAATCATAGTGCCTTTAAAACGGGTGCTGCTTCTACACGAAGGAATAAGGTTCGCCCTGGCAAAGGCCCGCCGAGGCTCTGGGCCACTCCAGGGCCGGGGCAGGGATTCCATGAAGCGCTGCGCAGTTTCTCCACCGTGGACATTACTTCAGTTACCTAAACACCGTCTTTCTTACCTTTCATTTTCACGTGGAATTCCCCCAGCTGCGTCTCCAGGTCACTCTCCAGCGCGCACATGTTCTGCGGCAGAAACAGAAGCAAACAAGGAAGGGCGTGTGACGAACATTATCAAGCGCCAGGGTGCACACAACCATAAGAATCCCAAGTGGCTTCACGCCCTATGCGACACATAAAAAACGTCCACATTTTACACCTATGTTTTGTTACATTTGGTTTTCCTGCCCACACGGGGGGGGGGGCAGGCCTGTTTCTTGCTAGTGCTCTGCCGCTGCCCAGGGAACTTTGGGGTTCAATATAGTGCCTCAAGGGGGGCGGGTTAAAAGACCAAGCAAGTCTTCCACTGGGGAAGTTCGGGGAGGAAGTTTCTGTGGCACTGGGAATCAGGATGCCCGAAGACTTCGGGGTGAATATAGGAGTAAGCCACCCTGAATGAGGGGTGCACAGGAGAGGTGTATCCCACCCAATTGCCCAGGACACATATGAACTAGTAAGCAAAGTTCTCCCAGCCTATGGTGCTTCTCTAGGGGAGGGGGGGGTCAAGGAAGGTCCCTCAAGCACCATTAAGTGCAACTACAGAAAATGGGCGTCTGCCACCCAATGGCAGGCCAGTGTCAGTCTTACAAAGACCTACTCCATGCATCCACTTGCACTGGCTAGCCTTGACACACTCCGACTTAGCTAGCGTGGTGTACTCCTTGCCTCCCTTACCCACCTTCCACTCCACGTGTGCCCTGTATGGCTTCCATAGCATAGCGGTGTATAGCACTGCTTGCCTCTTCCCTCCTCCCATCCCTTGCTCAGCCTTACCTCAGTGTACTCCTTGTATCCCTTGCCTGCCTCCGCCTGGCTCTCTCGGGCCTCCTTGCTCCCCGGGGAGGCAGTATAGGCCTTTACCATGTTGTGGGCACCGTCTCGAAGCCGGCGCTGGATACAGTAGGCCTCATAGAGCTCGTCAATCTAGGACCGAAAGAGAAAGCGTCTGAGTGGGCTGCGGTGCACATTGGCAAATGCAAAAGAGGTGCAACATCAGGTAACTTGCCAGGAGTGAAGCACGATCAGCAGATATCCTGCCTGATCACCCACCAATTGCCTTTGCTCAGCATTCATTTGTATTTATTACATTTATAGAGCGCTTTAATCCAAAGCGCTTTACATCACAACTGGATACATAGAATAAATTGGAAGCATAAATGCAAAACATGAGACAAACCATCAAAAACAATATATAGAACAATTTACCTAGGACTGTAAAAGAGAAACAGAACAGAGGAAGAGGGAAGTAATGAGGTTAACAGGGCGGGGGTGAAGAAGATGAGATTTCAAGGAAGAACGGAAGGAGGGGTATGAAGAAATGGAGCGGATAGAGAGAGGTAGAGAGTTCCAGTATAGGGGGCAAGGAGCTGAACGGATTGGAAACGAGAAGGGGCACAGGGAGGCGGGGGAACAGTGAGTAGGAAAAGATCAGCAGATCGGAGGGGTGAGAGGGAGAATAGAATGAGAGGAGAGAGGAGAGGTAGGGGGAGAATTTACCTTGGGTTTCCTGCTTTCTATCCTCCAGAACTGCCACATGCTGCATTTTAAAGTGGGTTTGGTCTCCAATTTTACACTCTTTGGTGGCCTGGCAGTAGGGAACCTTCAAGTGTTAGCATGTGCTAAAACTCCCCGGCAGCGCTCCAGAGAAGATTTTGAATTGGGAGTATTTTACTCCCCATTTTTTAAAGTTGGAAGTGAAATTATTTTTATGCGGGTAAAAATGTAAGTCACATTCCCAACGGGAGTATTTTTATACGCGAGTCAAAATGTTTTAACTGTAAAACAAATTTTTCTTCTAATAAATATTTATTTGCACGTATGTATTCACGCACATTAAAAGATTGGGCTTTTTCCACATATGACTTGCACTATACGTGCTTGTTAACTACGAGCACTTTTGTGCACAAAAAGAATTATACATTAAACAAAGAATCAAGAAACTTGGAACAAACTAAGGATTTTTTGAACTCCCTTAAATCAATCCGTAACCAAGGATGCGAACAAAGTCCAGCACCATTAGAAACAAGGTTTGCTCCTCTATCCTTACATTAAAAGATTATGGGCCTCATTACAACCGAGGCGGAACGGGTTAACGGGCTCTGCTAAAGGAGGCGGACCCGTTAAACCCGTTCTGCCTCATTACAAGCTCCCCTTGTGGGACCCGGTAAGGAACGCCAGGTCAAACCAGGCGTCCTTACCGGGTCCCGCGAAGGGAGGGAGCAAACAACAGGCTGCTCGTAATCGGCCCATTGTTTGCTCCCTCTCCCATTCCCATTGAGCCCTATTGGGGCTCAAATGGGAATGGGGCTCAAATGGGAATGGGGAAGGCCCGGGTTCCTGGAGGGAGGAATTACCGGGCCCTCCGAACTTGGAATGGCCCGGTCATTCCCCATTCAGGGAACCCGGACCCGCACCCGATTTTGGCAGCAGCCATGCCACCAATTGCGGCATGGCTACCGCCAAAGTCGTAATGAGGCCCCATGTCTTACCTCACAGCATCAGGCAGCAATAATAGTATTATCTTCCTGTAGAACCATGTATACTACTGGCCCAAACATATCCATGAAGCTCTGTTGGGGAAAGCAGAATGACAAGCACCTATGTGTTGGTTTCCTACCTTTTTTTTGTGAGTATTTTTACTCCCTCTTTATTTTTCGGCAGCATTTGCCTATTTTTAGGCAGTAAAAGTGGTCGATACACCTTTTATCTGTTGGGCTGGTCCCTGGGGATGGTGTAAAGAGGGATTTCTAGAATCTGACCTGGTGGACAGATTTCCAAAGGCCACCGTAGTTGTGATGGAAGGGGAGGTCTGAGAGGTTACCCATGACCTAATGAAGGTACGTGGATGAGCAGTCAAGGCTTAGTCTCACGACAGTGTGAGTGGGTCAGAAGCCCTCTGTCCATACAGACTAGCACACACTAATTCAATTTAGACAGTCAGCTATGAAAGTAGTTATTTAAGGCCTTTAAAACACACTGAAAAATGAACCTTGCATGCAGTACTATAACAATACTCTATAAATACAAATACATACAATCACCAGTATGTTCACCTATTATACTTCATGAAATAACTCAAACAATGCAGGTGAAACCATGCAGGTAAGTCATGCAGACGCAGTAAATGATGGGAAACAAGCACAAGAACAGCATCCTAACTTTAGACGTCCAAACCCTAAGATGAGTGGGGCCTTTGTCCAACAGTCACACGGTTCAACACAATGTTTCTCACAAGTCCGTATTCACTGTAAGAAGGATGCAACGGGCTTGTGGTGATGATAAGTTTCAAACTATTTAAAAGTTCCACAACAATTTACCAAAAGATAGGCAAGTTCTCTCCTTCCTTCCAGACCCAAGGCTAACCCAGTGCGGCAGTGTCAGGTTTGACGACCAAAGATGAGTGGAGGGGAGACAGGAGGAAAAGGGATTTTTCCTCAATGTTATGAGATGCACACTTTTTCTTACTTACAATCCCCACCTCCCCCCAAGAATCTGATTTTCAAAGATGTCACGCTGGATCATCTGGGGATTGCTGAGGGCTTGTTGTTCCGCCCTTTGTCCAGGTGAGAGATGCCCACAAGTAGCAGATTCCTCGGGTGCAAATGCAAAATGCAACCCCCGTTAACGAAGAAATGCAGGCCTCCTTGAAATACTTCAGAAGATGTAGGAAGGCGAGTTCAAGTGACATTCAACGTTTGCAGACAATGACAAGCAGCTTTCCAGTCGTGGTACGAGCAACTGCTCCAGGACAGGTTTCCTTGAAGGTAGGAAGCTAGAATTTGTGGGAGAAAGCAACCTGTGGCACAAGCTGGCAACCACCAAAGTTCTGGACTCGAAAACAAATCAGTGACGCTTCTGGTAAATTAGCCCAAGAGAGAGCTGGTCAGACCACCGGGTTGTCCAGGGACACTTCCGGAGACTAGAAAGGGCTGGATCCTTGAGAAGGCATTGATACTAGTTGGTCCCACTAGTCCAAGGGCTGAAGCACCAATGAGGGTCTTCACAGAACAGGCAGAGGAGCAGGGCATCTCCGGGCAGGACACTGGATGAAATGCTGGGCCACTGCAGGAGTCTTCTTCAGATATTCAGTGGTATGCTCTGTTTCAAGGGATTCTTGGCTCCAACGTAGATCTGGATAATAGCTGCAGAGGTCCTCCTTTTATCCAAAATCAGAGCTGAAACCAAGACCAAGCCCACCAAACAGCCAGTAGCTGTCCAATCAGTGACATCTACTGGTTTTACATCTGCCATAGAAGCAGACGTTCTTGCACCAAGGGTTTAGACCCGGACTGGACAGTCCCAGCCCCTTTCCTGGATCACACACATACACAAAGGATCACTCCTGGGCAAGTGCATGACCTTAAAAAGGACACTCCGGATCTGAGAAGACAGGAAGAAGGCCAACCTACAATATGGCCAAAGGACACATCCTGTGGCACAGCCATTTTAGGGCACTAGCGGTAAATGTAAATGTGCACACTGAACATAATGCAAAACCGGTAACAATGTAACTGCTGCCACCAGCTTGCCTTTAGGCACATATAAAAGTGACCAACAATCCTCTGTGTAAAAAGATAGGGTGAGACAAAAGTATCCCCATTGCACTGCACTGTACTGTAAGATGCTGTGTGCAATGTTAAAATACAAGAATTCAAATGGGAAATAGTTTCCCAGTACTAATAGTCTAAAGGACTGATCAGTTTCCCCATAACAAGCGAGCAAAAGGCAAGAGAAGGGAAGCTGAAGGTTTCACTTGCCTTCAAAAGTCAGGAAAGGATCAAACAGAGCAAAAAGAAAGGGGTTCCATAGGAAACTATGACGGGCAGGAAAGTTTCAGAAAGACAATCTTCCTTAACAGGTGGAAGTTGGCAGGGCACGGGTGGAGGGGCGGGGCCTGTGAATATCGGGATAATGATGCCCAAATTAAAGCCTACAACTCACACTGCAAGCAAGAGGTCTGTAATTGCCTGCCAGCAGGTGCAACATGGGCATATGGTCTGGTGTTGCACTAGCTTAGCAACGACACAACCATATTAAACTTTGAGGAACAGAACACGAGGCAAATTGGAGCAGTAACTTTAAGGGGTACTAATAGGCAGCGTCTGGGAGTAGTTTCTGAATGGGGTGAGGACTACAGCCAGCAGGGAATTATGAAGTGTATGTGGACAACAGTCTGAGTTCATCAAACTCCCTGAAATCCTTCTAACATGGTGTGTGAGAGGTGGAACCAAACTTGGAAAAAAAATGCTTCAAGATTTTTCTACAACTCATGGAGGCCAGTGGGACAGATGCGTCCCCTGCATAGTTGCAATAATGAGGCGTCATATAAAATCACAGGTATGCGGTTAAGATCCTGCAAGATGGCCAGGGAATGGGAGCTTGGTGACCTGGGCGGGGATATTTAGAGGGTCACCAATGTCACAGAGCATGTAAGGATCACACGTTTCCCAAGACCGCCTAATTAGTATTTTGATGTGCACAAATCAAAGCAATTCCTTCAGGGCCAAGAATCCACACAAAAGTAACTGAAGCGGGGTCTGGATGGTTGTGCACGGAAGTAAACGGAAGGGTGTCCCGGGAGGGTCAAAAGTCCAAAGTGAAAGTTCTTTCAGTTCTTGTGGCGGCTTTAACAAGCAAAGCCAAATGGAAAGGAGGTGTGGATTGGAGAGTGGGAAGGAAGGTGCTCAGTGTCAAAGTATTAAAGTATTCAAACAAAAATGTTGTTCACGATCTACACATTCCTGCCATAATGATGGCTCAGTATATGGTAATCTCAGTGGGGATTTGCTAGCGTATGAAGAAAGGTGTGAGGGGGGGCTGGGTGTGCATGCTCCTCTCAGGTTTCGGAGTCTGTACTGGAGCTTGATGGAAGTTTGCGTATTTGATGTCACAGTGGAGCGGCCCTTAAACGAAGGCCTGGAGCCACGGGTAGACAGACACAGAGGCCACTCTGAGGTGTTTACAGGGTTTTCTCTAGGACGCTCTCCCTCCGAGTTCTGGTTCTGCAGCCCCCCCAACCCAAACCCTCGCTCCTCAGCAATGTTCCACCATGAGCTCATGCGTGGGGGACCTTCTTGTGTGCCTTCCTGCCCGTCACCTTGTGCTTCGCTTGCACCTCATCAATTCTTTGCTTTGGACCTGTACATCCTCTCTCGGTGTCGTCCTCCTGCTCCTCTATGCTCCCCCGGTCTTCCTTTCCTCCTCCCTACTCCTAGTGATACTCTGCTTCACCACTCACCTATGATCGCCGTTAATCGTATCCCCGCTATTCATCACCTTTTCCGTAGGCACCGCTACATTCATGATTGAACTCTTCACCCCTACTCTGTAGTTACTCTAACCACAGTCTCAGCCTCTCTCGCCCCAAACACCTCCGTAACTTCTCTCAAAACCTCCTCCTTCGACACCACTATAACCGGATCTGTTAGGCTTTGCCCAATTTCTTTTGCTGAATGCCAACTCTGCAGATTTTTTGCAGACTTTATCTCTTTATTATTCCAGAAAGCAGGGGGGAATTCCCACGCTACCATAGCCCGCAACACACACTTACCATCTGTGGTTAAAAAATTGGAGGTAAGAAATTCTGCAAAAATCCATTCGGTAAAGTTGCTGCCATTCGGCAAAAGTGAGGAACATCCTGTAACGAGAGCTAACTTCACAGTCTCTCTATTCAGCATGCTGGGCACCCGCCGCCCCAGTCTCCCAGGCCCCTGCCTCCCGCACCTTGCATGGAGGGGGAAATCCTCCCCACACAGTCCCCAGGCTATGCACGGCCGCCCTGGCTGTGGTAGCATCAGGCCACCCTTGGTGACCACACAGATCCACATGTGAGGTCAGGCAGGCGACTCATCCAGACACAAGACTAAAGCTTCTCTGTCCTCTGGTTCCATCAGTCTTGATATGTAGCACAATACACATAAAATCCGGTTTTGATCTCTTGCTTCATGCCTAATTTCTCCAGTTTTTAAGTTGTGCAACAGTATCCGTTATTGCTCAGTTTCATGAGTAGGCGCTGTTGGGATTAACTCTTGAAAAGGACAGGCTCCCATCCTGTCAGAGGCGAGCGCTTCACCCGTGACCTGGCCAGCTACACTGTAAACAAACCGCATAAAGATAAAAAAAGGCTGCCGGAGTTCAAATTCTGCCTTCTGAGGGAACTTAGGCATTTTACTTTTGCATTTCTTAGATTTTTGGTAAGCACTTCTAGACAAAATGCCAGGCGGAGATCAGCAACTCCGATTTCACAGGGAGCAGTTACACGACTGCATGCGCAGCAGGGGACAGCACACTGGGGCCTACAAAGGGGACCTTCGCTAACCAGCAAAACAGACCAAAATGATGCTCCATTTGGAAACTGACCCGTAAATACACAGGTGCACGTCAAATAGCAACATAGTATTCACATTCGGACTTTCTCCTCAGAAACGCCATGCTTTTCCCAAGTCACCTCATACTTGCCAACATTTTGTGGCCAAAAAGATGTAAGATTTTTGAAGTTTCAAAAATAATACTTTGCATAACAATTACATCACAGGAAAATAGAAAACATACATTGTTGGCACCACTGGAGCGTTCTAAAATGAGCAACATATGAAACAGCACAACATGGAAAGATGTTCAAATGTTTAAAATGTATAATTATGAATGGTAAGTTAACCCCACATTCAATTACCTAACTTCACAGAAGGTAATCACACAGAGCTGGTGGGCAACGTTTTTCAGTGCTCTGTAGCAGCAGCAGCAGCCCAGGGAGTACATATTTACTCCTGCAGTGCAGGATAAATAACTGAACAACAGGGAGACTGATACCCTGCTCAGTCTGATGGTGGTACACTCTGCCACCTGCCTTCACTGGTGGTTCACGTAAGGCCTGTCCTGGCCAGAGTGAACAGCAGAGTCATGTAGCTGTCAAGCCACTAGATTGGGATGAGCCCATCACTCAAAGTAATCACTTACCCACACCCACCGCACAGACAGCCTAACTAATGTGTTGCATGCTTTGCCCTGGGCCGGTCTCAAGCAGCCTGTCTTTGAGTCACATAAATTACCTGCCTCTGTAAAAAGCAGTAGGATATGTCACCCATATCTGTAGGCGGTAGCACTGCTTTAAAAGCAGTAGCCTACTGCCTAAATCAGTAGGGTTGACAAGTATGTCGGGTTGACAAGTATGTCACCTGCCCGCTCTCACCCCCGATGTTCCACACGCATCCGCCTTTTCTCTGACTCTTCTCTGACTCATTAACTCTGACAGTCCACTCCTCTTTGTTCTAGCCGAGGGAACACATATCTGCTCTGGCTCAGCCAGCTGCACGCTGTGCACGAAAACAGCGCAGTGGAAAGGACTTGAACGCGTCCCGCTAATTAAGACACTTAATGGGCTCGAATGTGACAAAAGAGGACGTAGAGCTCGCATTGATTGAAGGCTGGGGCAGCACCGGCGGGAGGGGACTCAGGCGTCACAATTGGCGGGCACTAACGCAGTTGCACCAATGACCCCGCGCCCCTGCCAGCCGGGGCTCTGGGCTGCTGCTTGCTACACGTCTCAGCAGTAGCACTTCGGGGCCAGCTAAAAAAGGTCAAGCCAGAAGCAAAAAGCTCTTCTGTGACCGATTTGTATCCCCCTTGCCGTCTACTTCTTGAAGGTCTACATTTATTTTGCAGAAATACAAAAATGTATTTGCCCAGAAAAATATGTAAAATATTTATTTATACACAGGGAGGAACAATGCTCTTTTGATCACAAAAGAACGTAAAATAGATAAGGAATCAGATTTGACTGGAAGTGGTGAGCTTGCAATGGGGTGAGTTTGAGGGACATTCTGACGAGGTTGTGGAGGGGAGTAAATGGAACAGTCACCGGGGACAATACATGAGTAGACATACATAGATTAAGGACAACCATCATTGGACCCTTTTAAATGCAGGTAGGCCTTACGGCCAGCTGTGCTCTGGATGTGGCCATGATGGGTAAAGTGCTAGAATGGAGGCAGAGGAAGTGAGGGGCAGAGGCAGGTTTAGAGGCGATAAAAAAATTAAGCTAGAAGGCAGAGGAGGAGGTAGGCTTTTAATTTGGTTTTGAACAAATCAGTGTGGTCTGTTTCTCGGCTATCCAGGGGAAGAGAAATCCATGCAAGTGGAGCAATGAGAGAGGAAAGAGCAGAAGCAAGAGGCAGATCAGGGAGGGTGAGGTGTCACAAAGTTAGTCAAGGAGGCAGAGCGGAGATTACGAGAAGGCTTGTAGAGTTGGACAGAGGAGGATGAAAACGGTGGTGCCTCACAGTGGATGGATTTGTTAACCAGGAGGAGACATTTAAATCTGGCCCCGTTTTGCATCATCAGCCATCCAGCCTGGTGACGGCACGAGGAAGTAGGTGTGACGTGTATTTATATCACCTGAAACAGACAACGTGACACATCTGTGCATTACTGAGCGTTTCAGTGGGTTAAGTGCAGCACTGTACAGTTACACTTCTGCAACACACAATGCTGCACAGCATCGCCGTGATAGTCAAACCTAGTCTGGGCTCAAGAATCCTTGAGGAAGGAGGCGCTGACCCCATTTATTATCAAATAATTATTGCACCACATGCCTTTTGGTGGAGACATAACAGCTAGGTCTGCACACCCTCCACTCCCCGCCCTACCTGCGACTGGGTATCTTCTCCCCACTGGTTCCTCTCCTCAACTGGTTGCTTGTAGATCCATAGCTGCCAAAATGCCCACCCTTCCTCCCTCCACTGTTAGCTCCCTTGTTGTTTCTCAGCTCCCCTCAGCGTGTTCTTCACCCTACAATTGTAAAGTGCTCTGTTGCTTCCCGAAGTTAAGCTTGCACTCAGACACCATAATAATAAAAATAATAACGGTCCAAATGTTATTGTTACATACTAAACTTAATCTTATCATTGTATGCACCATTTCAGAGGTTATTGTCGTATTGTTACACGAGTGACGGGGCCCCAGATACCAGACTACACTTGTATTTTTTATTTTACTTACTTTTGTTGAGTTAATTCAAGGTGTAACACAATTACAAATTCAAGTATAAATAGGAACTGGTTATGCAATCCAGAATACAATAAACATGTTAGAATTAGGAGATATTAGAAATATTCAATTAAGATTTAAGAAAACAACATTATTAACATTCCAGTCCAAATCTGTTTAAGAGATTTAACAGGACAAATTAACGGCTAATAATGTCCATATTAAAGACATACAAATTATCCGTGATAAGTGTAGTTCTACTTCGAGCATTATACAAACAAAGAACTGCAAGTACTACACTGGGCAGAATAACGTTCTTTCACATATCAGATGCTCCTACACGCGAGAGAAAACAAGCGATACAAGCGTTGTGAATACCTTTTAAACCAGCAAAGTACGGAGAAATCCATGATAATAAGGCAATACTGGATAAGCCTAGATCCATTACGAGTAGACTAACACGCACGCATTCCGGTGGTGCACGAAGAAGAATTGTGATTCTTTCAGTTAACAAAGTGATTCCTTCAGGTCACAAAGCGCCGTAAGACAACAAATTGGATGTCTACATAGAAGACACTTCTACTCAACCGAAGAACGACAGAAACAGCCTTACTCTTACGGGGTCAAGAAGATCCTTAAAATCTTGACATTTTTTCAAGACTTTAAAGAACGTTAGAACCTATCAACTGCTGAGTTAAGTGTTTTTTCCCCCTGAAGAAGTTCTCATGAAATCTAGAATTATAAAGACAGAACGAAACATGCTCGGTATTACAACTCTGTAAAACAAACAGGGTGTCGCCTCCATATACCTGACTGCAGCAATTAAGAAGTTGACATAGAAATAGAATATCAGAATAGAAAAAACTTTTAGGGAAAGAATTACATGAAATTTTGTGTTGCACTTTATCATTCTGATGTATGAATAATTGATCAATTTCTTTACAAAAAAAAAATTAAAATACTTTTCGGTACATATCCACAGAGTTTTCTACTTGAATAAATGCTCTGTTTTGGGGTTCTTTTGACCACAAGGTACCATAACACACAGGCATAAGAGATTCTTTAAGTTTAGAAACAAACATACGTCTTGAATGGGGATGAATCTCTTGGCCTTTAAATAAACCCCATGGTCTTTAATTGTGTCATGTTGTAAAGAACTGCAAGTTATTCAAAGAACTATGGAATAATTACATATTTGGATATAAACCAAATACTATATTTAGAAGAGTAATAGAGTGCAAAGCAAGAAAACAATAACCGAATAAGAAGGGTGAAGGAACATTTACGACACTGAACGTAAATAAAGAGTTGAAACAGAAACATGCGTGTAAAAAATACGGGGAAGAGTAGACAGGTGGAAAGAAGGGGCAGCAATAAAAGTTTAGACAATGCAACTCTAAGGTTACATATGGTAGAGCAGTAAGCACAGGGTGATTGTATGAAGCAAATCACCTTGAAAAATAGAACATAAAACATTTAAAAGTAAAGACAATCAACAATGTGCAACAGTATACAATTAAGGAATTTCAAGGTGGTTTAGAGACTTGTCAAATTTGATTGGGACACTTGATCATATACATTAACGAAATGGATTTAGAAGTAAACAAAACGTTAATGAATTTACACCAGTTTCATGTTTAGCTAGACGACTAGGAATATTGCATACACCATTCCACCAAGCTCTGATATTAATTTTATGAAGCCATTTTCCAATTAGCTACCATCGTTTGCATCGCAATGATTACAGAATCGAACAGAGTACCTGAATGATCACAAAAGGGAGAAGTCCAGAAGGAAGACCTAGCATCAAAAATAGATTGTTATATCGACCATACTTCATTCCAGAATATATTCACAAATTTACAATTCTAAAACATTTGAGTGAATGTGCCCAGTTCCAAAAGAAATGGACCACTTTTATTATTTGACGAGTCAGCACTAAACAATTTAAAACTCTCCGTGATGGAAATGAAAAAGACTTGGTATGGCTAGCAAAGGTTGATATTAATCAAACCTTCTTCTAGATGCAGCGCCACGTCTACCCATCCCAGTTCATTCTGAAGTTTGTTTCCCAATCCATTACAAGACCATTTCACATGTCAGATTCTCTTATCAATCAACAATGAGTAAAACACATTAGTCAGGTTCATATCTTGTATTCTAGCATAGTCAAGAGAATTCTCAATAACCAGTAGCGAAGCTAGGGTTTCCAAAATCGCATCTACTAATGTATTATAGGGAGTGAAGAAGGGGGAAGTGTAAGTTTACCTGTAACTTCATCAAGGCAGAATAAAAAAAGAAAATAGATACAGATGGATTTTCTTTAACAAAAGCAATTACTTCTTGTCACTTTGAATGCGTTTATTACTCCATATTTATTGCACATTGACAGTAGGATGTCCGAACATGCAGACAATGAAAATTTGTGAGGTGAGAAGTAATCATTCTAATAGTTTTAAGGACTTGAATATTGGAATGATTAGTTTCATGCAATAGATTAGCAGTACAGAGAGGAAAGAGATCATTTCTCTCTGGAGCATAAGCCATGTCAGGGGACGGCAAATATCACTCCGTGTGAAACAGTTGTGCTTCTTTAAGGATTAATACAGCATCATATAGCCTAGAATTCGGGAATTGAACATCTGTTGTCTACATTATGCTCAAGGTTAAAAGTCCAACTCTAGCTTTCTTTTTCTGCCAAAGAAATTTCAATAATACGGAATCAATCCTTTTGAATGATGATAAAGGGAATGAGAGTGGTAGCATATTTAAGAAATATAATACTAGAAGTGATGACATTTCTCAACCATGTTAAAAAGGGGCTAATGATCTGGTATCTTCTCATGATCTTGGAATTAATGCCCTTGAACTAAGCCTGATAGTTTTCTTAATAAATCAAGTTTTGAGGACATGTAAACATTTAATGCTATCAGTAAACCACTTAATTTCTGAGTTTCGATCCCCATATTTAAGACAATCTATTCAGGGGAAGAATTTTTATTCAACTTATATTCATAAACAGATGAAAAAAGAGCACAGAGTTTAGAAGGTTACTAATATGAGCACCAGGTTTTAAAAAACATAAGACATTACTCACATACTCTTCCAAATTAACTTCAGCTTTATTACACTTAGCAGCGGGAAGAATAACTTTTAATCTAAGGAGTTCTAAGACGGGTTCCATGGCAAAAACAAATAGGACTGGAGACAACGGACACCCTTGTCTAGTGACTCTTGATAATGGGAAACAGGAGGAAAATTGGCCATTAAAGAAAACTGATAGTCTGGAATTAAAAGCTTAGCTTTATAAGGAAAAACAAGATGGAGCCAAACCCGCGCAAAAAGAAGGATTAAAAAAAGTCCTGCTCTGCATGGTCAAAAGCTTTTTTCCAAGTATAAAGTGTAAGGGTGCAGAAGTAAGACTCTGACATGGAGGGGTCATCGTGGTTGGCATAGACTTTTATTCAAGTGAAAAAATAAAACCCAATCTTGCCCTAGCTCTAAGGAGGGGTTTCCCTGCCTCAACCAAAATCACTAATGCCACAGTCACAATGTCAAAAAGCAAGAGTCCACAGTCCTATGTCAGAATCCTAGCTCTGTCCCTCACACTATTTTAAACTAAATAAAAAAAGGAGATCTTCCTAGTCCAGAGGAAGGACTCCCTTTCCCTAGACAGAAAGGCAGTTCTTGGTTTGCAAGTTTCTCATGTGTTGGGGGAATGTCTCCCTTTTCCAGATTTCCCCAGGCTTCTGCTGCAGTTCATCAACTGCTGGGCGAATGGTCTCCCTTCGCCAGATTTAGAACACAGTTCAACAATTGGTAGGGGAATATCTGCCTTCACTAACTGGCCTTTCTCAGGCTTCTTCTCAGTCTCTAGGGGGCCACAGGCCCTGGTTGGTAGACCGGGTTTCTTTCCACCTGACACTGTGACAAAGAAGAGCGTCTTGGATGCTCCTCCAAGCTGTGGTGGGTCCCTGACCCTGGTTGGTAAGACCTGCTTTCCTTCTACCAGTACTGCGACAAATAAGAGGGGTTTGGTTGCTTCTCCAAACAGCCTGGTTCCCTTCTCCATCAGGTCTCTTAGTCCCAAACACAGACTTGGTTTACTTCTCCGCCAAGTACTGTCTCCATATATTTTACTCTCAGTTTTCTTCACAGTCCCTTGATCTCACATGCAGACTTGGCTTACTTTCCTGCTAAGTACTGCTTTTGTGTATCTTAGTCTCACATTTCTCTTCGCTTTCCCCTCACTTATTTGACAGCGCTGGGTCACCTTCCCTCCAAGTCCTGTCACAAAGATGATTAGGTATTCTTGTTAAGTAATACAACCTTTTTCTTGTAAGGGTCCCAAACCCTATTACCTTTGTTACCGTATGCTGATAACGTTTGTGTCCCGTAGGGGTTATCCTCTTTCCCCCATTTTCCATACACTGTGAGTTTTAGGGTTTCCTGTACCCTGGGGAACCCCACCACCCCAACCATAGACTCGGTCGCCAAAATTCCTTTAGGGTCTTCGTTGCAGCCCTCTGGTCCGTTGTAGGCTTCCCCATGTCTTTCTCTGCTTAGCCGGCTCTCTGGGGCTCCTCTCGGCTTGCCGCAGCGCCTCTGTGGCTTCTGTTCGGTGTGTCCCTCCCAGCCGGACCACGTGGTCCTGCAATGCTGTGCCGCTGGCAGTCTCTCCAGCCAGCCTCTTGGTTTGCCCAGCTTGTCCGGTTGAGACCGCCCCATCAGCACCTCCGCACTTGCTCCTGCTGCTCTCCTCACCAAGCATCGGTCCCTCTTGCAGTAACCCTCCAAAGCATCCGACCTTAGGGTGAGTCAGTTGTCATTTTCTATGTTGGTATCCAGTAAAGGATGTGGCTGAAGACTAGACCATTTAGATAGGTTCATCTGAGTGAGCCCTGCAGATCTGCGCCTCTTCTTCGTACCAGTTTCTTGGCTTGGATCTTCATGATAGTCATCCATATTCTTTCTCGTCTCAGTTCTTTCTACTTCTTGCATGCTATAGAAGTATATGGGATAGGAGGGTAGGGGTCAAGAGAGTGGGAGTGAAGGAGAGGTGTAGGTGTTAGATGAATACTGCGTTCTCCCACAGTAGTCACCACTGGTCCCACAGGGGGTTTCCCTCCCCAAGAGATCCTCCCACTGAGTACCACCCCCAAGGGAACTAACAAGTAGCAGCCTCACTGCCCTGGCCTCATGGAAAGGGACTCCCCCTATGGAAGCAGTGACGATTCCCTGGGATTGGTCACAAAAGCTATGGCTGCAAGACTGTTGGGTGACTTACTGGCAAATTTAAGAATATAAACAAATCTAAAATCGGCAGATGAGACACATACCTTAACATAACCAGTGTGGTGCAGTCTGATTAAACGGGGGAGAAAGGAATCAATATGTTTAGCTAGAATTTGGCCCACTCTCTTTGATAGCTTATCAAAGAGATTGGCCAGAAAGGTATAGGTAGTTCACTACCTTTACCAGGGTTAGGAAAATCGATAATCGTGGCTTCTGAAAACACACCTGAATATCTTATATCCTAAGAAAAAAGAGAGAGAAATTGTTGTTTAGTTGCTAAATTCGGCGGAAAACAGGCATAGTAATTGGAAAAGAACACTTCAAGACCCTGTGCCTTACCCTTTTTAAGGTCTTTAATGAATTTGTGGGCGTCAGTAATATTAATGTTAGTCGTCAAATGAGTTTAAAGGTAACACTCTAGAGAAAGAATTCCCCAAAGTTATGGCTGTATATATCATTTTCAGATGTATAAACCACTGTATAATAATTGTGACTACTTCTTGGATGGTTTTATCAATAGAAAATAGTAGTCCACACTCTTTTCATACAGTGATTTATACAAAATTTTCAATAAGTAAAGGATTTAACAGTTTAACCAGGTGCTTGAAGTATTTTGTTATAAGCTCTTTACAGACTTGGGCTGTATCAGCATAGAATCGGACATCCTTCTAGAATCTATTTTGCTTTTGGTGACGAAGAATTATGTGGCCTCTAAGCACCACTTTATAACAACCTCAATTATTAACTAAAGACGTATCATTTTCCTTGTTAGCGTCAACAAAACTGTGTAGAACAAGCTCTGACAGACTGTATACATTTTTCTTTACAGACAGGGTATTGTTAAACGTCCATCTGCTAGAGCGATTAACCTTATTATACAAACCTAGAGATGTAACAGGTTCATTATCAGATAATACAATATATTCAAAGAGGGAATCAATCACAGCACCTGCAAGGGATTTAGTGACCCAAATATGATGGATAGGTGTTAATGTGTCACATAGAAGTGAGTGAAAAGTGAATTCTAAATTCGGAGCATGCGCCATTTGCCATGAAACAATCAACTCTCAATTCAGAGATTCAACATGAGAATTTTGTATGGGCCTTGCACGTTTTAAAAGTAGCATTGCATTTACTGTTCATAAAAATGAACAATCACATTATTAAAGTCATCAAAAGTAAGCAGAGACAGGTTCAATTTAAGTAAAATAAATGTTAAACTGTTGCCAGGGTTAGCTGGACCATACACACATGTAACTCATACAGTATCAAAACCAATTATTAATCTGATTAGAGCATACTGTGAGAAACCAACGCTAGTCCGCAGGGACCTGTTATCCAGGTGGCCAGGACACGGCCATCGCGCTTTTGGATCAATTTCGTAGGGGTTGGGGGGGGGTTGGACCAGTGCGGGAGGATCACCTGGGTGAGGGGTCTTCGGGGAGTAGGGGTGAGACAGCTGATGGTGAGACATTGTATTCCCCTCTTTTTTGTTCATCTAACCCATCCTATTTGGTAGGATTTTCCGAAGTCCCAACTCCCCCACCACCCCCCTTTTACACAAACACTGGACCGAGGAAGAGGGTAACTAGAAGTAACCAGACTAACTCGCTCACATCGTACTGGAGATGTCCCGTTAATTTGGTCAGGCAAAGTCAGGCACTTTACACTAAGTGCCTACACCTAATACCAATTAGCCCTCCGCACACGAATTAAAGGCAATACCTAAAGACACACATTGAGCAAGGCAGAACACGAGTACGAGCAGAACTTCCGGGACAAAGGCACACCTACTGGAGCAGAGCAACGGACCAAGGGATGAGAGCAGCAGGCCGAAAACCCAAAGGGTTCTCTACTGTAGGTCGTTGCCTCTGAAGGTTCGCGAAAGACACACAGAGAAGGCCAGATTCCACAAGTGAAGACTGCATTATATTTCAAGGATGACAGCGACCCTCCGGGGTGAACGGCAGAGTTGGAGAGGCGAGGCCAAGCCTGCGTGTTCCAACAGCCAACCATCACATCCCCACAAGCCTGAACCTCCTCACCCTATTTGTTGCGTGACAGGTCTATGGCTCCAGGTATCCATGACCAGTCTTGGACCATTCTTTGCAAGGGCGGACGATCAAAATTCCCATCAACCATCCTTTCATAACCCTCTATACAAGAGAAGGTCACTCTTAGTGGACTGTTAACATGTTTTATACTGGCAGATTGGTTCTAGTTGTTCGCGTTAGCCTTAGTAGTAATTGCGATTACAATAATCGTATTGATTTGTCAACAAAAAGCTTGGTTTATTGTTTTACACTTGACAAAATGTTTTAGCCAACACGTGTTTCGACACTCGGTCTTTGTCAAGGCAATAATGGCGTGTTAAACTGACCCTGATGGTGGTAGATATAGGGCGCATCAAACTACTTTTTTTTCTGAGAAGACATCACCCTGGGCCTCACAGTAACTCAATGCATGAACCTGTGCAGCACAGGGATGCGTTTCAGGCACACAGTACTGTAAATCCTGGTTCCTTCCCACAAACATAGTACGATGCGGCTCTTTGTCCCTGACGCCAGCACATGCTTTCTGACAGCCATCAGGCTTCTATTCACAAACTCCTTCATTTATGATGGAAATGGGTTTACAGCGGGGTAAAAGCCTTGAATCTCTGCCACTCTGACACCTAGCTCCCAAATGCTGTGGTGCTTGCTTGGCTCTTCCCCTAGAAGGCAAGTCCTAATTTACTAGGATGAACAGGTGGGGTGTATTTTCTCAGGACATCCAGGTGGTGAGCAAAGTGGCCAAGGAGAGCATGAGTGCAGCTTATTTGTAGGTCACTACAGCCTGCCTCCTTCACAGAGTGAGAACAAGCCAAGCACTTACTTTCCCGAGAGAGGACATTTTTCACCCCCTTCATTTACCATTGCAGACTTGCTGGAAGTGGGTTGCATGGAATGCCTTCCGCTGGGGCTTACCAGAAGTTGGGTGACCAGCACATGAGTTAAGAGCCCACCTAGGATGGGGGGGGGGCAACCTGCACATCAAATTATAAAATCCAGGCCCACACAGTAGGGGGCAGGGTTAACAGCCCCACACTGTTAAAAGAGAGGTTAAGTCATTGTGCAACATTGTTATGCTAGGTCATGCATTGTTGAGTTGTTATATTCGGAGATAGCATTCAAGTATATTGTTGGGTCTTGGTATCCTTTGTCATGTGTTTGTGTGTGTGCTATGCATGCCCCTGTATGGCATGTTATTTGCTCGTTAATGTTATGGGACGTTTGTTCTGCTGTGAACTGTATATAGATCTGCAATGTATGTATACTCTGCCACTTGTTAAATGTTGTGCTACGAGCCCTCTGAAACCAAAATTGGTATTACAGCCTTGTTTATAAATCCCACAGCGCTACAAGGCCAGACTAATGGCAGACGAGTCATTTGAGGGAATGAGGAATACTGACAGGGCAAGAGGTAGGAAGGAGTTGGAAGCTGTGATAACAAAGGGCATGGGGAACTGCTATGAGATAGGAGCATCAGCAAGGACCATAACTAAAGATGAAGATTTGGTACGGAAACCAATGTTTCCATGGCAGACTGTGTTCATTAAATCCTTATCGGTTCCGCCAATGGAAAACAACTCATCTGGTACACATAATAACAGACAGTCATCTGGTAATGGCGAAAGTCGTCATGAATTTCCCAGGACTATTGACAGGGTTTGGAAAACTCGAACACAAAAACTATACATCTACCCATCGTAATAAACAATAAAACTCCACCAGTACATAAAGGAGGGTCTCACCCATTATCCTGCAGAAGCCTTTGCATTTTATGCAAACCACAAACCTAGCTCAGGAGCAACAGAGCACTTCACATGCCTCAAAATAGGATGGGTACATTTACAACATAGTTCTGGAATGGTGGTAATTCAGGGACAGTGGATCCCAAGTCACAAGTCTAAGCACCCTGGAGAGATTATAATGTGTGTAGACATCAGGGATCCAAACAAAGCCATCCGGAAAACATCCTGACAGATCCTAATGGATATTGTCAACTTGAACGCAACTCAGCCTGCTGCAAAAGAATCGCTTTCTCCATCCACATTGGCCCAAGAAGACAGCTTCAGAATGTGGTTAGCTGGCAAGGTTTAAAAAATAGAGTTGGGGAGTCCTCTAAGGGTTGCAAAGAGTCCTAAATGTCTGCAATGGTATATTGCCCTCTGCCCATATGTTGATGAATACCATACTCATCTACTATCATCACTCAACTGCATGAGGGTGGGCTCACGCTCAAAAAGGCAAGTGACTGTTTTCAATAATCTGCAGCCGTTTGGTTTTCTGGCTATTTGTTCTTAGAGGACAGTGTCTAACCAGACCTGGCAATAGTACATGATGTCAAAAATCCAGCCGCGTCACATACTGCAGTTGGCAATCATCACTGGACGACTACGCAACCGAACAAAAAGGAACATGCTGCAGGGAGGTGGACAAAAAACGAACAGAGTTTTTGCCATTCGATTTAAAGTGCTCACAGGTCATGTCACCTTTATCATCCTTTTAACTGGCTAACCAGACTGAGGTTGTTATTGATGCCAGCCGGGCAGATCTCGAAACAAGTCTCACTCAGAGGGAGGGCCAGTGTAGGACAGGTTGCCACAATTGTGTATGCATGCCACACACTGGCACCAATACTGCCAAACACAAAAAGAACCACTTGCAATAGTGTGTAAATGCCACATTTTCATTAGTATCTCACAGCTCATCTGTTCTCCCTGCGGCCACAAGCTACTCACCTGCATTTTCCACAATGCAGCATCCATGCCACCTGTGAGCATAGAGAGGTGGATGCACCAGCACCATCCATATCAGGTAGAGTACTAGCAGGGCGCGCACAACCAGGCAACCATGACCACCGTCGGCACCCGAGGAAATTGATTCATTGAATCTGAGTGGCACAAGCACTTTTTAGGCCACTATGTTCTCCCATGGCGCTCACCCCCTCTCAAAGGCTAGTACACAAGATGACTGCATTCAGTTAGCTTGCCAGACAACGGTCCACAACAAAGGGAATCGACTAACCTGCACATTGTGTAAGGGTGCAGAATGAGAAGAATGGCACACAGGTGGCATTGTGATTGTTAGAGACTTATTTAGCCAGAAAATAAAAAATAAAATCTAACTTTTGCTACCTCTAAGAGGGGTTTCCCAGCCTCAACTAAAACCCTAAGGGTTCTGACAGAATGTCCGTGTAAATCAACAGTCCACCGCCCTGTGTCAAAAACCCTACTTCTGTCCCTTACAATTAATACTAAACTTAAGACAAAGTAGGCCTTCTTAGTCCAGAAGAATGACTCCCTTCTTCTGCACTAGGGACACACATTTGTTGCCAGTTGCTGGCTTCATCCCAGGGGAATGGTTTCCTTCCCTGGGTCAAAATGGTCTTTCAACAAAGGTTAAGTGTTCAAGCAGTTCTCCTTGGCAAATATACTGCCCATCTTCTAACGGTCTGTATCAGAAAGTCTTTTCAGTTTTGATGACTAGGAGAATGACTCCCTTATCTGAGTATTTTGATTCAACAGTTCAACACAACCATGGGGAATGACTCCCTTCCCCTGGTCTATCTTGGTTACCGGGAGAATGCCTCCCTTCTCCTGGTATCTCGGTTTCAGGCTTCAACAAAGCCAGGTGGGAATGTCACCCTTCCCCTGGTCTTTCTTCCACTTGTTTTACCACATTTCACAACACCAGGGGGAATGAATCCCTTTCCCCTGGCTTCTCTTACAGTTGGTTGCCATAGTTCACAAAACCTTAGGGAAAGATTGCCTTGCCTTGGTTTTCTCTCATACTTGGTTTTGGCAGACCTGGTTCACGCTCCTGCCAAGTACTGCCACAAAGATGTCTTCGGATGGGTCTTCTATTTGGGGGGGAGGCGGGGGGAGTACAGTCCCAGACCCTTGTTCCTCTATGGCTTACTTCAGGCAGACCTGGTTCACTTTCCTGCCAGGTACTGCCCTGTAGAAGAGGGTTTCTGGTTTCTCTGGCTCTTCTTTGGTGGGCCCCAGACCCAAGGGTATGCTGCTTTCCCAAGGTTTCCCTCCTCGCCCCTGCTCAGTGTGTTTGGAGTCCTCCACGACTACCTGCCGCTCTCACCAACCGTCCTTGCAACCCTGGTACCTTTCGGGTTCTTGCTGGCTCTCTGGTAGGCCTGGGATTCTCTGGACTTTGGCCTCTCCCTGGTGTCTCTCATTCTCTGGTGGTCTGCGGCAGCTCTGCAGCATGCAGCTTCCCTCGGCGTGCGCATATGCACTTGCGAGCACTGTCCAGGCTCTTCGCTTGCCTGGACCTTTGGTTTGCCAGTCTTCTGTTTGGTCCTTCCTCACTGGACCTAACAGGAACGTCATGGCTCCCTCGCTTGTGTCCTGACCAATGGTCTCTGCTCTGTACTCTGCAGAACCGCTTCCTCTGTCGCTCATGGTTGCTCCAGGGAGGGCTCGACTGACACGTAAGCCCTTCCTTCCTCTTTATTCTCAATGGGCACTGTCAACTAGAACGCCTATGGAAGTTCTCATTATGGTTCTTCATTGTTCCGCGCCTCCTTCTGGTCCAAGTCATTATCGAGGGAGTCATCCTTAGGTATTCCCTAATCCCTCTCGTCCCTGTGGATCTTATGTTACTGGCCCTCCACAAGTACACAGGGGTACCAGATAACGTGTTAGGGTCTATGGGGTATAGAGGTGGGTAGGGTGTTGGATGAGGGGTGGTGTTCCAATATACTCGCCATCCCCTCTTACCTTTCGGGGATTTACGTTTGGGGTAAGAGGGTGGAAGGTCATCTTAGTGTCAAAATTTTCAGCACAGGTTCTCTTCCCTCTCCCATCCCCTTCCAGAAGAGGCAGGTGGGGCTTGTTTGGGTGGAATGGACATGGCTAGGATGTCAGAGTGTTCAGACTGCAGGGCCTGCAGTGCTGGCTGAGAGGTGCTTCAATGAGATAGATATTTCTGAGCGTGTATTCCTGAGACAAGCCGCTTTCTTTTCGGATCACCTTGGGAAAGTGGACTCGCCGCTGTGATCTTCGATACGTATTGGATCTCAATTCAGGATGAAGGAAAGTAGCTCGGATATGGTAATACTGGGCAGGATGCAGGGTTTCTTTTGTCATGTTTCAGCGTATAGCTGCTAAATTGTTCCTAAAAAGCTTCTATGCACGGTCTCCATTACTTCCATGCGCACTCTTTTGAAAGGACGGACCATTCTTTTCTTCGTTGATTTGACCATCCACCAGGTATTGGTGTTATGCATGATATCTCTGCCGGGACAGAAATTATGTCATTCTTGGTGGACATTGGGGAATGCCTGTTGTGTAGGAGTGTTTCTTTCCAGTTATTGAGTGCAGTTTCCTCTCCGTATTATCGGGTGGTTAACTATGCCAGGTCTGGGCCTTTTTAAAAGCCTGAGACTAGTAGCTGGAGGTCGTGGGTTCAGGCTCCACGAGATTTAAAATGTCAGTCTTGTGGTTTCAATACCCTAGTTTCTCAAACATGAGTCCGACGTAGTTGCTATAATTTTCTCTGCAATTTGTGCACAATGTTTCTATTCAGGTTTTCAGAAGCAGGTCTGTTCAACAGCACGCAAGGATGCCAATTCCCTGGTATTGGGACACTCATTACCCTGCAAATTTGTCTGCCAAGTCTTTTTGTCTCTCACAGGCATGCGGTTTCTTTCCATTTCGTATATACGGATGTGTATGTTTCCCCACTACCTTTATGTTACACGGGGCAGTTCCTAAGGACCATCTCTCAAGTTTGGTGTCGTCCCCTTGAAATATGGGACAACATTCTATGGTGGTTCTTTCATATCCTGGTGTTGAATCCAATAATTACGGAGCCCCTCTGTCACATGCGATTTAAGGCTCTGGTCTTTCCAAGATCTGTCCTTTTTTCCATATTGTTACTTGATAAGTGAAATATTAATAATTCCTACCCAAGTCTTAGTAACCTGGTTACACTTCAGGTGTGTGGTGAGTGGCTTGCT